>NC_071391.1:94380475-95052475 GCF_022682495.2 Desmodus rotundus
CTTATTAAGGGATTCTGGGTTCCAAGTGCAGTGCCAGATGCTGTGGGCACAGTGGTTTCTGCCCTCAAAAGAGGTGGTGGGTACAGGGCAGTGCTGTGTCTGTCACTGGGGTCGGGGAGTCAGTTTGGTGGAGAGAGTTTGGTTTGGGGCCTGTTGAGTTTGAGGTACTCAGGAGCCCTTGAATAGATTTGTGCAAAAGTTCCCTGCAGGTCCAAGACTGGAACTTATTGTACATTAAGGTCCCCTTTCAGGTGCAACTGACAGGAACACTCAGAAAGGGAAAGAGGTTATACTGAACATTAGCTTAATTTGGGCTTGAGGAGTTTAGAAAGGTAGGCAAGATTGAGTTTTTTCTTTTTCACATTCAATTGCTATCTTAGTGATCTTGTTTTTGTAGATAAGGCATTGGTATGGTCTCCTTCCAGCATGAAACAAGTGCCTAATCTGATTATACCTCTGCCTGTATGTGGGCAAAGCATTATATAATTAAGTTACTAGGACTCTGGTTTAATATGTAGTCCTAACATTGATCTATACTGTTGTGGCTGATCCTATGTTGGTATGCCTTCTAAGCCACATGGAGGGAAGGGGAGCTGTGGAGGTTTAGCTACTTTGTGATACAATT
This sequence comes from Desmodus rotundus, assembly GCF_022682495.2. Lineage (NCBI taxonomy): Eukaryota > Metazoa > Chordata > Mammalia > Chiroptera > Phyllostomidae > Desmodus > Desmodus rotundus. The sequence goes on from NC_071391.1 coordinate 94,381,101, forward strand.
AATGCTTGCTTATGGTAGAAATTTTATATAAAAAGCTCCAGAGAAGGGGAAACCACCCAACCACAAGAACCAACCCAATTTTAATATATTTTTATTAACTTTTTTAGTCATTTTTTGGTGTATTTTCAGGTAGCTATATAATTTTATACAAACGATTTCGTGTCTTACGTTTTAAGATGAAGGTGTGACCTTTGAGCTGGACCTGGAAGTGTGGGGAGACTTTTGCACGTGGGTCCTGTTAGTGGGGTACATTCCAGGTAGGAAACAAATCCATGTAAGAGTCACAAGCTGGTTTAGGGTCTAGTAAGTAGTCACTTTGGATGTAGTTTAGAAAAGATTTGTGGGAAATGTAAGTGGTATTCAAGACAACAAATGAATATAGGGACAGATGATAGAAGTTTTACTATTTTTAAGTTGTTTGAAGTTATTCTCAATTCTGTTAAAAAAATGTTTATCCCCCCCAATCCCCATTTTATATCCAGAAACATTATTACATTAATGATGTAGAGAGATTTACCCATCATTGTGACTTGGGGGTGAGGGTGGGGACAGGTATATAGTTTTAGAGATTTTCTAGAACAGTAACATTTTCATTTTTTGTTTTTTCTTCCATTCCTGCTTTTCCAGGAGAATATGAAAGTGTTACTCAGATTTGTTTGTTTCATAGCTCTGCTGATTTCTTCTCTGGAGGCTGGTAAGTTAAGCATTTCCATGTATTATTATTTGCTAAGAGAATCTATTATTTAGAAACATGAAATACTTTATTTAACAGACATCTTTCTTAAATTTTCTGTGGAATTCCAGGACACAGAGCCTCCTGGTAACAGAACTGTACTGCTGGGTATTCCTTTCAGCATCTTTACTTCTCATTCTCTTCTTTACATATTAGGAAACTAAGGCCCAGTGAGGTTAAGAGCCCAAGGCCATGTCACTAGTTGCAGAGCAAGAGTTAAGATCCAGGTTTCCTGTGCCCAGTCCAGGCCTCTTTCCACTGTATTGCCAATTGAAGAGTATGATACAGGAAATCCTGACTTTTATTCCAAAGAGGTGTTAAATGTAGTCCTTATGAACCCACAGCTAAACACGATCAAGTGGCAGTTCTTTGTTTTCTTTATTTATTGATTTTCACTCTTTCCCTGTCCCTCCATTACTACAAATGCATTTAGCCCTTACCATATGCCAAGCACTAGGTACAGGGGATAATGAAGTAACTAATCCAGACAGAAATATATGCCTGCAGATGGTTTACATTTCGGTAGGTTTTTAGAAAAGTAAGTATTTATTGTCATATGGTGATAAGTCTAGAGAGAAAAAAAGCAGGGATGGAAGATACAAAGTTTTGAGATTGCGGTGGGTGGAAGGTTAAATTTATTTTTATTATTGCTCAGTTATAGTTGTCCCACCTTTTTCCCAATTGCTCTCCCTTACCCTGTCCTGTCCCCATGCCCCCACAGTCAGTCTCCCCATTGTTCATGCCTATGAGTCCTCTATTTGTGTTCCTTTGTTTGCCACTTCCCTTTCTTTCCCCTGTTATCCCCCTCCTCCATCCCCTCTGGTCACCGTCAGTTCTTTATTTCCAAGTCTCTAGTTCTATTTGGCTCATTTGTTTGTTTTGTTGATTAGGTTCCACTTACAGGTGAGATCATAGGGTATTTGTCTTTCACTGCCTGGTTTATTTCACTTAGCACAATGCTCTCCAGTTCAATCCATGCTGTTGTGAAGGGTAGGAGCTCCTTCTGTACCAAAGTTTTTTAATCCAATCATTTACTGATGGGCACTTAGGTGTTTTCAGCACTTGGCTATTGTAAATAGTGCTGCTGTGAACATTGGGGTGCACAGGTTCTTTTAAATTGGTTATTGAGGATTCCTGGGCATAGTCCCAGCAGTGGGATCACTGGATCAAAAGGTTGTTCCATCTTTAGTATTTTGAGGAAATCCCATACCGTTTTCCACCGTGGCTGCACCAGTCTGCATTCCCACCAACAACGTACTAGGGTTCCCTTTTCTCCACAACCTTGTCAGCTCTTGTTGTTTGTTGATTTATTTTAATGATGGCCATTCTGACTGGTATGAAGTGGTATCTCATTGTGGTTTTAATTTGCATCTCTCTGATGGCAGGTGATGTAGAGCAATTTTTTTATGTGTCTGTGGGTCATCTATATATCCTCCTTGGAGAAGTGTCTGTTTAGGTCCTTTGCCCATTTTTTAATTAGATTGTTTGTCTTACAGGTATGGAGTCATGTGAGTTCTTTTTATATTTTGGAGGTCAAACCCTTGTCCCATGTATCATTGGCAAATATGTCTCCCCCTATGGTTGGTTCCCTTTCCATTTTGTTGATTTTTTTTTTATTCATGCAGAAGCTTTTTAGTTTGATGTGGTCCCATTTGTTTATTCTTTCCTTTATATCCCTCGCCTTAGGGGATGTATCAGTGAAAATATTGCTGCATGGGATATCTGAAATATTCCTGCCTACATTTTCCTCTAGGACTTTCCTGGCGTTACACCTTATATTTAAGTCTTTTATCCATCTTGAGTTTCTTTTGGTGTATGGTATAAGTTGGTGGTCTAGTTTTATTATTTTTTTTTTTGCATGTACTTGTCCAGATCTCCCAACAGCATTTATTGAAGAGGCTATTTTTAGTCCATTTGATGTTCCTGCCCTCTTTGTCAAATATTAACTGACTGTATTGACATGGGTTTATGGCCTTTGTTATATTGAGGTATGCTACCTCTATTCCCACTTAGCTGAGTGTTTTTGTCATAAATGGGTGCTGTACTTTATCAATGCTTTTTCTTCATCTATTTATATGGTCATGTGGTTTTTGTGTTTCATATTGTTTATGCAGTGTATTACGTTTATTGACTTGTATATATTGTACCATCCTTGCATCCCTGGGATGAGTCCCACTTGATCATAGTGCATGAAATTTTTTTATATATATTTATTGATTATGCTATTACAGTTGTCCCATTCCCCCCCCACTCCACTCCATCCTGCACACCCCCTCCCTCCCACATTCCCCCCTATAGTTCATGTCCATGGGTCATACTTATAAGTTCTTTGGCTTCTACATTTCCTACACTATTTTTACCCTCCCCCTGTCTATTTTCCACCTATCATCTATGCTACTTATTCTCTGTACCTTCCCCCCCTCCCCCTCCCACTCCTTTATTGACAACCCTCCATGTGATCTCCATATCTATGGTTCTGTTCCTGTTCTAGTTGTTTGCCTAGTTTGCTCTTGTTTTTGTTTTAGGTGTGGTCGTTAATAACTGTGAGTTTGCTGTCATTTTTACTGTTCGTATTTTTTATCTTCTTTTTCTTAGGTAACTCCCTTTAACATTTTATTTGAATGTATGAAATTCTTAATGTAATGTATGGATCTGGTTTGCCAATATTGTGTTGAGGATTTTAGCATCTATGTTCATTAGTCATATTGGCCTGTAGTTTTCTTTCTTTGTTATGTCTTTATCTGGTTTTGGAATTAGGGTAATACTGGCCTCATGACAAGAGTTTGGGTGTCCTCCCCCTTCTTGGATTTTTTGGAAGAATGTGAGAATAATCAGGGTTAGTTCTTCTCTAAATTTTGGTAAAATTTTCTGTGAATCTGTCTTGTCCAGGGCTTTTGTGTGAGAGGATGTTTTTGATTACTGCTTCAGTATCACTAGCTGATATCTGTCTACTCAGGCTTTCTGCTTCTTGTTGACTAAGTTTTGGAGGATTATATGTTTCTAGGAATTTTGCATTTTGCCCAGGGTTTTCAAATTTCTTGGCATATAGTTGTTCATAGTAATTTGTTACAGTCATTTGTATTTCTGTGGTATCAGTTTGAATTTCTTCTCTTTCATTTCTGGTTTCATTTATTTGAGTCCTATCCTCTTTTTGCCCTTGATGGGTGTGGTTAAAGGCTTGTTGATTTTGTTTGTCTTTTCATAAAATTGGCTCCTGGATTTATTGATCCTTTGGATTGTTCTTTTAGTCTCTATGTCATTTAATTCTGCTCTGATCTTGATAATTTCCTTCCTTCTACTCACTTTGAGCTTTGTTTGTTGTTGTTCCTCTAGTTCTTGTAGATGTAGGGTTAGGTCTTATTTGAAATATTTCTATTTTTGTTAGATAGGCCTGTATTGGTATGAACTTCCCTCTCAGACCTGCCTTTGCTGTGTCCCATAGGTTTTGGGTTGTTTTGTGTTCATTTTCATGTGTTTCCAGAAACTTTTTGATTTCTTTCTTGACCTCATGGTTTACCTATTTATTGTTTAATAACATATTAATGAGTCTCCATGTATTTGAATGGTTTTGAGTTTTTTCCTTGAGATTGGTTTCAAGCTTCAAGCCATTTTGATCTTAGAAAATGCTTGATGTGATTTCAATTTTCTTGAATTTGTTGAAGCTTGTTTTATGTCCCGTCATGTGGTCTGTCTTTGAAAATGATCCATGTATATTTGAAAAGAGTGTATATTTTGTTTTTTTGTGGTGCATGGTTTTATATATATCAGTTAAGCCTATTTGATCTAGCATGTTATTCAGTGCTACAATGTCCTTGTTAATTCTTTGTTTGGAAAATCTATCCATTTTTGACAATGGGGTGTTAAAATTTCCTACTAAAAGTGTGTTGCTGTCTATATCTTTCTTGAAGTCATCTAAGATTTACCTTATATATTTGGGTGCTCTAATGTTGGTTGCATATATGTTTACAATGTTTATAGCTTCCTGATGGATTCTCCCCTTTAGAATTATGAAATGACCTTCTTTGTCTCTTTTTATGGTCTTTGTTTTGAAATCTATTTTTTCTGATATAAGTATTGGTACCTTGGCTTTTTTTTCCTATCCATTTGCTTAAAATATTTTTTTCCAGTCTTTCACTTTCAGTCTGTGTTGGTCTTTTGTTCTCAGGAGGGTCTCTTGAAGACAGTACATACAAGTCATATTTTCTTATCAATTCAGCTACCCTATGTCTTTTGATTGGAGTGTTTAATCCATTTACCTTTAAGGTTACTACTGATAGGTACTTATTCATTGCCATTTTTTCAGAAGGTTAATTTTTTTGATAGTGTGATTAGACAAAGCTCACTAAGAAGTTGACTTTTGAGTCAAACCTGAAGGAGAGACCTATATAAATATGAGGTTGGTGATAAAGAAAATATTCCAGGCAGCATGTACCAAGGTCCTGAGGACAACAGTACTGACATGTTCCAGGAACTAAAATACCACTATGGTTGGAGCAGAGTGAAAGATGAGGGAGGTGATAAAGGAATTGGTCAATAATAGTGTCAAATGCAGATGTGCTAAGTAAAGTGATGTCTGATAGTTGTTTATTTGATTTAGAAACGTAAAAGTAATAGGTGACATTGATCAGAATGATTTTGACTGAGTGGTGGGGCAAACCCCAGATAAATAAAAGTGTATGTATAGCTAAGACCTTACTTTAGGTTTATGCTTTTTATCACTACTATTGCTACTGCTACTGCTATTCCCATTGTCTAAATACTTAGGAGTCCTTGATCTGCACAGATAGTATGCTGACTGCCTGGCTATTTATTTTGATTCTATGTTTTTTAAACAGCTTAATTGAGGTTAGAATTGACACACAGATGTTTAATATACAATTTGGTGTGTTGACATACATACCTACCGCTGAAATCATCATCACAATCAAGATAAAAAATACACATCCATGTTCCTGAAGTTTCCTGTTGATTGGTGTTTCCTGTAGTGTATGGTACTGAAGTCTCTGCTTGGTCATCTAATGATTGGTCAGAAATTTCCTTAGACTATTTAAAATTAATTAATTAATTAATTATTTGCGAGAGGGAGAGAGAGAGAGAGAGAGAGAGATCGATCGATTTATTGTTCCACTTATTATGCATTTAGTGATTGATTCTTGTGCCCTGATGAGGGATCAGTCCTGCCATGTTGGCATATTGGGACAACACTCTGTAACCACCTGAGTAACTCGGCCAGGGCTCCTTAGACTGTTTGACCCAATAAGTCTTCTACCCTTTGCTGAGGGACCCTGTGTGTGTTGGGGTATGCCTTCAATACTGAAGCTGTTCACAACTCTGCCTGAGTCTTCACTTCCTGCTTATGTGTAACCTTCAGGTCATCCATATTTAACAGACCAGTGACTTCTCTGGTCCTCACTGGGCATGTACACAGCTGTGCATACATATACACTCTTAGATTATCCAGGAATGTATTAGAGCTTTTCAAATCTTCCTATGGACATTTAGTTCCCCAGATCTTCCTTTTTCTTTTGGCCAGACTCTTGTCTCATTTGGTATTGGGGTTTTAGGCAGCTGCAGTTGTAAACAGTTGCCACTGATTGATTTTTTTTTTTTTCCTCATGAACACTCTGGGGATGGGGCTTTTTCTGTGGACCTCTGAGTCAGGATAATAACACCACCACTCTGTGAGTGTGACTTTTCCACAGTGCTGCCAGTCAGGTAAAATTGTGGCAGTGCTCTGGAATGGGACTTTTTGAGGGACTGCAAACTTGGTTTGCTCTTGCCAGCCTACTGGATTTCACAGTTACTGTGTTTGTAAGACTGCTGGTTTTCAAGTTCAGAGTGGAGTTGGGAAGAGAGGAGGATGAGCGGCATAGTTTAAGTAACAGAGCCACAAATTCTGCTGTTCTACTGAGATTCACCTGTTGCTGGTGTTTTGTTTTTTTGTTTGTTTTTATCCTCACCTTAGGACATGTCATTGATTTTAAAGAGAGGGGAAGGGAGGCAGAAAGAGAGGGAGAAACCACAAATGTGAGAGAGAAACATTGGTAAGTTGCCTTTCATACACACTCTGATTGGAACTGAACCCGCAACCTAGGCATGCTTTCTGACCAGGAATTAAAAGAGCAACCTTTCAGTTTGTGGGACGATGCCCAACCAACTAAGCCGTACTGGCCAGGGCACTGATACTTTTTAAAATAAATGTTCTGCATTTTGCAACCCTTTGATTTAGAAAAATTTCCAGTTTTTTGTTGTTTTTGTGGAGGAGTGAATTGTATGGAGACTCACTTGGCCATTCTGCAAATCCTGCGCTAAGCGCTCAGAAGTTGTTTTTTGTTGTTGTTGTTTTACACAAGGATTTCCAATTTGTGGAAAGACTGTCTTTTCTCCACTGAATTTCTTTTGTGTCTTTTAAAAAAATCAGTTGAATATGTTTGTGTAATTTATTTCTGGAACCTCTTTTCTGTTCAGTGACTTATTTATCTTTATGCCAATACTACATTGTCTTAATTCATGTGGCTTCATAATAAATGTTGAAATAAAGCAGTGTAACTGTTTTCATTTTGGTTTTTTAATCAGAGTTTGTTTTGAGTAATTATATATAAATTATATATAAATTTTAGAATCATCTTGTTACTTTATACAAAAAGTCCTTTTCAGATTTTGATGGGGATTGAGTTGAATATAACCCAATTTGGGGACACTTAACATTTTAATGATATCGAGTGTTCTGATCTAAGAACAGAATATATATTTCTTCATTTATTCTGATCTTATTTCATTTATGTAAGCACCATTTTATAATTTTAATTGGATAGGTCTGATGCATGATCTTTTATCAGTTTTATCCTCAATTATTCATATCTTTTGATGTCATTGTAAATAGAATTTTAAAAAATTCAGTTTTTAAAACCATGGTACATTTACATAATGTAATACTATGCAGCAGAAAGAAAGAAGGACCTCCTATCCTTCCCAACAGCATGGATGGAACTGGAGAGCATTATGCTAAGTGAAATAAGCCAGACAGTGAAGGACAAATACCATATGATCTCACCTATAAGTGGAACCTAATCAACAAAACACACAAGCAAGCAAGATATAACCAGAGACATTGAAATAAAGAACAAACTGACAGTAACCAGAGGGGAAGGGGGAGAGGGATAATGGGGGAAAATAGGGGAAGTGTCATCAAAGGACATGTATAAAACACCCATGAACAAAGCCAAAGGGTATAGGTACAAGGGTGGGAGGTGGGGGTGGGTGGTGTGTGGAACGTGGTGGGGGGGCAATGGGGACAACTGTACTTGCACAACAGTAAAAAAATGAAAAATATAAAAATAAAAGTACAACATTAAAAAATTCAGTTTTTAATTGTTTTTAATTAGTGTATGCAAACACATTCAATTTTACATACTTACATTACAATTTACTAATCCATCTAGGTCTATTGTAGATTCATAGTATATTTCCAGCACAGGACTGCACTGCCCTCTGTCATTGTTTCAGGCTTCAGTCAGGCAGGGGAAGTAAGGCAGCCAAGAGATTAGGAGACTTCTTGCAGACAGAATGAGGACTCAGGCTATGTCAAAGCCGAGGGGCGAGGGTCCATCACCCCCTTTTTCTATAGCCCCCTAAGTCCTTCCCTGTGGGCTTTTTTCGTGACCATGCCTGTCTTAGGTTGTTCCTCCCTTGAGGAATCTTACCCGTCATTGGCTAACTGGTCAAGCTCAGGGCCAAGCAGGGTGAAGTAAAGTGGGCAGGGGCAGTGCCCCTGCCAGGGAGATAAGCTTTGTCTCCTTAATGGCTCATGGGTCCAAGGTCTCTGACTCAGCCTTAACCATGGGGGTTTACAGCTTCTGAAACCAGGCAGGGTGGTTCCCAACACAGCTTTACATTTCTAGGGATGTTAGGTACATTATAATGTGCTATCCTTTTTTGATATATTGTAGGATTTGGTTTGTACACTGTTTTAAAGAAAGTTTGTGTCTGTGTTCATGATGAAGACTTTTTTTTCTTATAATGTCTTTGTCTGGCTTTGGTATTAGGGCAGTGCTGACCTCAGAGAGTGAACTGACAAGGTTACTGATTCTCCAGTTTTCTGGAAGAGTTTCTGTAAAATTGTTGTTTTTCCCCATGCATATACCAGTGAAGCCATCTAGGCCCAAAATTTTCTTTGTTGGAAGGTTTTTAGATCCAAATTCATTTTCTTTAATATCTCTACGGCTATTCAGATATTTATTTTTTCTTGAGGGAGCTATTATAGTCTGTGCCTTTCAAGGAATTTGGTCCTTTCACAATAAGTTGTTGAATTTATTGGCATAAAATTGTTCTTAATATTCCCTTATTATCCTTACAAGAGTATTTTTTTTAGCCTCACCTGAGGACATTTTTTTTCATTGTTTCTAAAGAGAGAGGAAGGGAGAGAGGGAGGGTGGGAGAGAAACATCAGTGTGAGAGAGAAGCATCAATCCGTTGCCTCCCATACATGCCTGGACCCAGGATTGGCACCTGGACCTTGGATTGTACACGTCCAGACCAGGAATCACACATATGTGCACCCAGGCAGGGGATCAAACCCACAACCTTAGACAAATGACCTGACTGTGGATCAAACCCGCAACCTTTTGATTAGGGGGTGATGTTCCAACAAACTGAGCCACATGGCCAGGGCTTAAAGTGTTTTAATGAGAGAAGTCACCTCTCTTTTTTTCCTGATCAATTGGGCTGGAGATTTTATCAATGATACTGATTTTTTGAAAGAACTGGCTTTTGGTATCTTTGATTTTTCTGTATTGTTTTTCTGTTTTGCATTTCATTGATTATCTGTTGGATCTATATTATTTTTTATCTTCTGCTTACTTTGGGTATGATTATTTTCTAATTTATTAAATGGAAACTGAAATCACTAATCTGAGATATTTTTTCTTATATAGGCATTTAGTGCTGCAGGTTTTCCTTAAACACTGTTTCCATTGCATACCATCCATTTGACATGTGTTTTCCCTCCCTTTTTATTTATGGGTTATTTAGACTTATGGGTTATTTAGAACTATGTTTTTTAGTTTTTTTAATGAATATAAAAATAATACTTTTTATGATTGCATTCTGCATACTGTGGACGTTATGTTCAAATCTGCTGGTACTTTATGGAACTGATAAATTAGAACTGTATGGCTTCCCAGCTAACAGTGTATTTTATATCCATTTAAAATGTTTTCTCAGATATATTGGGAATTCCTAGTTATCTTTCTGTTATTGGTTTCTAATTGAATCCCATTTCACTGGAGAATATAACTTTGACTAATTTGAGTCCTTTCAAATGTATCAATCATTGGCTTACGAGCAAGAATATTGTATATCTTGATAAGTTTGTTGTGTTTACTTAAAAAATATGTATCCTGCTATTGTTGGGTAGGATTTTCTATAAATATCAATTATGCCAAATTGGTTGCTATGTTGTTCAAACCTTCTATATCATTAATGATTATTTATCTAATTGTTCTACCTGTTCTGTCCATTATTGTGAGTAGGATATTGGAATCTCTGACTATAATTGTGGGTTTCTCTATTTCTTCTTGCGGTCTAGCAGTTTTTGCTTCAAGTATTTTGAAGCACTGTTAGTAGGTGAGTAAACATTTAGGATTACTGTGTACTTCTTGATGAATGACTCCTTTATCATAATGAAATGACCCTTTTTATTCCTGATGATATTCTTTACTGTAAAATCTACTTTGGTTATTAACAATATAATAACCATTTAAACCTTCTTTTGATTAGTGTTAACATGGTATCCTCCCCCATTTGTATCCTTATATTTAAAATGTGTGTAAGTAGTGTGATAGCACATGTGTGTGTACGTTAGGCAGCATACAGTTGGGTCCTTCTTACTTTGTCTATTCTGACCATCTCTGCCTTTCAATTGGGGTGTTTAGACCATTAAAATTTATAAATATGATTAATAATATATTTGGGTTAATTTTAGGATCTTATTATTTTAGTTTCTATTTGTCCCATCAATTCTTTGTTATTTTTTCTCTTTTTGGTTTGATAAGGATTTTTTTTTATTGATACGCCTTTTGGATTGGTTGAGGATTTTCACAATTCATTTTATCTCCTTTGTTGGCTTATACTAGTAACTTTTTGTTTTTTTAAATAACTGCTCTCAGGTTTCTAGTATCCATCTTTAACTTATCACTGTTTATCTTTACATGATGCTATACAATTTCACATATAGTATAAAAATCTTAAAACAGTATACATCTTTATACACCTTTTAGACTTGACCTTATTGTTTCTATGTATTTTGCTACTTTATATGTTATAAATCTCACAATATGCTATTATTTTGCTTTAAACATGAAGTTATTTTAAAAGAGATATACATATTAAGAAAATTATTTTATAATTACACATGTAGTAAACACTTCTGGTATTTTTATTCCTCTCTGTAGATTCATTTTTGTCTGATACTATTTTCTTTATTTCTGAAGGACTTCTTATATTTTTCAGATAGTACAAGCCAACTGGTGATTAATTTTTACAGCTTTTATGAATAAATGCACAAAAGTTCATTTTGCCTCTATTTTTGAAAGTTACTTTCACTGAATATAGAATTCTAGGTTGATTATCTTTTTTCTTTCAGTACTTATCTTTATTCCACTTTCTTCTGGCATGTATTTCTGGCAAGAAGGCTGCATCATTTTTTTCTTTGTTTGGTAGAGTTTTCTTCATGGTTCTTTTGCTTGGGGTTCATTGTGATTTTTGGATCTGTGAGTTCCTCATTTTCATAAAAGCCTTGAAAAATTTCAGTGTATAGGTCTTAAAATATTTTTTTTCTGATTCATTCACCTTTCTTCTTCAGGAATTCCTATTACATGTATTGAAGTTGTCCTGCAACTAACTAATGCCTTGTTAATTTTGTTATGTTATTTTTCTCACTGTGTTTAATTTTGTATAGTTTCTAATGCCATGTCTTAAAGTTCACTTATCTTTTCTTTTGCAGTGTCAAATCTGCCATTCTGTGTTATTTTTTAAGGCAACATTGTAGTTTTCATCTCTGGAAATTTTATTTAGGTTTTTTAAAAAAGCTCTCATGTCTCTTCTTAACATGTATGATCTAGTATATCGATCAAGTGAAATGCAATAGTAATAACTATTTTAATTTTTCCATTTTATCATCTCTTTTCCTGTGTCAGTATTGATTATTTTCTGATTATTATAATATATTAATTCTTTGCATGCCTAGTAATTTTTGATTAGATGCCAGATATTGTGATTTTTACTATGTTGGGTACTGGATGTTTTTGTATTACTAAAAATGTTCTTGATTTGTTCTGTCACAGGTTTGTTACTTGAAAGTAGTTGATCTTTTCAGGTCTTGCTTTTAAATTTTATTAGTCGTGTTCAGAAAAAAGTTATTCTAGGCCTAATTTTCCCAAGCTACTAAGTCAAATCCCTCTGGGTATTCTACCTGATGCCCCATGATTAATGAGGATTTCCACTCTAGTTATCAACACAAATATTTCCAGAATTGTGTGCACTCCAAGGATTATTTACTCTAATCCTTATGGCATTTCTCACTGTGGCCTTGGGTAGTTTTTCTTATATCCTAACACTAATCAATACTCTGCTGAAAACTTGAGGGAGACTCTCTGTTGATCACCAAAGCACTTGCTTCCTCTTTCTCCCTCTCCCTCTTCCTGCCTGTCTCTCTCTCCATGCAATGCTAATCTCTTTGGCACTTGGCCCTGTGAACTTTTGATTTACCTGGATTTCCAGCTCCATTTGCTCAACTCAGAGAACAATGGACATTCCCTACATTTCCTCCTTGCAATACCATGGTCTTGAATCTCTATAGGCAGTAATTTGGGAATATTATAGGGGTCACCTCCTTTGATTCCTGCTTTTCTGATATTCTTGTCCTTTGTTTCCTGATGTTCAAAGTCTTGAACACTGTTGTTTTATATATTTTGTCCATTTTTCAGTTGTTCAGATGGGAGGATAAATGCAGACCCTGATACTCCATCTTGTACCCTAGTAGATCTCTCACCTGATACATTTTCATCAATGTTTAGATGATTAGGAGGGGATAAGAGGTTAAGTGACTTGCACAAGGGCACTCAGGTAGTAAATAACACAAATGGATTTGAATATTAACCTTTCAAACTTCCAAGATAATGTTGTTAATAATAAGGCTGCTAAAACTCTCATATTTAATAGGAATTAAGATACTGAATAACTGATGTTTATATGTAGATATTATGTTAAGAAGCAGTGTCAGATTTCATATAGAATTTGTTTCTTTCCTCCCTTTTAAAGGTAAATGTGAGAAACGTAAAGATCAAATAATTTTAACTTCTTCTGCATATGAAATAGATGTCCGTTCATGTCCTCTTAACCCAAATGAAAACAAAGGCACCATTAATTGGTATAAAAATGATAGCAAGACATCTATATCTACAGAAAGAGACTCCAGGATTCATCAGCACAAAGATAAACTTTGGTTTGTTCCAGCGAAGGTAGAGGATTCAGGACATTACTATTGTGCGGTAAGGTAAGAAAGTAGTTAATGTATTAAAAACATGTGTTCCCTGTACCTATAGTACTTAAAGACATAAAAATCCTTTAATAATGCTTAATTGACCTATTTTGATTTATTTTAGAAATTCAACTTACTGCCTCAAGATTAAAATAACTGCAAAGTTTGTACAACATGAACCTAACTTGTGTTATAGTGCACAAGCTATATTTACACAGAAACTACCTATTGCAGGAGATGGACAACTTGTGTGTCCTTACTTGGATTATTTTAAAGATGAAAACAATGAGTTACCAAAAATACAGTGGTATAAGGTAATATCATATTAAATATGGTATTTTACTTTTCCAGCAAATAAAATAGCTTTCTGTTGTAGACAATATGTTGAATCCGAAAAGTACTTTTCATTTGGCACATAGTTGGCTTTTTTTAAAAAATTTTTATTGTTATTCAATTACAGTTGTATGCCTTTTCTCCCCATCCCTCCACCCCACCCCAGCTGAACCCACCACCCTCCCCCACCTCCCCCCCCCCTTGATTTTGTCCATGTGTCCTTTATAGTAGTTCCTGTAATCCCCTCTTCCCACTGTCCCCACCCCACTCCCCCTGGCTATTGTTAGATTGTTCTTAACTTCAATGTCTCTGGTTATATTTTGTTTCCTTTTTTCATTTGTTGATTAGGTTCCAGTTAAAGGTGAGATCATATGGTATTTGTCCCTCACCGTCTGGCTTATTTCACTTAACATAATGCTCTCCAGCTCCATCCATGCTGTTGCAAAGGGTATAAGCTCCTTCTTTCTCTCTGCTGTGTAGAATTCCATTGTGTAAATATACCATAGTTTTTGGATCCACTCGTTTGCTGATGGGCACTTAGGTTGCTTCCAGTACTTGGCTATTGTAAATTGTGCTGCTATGAACATTGGGGTGCATAGGTTCTTTTGGATTGGTGTTTCAGTGTTCTTAGGGTATAATCCCAGCATCGGAATTGCTGGGTCAAAGGGCAGTTCCATTTTTAGTTTTCTGAGGAAATTCCATACTGTTTTCCACAGTGGCCTCACCAGTCTGCATTCCCACCAACAGTGCACTAGGGTTCCCTTTTCTCCACATCCTCTCCAACATTTGTTTGTGGATTTGTTTAGGCTGGCCACTCTGACTGGTGTGACATGGTACCTCATAGTGGTTTTAATTTGCATCTCTCTGATGGCTAGTGATGCTGAGCATCTTTTCATATGTCTTTGGGCCCTCTGTGTGTCTTCCTTGGAGAAGTGTCTGTTCAAGTCCTTTGCCCATTTTTTAATTGTGTTGTTTGTCTTCCTGGAGTGGAGTTGTGTGAGTTCTTTATATATTTTGGAGATCAGGCCCTTGTCTGAGGTATCATTGGCAAATATGTTTTCCCATACTGTAGTTCTGTTTTCCTTTTAATGCTGTTTTCTTTAGCCATGCAGAAGCTTCTTATTTTGTTGAGGTCCCATTTATTTATTCTTTCCTTTATGTTCCTTGCTTTAGGGGACATGTCTGTGAGGATCCTTTGTCAAATATTAATTGACCTTAAAGACTTGAGTTTATTTCTAGGCTCTCTGTCCTGTTCCATTGGTCTATGTGCCTGTTTTTATACCAGTACCAGGCTGTTTTGATTACAGTGGCCTTGTAATACAGCTTGATATCAGGTATTGTGATCCCTCCTGCTTTGTTCTTTTTTCTCAAAATTGCTGCAGCTATTTGGGGTTGTTTATGTTTCCATATAAATTTCTGAAATGTCTGTTCTCTATCTGTGAAATATGTCATGGGTACCCTAATAGGGATTGCATTGAAAGTATAAATTGCTTTGGGTAATATGGCCATTTTGATGATGTTCATTCTTCCAATCCATGAGCATGGTACATGCTTCCATTTGTTTGTGTCTTCCTTAATTTCTTTCTTCAATGTTGTGTAGTTTTCTGAGTACAGGTCTTTTACCTCCTTGGTTAGGTTTATTCCTAGGTACTTTATTTTTCTTGTTGCTATATCAAATGGGATTTTTTTCCTGATTTCTGTTTCTGCAGTTTCATTGTTGGTGTACAGGAATGCCTTTGATTTCTGAGTCTTGACTTTGTATCCAGCTGTTTTGCCAAATTCATTTATTAGGTCAAGTAGTTTTTTGGTGGAGTCTATAGGATTTTCCATGTACACTATCATGTCATCTGCAAACAGTGACAGTTTCATTTCCTCCTTTCCAATTTGGATGCCTTTTATTTCTTTTTCTTGTCTGATTGCAGTGGCTAGGACTTCCAATACTATGTTGAATAGGAGTGGTGAGAGAGGGCATCATGTCTTGTTCCTGATCTTAGTGGGAAAGCTCTAAGTTTTTGTCCATTGAGTATGATGTTGGCTGTAGGTGTCTCATATATGGCCTTTACTATGTTGAGGAATGCTCCCTCTATTCCCACTTTGCTGAGTGTTTTTATCATGAAAGGGTGCTGTAACTTATCAAATGCTTTTTCCGCATCTATTGATATGATCATGTGATTTTTGTCTTGGCTGTTGTTGATGTGATGTATTATGTTTATTGATTTGCGAATATTGGACCATCCTTGCATCCCTGGGATGAATCCCACTTGGTCATGGTGGATGATCTTTTTAATGTATTGCTGGATGTGGTTTGCCGATATTCTGTCTAGAATTTTAGCATCTATGTTCATCAGTGATATTGGCCTGAAGTTTTCTTTCTTCGTTGTGTCTTTATCTGGTTTTGGGATTAGGATGATGCTGGCTTCATAAAAAGAGTTTGGGAGTATTCCATCAGTTTGGATTTTTTCGAATAATCTGTGAAGGATAGGGGTTAGCTCTTCCTTAAATGCTTTGTAGAATTCTCCTGTAAAACAATCTGGTCCAGGGCTTTTGTGTGTTGGGAGTTTTTTGATGACTGCTTCAATTTCGTCTGCTCTTATTGGTCTGTTCAGGTTTTCCACTTCTTCTTCATTCAGTTTTGGAAGATTATATTTTTCTAGAAATGTGTCCATTTTACCTAGGTTTTCACATTTCTTGGAATATACTTCTTCGTAGTAATTTCTTACAATTCTTTGTATTTCTGTGGTATTAGTTGTACTCTCTCCTCTTTCATTTCTAATTGTGTTTATTTGGATCCTCTCTCTTTTTTTTCTTGATGAGGCTATTTAAAGGCTTGTTGATTTTATTTATCTTTTCAAAGAACCAGCTCCTGGATTCATTGATCCTTAGAATTGTGCTTTTAGTCTCTATGTCATTTAACTCTGCTCTGACCTTGGTTATTTCCTTCCTTCTACTTGCTCTGGGCTGTCTTTGTTGTTGTTCCTCGAGTTCTTGTAGGTGTAGGGTTAGGTTGTTTGTTTGAAATGTTTCTATCTTTTTAAGGTAGGCCTGTATTGCTGTGAACTTCGCTCTCAGGACTGCCTTTGCGGTGTCCCATAAGTTTGGGGATGTTGTGAGTTCATTTTCATTTGTTTCCAGAAAGTTTTTGATTTCTTCCCTAATCTCTTTCTTGACCCACTCATTGTTTAATAGCATGCTATTCAGTCTCCATGATTTTGAGTGTTTTGGGCTTTTTCCTTTGGGGTTGGTTTCTAGTTTCAGCCCCTTGTGGTCAGAAAAAATGCTTGATATGATTTCAATTTTCTTGAATTTGTTGAGGCTTGCTTTGTGTGCTATCATGTGGTCTATCTTTGAAAAAGTTCCATGGACACTTGAAAAGAATGTGTATTTTGCTTCTTTGGGAGCAAAATCTCTATATATATCAGTGAAGTCCATTTCCTTTAGGGTATTGTTAAGTGACACTATATTCTTGTTGATATTGTGTTTGGAAGACCTGTCTATTTTTGATAGTGGGGTGTTAAAGTCCCCTACTATAATTGTGTTGCTGTCAATATCTTTCTTGAAGTCCTCCAAGATTTTCTTTATGTATTTGGGTGCTCCTATGTTGGGTGCATATATATTTACAATGTTTATGTCTTCTTGGTGGATTCTTCCTTTGAGTATTATGAAGTGACCTTCTGGGTCTCTCTTTATGGCCCTTCTTTGGAAGTCTGTTTTGTCCGATATGAGTATTGCTACCCCTAATTTTTTCCTGTCCGTTTGCTTGGAAAATTTGTTTCCAGCCCTTCACTTCCAGTCTGTGTAAGTGTTTTGTCCTGAGATGGGTCTCTTGTAGGCAGCATGTGTGTGGGTCATGTTTTCTTATCCATTCAGCTATTGTATGTCTTTTGATTGGAGCATTTAATCCATTTACGTTTAAGGTTATTATCGATAGGTACTTATTCATTGCCATTTTTTCCTACCTGTGTTCCTCTCTCTTTTCCTTCCTTTCCTTACAGCAGTCCCTTTAGCATGTCTTGCAGAGCTGGTTTGGTGGAAGCGTATTCTTTTAGACTTCTTTTGTCTGGGAAGCTCTTTATTTGGCCTTCTATGTTGATTGAGAGTCTTGGTGGGTAAAGTAGTCTTGGTTGCAGGCCTCTGGTTCTCATTACTTGGAATATTTTTTGCCATTCTCTTCTGGCTTGGAGCGTTTCCATTGAGAAGTCAGTTGCTAACCTTTTTGGGGCTCCTTGTACGTTACTTCCTTTTTGTCCCTTGCTGCCTTTAAGATCTTCTCTTTGTCTTGGAAATTTGCCGTTTTAATTATGATGAGTCTTGCAGTGGGTCTCTTTGCGTTCCTCTTGCTTGGGACTCTCTGTGTTTCCTGGATTTGGGTGACTTTTTCCCTCTTCAGATTAGGGAAATTTTCCATCATGATGTTTTCAAACAGGTTTTCTATCCCTTGCTCTTCTTCTTCTCCTTCTGGTATTCCTAATATACAAATATTGTTACATTTCATGTTGTCCTGCATTTCCCTTATTGCGTCTTCATTCTTTCTGAGCCTCTTTTCCTTTTCTTGCTCTTTCTGGGTGTTTTTTCTACTTTGTCCTCCAGCTCGCTGATCCGATCTTCTGCTTCATCAAGTCTGCTTTTCATTCTTTCTACTGTGTTCTTCAATTCAGAAATTGTATTCTTCATTTCCTCTTGGCTCTTGTTGATAGTTTCTATTTCCTTTTTCATGTTGATATAGTTTGCAGTGAGTTCATTGTAGTTTCCCTGTAGTTTCTGGTAGTTCTCTTTGAGCTCAGAGAGCTCAGTGAGCTTCCTGATAACCATTGCTTTGAACTCAGTATCTGATGGTTGACTTGCCTCTTTTTCATTTAGCATTCCTTCTGAGGCTTCCTCCTTTCCTTTCATTTGGGAATTGTTTCTTTGTCTTCTCATTGTTTGTGAGACTCTTCTTGTTAGCCTCTGCTTCTTAAATTGATCTATTCTGACTCCCTGGGTTTATGGTATGCACTTCTATGGTAGAATGCCAATGGGATTCAGTGGTGCTGTTTCCTTAATCTCCTGTGCTCACTGGTCTTGAGCTGATGTTTATGGGTGTACCACTGTCTAACTCTGGTCTTTTCAGCACTCCAGGTTTTGTTGTCTCCCCTGTGGGAAAAGGAGAGAGGGGGGAAGAAAAAAAACGAAGGAAGGAGGGGAAAAGGAAATAGAAAAGGAAAGGAAGGAAGGAAGAGGGAATAAAGAAAGATCGGAGGCAAGATAAGAAGGAATTTTAACAAAAATTAAAACATAGGAATAAATAAAAGTAGGCAGGAAGAAGGCATAAAAAAGGTAAAGGATGGGAGGAAGAAGGAATGAAAAAAAAAAAGAAAGGAAGAAGGAATTCAGGGGGAAAGGAGGAAAGGGGGAAAAAAAAAAAAGTCTTCTGCTGGCTTTAAACCGGTCAGGTTAGTTCTGCTGGTGTCCTGTCTGTGGATGGGGAGGGGGTGCTTGGAAGGATTGGTTTCACTTTTCTCCCTTCCTGGGCCACACTCTTCGCTGTTGTTCAGCCTGCAGTCTCCGCCAGCCCTGCAGCTCCCCTCTGCTGGGTGTTCTGCCTTTGTCCTAGAGAGTCAGTAGGCCCTGCATGGCTCTGTGTGCAGGTGTTAGGTAGGCGTTGTAGGTGTGGTCCCTGGCAGGCAGCCAGGCAGTTGATCAGCCAATCCAGCGGCTTTGGGCTTGAGTCTCTTGGGTGGGCGGGGCCGCCCTGGGACTGAGTCAGCAGCCCTGGGATCCGCTGTTTTGGGCCTGTGGGTGGAGCATCTAGCTTCTGCTCCAGATGCGCACCCACCTGAGGTTTCAGGTGTGGGTGCCCCTGCGGGGTTTCAGGTGTGGGCCCCCAGTCCACTAATCTGCGTGCGCGCAACCGGGCTTCAGGTGAGCGCAGGGGCTGCTTATCCCGCTTTCACAGTCCAGTGGCTGAGGGGGGAGGGGCGCCGGAGGCTGTGGCTGCTGCTGAGAGTTCTCTAAGTAGCCCCTGAGTGCCTCTATTTTCTTTTTCTTTTTGAGAAATTCTTCCTATTCAAGCCCCCCTTGTCCAAACAAGCACCTGGCTGCTCACACAGCTCAGTCTGGCTCTCCCCCAAGAATCCTGCCGCAGCCCCTGCGCCCCAGCGGGGCTTCTGCCGCCCTGGTGCTTGCGTGGGTCCTGGGGACCTTATTGTCCTTAAGCACTCTTCTTACTATCAGATCTTTCAATGTCCTCTATCTTTGGTCTCTGATCTTCATATATGCTGGAATACTGTTGGCTGTTCGCCTCAGCTGATCTCCTCAGATCAGCTAGGTATTTCACTGGTATTGAGGGGAAGTGGACTCTGCACCCACCTATGTTGCCGCCATCTTCTCTCACCATCTCCCTAGTTTTTCCATTGCTTGCTTTTTATTGGTAAAATTTAATAGGCACATTTTTTAAAAGTTGTAAGACTACATCTATTTAATTTGCAGCTTAACTAAAATCTTACTTTCTGTTATTTTTATTTTATTAGATACAGCTGAGAAGAGTATAGTAAGAACAAAAGTTTAAAGATAAGACTGAGTATAAATTTAGGGTTTTCAAGAGATAACTGTTTGTGACAAAATGTATTATTTTGTGTTTTATTTAAATTATCTTGTGGTCCTTAAATGAGTTAGTAGTTTCTGTAGCTGTCTCAAAAGTGATTGGCTAGCACTGTATAGAGAACACATTATGTTTGGATACATTTGATCTACCTAGGTTGTTGGAGCTTACTTGGAGAATCATCCTGTACAGGGTAAGAAACACAAAATAAATAGTATCAGTGAAGAAAGGAAGTACAGCCTTACAGAGAAACTATAGTGTGAGCATTCTTTCTTCAAATGTGTTGTTTTAATTGCCAAATAAATTTGTTTTCAAAATGCAAGGCTCATAGGCCTAAACATTTAATACCCTAGGAGTATTATGCCTTTTGCCATAAAAATTACAATATTAAAACTTGTATGCAAGGAACCTTTCTTTTCTTTTTCTTTTGTGTGTATACATAAATTCATATAAAATATAATGTATATATTATATATCTATAAAACATTTGCTGATATGAAAAAATAGATTTTTTTCCTGGCCGACTGGAGTAAGTTATTAATTGGTTTTCAATACTTCCATCCTGTCCCTCTATCTAGGACTGCAAACCTCTACTTCTTGACAATATAAATTTTATTGGCGAATCAAGTAAGCTCATTATCATGAATGTGACTGAAGCGCATAAAGGGAACTATACTTGTCTTGCATCCTACACATACTTGGGAAAGCAATATCGCATCACCCGGGTTATAGAACTTCTAACTCTAGGTGAGTCACAGTTTCAGTCCTAGTAGTTTACGTCTGGGAAAGCCCACAGACCACAATTCTACTATTACCTTCATTGTCCATGGAGGAATTAAATCCATGAGAATCTTGATGACTTGCCAAAGGTCACATGGTCTTAATTTGTTGTTAAATACTATGTAAATGGCTTTCATTCCTGCTTCAGATGCAGAGCTAATTAAACAGACAACATGAGCTGCATTTTCCAATTGAACTAGGAGGCTCGTTCTTTGGGATGGCTAAAGATGGTTCTTCCTGAGAACTCTGGGGCTGGTGTATGAGGACAGTTCTGGGCTCCTTCCCTTGGGGAATCTGAATGTCTAGCAATGAGGATCATTTGCATGATGATGAGGGTGCTGATGGGTTTTGGAATAAGTTACACCCCCATAATCTCCCTCTTGTTAGTTCCCTGTTAGCCCAATTACCTTACCTCTCTAAGCCTGTTTCCTACTCTGTATGAAGATGATGCAACCTTCCCAGGTTGTTGGGAAGATTAGAGATCAATTTTGTGGTCATGTATCTGATGCAGAACAGATGAGCAATGAATAGGTTTATGGTGATTATTCTTGTTAATTCCCCGAGGCTTTCAATTCTCTATTAACCATGTTTCATATTAAAAACTATTTTACAACAAAGTGCACTCTGACAAGTTATCTGGGAATGGAAGAATGCTTGATCTTACTGTAAATATCAGAGTTTTAAGTTTTGTCTAATGTACAAAGAGTTACTCCAATGAGGAGTTTGAAAGTTAAAGAGGTTTTTATTAATAATTATGCTGGGACAACAGGCATGAGTAGGAAATGTCACAGGTCACCCAGAACACCATCACCCTACATATAGTTGAGCTACCTCAATTCAATAGTAATTTATTTTTTACAAAGTGTATATTATTGAATCAGAATTAATTCCTACAAGCAATAGTGAATTGTAATTTTCAATAGTCACAACCATCTTGAGTTTTTAGCATTCTCTCTCTGGTCATTGTCTAACTCTGGTTTGTTTTTCCTGAGATCTATCTATCTATGTGTGTATTTATCTGTGTGTCTATCTATCTATGTGTCTGTCTACCTATCATCTATCTATCTATCCAGCCAGCCAGCCATCTATCTAGTAACTAGACCAGCAGACATATTCTTCATCTCCTTTTATGATCCCTTATATAGAAATAACATACTTAAGCAGGGGTGAGGTCATTTTTTATTTTTTCTAAAGGCAGATTCAAAATTATTTATTGAGCATCTACTGGGTGCCAGTCACTGTTCTAGGTATATATTAGCAAACAATAAGAAAATATCCTGCCTTGATGGAGCTTACTTTTTTTTTTTAATACTTTACATTCAAGTTCATAGTTTTCCGGGGTTGGCCACAGGTTACCCCTTGAAGACAATCTTCTTATAAATAAAAGCCAGATTACTTTCTGGAGCTACTTAATATTTTTATTCCTGTTTTAATAAATTATGCCAAATTTCTTGACATTCTAGTCTTGGGTCATTATTAAAGTTACTGAATGTAAGCAGATCTAGCATTGGATGGTCTTTCTGGGGAATAATGCTCCACCAAGGGAAGTGCCTTTCCATGACTGCTCATACTCCTGGATTCACTTTAAGAGAGGCACTTGTCTGGAGCCTCGGGACCTGGTGTCATGTGTGTTTTTTTGTAGCACCAAACTCCATGGGTTCAGAAGGGTGCAGGCTTTTTAGTGGGTATTCACGGTTTTGCTATGGCTTTCATGTTAGCCTCCTTCCTTCACCTCTTGCCTTCCGTCTCCTGCCATAAATGCTTCAGTCACTTAAGGGAATATCTGGCAGGATGCTGTATAGTATGTTTTGGTATATTTAGCGAAGTGTTGTTGTCACTTGAGATTCTGATCTATATGAGACTGAGAAGCCCTGTGGATGTTTTTCTTTCAGAGGAAAATAGGCCCATGAGGCCTGTGATTGTGAGTCCAGTTAATGAGACGATGGAAGTGGTCTTGGGTAAGTGGCCTCAAATTAGGGTGTGCTGAAATAATTATTTTGAATTCAAGAGTAAGATAAATTGTACCTTTACTATGCATAGTAGTAAACATAAGTTGTTTACTGGATATATGTATATTTAGAAAGAAGGTGGCGTAGATTGTATGTTAAATGTTTCCTTGGATTTCTTGCCTCTAACCAAGTCTGATTTGCCCATCCTTGCCTTTCTGTGGAAACCTATTACCCATGAAAACACCAGCCAAAGGCCAATTTCGATAGGCCTAGGAATAAAAGTGTAATTTATTTGGTACACAATGAATTTCTTATGCCCAGGGTGTTAAGCTTTTAGGAAGAAGAGTAAGACTATAGGTCAAAAAGATAGTCATTCTAGAAAAATACTTTTTTAAGTTACTGAACATTTTTTATTTCAAGAATGAAGAAATCTTATAAGCATTAGACCTACATTGTACAATGCAATAGCCACTAGCCACATGTGGTTATGTATATGTAATTCAAATTAAATTAATTAATATAGTTCAATTGAAAATTAGTGTCTCGGTCAAGAGCTTAATAGATACGGGTGACCAGTGGCTGCAGTATTAAAACAAATATAGGACATTTTCACCATCACTGAAAGTTCTGTTAGAAACCACTGGTCTAAACACAAGAACAGAGAGATCTGAGATATCTATGAAGTAAGTGGAAGCTACACACACCTGGTCCCAGGGCCAAACCAGATTTATAGCTAAATTACAGAGCAATCAACCTGAGTGACCAACTGAAGGACAGCTGAATAGGAGTGTTATATCCAAGGATTTATAGAAGTTACACAGAGACTGGTAAAAAGGGTGGAGATGCAGAGAGGGCTGGCCCCTCCACCCAGGTGTGACAGCTGAGAAGCTAGAAGGATATCTTGGCTATAAAAGTTCCCCCCGAGGTTGCATGGGGTCTCAACCCCATGCCAGGAACCCCAAATCAGAGCGCCAGAGCCAGGAAGAGGTGCCTGAATAGCATCTGGCAGTGAAAATCTGCAGGGACTCTGTTCACTGAGAAGAGGAGGGAGTCTGCTAGAATCCAGATGCTCTCTTAGAGGGCCAACTCACAGAGGCTTACTCTTGGGTGCTCATCCGGGCCTCTGGTAGAAGGAAGGAGACACACAGCATACAGAAGTCATAAAGAGAAGATCTAGGTGGTGTGGCTCTGGATAGAGATCTGGAGTGTCAGTTACTGAGGTCCCTGTTCTGAGTCCCTATTCCACACCATCCTCAGGCACTGTCTCCCAGTATCAGGCACTCCTGTTCTTATAGGGCCAGCTGGGGGAGTGTACTAACCCTCCAAATAATGGTGACACAACTCTGTTGAGCTCAAGTCTGGCAGAAAGGACTGTTGGCTACACCCAACAGGGACTTGAGGTATGCTCTTTTTCTGGAGAAACTACAGACAGACTTTCAGATGGTCATTGAGCAGTGTGTCTTTGGAATGGGAACCAATCTTTTCCCCCTCCTGAAGGTTTGGCAGGTGCCACCCCCAACAGAAGACTCCCTTGTCAGGGTCTCTAGTGGCCTGGCTATGAAGCTGAGGGGAAGCATGCAGCTCACCCCACTCCCACATCCCCACTGGCATTACTCCCAACAGAGGGCTTTCTTGATCTGTTTTCGAAAGTTGTGGTGGCCCTGTTTTGCCATGCTTGCTCCTGCAGTGGGGATAGCTGGCTGCACCAAACTTGAACTTGTGGTGTGCTCCTCCTGAGGGAACTAGAGTTGGAGACTAGCAGAGACTGTGTGGTATAGCTCTGGAGTAGGAGCCACATTCTCTCCATTCAGTGTCTGACCACACTGTCCCCAAGTATGGGACCTACTAGCTGTGTCTTCCCAACCCAGTCACCCTGCCCTACTAGGCTTCAGCCCTGAGAAAGTGTCAGAGTAGCATGGCCAGCTTAAGCCCATTCTACAGCCTTTCTTCATAAGACTGTAGGAAGTCCGGGCAACGTTGGGGTCAGGGTGTGGAAGAGTCACCAGGAGGACATTGACCTCAGGGAGCCTTGAACTTTAATTAATCTGACCTCAGCTCAGAGCTTCAGGAATCCGATCCTCCCACATACATCCAAGGCCCAGTATGTGGACCCACAAACAGTGAATAGCATGGTAGCTCCAGACAAGTGACCTAAGGCCAGTTACATACACGGTCTGACAGTGATGTGCACCGGTGCCCTGGCCAAGAGGGCCCAAAACCAATACAACCAGCTGTGGAGAGCTGCATCCAACTAGTCACACAAATGGCACAGCCAAAGGAGGACTTTGGCACACACCAAATCCTGCTGGCAACAACTCAGCCTCAGGGGGCAGCCTCTGAAGAGCTGCTCTTACATGGTGAATAATGTCTATCTTTAGAGTCAGCTACTGTGAGGGTTAACAGTACCCATGAATGGGCCAACAGCATTCAAGACTGAACTACAAAAGGAGGGAGCATGTAAACCACACAGTATCATTTCCGGAGCACCTAACTTAGGTGATGTAGAAGATTGCACCACTGCGACCCATAAGGCGCCTATTTCAGAAAGCCCTCATACAAGCTGGGGACTCAGCAGGTCTACCTAATACTCAGAGACAAACATAAAGTGAAGATAGATGGTGTAAAAAGAAATGTGCCCCAAACTAAAGAACACAAGAAATCCCTCGGAAAAAAATTAAATGACATGGATGCACCCAAAATACCAGATGCAGAATTTAAAACAATGTTTATAACCATGTTCAAGGGCATTAGGGGAACAGTGAATGATCTCAATGAGAACTTAAATAAAGAGATAGTTAGCATTAAAAAGAACATAGAAATCACAAAACAAGAACCAGACAGAAAGGAATAATACAATATCTGAAATGAAGAATACACTAGAAGGAATCTACAGCAGGTTAGATGAAGTAGAGTATTGAATTGGTGATTTAGAGGACAAGATTACATTAAGCACCCAAGCAGAACATCTAAAAGACAAGAGAGATTTTTAAAAACTTGAGGGAAGTCTAAGGAGACCCTGGGACAACATTAGGTATAACAACTCTGTATCATAGGGGTACCCCGAGGATAGGAGAGTGAGGAAGAGATAGGGAACTTGTTTCAAAAAGTAACATCTGAGAACTTCCCTAACCTGATGAAGAAAAAAACTCACCCAAGTTCAGGAAGCACAGAGAGCCCCAATCAAGACAAACTCAATGAGGCACACACCAAGACTTAAAATGGCAAAAGCTTAAAGACAAAGGATCTTAAAAGCAGCAAGGGAGAGGCAGTTAATTACCTGCAAGGGAGTTCCCATAAGGCTGTCAGATGATTTCTCAACAGAAACACTTCAGGCCAGAAGGGATTGGCATGAAATATTCAAAGTGATGAAAAACAAGGACCCACAATTAAGACTATTTTACCCAGAAAGGCTATCATTTAAAATTGAGGGCAAAATGAAGAGCTTCCCAGACCAAAGAAAAAGGGTTAAAGGTGTTCACCACCAAACAAAAATTGCAAAAAATGTTAAAGAGGCTGCTTTAAGAAGAAGAAATAGAGAGGGAGAGGAACATATGTACAAAGAATAAAATGGCAATAAGTACCTACCAATAATAACCTTAACCATGCAGTGGTTGCAGCTGATCTGAAGGATACAAACAAACTCTTTTTAAAAATATTGTTACATATTATCAGGTGCATAGATTCAAGGTCATGACTAACTCTGTGTTTGAGATTAATATTACGCCATACCTTTAAGCCATCAGTTTGGTTATAACACGTTAGTATGTGATATTCGATAGGAAATAGTATCTGAGAGACCACGAACTCCGAAGTCAGTGTTAGTGTAGTTGTTTTTATTCACAAACTTCGAAGTGAGCATTGTGTTTTTTTTTCATATACCATTGAAAATGGCAGGAAAAATGTATTGATTCAATAGTCCAAGAGATGTTGAACTTCAGCAAATTCTATTTGAGTCTGATGATGAGAATGATAGCGTTGAATATGAAAATGAAAGTGATTTAGAAGATGAAGATTTTGTGGAAGTTTGTTCAGAGGATTTGGATACTGAGCAAGACATTCCTAGTGAAGAAAGTGAAGATGAATTAGACATGAATGAAGAGTGTTTTTTTGGAGAGGATAAAGGAAAAAATGGAGGAAAAATCCAATAAGAAGACAAATTAGAAAAGAGTTGCAGAATATTTTGTGTCAACTTCATTAGTTTGGCCAAATGCAAAAAATGCCAAAAAAGAACTTGAAACTTGGAACTGCTTTATCACAAATGATATTTTAGATTTAATCTTATTATATACAAATAAATACATCAGTTTTATCTCAATCCAGTTTTCAGCAATCTTGAAAAATAAGAACAAAGTTGGAGGTATCATATTACCTAATACCAAATGATGCTACAAGGCCATTGTAATCAAAACAGCCTGGTACTAGCATAAGAACAGGCATGTAGATCAGTGAATAGAATAGAGAGCGCACAAATAAACCCACACCTTTATGGTCAATTCATATTTGACAAAGGAGGCAAGAGCATAAAATGGAGTCAAGACAGCTACTTCAATGAATGTTGTTGGGAAGATTAGACAGGAACATGCAAAAAAAAGAAAGAGAAACTCGACCACCAACATACAAAATTCACAAGAATAAACTCAAAATTGATAAAAGACATTTATGCAAGTTGTAAAAGCATAAAAATCCTAGAAGAAAACATGCTCCAGGTCAGACATCTGCCCTGGTTAGGTGTATTGGTTGGAGTGTTGTCCCATACACCGAAAGGTTGGGGGTTCATTCCCAGTCAAGGCACATACCTCGGTTGCAGGTTTGATCCCTATTCGAGTGTGCGTGGAGGTAACTGATTGATGTTTCTCTCTCACATCTCTCCCCCCTGCCCTGTCTCTCTGTCTCTCTTGCTAGCCCCTCCCTCCCTCCCTCTTTAAAATCAATAAACATATCCTCAGGTGAGGATTAAAAAAACCTCAAACATTTCTTGTAGCAATATTTTTGCCTATATACCTCCTTGGGCAAAGGAAACAAAGGAAGAAATTAAACAAGTGGGACTACATTAAAATAAAAAGCTTTTGCACTACAAAAGAAATCATCAACAAAATGAAAAGGGAACCCACTGAAGGGGAGAACATATTTGTCAATGATACGTCTGATAAGGGGTCAGTTTCCAAGATATATAAATAACTTATGCAGCGCAACACCAGAAAGACAAACACCCAATTACAAAATGGGCAAAAGACCAGAATAGATACTTCTCCAAAAAGGACATAGAGATGACCAATAGACATATGAGAAAATCCTCAACATCACTAATCATGTGAAAGATGCAAATTAAAACTGCCATGAGATATTATTACCTTACACCTATTAGAATGGCTATCATCAAATCAACAGACAAGTGCTGGTGAGGATGTGGAGAAAAGAGGATCCTTGTGCATTGTTGATGGGAACATTGACTGGTACAGCCACTCTGTGAACAGTATGGAGTTTCATCAAAAAATAAAAAATGGGCCCTGGCTGGTGTAGCTCAGTGGATTAAGTGCCAGCCTGCGAACCAAAGGGTTCTGGGTTTGATTCCCAGTCGGGGCACATGCCTGGGTTGTGGGCCAGGTCACCAGTAGGGGGCGCACAAGAGGCAACCATACATTTATGTTTCTCTCCCTCCCTTCCTTCCGCACTCTAAAAATAAACAAAATCTTTAAACAAAAACAAAAATGAAAATGGAACTTACCTTTTGACCCAGCAGTCCCACTTCTGAGAATACATATAAAGAAACCCAAAACAGTAATTTGAAAGAATATTTGCACCCCTATATTCCTTGCAGTGTTATTTACAATAGCCGATATCTGGAAACAGCTCAGGTGTCTACCAGTGTATGAGTGGATAAAGATCTGTGGTATATTTGCACAATGGAATACTAATGGACTGTGAAAAAAGGAAATCTCACCTTTTATGACAGCACGAGTCGATCTGGAGATTATTATGCTTTATTATGCTAAGTGAAATAAGCCAGTCAGAGAAAGACAGATACTACCATAAGATCTCACTTATATGTGGAATCTAATGAAGAAAATAAGCTGATGAATAAAATAGAAACAGAGGCATAGATACATGGAACAGATTGACAGCTGTCAGAGGGGAGGGGCTTGGGGGAGCTGGATGAAGGAAATTGAAAATATATATATATTTTTTTTGCTTAGCTTTAAGTTATGAAAACTTTGCTTTTTGCTTTAAGCAAAAAATATATATATAACACATAGACACAGATTTAAGTGTGGTCATAGCCAGAGGGAAAGGGGCAAGAGCTAGGTCGAGGTGGGTAAAGGGAGGAAATACTGGGATAGAGAGAGACTTTGCTTGGGGCAATGGGCACATATTACAGTGTGCAGATGATGTTTTATTGAGTTGTACACTTTTAACCTAACGCCCTTCAATAAATTCAATAAAAAAGAAAATAAATAAACATAAAAACAGATTTTTGAACCAGAGGGTCAAAAATCAAGTTGGCATACAGCATTATTTTCCGTAATGGTAACTACATGAAGACAGAGGTTAGAAGATAAGAGTTTGTTACCTGTGGATTCTGTACTTAGCCAAATTGTTATTTACGGAGGAAGGTAATAGAAAGACATTCTTAGTTATAAACTAACAAAGATGTGAAAACTGAACATTGAATACAGGCCAGTATAATCTAGAGCAGTATTTCCCCTTTTTTGTGTGTGTTACGTTCCCTTTCAGAGCCGAAAGAGGCATTTTTCCTAAGTCATTGTCTTCTTTACACATTAATACCACAGATAATATTGTTTGTCTTTTGATGGCCTGTGATACTTTGAAGGGCCACAAACCATTGCAACAGCTAAAATTTTTGTGCCCCCTTAAAACTATAAAACAGTACAAAAGTAAAAGTATTATTTGCTCCAAATAAAGTGTACATGGATATTTTCTTGATTTGATGGTAGGATTTTAGAAAAAAATAGCAAAAACAGATAAAATAAACTAATAAATTTGACCAAACAAAAAATAAAAATATCTGTACCAAAGAATTATAAATAAAAATGAAATAAATGTGGTTAATGCTGAAGGATTTTTGGAATAAATATCATGTATGATAAAGAATTAATACCCTTAATGAATAAAGAACTCTTCCACATTAGTAAGTTTAACATGAGAATGTGATTAATGGATAGTAGGAATAATAAGCAGTTCTTAAAGGCAAATGAACACTAAACTTACGAAAAGCCTGTCAATTCACTATTAATTGAAGAAATGAAGGTGAAATTTAAATGATGTTTTTTTCTTTTCTGAATTGGCAGTGACTGGTCTGGGAGTTGGGGACGGAAATGACAGCTGCACACACTGCTGGGTGCAGTGTGGACTTGCAGTCTCATTTGGGAGAGGGTGGTCAGCTTTTAAAATGTGTATCACCTTTTAACTGAAATCTACTACATTTTCATTTAAAGTAGTACTTACGGGTATGTATAATATTGATGTACAAGAATGTTCATTGGAATAGTAATGAAAAATTAAAAACAAATTGTATTTAGCAATAGGACAACAATTAATCATATTGTGTTTGTATTGTGGAATATTAAGCAGCCCTGAAAGGCTAATGGTGTGAGTCAGCATTCCCAATGCAATCATCATTACAAATAGTATACATTGTACCTCATTTTAAAAGGTGCATATGTGCATAGAGAAGAGAAGATGTGAGATAAATAATGTTACTAATAGTGGTCACTTCTGGGTGGTAGGTTTAAGGGTGATTTTTCTTTTTCCTTGTGCTTTCATATAATTTAAAATTTTTATTCAGTAGTCATTTGTTAATACAGATAGATCACATAAAATCAATTAACACTATGATTAAAAATACATTGCTTTGCAGGATCCCAGCTACAATTGATATGCAATGTCACTGGCCAGTTCAGTGACTTTGTCTATTGGAAGTGGAATGGATCGATGATTGATGATGATCCAGTGCTGGTGGAAGACTATAGACTGTAAGTATGCTGAAAGCCGACCTTACCAAAGAGAAGTTTTGGTGCTAAACTGCATGTTATACTTTATATAACTTTGACCTAATAGGTTTAACCTAATAGCAAAAGTTAGTTGACAGTTGATTGGTTCTTATGCCTTTGCTGCCCACACTGATTTTTGCAAAGCTAAACAGAATTTCTGAGGTCTTGTATATTTAAAATAAAAATACATGTCATTGTGGTGCAAATTCAGGACCACTTAGAAGACTTTCTCTTAAATTAGTTATATATGTTGCAACAGTCCAATGAAGCAATTTTCCTGAATAACCTTCATATTAATCTATTTTTTAAGTAGTCTAAAAAAGACGCATTAAATGGGGTCAGGAATCATGCATTCCACTTCTCAAGTCTCCAGTGGCTACCTGTAAGCTCTCTAGTGTTAAACTCCTGACTCCTTAGCATTACATTCTGACTCTCTGTCACCTGCCCACTCTGCTCTTGTTCCATGTATTCTTCTTTATGCCCCATGGAGACCAAAGTGCACATATCTCTTTTTCTTCTTGAAAGCTGGTGATTTTAATTCAGTTTCTCTACTGCTGAGTCTTTTACTGGCAGTGGCCCTAGGGCTATCACATCTACCCTCAGTGTGGCTGACAGCCTGATTATCACACCTGTTCTTAGGGCTGGTGATTACTTCTACTGCAATTTATGCAACAAATTAAGAGATGAACCATGCACATGTGTCTTATTTGTTGTTAATGCAGTTTACTTAAATAACTTTATTTACTCTTTCTCTTTTGAACAGAGTGGAAAATCCTTCATCCAAAAAAAGGAATACAATCATCATAATGCTTAATATTTCAGAAGTGAAAAGTAAATTTTATCTATATCCATTTACCTGTGTAGCCAGGAATACATATGGTATAAATGTAGCATATATCCAATTAATACAACCAGGTAAACAACAAAACTATATATTGGAAATGTAATTTTGTTTTTAGCATGGTAAGATTCTGTGACTTTGAAGTTTTCAATGCTATTTCCTCTGCCCACAACACTCTTGGATTCCTGTTAACCTGGATAACTTCTTTCCTTTTTTCTCTTCTTGTCTGAACTATTTCTTCTGTTAGGGAGCTTTTCTTCCTGCTCTCTGCCAAAACAGATGTACTTCCATAGCACCATATGTCCCCATCACAATATTTATCATACTTAGTTTTCTTTACTTGACTGTAAATTCCATGATGGTACAGACCATTTATTTTACTAATTATTCTATTTCCAGAACTAGTAGCAACTTAAGTCTGGTCATAGTAGGTACCTAATGAATGTCTTTAGGTGAATGATGGATGCACAGGGGAAGTCTAAATATCCACGTTCTGGAGAGGATGTCAGAAGTCATTGATTTTCATCAGTTGTATAATCTTTATACACAGTATTAAGAGTATTTGTGAAATACTTTAAGATTAGTTGTAGTTAAAATAGGGTATTTATGAATGCATATATGAAACAAAATCTAAACAGACAAACTGTTAGAACTGTAAGTGAATTTAACAAGGTCACTAGTCTACATATACACGTAGTATTACTATGTATGTCTGTAAGTACTAACAACAAACAAATACCAGTAGAAATTAAATTGAAATGATAACCTTTAAAGTGGCATCAAAGATTATCAAAGTCATAGGGAATAAATCTATCAAGAGCTTTTCAAGACCTCTGTAATATAAACTAAAAAACAAAGAAACAAAAAAAATTGTTGAGATAAATTGGAAAAGACCTAAACAGATGGGGGAATATACATTGTTCATATATTGAAAGACTCAATGTTACAAAGATGTTAGCTGTCCCCAATGAATTTATAAATTCAAAACCATTCCACTAAAAATCTCAGCACAATTTGTGCAAGTATGGGTGTGTGTGTGTGGGGGGGGGTGTGGTTGTAGGCAGGCTTACTCTAAAAGTCATAGAGAAATGTAAAGAGCCAAAAATACTCTCAGGGGTGTCCAACCTTTTGGCATCTCTGCGCCACTCTGGAAGAAGAGTTGTCTTGGGCCACACATTAAATACATTGTGACACATAACCACACACAGAAAATCTCATAATGTTTTAAGTAAATTTATGATATTGTATTGGGCTGCATTCACAGCCATCCTGGGCTGTGTGCAGCCCATGGGCCACAGGTTGGACGCCCCTAATGGTCTTGAATAAAAACAGCAAGTCTGGAAGATTTATACTAGAGGTATAATGATCTTGTATGAAGCTACAGTTATGAAGACTATAAACATCAATATCAATTTAGCCAATTGGCTGTTGGTCTGGAAGGTGGTATATCTTGATTTCTACTTTATACCCAAATCGATTGCAGATGGATCAAAGACCTAAATTGAAAAACTAAGAAAAGAGAGCTTTTAGATACTCTCTCCTTGATGCATTTAGGAGTCACTTTCTTCTTTCTTCTTTGTTCTTCTTCTTTACATCCCCCCTTTTTACCTCCCCTTCACCTTCCTCCGTTGCTCTGTAATCAGTCACTGGATGAATAATTAGCAAGTGAAGCCCGGGAGAACGGGAGAACGGGAGAACGTGTAAGTGAGAAACATTTTGTGTGGCATCCCTAATCCCTTTTTTCTTTCTCCCAGCTTTTACCTTTTCCCACCTTACTCTTCTACCTCTAGGAACTTTTGTTGGCTTTTGAGTGACTTTGACTCATTTTACTATGGAGTACTCTATCCTATGATCTTTGTTATTTTTCTACGAGATTGTATATTATACTACTTAGGTGGAAAATTAATACAATACACCTTAGTTTTTTTATATAGCATCCGTTCTAGATGGCCTTGTACATTAATATTTATTATTAAGTGATAATGAATGGGTTAATACTATCTGGGATTTGGGACCACAGGCTAATCCCAAATATTGTTTCTCTGGGATGATAATGTTTAATTTGCTATGCTCAAATTTTAATTCTTTTGATTCTAATAATTTTTTCCTCTTTTTTGCCGTAGTTCCCAATTTCCAGAAGCATATTATTGGTATATTTGCCATGTTAACAGTAGTAATTACAAGCTCTGTTTTCATCTATAAAATCTTCAAGATTGACATAGTACTTTGGTACAGGGATTCTTGCTATGATTTTCTCCCCCAAAAAGGTACAATTTTGTATTCAGTGGAATGTTTTCTTGTTGAAGAGAGGGGGTAGTTAAGAGGTGCAGAAGATAACTAAGGGATTTACTTAAATTTTAAAATGAAATGTGACATACATTACAATAGTAGTTATTTTTATATATAATTGTAGTTTCATAACTGAACAGACTGAAAAGCATTGTTTTCCAAGTTACTGCCTTAATGTTTGTAATGGTTGGATAAACAGGCACTTAGAGCATGTGTTTATAAGTCCAGTTATTCAGAAACCACTGTTGAGGACCTTCTCTGTGCTGGGCAGGACACAGATCACCCAAGATTTGACATCAAATCAAAGATAAGACTCAATTTTCAGGCATCAGAGAAGCACTCCCTTTTTTAAACCTTGTAAAACAAAAAGTGAATACTACAATAATATATAAAAGGGAGAATGCTAGAATTTAGTGCTGTGACATTTGGGGGAAAAGATAAGAATTGGAAGATAGTTCCCATACAGAGAGGTAAAGAACTCTGCATGTGAGGTGACCATCAAACGGTAGAAGAACACCTTGGTAGTAAAACAAAATAAGTAGAAACTTGTAATAGTAGAACACTTTTAAAAGGTATGATCCATTTGGTATTACAGCTTCATTCATACCATTTTACAAAAAAAAATTAATAATTCATTCTGAAACGCATGTTTGCAATATTGACTTTGCCAAATTTCTTTCTTGTTGTTCTAAAATATAACATTTTCCCTTTAGCTTCAGATGGAAAGACCTATGATGCATACATACTATATCCAAAGACCCTTGAGGAAGGGTCCACCTCTAACTCAGATATTTTTGTATTTAAAGTCTTGCCTGAGGTCTTAGAAAAACAGTGTGGATATAAGCTGTTCATTTATGGAAGGGACGACTACGTTGGGGAAGGTATGAACATAATGGAAAGAAGTAAAAATCTTGTTTTGAAACAAATTTAATTATTAAATTAATTGGGTTAAGTTGGATTTCATCTTTCTAGAAAACTGTGGCATAGGCACACATATTTGGCAATTTCAAGAACCTCTTTAGTGGTGCATAATGATGGTTTTCACATAATTTAATGTAAAATATTTACTTCTCATATTTTGTTGAAGTTAATTAACTAAGTTGTATTTCATTTTGAAAAACTTCACAACTACTTAGATCTGAAAATTGCTTTAAACCAGTACAATAAACAGAAGTGGTATAGATCAACTGGTTTAATAAGGGTTTTAAATTTCTACTGAAAGTGTCCTGAGTCCCAAGTGAAATATTCAACTTTAGTGAGTCAGTTTTTTTTGAGCAGGTCTCTAAAATGAGAACCTACTTTAATCTTAAGTAAGGCAAGAAAAAAGTGTTAGAGATATGGGGGATGGTATGGGAAGAAACTTTTGGGGGGTTTGGTTCTGGAGAGAATGATTATAAACAGAAATTTTACTTACTCTGACATACTTCATGTTTTCCAGACTTTGTTGAGGTCACTAATGAAAATATAAAGAAAAGCAGAAGACTGATTATTATTTTGGTCCGAGAAACATCTGTGTTCAGCTGGCTGGGGAGTTCATCTGAAGAGCAAATAGTGATGTACAATGCTCTCATTCAGGATGGAATTAAAGTTGTCCTGCTGGAGTTGGAGAAAATCCAAGACTATGAGAAAATGCCAGAATCCATTAAATTCATTAAGCGGAAGCATGGGGCCATACGCTGGTCGGGGGACTTCGCAGAGAAAAGGTCACAGTCTGCGAAGGCCAGGTTCTGGAAGAACGTCAGGTACCACATGCCAGCTCAGCACCAGCCCCCTTCATCCAAGCCCCAGTTGCTATTCTCGGCCACCAGGCCAGATTCCAAGGAGAAACTGCAAAGGGAGGTGCACATGCCTCTTGAGTAGCAGGGAGGACCTTGGCCAAGAGTTCCTTGGGTGACTTCTGTCTTAGGATGTTGCACCTTGGGCCATGCCTCCACTGACTTGTACAGTCAAAAAATGCACCTGTGTAATCCCTTATCCCCTAGGTCACCTGGAATCTGATTGTTAAGGGGGCAGGATGTGGTGACAATAGCAGGCCAGGGCAATTCAGGGCAGAGGGCTTGGGAAGGTCTTTAAAAAGGCAACAAATGCCCTCTGTGAACATTTGAACTTCTGAGAAAAGGCACTGGGAGAGCAAATGAGGGGAAAGAACATCGAGAAAATATATTGTCTAGAGATAGTTTTGTGAAGTCATTTATAGTCCAAGGGTGGGACTGGCCCAGTCTGGGGATTACAGGGTCCCTTGAGTGGCCAGTGAAGTCCCAAGATGATTGATACTTCTCAGGAAAACAAGTATTCTTGGAGAACTTAACACTTGCCTTGCATTCTTCATACACATCTACAGCCAGCAATCAGTTTCCAAAGACTGAATCTCATTTATAGACCTTTAAAATTGTCAATTCAGTGAACAAAGGGATTCTCTCCAGGATTCTAAGATTTTGAAATAACCTTAGCATTACGCTGGAGAGAGTATTTCAAAAATAAGGGTAGCATAGAACTGATCACCTTTACCACATTTCCCCCTGGAATGACCATTCTGATCTACCTTATTCCTCTGCCTTTCATTTGACTGATTATTTCTTCAGAAAGACAGCTGTCAAGTCACTTCCTCTCTGCACTGTGTCATACACATGGCCCACAGATTAACCATCCTGTGTGAAACACTGCTCCCATATCATCCCACTCTTGCTAAAGACAACTCTACCTCCATGGGGCTCTCCTGGTTCAGGAGTTAAAGCCCAAGTTCTCCCATTAATGTTTCACTGATGCTCCCAAACCTGCAGTCTGTCCACACAGCCATCTGACCTGCTATATGAATTCCCCGCTATGTGAATTCCCAGGTCAGCCCATGTGCCTTTGAGCCTGCCCTCAGTGCTCCTGTATCTCTGCCTCCTTCCTGTCTTCTCTGAGAAGAATGCTTTCTGGAATTTTCTCTAGCTGGCCAGAATTCAAAACTTATTCCAACTCTGTTTTCCCAAAAGATGCCTCTCAGTCAGTCTGATGGTACTTACAGTTGGCTGTCACTATGTGAGAAGTCGCTGTGTCTGCTGCTGAAGCCCTGCTCCCTGAAGCCTTGCTGTCTACAGTGCCTTCACAAATAATTTGCACATACGACATAGATTTGTGTAGTACTTTGTCCAAAAATGTCCACAGATTACCTTATTTCATATTTTCAATCATCTTGACTTTATAGTGAGTAAGTACCTGTGGAAAAACAATTACACTCTCTGTCCTGGGCTTGCACCTCCAGTGCTGGCTTCTGGACAGTGTTTAGAAGATGTGGTCTCTGGCCTATATATTTCCCTTTCACCCCGACGCCAGCACTTTGGTTGGAAGAAATGATAGTTTTCTAGGATGGTGGCTGAGTCAAGGCATGCTTCTAATTAAAAAAACAAATTCTAAACTTTTGAATGCTGGAATTTACAAAAATTATGTTAGATTTTATGAAAAATTTTCTGCTTTTATTTATTCTTTCCTAAAGATAAATGTATCTTGTTAAATTAAAAATGAGAGCAAGTTGGGTTTTTCTGATAAAGAAAAATATTTTTTAAAACTTGATAATAATCCTTAGGATAATTAGAGAAAAACCCTGGAAAACTGAAATGCCACATGTATGTGCCATTTACTGAAGTCATATGAACATGGATAGGCTTTCTTTTTTTCTTGTATTTTTAATATTTATTATAGTTGAACACAAACTTTTATTTGGTCATTTTTCCCCCTTCAAAAGTACTAAGAACTAGAGAGAAACAGAATTTAATACCTTGGCTCTCCTCTTCCCACCTCTTTTCTCTTGGATTCCTTCCAGCAGTCTCAGTGAGTGACAGTGCTGTTCCGAAATTGCTGTTTTTAAAGAAAGTGCCTTCTTTTCATCTGGCAGCAAACAGACCCTGCAACTTTGTGGGTGTCTCCTCCAAAAAAGGCTGATCAGAAGCTTTAAGTCATGCTGAGCATTTTTAGTAGGTCATCTGTAAAATATATTTGCATGTGTAGTTCCAAGAAAGCTAGTTTTGAAACTGAGAATTAGTGGCAAAATTGGCCAGAAAGTACGAGGAATCAAAAGTAACCAGGAATGAGCAGTGGCATTGCCAGCATTGTACCTGGAATTTTGAGAGGGACTAGAATTAAGGGATATGCCTGGGCAGAGGAGGGGCCCTAGTAGGAAGGTGGGATGTCACACTGTCACTCCCATTCCCTGTGGAGGATGCCAGATGAAGGAAGTAGCTATACTCCTGGGAACTTCCTTTGTTTTATTGTTTTCCTCAAAAACCTCTTCTGAGCTCTTCCTTTCAGGACTCCCCTGTTAATTAGATTTTTCTGCATTTTCTGATTTTATACACACACACACACACATCTATCTATATATATATATATAGACTGAGTGTTTAACAAGTTTGCACATACACTAAAGAAGTGTTTCATTTCAAGTCGTTAACAACACTGGCTTAGCAGAATTTATAAATTTTAATCTCCTGACTCTATTTTATTTACAATTAAAGGAAAAGTATTGAGCCAGTTTTTTAAAGGACGTTTTTGGTTAATTATATTTGTACTGGTTAATGAAGAAGGGCTTTTTACAAACTCATGTGTATAATTCTGCAGCAAATACCAAATATTTTTATGTAGTATAAACATCAATTCATGCACTGCATGTATCATTGATCAATGGACTATACTTGTTTTCTAATAAAATTGTGAAAACCTGGTATTAAGTATTCTCATGAAAATCTTTCCTTACCCACCCTCTCCTGGGCTTACCTGCACATGCCCAAGTCTGATGTTTTGGGGTGGGGGACCTTCTTCCTGGGGAGGTCAGGGGTATTAGCCAAACATTGAGCCCTAACTCCCATTTGTAGCCTCAACCATACTCACTCTGCTTGCTTTTAAATGGATGATAATATACATCATATTATTATGAACCCTTTACTGGGCCAACAAATAAGGACAAAATTTGTATAGACTTTTACATTTCACAAAAGGTTTGACCTAGGAGGTAAACACAATTGGCAGACTTGGTGGTAGACTCTGCAGAACACAAATCCTAGTGATCAATGAACCTTTTATACCCACCTGATTAGTGCCTTTTTATTTTGCCTCACAGCAGTTCTAACAAGCAGACAATGGTGTCGGCACCTACTAAGGTGGCAGGTCAACTTAGAATTGGGGTGGGAGTCAACTATAAATCCTGCTTCCACTACCTACTTGGTGTGAAAACTTGGACAAACTATTTGAGCCCCAGTTTCATCACCTATTAAATGGTTATAATACCTAATTCATAGCATTGTGTAAGGATTAAAAAGATGAAATGGATTATGGCAAACACAGTGCCAAGCATACAGCAGGTCCTCAGAAAATGGAGCAATTCTATGAGCAATTCTATGATGCGGAGTAAGCCTTGTTATCTCAGGTCATAGTAGAATCTGCAAAAGGCATGGATAAAACTAGAAGTGGCTATTGACACCAGAGAGGAAGCAAAGGAATCCTAAAAATAAGGACAAAGTACAAGATAACCAGGTGAAGTTGTGCGATGAGGAATCTTGGAGCTTGCTCTTGTCTCTCCTCAGCCCCAGGAGTTTCTGTGTCACTAACCACTGACGGCCAGCAACTAATGTTCACCGTGACCCTCTGCCAGCCCCAACTTTAAAGGATGTTTAGTGGTTTAAATAAAGAAAGAGGTTCGTTTAACACATTCCTGAGGGACTTTTCAATAGAAATAAAAATGTCAGCACTTATAAAAATGTTAGAATCAGCTCTTAGGAAAGCTTACCCATACAGAGTGTTTCACTGGGAAAGTTCATAGAGCTTTCAGCAGACTGTATTTTGGTTATTTTACCAGCTAGTGTATTTTTTTAAGGTTTTATTTATTCTATTTTTAGAAAGAGGGGAAGGGAGGGAGAAAGGGGGAAAAAACATATGAGAGAGAAACATTGATCAGTTGCCTCTCATACATTCCCCAACAGTGAACCAAACCCACAAGCCAGGCATGTGCCCTGACCAACCAACTAAGCCACACCGGTCAGGGCCAGCTAATGTATTTTTTAACAAACAGAAAATCAATACTAACAGCCATATAAATACCTTATTTTTGTCATGAGGATTTTTATTCCTATTTCTACCAGTTAACTTTTCCTCAGAACAGCTTTTATGTTACTATTTTATTTTACTTTTTTACTTTACTTCTTTACTTTACTTATTTATTTTGTCTGTGGAATAATTTCGCCAACTGTTGCCAACTGGTGGAAAGAGACCTGAGTATAAATTCTTGCACTGTCACAGTTTGGAAACTAGAGCAAAGCACTTGGACTTTTTGAATCGCAGTTTTATCTGTAAAATATGACTACCAATGTTTCAAGGTTTTTATATGTGAAAAAGTCTCTGTATAATAATTAAGATAGAATTTCAAAACAAAATCTATTTTTAATTGATTTTTAGTGTGGGGGAGAGAGAGAGACATTGCTTTGTTGTTCCTCTTACTGATGTATTCATTGGTTGACTCTTGTATGTGCCCCGACTGGGGATCAAACCCACAATGTTGGCATATTGGGACAATATTCTAACCAACTGAGGTACACAGCAGGGCCAAAGTATATTTTCTTAATTTTTACCTCTTTGTCAGTACAGATAAAATGCAAAAATATATTTATCCAAAATATTACCTTTTTTCAAATTCTAGGGTTTTGGAGGGAGTACAAGGCATATAATCTTGGTGTTAACATTTAAAAGAGTGATGATAGCGTTTACTTAATACAATTTTAGCGAGTCAAATCTGTCTCGGTAATTTTGACATAGTGGCTTTTCCAAATATTAATTGAAGAACTGTAAAGTATAAGCTTGTACAATTATAAAATTAGAGATTTCCTTAAGCTAATTTGTCAGAAGAAAATCTTTTCACTTTTGAGGCAAGAATATGTGAGCCTAGTGGACTTGGCTTATGTGGAGGCCACAAAGAGGGTGGCAGGTGGGGAAGAGAAAGATCTGGGGTTGGAAGGGAAAAGTTGTTCCTTTTTTACTAAAAATGCACAAATGAATCATGACAGTAGCAAGTATTTATAATATATGAAAAATAGATTACACTTGAAAAAAATGTACATGGGGAGACAGGTGGGTAAGAATTTTTTTTTGGTGTAGTAACATTTATTTTATAACCAAAATATGAAGGGGTTTTTGGATCCACTCATTTGCTGATGGGCACTTAGGTTGCTTCCAGTACTTGGTTATTGTAAATTGTGCTGCTATGAACATTGGGGTGCACAGGTTCTTTTGGATTGGTGTTTCAGGGTTCTTAGGGTATAATCCCAGCAGCGGAATTGCTGGGTCAAAGGGCAGTTCCATTTTTAGTTTTGTGAGGAAATTCCATACTGTTTTCCACAGTGGCCTCACCAGTCTGCATTCCCACCAACAGTGCACTAGGGTTCCCTTTTCTCCGCACATTTACACAATGGAATTCTACGCAGCAGAGAGAAAGAAGGAGCTTATACCCTTTGCAACAGCATGGATGGAATTGGAGAGTATTATGCTAAGTGAAATAAGCCAGGCGGTGAGGGACAAATACCATATGATCTCACCTTTAACTGGAACCTAATCAACAAAAGAAAAAAGCAAACAAAATACAACCAGAGACATTGAGGTTGGGAACAGTCTAGCAGTGGCCAGGGGGGAGTGGGGTGGGGACAGTGGGAAGAGGGGATTACAGGAACTACTATAAAGGACACATGGACAAAATCAAGGGGGTGGGTGGAGGCGGGGGAGGGAGGTGGGTTCAGCTGTGGTGGGGTGGAGGGATGGGGAGAAAAGGCATACAACCGTAATTGAATAACAATAAAAATTAAAAAAAAATATGAAGGGGTGTGTGTGTATGACAGATTTAGGAAGAAGAAGAGTTACAGGAAACAGATGACACTATTTAAAGCGAATATTAATCTTTCAAAACAAAAACATACCCATCTTATCACACATTGCTCAAGTTTCTTTTAAGGCTTGGCTGTTTAGAATAAATAAACCCTGTACATTGAATATCTATATCTGAGCCCAAATGTTATTACAGCAGTTACTAAAATTTGCAGCAGGTGGGCCAGTTGAACCTATACTGCATGAATCTAGATTCACAGGACCCTCTTCACTTATCTTGCACTGCGTTCAACCAGTTGGGAGATTAATTTACTCAAGAGGGAAAGTCAATCAAGCTTGTTTTTCTTAGAACATTTGACCTGGAAGTGATCCCAAGTGTCACTTGTTCATGTTTCTGAGTCTGGGATGGGTTACATTGATATCATTCCACAGTGTTCATTGGTTTTTGCTCATTAAACTTATCCTGAGATGAGATTCCTCCAATGTCTTTAGTGGGAGAGTATTGCATGTTTAACAGTCCTTGTGGGAACCCACTTCCCCTTTTGCCCAAGTGATAATTCAATTTGGCCACCACTTTTCTCTCTCCTCAGGATACATTACTTATCCTGCTTATTCTGTGACAGAGTGTAGCTTTTTGTTTGCCTTCATGGCTGTGGGCAGTGGCCATCTGTCTGAACACTTTTTTTGTTACATGATATTGCATAATCCTGCCTTCTACACTATGCTTGATTGCTTCTGAAATCTTTCTGGACCCTGGCTTTGCCTTCAAATTCCAAAATGTAGGGGAAATATTTTTGTTTTTAAGTTTACTTTTGAGTTGTTCAAAAAATGCTAACCAGGTGCCTAGCATTATACTAGACGCTGAGAAAATGACAAAGTAAGAAAAAACTTAAATCTAGCTATAGAGAGTAGTGTGAACAGAAAGTTGTTCAGGAAACAAACTCATCTGTTATAGAATCTTAAAATCCCTGACTGAAATATGTGGACTTTATCATTTGGAATTGGTATATGGGAGTTACTGGAGGCTCTTGGATGGGAGAACACTGGGAATAAAGGAAGCCGACTGAAGGGGCACTATTTTCCATGGGAGTTAGGAAGGAGTAAAAGGTTAGAGAGGGAGGCCATCAGGAAGCTGGTATATATAGTAATCCCTCTGTGAGTTGATTGTATTAGGAACATTATTCTTAAATAACTTGAAAAAAACATTTTGTATTATGGAAGCACTATTATTTGGAGAGAATGCAGAGATTTCTGAAAACTATAAGGAAAGGAACTGTTACTCAACCTCACAAACTAAAGGTAATCATTAACACTTCATTGTCTTTTTATAAGTATAACTGAGATCATATAACATCTGGAGGTTAGTGCCCTTTTTTACTTAGTAAATATATTTGCTCACATTACTATTATTGAAATATGATCTCTGAGTGATCACTAAGTCTATCAAAATGGATGGTACATAATTTAGATTGTCTGCTTTGGTTGACATATTTCCAGTTTTTAGCCCTCAGTGGTCAAAGTGAAATAGTCATCAAATATCTTTGTCCACTTCTCTGAGCATTTGCTTAGCATAGATTACTATAATCAGTAGGTAGGAGGGTAATAGACCTTTTTGGGTCCTCGACTGTGTTTGTAATACTCATTTTAAATCTTTGCCAATTTGATAAACAAAAATGTATCCTTAATGATAGACTTTTTTGTAAGTTAAATAATTTGGTTGAAAGTTTCAATTAATATTGACTTTTCCTAGGGCCACCCCTTGCCTATAAATTGTACATTGTTTTCGTATGACCATTGGGGTGCATAGGTTCTTTTGTATTGGTGATTGAGGGTTCTTAGGGTATAATCCCAGCAGAGGAATTGCTGGGTCAAAGGACAGTTCCATTTTTAGTTTTCTGAGGAAATTCCATAATCTTTTCCACAGTGGCCTCACCAGTCTGCATTCCCACCAACAGTGCACTAGAGATCCCTTTTCTTCGCATCCTCTCCAACATTTGTTTGTGGATTTGTTTATGTTGGCCACTCTGACTGGTGTGAGATGGTACCTCATTGTGGTTTTAATTTGCATCTCTCTGATGGCTAGTGATGCTAAACATCTGTTCATATGTCTCTGGACCCTCTTTATGTCTTCCTTGGAGAAGTGTCTGTTCAAGTCGTTTCCCCATTTTCTAATTGGGTGTTTGTCTTCCTGGAGTGGAGTCATGTGAGTTCTTTATATATTTAGGAAATCAGGCCCTTGTCTGAGGTATCATTGGCAAATATGTTTTCCCATACTGTTGGTTCTCTTTTCACTTTAATGCTGTTTTCTTTAGCCCTGCAGAAGCTTTTTATTTTGATGAGGTCCCATTTGTTTATTCTTTCCTATATGTCCCTTGCTTTAGGGGACATGTCTGTGAGGATGTTGCTGCGTGGAATGTCTGAGATTTTCCTGCCAATGTTTTCCTCGAGGACTTTTATGGTGTTACAACTTATATTTAAGTC
Source organism: Desmodus rotundus (assembly GCF_022682495.2). Lineage (NCBI taxonomy): Eukaryota > Metazoa > Chordata > Mammalia > Chiroptera > Phyllostomidae > Desmodus > Desmodus rotundus. The sequence continues at coordinate 94,425,476 of NC_071391.1, forward strand.
TTTTATCCATCTTGAATTTATTTTTGTGTATGGTATAAGTTGGTGATCGAGTTTCATTTTTTTGCATGTAGCTGTCCAGATACCACAACACCATTTGTTGAAGAGGCTATTTTTGCTCCATTTTATGCTCCTGCTCCTGCCTCCTTTGTCAAATATTAATTGATTGTGAAGCCTAGGGTTTATTTCTGGGCTGTCTGTTCTGTTCCATTGGTCTATGTGCCTGTTTTTATGCCAGTACCAGGCTGTTTTGATTACAGTGGCCTTGTAATACAGTTGGATATCAGGTATTGTGATCCCTGCTGCTTTGTTCTTCTTTCTCAAAATTCCTGCAGCTATTCACAGTTGTTTATGGTTCCATATGAATTTCTGAAATGTCTGTTCTATATCTGTGAAATATGTCATGAGTACTCTAATAGGGATTGCATTGAATCTATAAATTGCTTTGGGTAGTATGGCCATTTTGATGATGTACATTCTTCCAATCCATGAGCATGGTACATGCTTCCATTTGTTTGTGTCTTCCTTAATTTCTTTCTTCAATGTTGTGTAGTTTTCTGAGTACAGGCCTTTTACCTCCTTGGTTAGGTCGATTCCTAGGTACTTTATTTTTCTTGTTGCTATATCAGATGGGATTTTTTTCCTGATTTCTAATGAAACAGATTTCTGATGTTTCATTCATTGTTGGTGTTCAAGAAGGCCTTTGATTTCTGAGTATTGACTTTGTATCCAGCTGCTTTGCCAAATTCATTTATTAGGTCAAGTAGTTTTTTGGTGGAGTCTATAGGATTTTCCATGTACACTATCATGTCTTCTGCAAACAGTGACAGTTTCATTTCCTCCTTTCCAATTTGGATGCCTTGTATTGCTTTTTCTTGTCTGATTGCTGTGAATAGGACTTCCAATACTATGTTGAATAGGAGTGGTGAGAGAGGGCAAGCTTGTCTTGTTCCTGATCTTAGTGGGAAAGCTCTAAGTTTTTGTCCATTGAGTATGATGTTGGCTGTAGGTGTCTCATATATGGCCTTTATTATGTTGAGGAATGCTCCCTCTATTCCCACTTTGCTAAGTGTTTTTATCATGAAAGGGTGCTGTAACTTATCAAATGCTGTTTCCACATCTATTGATACGATCATGTGATTTTTGTTTTTGCTGTTGTTTATGTGATGTATTATCTTTATTGATTTGTGAATATTGTACCACCCTTGCATCCCTGGGATGAATCCCACTTGGTCATGGTGGATGATCTTTTTAATGTATTGCTGGATGTGGTTTGCCAATATTTTGTTGAGAATTTTAGCGTCTATGTTCATCAGCGATATTGGCCTGAAGTTTTCTTTCTTCGTTGTGTCTGTATCTGGTTTTGGGATTAGGATGATGCTGGCTTCATAAAAAGAGTTTGGGAGTATTCCATCATTTTGGTTTTTTTCAAATAGTCTGTGAAAGATAGGGGTTAGCTCTTCCTTAAATGCTTTGTAGAATTCTGTGAAATCATCTGGTCCAGGGCTTTTGTGTATTGGGAGTTTTTTGATGACTGCTTCAATTTCGTCTGCTCTTATTGGTCTGTTCAGGTTTTCCACTTCTTCTTCATTCAGTTTTGGAAGATTATATTTTTCTGGAAATGTGTCCATTTTACCTAGGTTTTCACATTTCTTGGAATATACTTCTTCGTAGTAATTTCTTACAATTCTTTGTATTTCTGTGGTATCAGTTGTACTCTCTCCTCTTTCATTTCTAATTGTGTTTATTTGGATGCTCTCTCTTTTTTTCTTGATGAGCCTACTTAAAGGCTTGTCGATTTTGTTTATCTTTTCAAAGAACCAGCTCCTGAATTCATTGATCCTTAGAATGTGCTTTTAGTCTCTATGTCATTTAACTCTGCTCTGACCTTGGTTATTTCCTTCCTTCTACTTGCTCTGGGCTGTCTTTGTTGTTGTTCCTCGAGTTCTTGTAGGTGTAGGGTTAGGTTGTTTGTTTGAAATGTTTCTATCTTTTTAAGGTAGGCCTGTATTGCTATGAACTTCGCTCTCAGGACTGCCTTTGCTGTGTCCCATAAGTTTGGGGATGTTGTGAGTTCATTTTTATTTGTTTCCAGAAAATTTTTGATTTCTTCCCTAATCTCGTTCTTGACCTATTCATTGTTTAATAGCATGCTATTCAGTGTCCATGATTTTGAGTGTTTTGGGCTTTTTCCTTTGGGGTTGGTTTCTAGTTTCAGTCCCTTGTGGTCAGAGAAAATGCTTGATACGATTTCAATTTTCTTGAATTTGTTGAGGCTTGCTTTGTGTGCTATCATGTGGTCTATCTTTGAAAATATTCCATGTACACTTGAAAAGAATGTGTATTTTGCTTCTTTGGGATGAAAAGCTCTATATATATCCATTAAGTCCATTTCCTTTAGGGTATTGTTCAGTGACACAATATCCTTGTTGATATTTTGTTTAGAAGATCTGTCCATTTTTGACAGTGGGGTATTAAAATCCCCTACTATAATTGTGTTGTTGTTGCTATCTTTCTTGAAGTCCTCCAACATTTTCTTTATGTATTTGGGTGCTTCTATGTTGGGTGCCTATATATTTACAATATTTATATCTTCTTTATGTATTCTTCCCTGGAGTATTATGAAGTGACCATATGGGTCTGTCTCTATGGCTCTTCTTTTGAAGTCTATTTTGTCTAATATGAGTATTGCTACCCCCGCTTTTTTTTCCCTGTCCATTTGCTTGGAAAATTTGTTTCCAGCCCTTCACTTTCAGTCTGTGTAGGTCTTTTGTCCTGAGGTGGGTCTCTTGTAGGCAGCATATGTGTGGGTCATGCTTTCTTATCCATTCAGCTATTCTATGTCTTTTGATTGGAGCATTTAATCCATTTACATTTAAGGTTATTATCCATAGGTAGTTATTCATTGCCATTTTTTCATACCTGTGTTCCTCTCTCTTTCTCTTTTCCTTCCTTTCCTTAAAGCAGTCTCTTTAGCATCTCTTGCAGAGCTGGTTTGGTGGAGGTGTATTTAGACATGTTTTGATAGGGAAGCTCTTTATTTGGCCTTCTATCTCGATTGAGAGCCTTGCAGGGTAAAGCAGTCTTGGTTGCAGGCCTCTCATTCTCATTACTTGGAATACTTCTTGCCATTCTCTTCTGGCTTGGAGCGTTTCCTGAGAAGTCAGCTGCTAACCTTTTTCGGGCTCCCTTGTATGTTACTTCTTGTTTCTCCTTTGTTGCCTTTAAGATCCTCTCTTTGTCTTGGAATTTTGCTATTTTAATTATGATGTGTCCTTATTGTCCTTAGGCACTCTTCTTACCATCTGGTCTTTAATGTCCTCTACAATCTTTGGTCTCTGATCTTCATATATGTGGAATACCGTTGGCTGTTCCCTCTGCTCCTCAGATCAGCTAGGCATTTCACTGGTGCCGAGGGGAAGTGGACTCTGCTCCCACCTATCTTACCGCCATCTTCCGATCTCTTATCCAGATTATATATTTCTTACCATATTATTGTTATTCCAAATCTCACACAAAACCATTCCCTGGTCTTAATCCATTTCTCCAATTTCCTGGGCTTTACTACTGTTGTGGTTAACTTTATTTTCTCACATACTATGCCAAGTTTCTATCCCTTACTCTCACTATATCTCACCATCTAACCTCACATAAGTGCTGTGATTTCTAAAGTCAGCTCACATTCTTTTTCCCTACTGATAAGAGTCTTCCCTTCTAATAAGAGTGTTTCCACATTTTATAAAAAGTGGCTACTTCAGTGAAATATCATGGTTAATGCTGTACTTCTCCGAAGGATCTCCTATCTGTTCTCTACTTGTTAGTACCATAGAATACTCTCCCACTGTCTTACTCCATTTTGCTTTGCCTTGCCCCTGATCACATACAAGATGAGGTGGGAGTTGTGAATACCAGTAAACCCTCTCGACGGGAGAACCCATTAACAAAGAAGCAAATAACAGGTAAAGCCCAAGTACAACAAGAGAGCCCACACAAACAGAAGAAAGGTCAACCCTAGAGCATCCAGACAAGGAGATCAAGGAGACTGTGCCACTGAGTCCCACAGAACCCCTAGCACAGAAACTCACACTGTGAAGACAGCTAGCAAAGCAGAGCATTGGGAATCGCAGAAACAAACAAAAAGAGTCACCTAAAATGGGGAGACAAAGAACCCTCAGTTGAAAGGAATGGAAGACTCCCCTGGAAAAGAGCTAAATGAAATGGACCTAAGCAGATATAGGATTCAAAATGGCGAAAAGGATGCTCAAGGAACTCTCAGACAACTCCAAGGAACTGAGTGGGAACTACAACAGTATGAAAAAAGAAATAATAACTATAAACAAGAACCAGGAAGAAATGAAGAATACAACTTCTGAAATTAAAAAAAAAAATACCATAGAAGGAATTACAAGTAGGCTGGATAAAGCAGAGGACCGAATTAGTGATCTGGAAGACAAGGTAGAAAGAAACACCCAGGTAGCAGCTACAAGAAAAAAAGAGTGAAAAAATATGAAGATAGCTTAAGGGAGCTGCAAGATAACATGAAACACAACAACATTAGAATCCTAGGACTACCAAAAGGAGAAGAAAAGGAGCAAGAGATAGAAACCCTGTTTGAAAAATAATGACAGAAAACTTCTTGAACCTGGAGAGGGGAAAAGCAATGCAAGCTCAGGAAGCACAGAGGGTCCCAATCAAGACAATCCCAAAGAGGCCTACTCCAAGACACATCATAATTAAAATGCCAAGTTTTAAAGACAAAGAGAATCTTAAAAACAGCAAGGGAGAAACAAGAAATAACATACAAGGGAATTCTGATGAGGCTAGTAGCAAATTTCTCAACAGAAACACTACAAGCCAGAAGGGAATGGCAAGAAATATTCAAAGTAATGAAAAGAAAAGGCCTGCAACCAAGATGAGAAAAAGAGCAAGGTACATAAAGGAAAGAATAAGAAGATGGGCTTCATCAAAATAAAAAGCTTCTCCACAGCTAAAGGAAACATCAGCAAAATGAAAAGGGAACCAACCATATGGGAAAATATATTTGCAAATGGTACTTTGGACAAAGACTTGATCTCCAAAATATATAAAGAACTCACATGACTCCACTCCAGGAAGACAGACAACCCAATTAAAAATGGGCAAAGGACCTGAACAGGTACTTCTCCAAGGACATATGGAGGCGTATGAAAGGATGTTCAGCATCACTAGCCATCAGAAAGAAGCAAATTAAAACCACAATGAGGTACCATCTCACACCAGTCAGAGTGGCCAACATAAAGAAATCAACAAACAAGTGTTGGAGAGGATGCGGAGAAAAGGGATCCCTAGTACACTGTTGGTGGGAATGCAGACTGGTGAGGCCACTGTGGAAAACAGTATGGAATTTCCTCAGAAAACTAACAATGGAACTGTCCTTTGACCCAGCAATTCCTCTGCTGGGATTATACCCTAAGAACCCTGAAACACCAATCCAATAGAACCTATGCACCCCAATGGTCATAGGAGAACAATGTACAATAGCCAAGTCCTGGAAGCAACCTAAGTGCCCATCAGGAAATGCGTGGATGAAATAACTTCGTACATTTACACAATGGAATTCTATGCAGCAGAGAGAAAGAAGGAGCTTATACCCTTTGCAACAGCATGGATGGAACTGCAGAGCATTATGCTAAGTGCAATAAGGCAGGCAGTGAGGGACAAATACCATATGATCTCACCTTTAACTGGAGCATAAGCAATAGAAGAAAAAGCAAACAAAATATAACCAGAGACATTGAAGTTAAGAATAATCTAACAGTAGCCAGAGGGGAGTGGGGAGGGGACTGTGGTGGGAGGGGTTTGCAGGAACTACTATAAAGCATACATGGACAAATTCAAGGGGGAGGTTGGAGGCAGGGGAGGGTGGTGGGTTTGGCTGGGGTGGGGTGGAGGGATGGGGTGAAAATGCAGACAACTGTAATTGCATAACAATAAAAATTAAAAACAATATATAATCTGAGTAAAAAGTGATATACCAAGAGTTGTGTGTTATTGGAATATGAGTGAAGTGAAAGGAGAAAAATTAGAATGCAATATGAAAGGGAAAATAAAGAAAACTAATCAAACAATGAAATGAAACAAATAAATCAAACAAAAAAAACCTAAATGGAATGAGGAAAAATTTAAAAAATATAATAAAATGAAAATTAAAAATAATATAAAATGCAAGTTCTAAAGGATAGCAAAGTGACATTTGTCTCAGCTGTTGGTATTGGCCTTCTGACTTCTTTTTGTATCTGTTTTTGGTTTTCTCACAGCTCCAGGTCTTATTGTCTTACACTTGGAAAAAAAAAAACACCTCCTGCTGACATTAAATCTGCCAAGTGGGTTTGCTGTTTTTCCTGGATGATGTAGGCGGAGGTGGCCTGGGCTCTATTTTTTTTTTCTTTTTTGTTTGTTCACGAGGATGTGAGCTCAGTCTAGGCTACAATATTCACGTGTCCAGTTTCCATTCCACGCACTCAGAGCATTGCGTGGCCCACACTGTCTACTGCCCATATGCGCCAGGCCAGCACCTATGGTCCACCTCATTGGGCAACCCTTTGATTAGTCTATGAGCTGCACTGAGTGGTAGCAAAATGCACCCCTCCTTCTCCCTCTTCTCCCTGCACAAAGTTTCTTCAGGGCAGTTTAGTTCCCCTATTGAATTAAGTATCTCTGGTGAACCACCTTTCTGAGCCTCTTCTGCCTCTTTTTGATCAATCCCTGAGGCTCCCTGAGTGGGAGCAAATCACAGCCCCCTCCTCCCTCTTCATAGGTCCAGCTGCATTGTGTGAGCGGTCCTTGCACAGTTGCTGAGAGCCTTTTTGAGCGAATTCCCCTTGTTTGTGGCAGGCCATTCCTAATGAGTGCCCAGCTTTCCATGCAGACCAACTCTTTGACCAGCCCAGAAATATCTGGGTCATGGCCAGTTGTGGACCATATCTTCTCCCATCTCCAGGTGTCACCTGGTTCTCCAATTTCTCTGGTACAGCCCCAGCTGGGTATGCCATCAGCTGTGTGTCCATTACTGCATCTTTATTCCCCCAGCAACTTTAAGCATCCAGGTATCTTCTGGCGTGGGTCTGTGAACTGGCTGCTCTGAGAGGGGAGGGAGCCGCCAAGACACAATCAATGATCTGGTTCTCCTTCAAAGCTGCGGCAGCAGCCGTGGTCACAGGTGCAGGACTCAGGGATCTTCCCTTTGGCCTACAAACTCTCCCTACCATCTGTTTTTAAATGTCCTCTGCAACCTTTGTCTTCCAAACTTCATATCAGCTGGAATTCTGTTGACTGTTCACTCTGATACTTGGAAGATCAGCTAGGTGTCCATCCCAGTTGGGTGCACCAGCAAGTGGGTTCAGCTGCCACCAACCTCGCCGCCATCTTCAGAATCCCCAGTTTGGTGGTTTTCCATGATTTTTTTTCTGTTTTATGTTTGTGTCTATGGATTTTTGGTTTTTTGGTTACCATAAAGTTTGTATAAATGTCTCATAGATGAAATAGTCATTTTCCTTTTGGTAGCATCTTATCTTCATTCATCTGTGTAAGTGTTGTCCCTTTTCCTCCTCCCATTTATATGTTTTTGTTGTCACATATGCTCTTTTTTAATGTTGTTTGTTTATTGCCAAATTGAAGTAGCTATAGTATTTTAATGCTTCTTTCCCTTTAACCTATATGTTATAATTAAGTGTTTAACCCCTTATCCTGAAATATGGTTGCTATTTTCTGCTTCTATCTGTTTGTCACCTTACTCAGTTTTGTATATTTTTGTCATTTTTGTTTCAGGTAGAAGAGCTCTTTTCAACATTTCTTATAATGCTGAACTTGTGGTAGTAAAGTCCCTCAGCTTTTGTTAGTCTGGGAAAACCTTTATTTCTCTTTCATATCTAACAAATAATTTTGCAGGATATATTTCTTGGCTAGTGATTTTTATCTGAATATTTTGAATATATCATTCCACTTTCTGTCTTGTAAAGTTTCTGCTGAGAAATCTGAGAAAAGCCTGATGGGGTTTCATTTGTAGTTGCTCTCTTTCCCCACCTCCCCCTGGTTGCCTTAAGAATTCTTTCATTATCGCTGCCTTTTGACAGTTTTAATATAGTATATCTTGGAGAAAGTCTTTTTGAGTTGAGATGATTAAGTGTTCTGCTAGCTTCTTGTACTTGTTTGTCCAGTTCCTTTCCCAGGTTTAGGGAGTTCTCAGCTATTATTTCTTTGACTAGGCTCTCTGTTCCCTTCTTCACTTCTTCTGATATATTAATTATTCTTAAGTTCCCTTTTCTAGTGGAGTCAGATAACTCTATTATGTTTCTTTATTTTTTTTAAAAAAATCCTAGCTCTCTCTCCTCTTCTACCTGAATCAATTCATGAATTTTGTCATGAACTTTCACATGATCTGGCCCATCTAATTTACTGAGTTCGTAAGCTTCAACATTGTTTAGTTCTTTTTTAGATTTTCTACATTCTTGGTAAACTACTCCTGTGTATTAATTTTATTCCTGATCTCATTGAACTGTCTTTGTGAATTTTCTTATATTCTGTTAAGTTTCTCCATTACTGCTATTTTGAATTCTCTATAATTTCTATCACAACTTTCCATGGCTTTGAATTTGGTTTCTGGAGAACTGTCTTTTTTTTTTTGTAATATCCATGTTACCTCGTTTATTTACAGTGTGCTGCTATTCTTCTGTGAGTACATTTGAAGTAGTGAACAGTTTTCTTATTTAGGTACCATTTTGTTTTTAACAGTTCAGTAGGTTCTAAGGGACTTCTGGCCAAGATGGAGGCATAGGTACATACACTTTGTCTCCTCGCACAAACAAAAGAAGGACAACAACAAATTCAAAAATAAAAAATAACCAGAACTGCCAAAAAATCTAACTGTATGGAAGTCCAAGAACCAAGGAGTTAGAGAAGATACATTTATCTATACTGGTAGGAAGGGCAGAGATGGGTAGCTGGGTGGAGACTAGCAGCAAGGCAGTAGCTGGAGGACCAGGGTGAGTGAGGCAGCAGCTGGTGGACTGGGCAGTCCCACATTTGCATGCTGATAAACTGGGAGGAACAATTGGGGAGCAAGACAGACCTCACAAATCAGGGTTTCTGTGGGGACCAGTGGGGAAATAAAGCCTCAAAGCCTCTGACTGAAGAAACCTGTGGGGGTTGCAGTAGCAGGGGGTTTAAGCCTCACAGAAGAGTTTTTTGGAGAGACCCATGGGGTCCTAGAACATACACAAAACCACCAACCTGGGAATCAGCACAAAAAGGGCTCAGCTTGCTTGTGGGTAGTGGAGGAAGCGGCTAGTGGAAAGCCCATTGATAACTAAGTAAGTGGCATTGTTCTGTCTTGGACCCCTCCCCCATATACAACACCACAATGCTGAAGCACCACCAACAGCGAAGGGAAGGAAACTGGGACTCAAATCAAATGTTTGGAGCAGAAGTAAGAAATAAACATTCAACCAGAACAGAATGAAGAAACAAGAATTGAAAAAAATGAGGAGAGGCTTAGGAACTTCTGGGACAACTTTAAATGTTCCAACATCTGAATAATAGGGGCACCAGAAGGAGAAAAGGAAGAGCAAGAAATTGAAAACTTATTTGAAAAAATTATGAAGGAGAACTTCCCCAATCTGGCAAAGGAAATAGACTGCCAGGAAGTACAGGAAACTCAGAAAGTCCCAAAGAAGTCGGACCCAAGGAAGAACACACCAAGGCACATCATAGTTACATTACAAAAGATTAAAGGTAAGGCGATAATCTTAAAAGCAGCAAGAGAAAAGGAGACAGTTAACTACAAAGGGGTTCACATACAGTATTTTTAGGACTATAAGATGCACCAGATAATAAGACACACCTAGATTTTAGAGGAGGAAAATAGGGGATAAAAACCCTGCTCCACCCCCACCCCCCACCCCAGCGAGCCAGGTAAGCTACATTTGGATTATAAGATGCACCCCTATTTTCCTCCCAAACTTGGGGGGGAGGAAGTGCATCTTATAGTCTGAAAAATATGGCAAGTCTCTCAGCTGATTTCTTAAAAGAAACCTTGCAGGCAAGAAGGGACTGGAAAGAAGTTCTTGAAAGTCAAGGACCTTTTTCTACTCTATCCAGCAAAGCTATCATTTAGAATGGAAGGGCAAACAAAAACAAAAACAAAAATGAACTAAGCAAACAACGAGAACAAGAACAGATTCATAGAAATGGAGATCACATGGAGGTTAGCAGTGGGGAGAGGGAGGGAGGGAATGGGGGAAAAGGTACAGGGAATAAGAAGCATAAATGGTAGGTACAAAAATAGAGAGGGGGATGTTAAGAATAGTATGGGAAATGCAGAAGCCAAAGAACTTGTGTATATGACCCATGGACATTAACTAAGGTGGAGGAATAATGGTGAGTGGGGGGGTTCAAGGCAGAGAGGAATAAAGGAGAAAAATAATGAGACAACTGTCATAGCATAGTCAATAAAATCTGTTAAAAAAATACCCAATTCAGTAGGTTGATAAAGGACTTTTTGTTTATTGACCAGTAGATGGTGCTATAGTTCAACCTTTCTTTTCTCCTACCTGTGTGCTACTGGTGTCTCTGAGATCCATGGTGCCCTGTGGTCTTTAGAGTTGCTGCCTGGGTGACCAGGGTGATAGGTGACCCAGCTAATCTCCGGGTTGTCTTGGAGCACCACCAAAAGAGGGGCGGGGATGTGACAGTTGTGTGTATGGAGGAGCCAAGTTTGCAAGCCTGCCTTGTTGCTACCTGTTTTACCATAGCCACTCGTGCCACTGTGCTGTGGACTGGAGTTTTGACATTCATCTCTGCTGCTGCTACAAGGCTTTCTGGTGATATGAGCACCACTGCAATCAAGGGAGGAAGCCAGATTCTTCTTTGATGACACCGTGCTGCCCTCCTTATCCTTTTTTGGGCTGTGGTGTGGGGGTTGCGTACCAACTCCTTCACTAACACATTTGCAGGGGCTAGGGCTGGGGCTGGGGCTGGAGCTGAGCCCAGAGAACTGGGGATATGGGCTTTATCTCTGTCCTTCCCCCATTTTGCCTCAATTACATGTGCCAAAACACCCACCTTCAAATGTATTGATGTGTGGATTAGGTGACTCAGTATGCTGAGCAGAGGAAACTTTGTTGGGTTATAAATGTCCTAGTTGTAGATCAAGGGGAAGATACAGAGGAGTCATCTCACTTCCACATGATGGTGATGTCATTCTGTCTATTCTATTGTTGATGGCGATTTGGCTAATTTTTAGTTTTTGAGTATTATGAATACTACTGCTATGACCATTCCAGCAGATATCTCTTTTGGTGAACATGCATATGAATTTCTTTCTGAGTTAGCTGTAGTATATGATATGATTCTTTCTGAGTCAGCTGTAGTATATGATTTTCTAAGTGTTGTAAATGTCAACTAAAGTTGTTCCACATTCTGTAAATCTTGGTATTGCCAGGTTTTGTAACTTTAGCCATTTTAGTGGGATTTTAATGGTTGGCATGGTATTTCTTAGAAAATAAATTAGATTATATCTCTTTTAGGCTTTAAGTTGCCTAACAATTTTTAATTTTGCCTAGCATAAAATTCAATCTTCTTGTTATTGCCCACAGGTCTCTGGACTTTTTCCTGTCTCAATGACTTTATTTACTGTACACTCCTGCTTATTCACTGTACTCCACTGACTTCATTTCTGTTCCTTTGAATTTTCCGAACTCTTTCTTCCTTCAGAGATTTTTCTTGTTTCTTGTATGAGGAGAGTCCTTCCCCCAGATGTCTACCTCTCAAAAACCCACACAAGAGGATTTGAAACAACTTAAATGTCCAAGGAAATGGAAACATAAATGGGGTATATTTATGCAGTGGAATACTATAGTGACCTTGAGTGAATGAGAGCTACACTTCTTCAAAGTATTTGAATCTCACAAATATAACGTTGAGTGAGAAAAAGCAAGTTACACAAGTATAGAGTATAGTGCTTTTTATGTAAAGGCTAAAAGATCCTACATGTGAGTACTTTCTGTTACTTAAGGAACACACTCACACACACACATACACATAAGGATAATAAGCACTAAGCTTAGGACAATGAGTCTAAGGAGTGGGGGAGGTATACACAGAAAAGTTGCTAACTAATATTTCTGTGGCTGGGTCCTGTTTATATAACTTATGCTTTGAGTTATTTAGCTCTTAAATATCGCAAGATACACATTTAAAAATACAAAAAGTGAAAATTAGAAAGTAAGGTAATTCAATTTAGGAAATTTCAACATAAAAGAGCATTTCCTTGTGTTCATAACAAAGCAAATGTGAGCATTTTTACCTGGAACTTCCATAAACAAATTCTGTTTGAATTCCTTCCTTCCCCTTTCTCCTTAGCAAACAATGCTCTCCAGTTTCTCCAATTTTCCAAGGTGTTTGAGAACCTGCATTAAATTGTGGGTTTGATTTGTTAATTGCAAAGTTCACAATCCTCAAATCACTTGTGTTTTCAAAGCCAGTGGTTCACTTTCCACATATGAGGAAACAGATTTAGTGTGGAAACCATCTTTGCAAGTATAACTGTTAGGTCTGAAGCCTCACCAGCAAAGTGAAATGTCAGAAATATCCAATAAGATGCTGAAGGGGGTTTGGCATGACACCTCTTAACTTCATAAACTTTGGGGCAACTGATTAGACTTTGGGTACTGATTGGGCTTGGCACACATACTGATACTAAAGCCATAAAAAATGAAATAGGGAATACATTTGTCTATTCATAAGGTAGAAACTGAAAAAGACAAAAATAAAAAGATTTAGAAACAACTTTCAACACTGCTTATGACAATAGTTGTAAATGCTAGTCACTTGACATTTTTTGTAGTAACACGTTTGTTTTGTTTTGGGTAGAGTCAACAACCTTGTAAAGTGTGTATATGTAAAAGAAACTCATTCAATGGTGATGTGAGGGGAACATAATGAAGATCTCCACTAACAGCTTACCAAAGGGTTTCTCTCCAATGGATACAGGACTTTTACAGAGGCTACATGACATGTTCCATCATAGAAATTAAATGCAGAAGCAGATATGAGAATCCAGCTGTTTTTGTTAAGCTGGACATTGAAGAGATTTCCAAATACTGAATATATGTAGTGGTTCATGGAACAATATCACTTTTCTCAGTAAGTCTGTTTGTTTTGGAAAGTATCGTTATTTTTCATAAAATGTCTGATTTGTTCATATATACTGAGTTTATGGACTGGCACATGCAAAAAATGAAGCTAGACCACCCACTTACACCTTACACAAAAAATAAACTCAAAATGGATAAAAGTCTTGAATGTAAATTACAAAAGCATAAAAATTCTAGAAAAAAAACATAGGGAATAAAATCTTAGATATTCAACATAGAAATATTTTTGATGATATATCTCCTAAAGCACTGGAAACAAAGCAGAAAGCAAACAAATGGACTCCATCAAATTATAAAGCTTTTGTACAACTAAAGAAACCATGAGCAAAATGAGTAGGGAACCCACTGTATGGGAGAACATTTCCACCAATGATACATCTGATAAGGGTTAAATCTCCAAAACATACAAAAAGCTAATACAACTCAATGCCAGGAAGACAACCAAATTAAGAAATGGGCAAAAGACCTATATAGACACTTCTCCAAAGAGGAGATTCTGAGGGCCTCTAGGCACAGGGAAAAAATGCTCAACATCATTAATTGTCAGAGAAATGTAAATTAAAACCTCAATGAGCTACCTCCTTATACCTGTCAGAATTGCCTACCATCAGTAAGTCAACAGACAACAAGTGGTGGCAAGGATGTGGAGAAAAGGGACCCCTAGTGCACTGTTGGTGGGAATGCAGATTGGTGTAGCCACTGTGGAAAGCAGTATGGAGTCTCTTTAACAAATTAAAGATGGAGCTCCCTTTTGAACCAGCAATTCCACTTCTGGGACTATACACCAAAGATCCCAAAACACCAATACAAAAAAAAAAAGCACTTCTATGTTTATAGCAGTGCTATTTACAATAGCCAACATTTGGAAAGAGTCTAAGTGCCAATCATTCATAAGTAGATAAAAAAAATCTGTGGTACATTTACACAATGGAATACTATGCAGCAGTAAAAAAGAAGGAATGCTTATATTTTGCAATGTCATGGATGGACCTGGAGAAACTTGTGCTAAGTGAATTAAGCCAGTCAGTGAAAGAAAACTACTTCATGATCTCATTTATATGTGGGATCTGATGAACAAAATATACTTACACACAAGATGATTACAGAAGCTTAGATACCTAGAACAGCCTGACAGCTATGGGAAAGGCATGGGGGGATGGGATGAAAGATGGTGAAGGGATTAACTAAAGAACATTTATGCACAACCCACAGACACCGAACAACAATGTGGGGATTGGCTTGGTGTGGGGAAAGAGTGGGGCTGGGTGAGGAAGGGGAAAGGGAGAAAAGTGGGAACAACTGTAACAGCTTAATAAAAAATAAAATAAAATAAATAAAATAAATGTTTAAAACTCTCCACTTAATTTCTAATACAGTAAATTATGGGAGACAAATCCATATAAGCAAAAAGACTTTAGAAGGCTCAATAATTTGGAATAGTGTGGACATTTGCAAACGACTAGCCACCAGCCTATCCCTGGAAGTTCTGCTGACAATGTAACTACTTCATTCCTCTGCTTGCTCCTGTGGTTGCTCCTGTCTCACTGTCTCAAATCCTACAGAGACCAGAAATCTCTTGAATGGCAATTATAATTTATATTTTCTTCTAAGTCTCAGTGCCATGAGAGATATCTCTGGGGTGTCATCCAACAGCCAGGGCAACAGGTCCCGGCTGATAGCCTCCTATTTCGAAGTTTCAGACCAAAGTGGTCTTTGTGCTCCAGGAATTTGAGTATCATCATGGAATGCCTGCTTTCCATATTCAACGAGCTTGACTCTGGCAGAAAAATGATATTTCTTACAAGCCATTTGGACGGTTCCACTTTTGGGGTGTTGGATATAGGCCAATGTAGGGCATGTAATTACTGCTTAAGTGGTGTTTGGAAAGGAATGAATAATTCATTTACAAGGACAATTCAGAATAGACTTAAGCAGGAATTACCGGTGAGCTGTCAGAAAATTAGGCAACAAGCCTTCAGACCCACTTCCTAGGGTGACACCATGTTCCTTCCTACACTTCCCTTGGGGAAGGTAAGCCTGCCCCGCCCACGGTGGCAAAGAAATAGCCTGATGTGAAAATGCAAGACAGGGTTCAGTTCCTGGGTGTCAGATCCTCCACTCTCCAGAACTCCTGAGTGCTCAGATCTGATCCCACAGGTCGTGTGTGGCTGGGAGTCCGTGGTGGAGCCAGTTGCGGGTGGGCGCCGACGGTAGGTGTGCAGGGGTAAAGGTGGCAAAAATCTGAGCGACGGGGAGGCTAGAGACTGGGACTACTGGGCGTCTCCTTACCTCAGGGGAGACCTTGGGAGAACAGATGCCACCTCTGAGAGAAGGTGTGGAGCTTGCGTCTACCTGCCAGTCCAGCCGCACACCGTCTTCCTCCCTCTTCTCCTGCCGGCCTTTGCCAGGTAGACCTAAGCTAACTTCTTCCTGGTGAGCAGATATTTGGAGTGTCGGTTTAGACCAACGGCCCTGCGGATCCTGAGCTCGGGGACGTGCAAGGGAGTAGGCTCTGTGCAACGCACGGTGGGAACCTGGGCAGCCACGATCGGGACCAGGGGCTTCGGCTGAAGGGGGCAGGGAGGCTCGCCACTTACAAGGCGCAGGATGCAGATTCTGCCTCGCTGTGCCAGATGGCAGAAGGGGATGCCAGCGCGTCCCCAGAGGAAGCGAAGGAGAGCGTCCTGGAGGAGGGGACCCCGCTCCTGCAACAGCCATACCCAGACTTCCCCCACTTTGTTCTCGTAGCTGACCCACGGACCCCTCTCCGCCTAAGATACTGACGGTCGGACCCTGAGAATAGGAAGGGGGAAGGAGAGGGAGCCGTCTTTGTGGGTACTCTGGGTCAATGTGGGGCCAGGGTTAGAGGGCTCCCCGCGAAGAACAGAAAGTCAGTGGCCTGACTTGGGGTATTTGAGGTTCAGAGATCGCAGGATCAGGCCCTTGCCTCTTCCCCTCCCACTCTCTTTTCTCTTCCTAGTAGCCTGATATGGAGACGGTATCCCTGCTGCTGTGCGGTGTGTCCATAGCTCTTCCCCTTTGGATCAGAGCTGGTATGTTGGGTTTGTCCTCGGTTCTCAGAGGTCCCCCTCACCCAAGAGCCTCCTTGCTGCTCTGTGCAAGCCTTCTGTGCAGACCTAGGGGGGTTCCATGGGACTCTGAGCCTTGGTGACACTCTCCCAGGGGACCGACCAGGCAGAATTCCGTAAATGGCAGTTTCATTTCCAAGTGTCTGATGCTCAGCTCCAGTTGTCACCTTTGAGTTTTGAGGTGACTTTGGAGAGGAGGAGGATGAGGCAAATTGAGTTAAACGGCTCAAATGGATCTTTTACATGACAGAGTCATTTTATGACCCAGGATAAAAGCAAAGAAACCATGAAAAGACTAATTTCTTCCAAGAAAGAAACTAAGTGATTTGGTAGAAAGGAACTCTAAAGCGAGCGGAGTTTTAAACAATCCTTTTTGGGATGAGATACACATTTGATACACCTTTTATTTAAGACAGAATGAAGTAGCTGAGTGTCAGAACAAAAGGAAAACAGGACAATTAAGGCTGAGAAGAAACATTTCCTCTGACCCGGGAGGATGAAAAATGAAGTGTCTTAGAGCGGAAAGGAAACGGAATCAGTTGTTCTAAATGCTGAAGATGACTGTGAGGTGCAAACAGTAAATTCAGTCCTACGGACACATTGGAAGGACTTTGATGCTTACAAATTAGTAGACTATTTTTTTGTTTTGTTTTGTTTTAGGTAACTCCCACACTGAAAAAATTCTCAAATAAAATTGGCTAGGAAATTGAGATGTTTGTGAAAACTATTAATAAACAAACATTAAATTTTTCTTTCATTATTATTTTTCCCTTTCATTTCCTAGATGAATGTCGGAACATTAGTGTGCAAAATGAGACACCTTCAGTCAACCAGCCTTTTGCTTTTAATTGCACATACCCTCCGCTAACCTCTGGGAAAGCACATGTAACTTGGTATAAATATCCTAGCAAAATCCCAGTATCCAAAAACATGCAGACTAGAATTTACCAGGATCAAAACTGGATTTTGTTTCTTCCCCTGGCATGGGGGGACTCTGGAATCTACCAATGTATTATAAAGTAAGTTCCTCACTTGAAATAGAACTGTCTCTTTCTCTGTCTCATGTATATATTATAATTATATGTATATAATTCTTTTAGGAAATTTCTTAATAAATTACCAAGTATAGAAAACTCAATGAGAAGAATAAAATGTAGTTTTATAATTGTTATAAGACAATTTCCAATGAACACATTTTAAAACAAAACAGATTTGTAAATCAGTTGTTGGAATATGAAATGCAGCTTTTTCCACGGAAGTGATGCCATAGCCAGACCAGTTTGCAAAAAATCTGTGTAACCCAATATTATTGTTGCTGCCTTCTTTCTTGGAATGCCAGAAGTTTTTGTGGTAAATGGCACATCCAGATAGGAATAAGCTTCCTTTGAACACCTTTTTGTAAGGCATCTGCTATGGAAATTTAACAGTGACTAAGCACCAAGTATGTTCCAAACCTAATGCTAAATCTTGTGCTAGAAAGTAATACTGTATAAATGAATGACACAGGTCTGGTGGGAGACAACTGAGCGTGGTGGGGACTGTGGTGAACTAGAAAACATGCCCCACCAGATGTGGCAGTCTATTCAGCTCAAGTCAATTTTCCAGTTTTTCAAGAAAACCTGGAAATTAATGTGTGTGTATGTGTGTATGTGTAACTTTTAATGAACTTTTTGTGTGTGGCTCAAATAAAACATATCTGTGGACCAAATTTTGCCTGAGGGCCCCAATTTTGTTACTTTCCCTTACTATGTTCATGACTTTACAGATTATTTGACCTCTCTGAGACTTGGTTTTCTTATCTGCATAGTGGAAGTCATGCGGGCCTGATAGGGTTGAAGTGAAAAATAGCTGAGATCATATGTGAAGAAAGTGCCCCAGAAATGAAGCTGCATTCTCTCTTGTTTTGTTTCTATGGTATTTGCTGTTCCCTTTCTCTGTCCTAGGATGGCTTGTGTCCCACTCTGATTCATGCCAGATTCCTCATTTTCATATGCCAGGTCAACTTTAGGGCCAAAATTACTTAGTGGTACACAAATAGAAGTGGCCTTTTGCCCATTTTCCTGGCTTCTTTCCACAATTTCACTTGCTACATAGATCAAGCTGCTGACATCTTAAGAAGGCCTGCTCTCCCATTTTTACTCTCGGCTACAAATTAACTAGAGTTGAAGACTGTATGTCACACAAATTTCATCTGGAAATCTAGATTGGATTTAAAATATTTAAATCTGGAAGCTGTGAAGTGGGGAAAATCATCTTTCATAAAAAGTAAATGTAGATATTGTCTGTCATAGAAGAAAAATATGAATTTTCATAAAAATTTAATATATAGATATGATATATATTTATTTAACTGTATATTTTTACTTTGATAATTTCAAATTCATGTAAAATTTGTAAGAACAGTATAGAGAGGTCTCATCTATCCTTTATCTAGATTCCCCCATTATTTAATATTTTGCCACATTTAAATTATTCTTTCTCCATATATATTATACCAAATATTTTTTCCAAGTCGTTTTCCCAAATCATTTGAGTTGTTTGTATCATGTCTCTTGACCCCTTAATAAGTCAATGTGTATTCCTATCAAAAAGAATATTTTCTTACATAATCACAGCATAACTAACACATTCAGAAAATTTTACTGCCATACAATATTTTATAATCTAATTCTCAATCCATATTATAATTTTATCAATAGTCTTAGTGATAACCAATATAAATATTTTTCTTTCCTTTCTAGCAGAGGATCTAATTCAAGATCAATCATTGCCTTTGGTTGCCATGCATTTTTAAACTTTCATGTAGAACAGTTCTTCAGTCTGTTTTTCATGACATTGACGCTTTGAAGGAGTACAGGCAATTATTTTACATTATATCCCTTAATTTGAGTTTCTCCATGAACCTCCTTGGTTGGAATACTCTGAAACTTGTGTCCTCTTCAGAAAACACTCAGAGGCACATTTGCCCCTCATTGGTGATGTTCATTTTGATCATTTGGTTAAGGTATTATCCACTGTTTCTGCTATATAAATACTTTTTTCCTTTTGTGATTAATGATTTGTGAGATATGTATTGTCTTGTGTGAGGTAGAGGGTTTGTACAGTACCTTGAAGATAATTTGAACATAGCTGAAGATAAACGGAATCATTTGATTTTGTGATTGTTTGAATTTATGAGGTTTTAATCTGTTATTTTCTTACAGTAATACAAATATGTGTCACCGAATACACGTAAATCTAACTGTGTTTAATGAAACCCAGTGTGTTTCCAGAAACAGTCAAGTGAATTTATCAGATGAGTACAAGCAAATATTACATGTTGGAAAAAATGATAGTCTTACGTGTCATCTGAACTTCCCAAAGAGTTGTAATTTGGATTCAGTAAAGTGGTATAAGGTAAAAAAAAAAAAAATCCTATTAATACTTTTTCTCTTCTTATTTAAAACCCACTTGTTTTTTCAATTTAAGTTGTATTTTTTAAGGCAGAATTGGTAAAGGGATGTGTGTACCTAGGAGAGCTGATTGCTATGGGTAAGCTTACCTGCTAATTATTTATTTTTAAATTTATAGTTATTATAGTTTTGTAATATTTTATCATTTGTATCTACCACCTCCCCACTATTATCCTTATTTTTTAGACTATCCTTGGCTATTTTTTTTCCCCTAACAGATTACTTAGTTTGTTTGAATGAGTACTAACCACAGAATATAAAAAGTCACCCCTGGAAAGTATCCTTTCCACTCTTGACCCATATTTGTCCTGGTTGGGCCCATGGCACCTTCCCTAACATGTAGCTACCTTATTAGTTTCCTGCTTTCTTTATGTTTTCTTTGTATAATGCTGTATAAGCAAATGATACTCTATACTTAACCCCTTTCTTTTTTAAGCAAACAAGGAATCCTACCTTTCTGCACCTTGTGTCTTCTTCACCTTCAGAGATTCTTTTTTTCTTGACTGGACTGGCATATAATAATGCATAAGACAGAATCCTTGGTATGAGGGAGCACCAGCTAGTTATTTAGGGTTGGGATTATTTTTCCACAACCCTGCTTGCTAGCACTTGCTAGTATAACTGTCTAGGTTAGGAGTTTGCTTTGTTGGAAGGTTTTCATATATTAACTCAAATTCTTTAATGGTGATAGGAATATACAAATTTCTTATTTCTTCTTGAATTAATTTGGGTAAGATTTTGTTTTCAAGGAAATTGTCTATTTCATTAATACTCTGTCATGGAATTGTTTATCTTCTCTTTGAGTATCTACTTCTGCAACAAGGTTCATCTTTTAATGCCTATTACTCTTTCTTTCTCTCTCTCTCTTGATTTGCCAGTTTTGTCACTTCTATCACTTCTTTTAAAGAACCATTCTTTTTGGCTTTGTTGATCCTCTCTACTATGTTTCATATTCATTTAGTTTGTTTCCATTTTCCTCTTGCACAAAAAAATGTAAAAATGTAACAACAAATTCCTTATTCCTGTCTTTAAATGTACATTTGCCAATATGTGAGGTTTTCTCTTTTTCATTTTTTTTTGGTATCTTTAAAATTTTGAGTATTCTAAATGATAAACCTGGTATATCCCTACATTTGGTTTTCTCTAATTTCTCACAACAATGTTGTATAATATTTTTGTGTAGACACACTGTATGTTTTCTGTTAAATGTATTTTTAGAAAATGGATGTTTTCTGATGTTATTGCAATGGATGGTTTTTACATATTAATATTCTGTTTATTGTTCTTTTATCTCACAATCTTGGTAACTTCACCTGTCCATTTTAATAATGGATCTATAGATTCTTTTGTATATCATACATACATAATCATGTTGTTTGTGGATTAACAACAGTTTTATTTATTGCTTTTTTATCTTTGTAACATTAATGTTTTCTTTCATTGTCATTGCACTGGCTAGGACCTTCAGAATGATCTAGAAGTTATTATCATTCCAGTGTTAATATCCTATAGTGTTATCACCACTCCAGAAGAGGCAAAAACAGCATCTTTGTGTCATTGTATCAGAAAAAGCTTTTAATATTTTCCCATTAAGTGTGATGTTTGTTCTAGGGTTAAAGGCCTTTATCAGACTGAGGAAGTTCCCCTAGTTTGTTTGAAATTTTATGAATGGAAGTTGAATTTTATCAACTGATTACATATATGTATATATATATACACACATGTGAATGTTATACCAATGGTGCGTTACTAGAATAACCTAAATTGATGTGTAACCCTTTTTATACATTGCCAGATTTGGCTTAGTAATATTTTGTCTAGGATTTTTTTCATCCAAGTCATAAAGAGACTGGTCTGTAATTTGTGTTTCTTGCTTTGTCCTTGTCAGATTTTGGTATAAAGGATATGCTGACCTTATAAAATAAATTGGGAATAATCCTTACTTTCTTCTAGAAATGTTTCAGATTGATTTTATTTCCTCTTGTACATGTTTTTATTTTATTTATTTTTAAAGATTTTTATTTATTTATTTTTAGAGAGAAGGAATGGGAGGGAGAAACAGAGGGAGAGAAACATCAATTGGATCAATTGCCTCTCACACACACCTAGATGGGGACCTTAACATGTGCAAACTGGGACCTAACTTGCAAATCAGGCATGTGCCCTGAACTGGAATTGAACCAGCAACTTTTTGCTTTGCGGAATAATGCTCAATCAACACTCGTCAGGGCTCTTTTACATGCTTTTAGGATTTAGTAGTAAAATTATGTAGGACTGAGACTTTCTTTGAAGGAAGGGTTTTCAATTACAGATACAGTGTGCTTAATTATAGAATTACTCAGATTTCTTGTTTCTTCTTAAAGCAGATTTAACACATTGTGCTTGTTTAGAAATTTTCATCTTATCTACATAATTTTTAAATTATTGGGCTAAACTTGTTTATAATATACTCTCACTCCCTTTTTAATGTTTTTAGAATTTGTAGTGACATCTTTTTCACATCTGGAGTCATATATTTCCATCTCCCTTCCTCCCTCCCTCTCTCTCTCTCTCTCTTGCTTTCTCTCTTTGTTGATTACCTTTGCCAGGGGTTTATCAACTTGAAAAGTTTCTTCAAAGTGCTAATTTTGAAATTGCTGTCTCTCATTAGTTTTCTGCTTTATTAATTTCTGCCCTTATCTAGTTTTTCCCCTCTATTTCTAGTTTTGGTTTTAATTTGCTATTATGTTAATAACTTTATGGAAAGGATTTTTTGGTCATTAATTATAAGCCTTAAAGTTGTAATTTCCCTTTAAATTCAGGTTAAGCTGCTTTATACTTTTGATATATTATATTCTTATCATTCTGTCAAAAGTATTTTCCAGTTTCTAATGCTATTTTTTCTTTGAACTCTGGAATATTTGTAAGAATTGCCTAATTTGCAAATATAGTGGATTTTTAAGTTACTTTTCTATTTGTGATATTAAGCTTAATTGCACTGTGGCACAGAATTTACTCCCTATGTTGTAAATACTTTGAAGTTTGGTGGGATTGGCTTCAAAACCCAGCATATGTTCCACTTCTGTGAACACCTCATGCTTATTCAAAAGAATGTAAGAACTACAATTTGGGTTTCTTAACTGTGTTATGCAGGTGTATTTTTTCTACAAATGTTCTTTTTTTCTTTCTTTTTCTTTTAGTTACTTAGAAAGATATGCAAAACTAACCCAGTGTGATTGCAGATTTTTCTGGATTATTTAGAAGTGACATCATCCCACTTCTAAAGTCCAGCTTTGGACTTCTCAGTATATAGTGTTACACATTTTTCTATTTAGCTTCTTCAGACTCTATTCCTCAGGCCGCTCAGTGTTTACCTTGAAGCCTTGCAGCAATCACTCCTTGGCATCAGTATTATGACCCTCTAGGGTCTTGGCAATAGGACTCTTCTGGCAAGTTTCTCCTCTTGATCTGGACATGTTGTGGTCATAGGTGTTGAAATCAGATGACATTTATAGAGAAGTAGATTTCTAGAATCAACTCTGCCACTACTCCAGTGTCAACATACAGATATATTGAGTCTAAAATTTCTCACTTAGAAAATGAGAGTTTAGACTACATGATTTCAAAAGGCTTTCCAAACCTTAAGGCTACCAGCCTGATAATAAAACCTATTATCTCCTGTTCCATTATAGTCAGACTTTGAGGAACTGGGAGATTTTTTAGCAATTTAAGAAATGTTATAATATTTATTATTATTTCAAATAAATTTCAAGTTCTGTAAGACTTGGAGATGATCTCAGAGCTCTGATGATTGGTCCAAAGTGGGCATCAAATTTTATACTATGGACCTTTTTAAAAAGCAAATGCTTGACCTCATTTTCTACTACTGAATGAGGTTATGCATGAGTGAGACTCAGACATACTTATTTTTAAAATAACTGATCAGCTTGAGAAGATATGAGGAAGCAAGGAATTAAGTAATATAAGGAGGAGAGATCATTCTGCAGTGTCCACCTGCTCAGATTCAGTGACCTCAGTTATTGCTCTGTTTTTGCCACTAACTAGTTATCTTCTATCACTCCTTGGTCCTCAGTATTTTCATCTGTAAAATGAGAGGGTTGGGATAAATTATCTAAATATTTAGAGCTTATTATTTGCCTACTGCTATGCCAGGTACTGGGGATGTAATGATGAAAGAAAGTCCTTGCCTTCAAAAAAGTTATATTTCATGAAGGTGAAGGGGACTGATTCAAGTTAGGATTTAAAAAATGGCTCAGATGGATAGGAAGTTCAGGTAGAAAAATATGATGGATATGGTGGTAAACACTCACTATCCATGGTGAGCCTCTTTACCCTAGAGACTATAAAGCTTAAAATAAGAACAGAACAACCAAAAAGGTACCCTACGCTTTCCAGATCTGCCTGCTGCTAAGGTTCTGGATGTGATTCGGTTTCTCCTCTGGCTTCACTTAAAGGCTAACATGAGGGTGGTGAATCTTCCTGCTTTTCCTACTAGACTACATGCATGGCACTGGGTACTTTCTGCAGCGGTGTTCCAGGGTCCAGCCCCCAGGTTTGTGGGAGCTGAGAAGCAGTGTGTATGTCTTCTTAGTCATTCGTTGGTTTGTCTGTGCCAGATGTGGCATGACTAATGCAACACTATAGTTGCATAAGTGGCAATTCCTGGACTCTGACTTGCACATGATGTATTTCCAGATCTTGATTCCTGCTGCCATGATTGTGGTAGAGGTAGCAGCTTTATGTGAGCTAGTTCTATAGGGTGGTTCTGGACTAGACCTCACTCCCTGAGTACTTCTTAATATTTATAAGCACCTAATATCTATCCTGTGTTGAATCCTTTTATTCCTAAAATAGCTAAAATGCTTCTTGTTTCTTGCAATTAAGTCCAGTCTGACAGATATAACCTGATAGAGTTTTAAAGAGTAAATAAAATAACCAGTCCACTAGTTCATTGTGGGCATTTAGTAATTATTTAATAAACAATTATTATATATTATTATTTAGTTAAAATAAAGGAATGGAAGAGGTGGCATAATAAAAAATTATAATCAGAATGGTATGTTTGTTTTTAAGAATTTTGAGACACAGACATTATGGACATTGATAAAGTCCAAGTAGTGGCTAGTAGGATTGAAGATGGAGAGGAATACAACTGAAATTGAATGAGTTATGGAGGAGAAGGTTCAGGTATTAAAACATCCATTCTTACAGATAAATAGCGAAGTACCCACACTTGGAAAAGCAGTAAAATCTCCTTTTTTTTTTTTCAATTCCAAATCATTCCTGAGTACAATGCTTTCTCCTTTACTACTGTGCTGAATCTGTACTTGCTGAGGTTACTGCTGGCTTTTAAGCTGCCAAAATCTAACATTTATTTTCAATCCTGACCTTGATCTCCTGTGGCATTTATCATTGCTGGGCATGCTTGTCACCTGAGAGCTCCCTTTTCTTTCTACCTGATACTCATTTTTTAAACTTCGTTCCACCCCCACCTGTCCTAGGTAATCATTACTGTATTCTCATCCTTTGTGTTTGGGTCTTAGATTTTTGGGTTTCAATTTCCACCATGGTCATCTTCTGTTCTTGCTTTGATTACATTCAAATGGAGATAGCTCATAGACCCATCTATACACAGATTTACAAATGACTTCCAAACCTTCTTTCTCCCACTTCAATCTTTCTCTCAATATCCAGATACTTTGTCAATAGTCTAATATGTATTCTACTTAGACATTCCCATCCCTAAAACTGAAAATAGTCACCATTTTTACGGCAACTTTTTATCTTAGTTCAAAATCTGATCATTCTTTTCTTATTTTTCCAATTTTTAAATTATTTTGTTGTTGTTCAATTACAGTTGTCTGCATTTTCTTCCCACCTTTCAACCCCACCCCAGCAAAACCCACCTCCTTCCCCTGCTTCCACCCTCCTACTTGGTTTTGTCCATGTGTTCTTTTTTTTTTCCTATTTTATAGATTGTCTTTATTATTTTTTATAATACCCTTTAAAGCACAAAATTTTTAAATTTTGATGAAAATTTTAAAGAAAAAAATAGGAAATTAAAAAATATATATGGCTATTTTTTTCTTTTTTTGCTGGGTTTTTGTTTGTATATTTGTTTTTTTTTAAATTTTTATTGTTATTCAATTACAGTTGTATGCCGTTTCTCCCCAACTCTCCACCCCACCCCAGTTGAACCCACCTCCCTCCCCCACCTCCACCCTCCCCCTTGGTTTTGTCCATGTGTTCTTTATAGTAGATACTGAAAACCCTTCTCCCCATTACCCTGTCACCCCTCCCCACTAGCTATTGTTAGATTGTTCTTAACTTCAATGTCTCTGGTTATATTTTGTTTCCTTTGAATTCTGTTGATTATGTTCCAGTTAAAGGTGAGATCATATGGTATTTGTCCCTCACTGCCTGCCTTACTGTACTTAGCATAATGCTCTGCAGTTCCATCCATGCTGCTGCAAAGGGTATAAACTCCTTCTTTAACTCTGCTGCATAGAATTCCATTGTGTAAATGTACGAAGTTATTTCATCCACGCATTTGCTGATGGGCACTTAGGTTGCTTCCAGTACGTGGCTATTGTCAATTGTGCTGCTACGAACATTGGGGTGCATAGGTTCTTTTGGATTGATGTTTCGGGGCTCTTAGGGTATAATCTCAGCAGTGGAATTGTTGGGTCAAAGGCAGTTCCATTTTTAGTTTTCTGAGGAAATTCCATACTGTTTTCCACAGTGGCCTCACCAGTCTGCATTCCCACCAACAGTGCACTAGGGTTCCCTTTTCTTCGCATCCTCTCCAACATTTGTTTGTTGATTTGTTTAGTTTGGCCACTCTGACTGGTATGAGATGGTACCTCATTGTGGTTTTAATTTGCATCTCTCTGATGGCTAGTGGTGCTGAGCATCTTTTCATATGTCTCTGGGCCCTCTGTAAGTCTTCCTTAGAGAAGTGTCTGTTCAAGTCCTTTGCCCATTTTTCAATTGGGTTGTTTGTCTTCCTGGAGTAGAGTCATGTGAGTTCTTTATATATTTAGGAAATCAGGCCCTTGTCTGAGGTATCATTGGCAAATATGTTTTCCCATAGTGTTGGTTCTCTTTTAATTTTAATGCTGTTTTCTTTAGCCATGCAGAAGCTTTTTATTTTGATGAGGTCCCATTTGTTTATTCTTTCCTTTATGTCCCTTGCTTTAGGGGACAAGTCTGTGAGGATGTTGCTGCATGGAATGTCTGAGATTTTCCTGCCAATGTTTCCCTCTAGGACTTTTATGGTGTTACGACTTACATTCAAGTCTTTTATCCACCTTGAATTTATTTTTGTGTATGGTGTAAGTTGGTGATCGAGTTTCATTTTTTTTGCATGTAGCTGTCCAAATACCACAACACCATTTTTTGAAGAGGCTATTTTTGCTCCATTTTATGCTCCTGCCTGCTTTGTCAAATATTAATTGATTGTAAAGCCTAGGGTTTATTTCTGGGCTCTCTGTTCTGTTCCATTGGTCTATGTGCCTGTTTTTATGCCAGTACCAGGCTGTTTTGATTACAGTGGCCTTGTAATACAGTTTGATATCAGGCATTGTGATCCCTCCTGCTTTGTTCTTCTTTCTCAAAATTGCTGCAGTTGTTCGGTGTCGTTTATGGTTCCATATGAATTTCTGAAATGTTTGTTCTATATCTGTGAAATATGCCATGGGTACTTTAATAGGGATTGCATTGAATCTACAAATCGCTTTGGATAGTATGGCCATTTTGATGATGTTAATTCTTCCAATCCATGAACATGGTACATGCTTCCATTTGTTTGTGTCTTCCTTAATTTCTTTCTTCAGTGTTGTGTAGTTTTCTGAGTACAGGTCTTTTACCTCCTTGGTTAGGTTTATTCCTAGGTACTTTATTTTTCTTGTTGCTATATCAAATGGGATTTTTTTCCTGATTTCTGTTTCTGATGTTTCATGGTTGGTGTACAAGAAGGCCATTGATTTCTGAGTAATGACTTTGTATCCAGCTGTTTTGCCAAATTCACTTATTAAGTCGAGTGGCTTTTTGGTGGAGTCTATAGGATTTTCCATGTACACTATTATGTCATCTGCAAACAGTGACAGTTTCATTTCCTCCTTTCCAATTTGGATGCCTTTTATTTCTTTTTCTTGTCTGATTGCTGTGGCTATGACTTCCAATACTATGTTGAATAGGAGTGGTGAGAGAGGGCATCCTTGTCTTGTTCCTGATCTTAGTGGGAAAGCTCTAAGTTTTTGTCCATTGAGTATGATGTTGGCTGTAGGTGTCTCATGTATGGTCTTTATTATGTTGAGGAATGCTCCCTCTTTTCCCACTTTGCTGAGTGTTTTTATGAGAAATGGGTGCTGTACCTTATCAAATGCTTTTTCCGTATTTATTGATATGATCAAGTGGTTTTTGTCTTTGCTTTTGTTTATGTGGTGTATTACGTTTATTGATTTGGGAATATTGTACCATCCTTGCATCCCTGGGATGAATCCCACTTGGTCATGGTGGATTATCTTTTTAATGTATTGCTGGATGTGGTTTGCCAATATTTAGTTGAGGATTGTAGCATCTATGTTCATCAGTGATATTGGCCTGAAGTTTTCTTTCTTTGTTATGTCTGTATCTGGTTTTTGGATTAGGATGATGTTGGCTTCATAAAACGAGTTTGGTAGCCTTCGATCTTCTTGAATTTTTTGAAAGAATCTGTGGAGGATGGGTGTTATCTCTCCCTTAAATGCTCTGCCGAATTCTCCTGTGAAACCATCGCGTCCAGGACTTTTGTGTGTCGGTGGGCTTTTGATCACTGCTTCAATGTTTTCTGCTGTTATTGGTCTATTCAGGCTTTCTGCTTCTTCTTCACTGAGTTTAGGAAGATTATATATTTGTAGAAATTTGTCCATTTCACCTAGGTCTTCAAATTTCTTGGCATATAGTTCTTTGTAGTAATTTCTTAAAATCCTTTGTGTTTCGGTGGTATCAGTTGTAGTCTCTCCTCTTTCATTTCTGATTGTGTTTATTTGGGTCCTCTCTCTTTTTTTCTTGATGAGCTTGCCTAAGGGCTTGTCGATTGTGTTTTTCTTTTTAAAGAATCACCTTCTGGATTCATTGATCCTTGAAATTGTGCTTTTAGTTCTTATGTCATTTAACTCTGCTCTGATCTTGGTTATTTCCTTCCTTCTGCTTGCTCTGGGCTGTCTTTGTTGTTGTTCCTCGAGTTGTTGTAGATATAGAGTTAGGCTATTTATTTGAAATGTTTCTATTCTTTTTAGGTAAGCCTATATCACTATGAACTTCCCTCTCAGGACTGCTTTTGCTGTGTCCCATAGGTTTTGGATTGTTGTGAGTTCATTTTTGTTTGTTTCCAGAAACTTTTTGATTGCTTCCCTAATCTCATTCGTCACCCACTCATTTTATAATAGCATGCTATTCAATCTCCATGTTTTTGAGTGTTTTGGGGCTTTTTCGTTGAGATTTGTTTCTAGTTTCAGTCCCTTATGGTCAGAGAAAATGCTTGATCTGATTTCAATTTTCTTGAACTTGTTGAGGCTTTCTTTGTGTCGTATTATGTGGTCTATCTTTGGAAATATTCCATGTGCACTTGAAAAGAATGTGTATTTTGCTTCTTTGGGATCAGTTAAGTCCATTTCATCTAGGACATTGTTCAATTCCACAATATCTTTGTTGATATTTTGTTTGGAAGATCTGTCCTTCTTTGACAGTAGGCTATGAAAATCCCCTACTATAATTGTATTGCTGTCAATATCTTTCTTGAAGTCCTCCAAGATTTTCTTTATGTATTTATTTCAGTGCTCCTTTGTTGGGTGCTTATATATGTACAATGTTTATGTCTTCTTGATGGATTCTTCCTTTGAGTATTATGAAGTGACCTTCTGGGTCTCTCTTTATGGCCTTTTTTGAAGTCCGTTTTTTCTGATATGAGTATTGCTACCCCTGCTTTTTTTTCCTGTCCGTTTGCTTGGAAAATTTGTTTCCTGCCCTTCCCTTTCAGTCTGTGTAGGTCTTGTGTCCTGAGGTGGGTCTCTTGTAGGCAGCATATGTGTGGGTCATGCTTTCTTATCCATTCAGCTTTTCTATGTCTTTTGATTGGAGCATTTTATCCATTTACATTTAAGGTTATAATTGATAAGTTCTTATTCATTGCCATTTTTTTTGTGCTTGTGTTTCTCTCTCTCTCTCTCTCTCTCCCTCTCTGTCTCTCTTTTCCATCCTTTCCTTAAAGCAGTCTCTTTAGCATCTTTTGCAGAGCTGGTTTGGTGGAGGTATATTCTTTTGGGCTTCTGTTGTCTGGGCAACTCCTTATTTGGTCTTCTATCTTGATTGAGAGCCTTGGTGGGTAAAGTAGTCTTGGTTGCAGGCCTCTGGTTCTCACTACTTGGAATAGTTTTTGCCATTCTCTTCTGGCTTGGAGAGTTTCCATTGGGAAGATAGCTGCTAACCTTATTGAGGCTCCCTTGTATGCTACTTCTTGTTTCTCCCTTGCTGCCTTTAAGATTCTCTGTTTCTCTTGGAATTTTGCCATTTTAATTATGATGTGTCTTGAAGTGGGCCTCTTTGGGTTCCTCTTGCTTGGGACTCTCTGTGTTTCCTGGATTTGTGTCATTTTTTCTGTATGATTAGGGACATTTTCCATCATTACTTTTTCAAACAGGTTTTCTATCCCTTGCTCTTCCTCTTCTCCTTCTGGTATCCCTATTATATGGATATTATTATGTTTCATGTTGTCCTGCATTTCCCTTAACCCCTCTTCATTCTTTCTGAGCTTATTTTCCTTTTCTTGCTCATCTGGGTGTTTTTTTCTACCTTGTCCTCCAGTTCGCTGATCCAATCCTCTGCTTCTTTGAGCCTGCTTTTGATTCCTTCTACTCTGTTCTTTAGTTCAGAAATTGTATTCTTCAGTTCCTCTTGGCCCTTGTTGATAGTTTCTATTTCCTTTTTCATGTTGATATAGTTTGCAGTGAGTTCACTGTAGTTTCCTTGTAATTTTTGGTAATTCTGTGTGAGCTTATTAAGTTTCCTTATAACCAATTCTTTGAACTCAACATCTGATAGTTCACTTGCTTCTTTTTCATTTCGAATTGTTTCTGAGACTTCCTCTTTTCCTTTCACTTGGGGATTGTTTCTTTGTCTTCCCATTGTTTGTGAGACTATACCTGTTAGTCTCTGCTTCTTAAGTTGCTCTGTTCTGACCCCCTGGGTTTATGGTTTAAACTTCTGTGGTCGAATACCTGAGAGATTCAGTGGTAAAGTCTCCTTGATCTCCCGATCTTATTGATCTTGGGCTCTGGTTTATTTTAGCTCTGTGTATGTCTTTGGGGTTTGTTTTTTTTTTTTTTTGAGTCTTTCTTTGGTGAGTCCTTCCCACCAGCTGGTTATCTGAGGGTTAGTCTGTCCCCCACCTCTTGTTTTCTGTTGTGTAGGTGTGGGCAGGTTGTGTTGGAGCTGGTTCTTCCATGTCTTCCAGGTTTTGAGGCTTTTCTCTTGCTCTTGTTCAGTTGTTTTTTCTGAGTAATTTCTTCACTATTTAATTGTATTTCCAGATAGGTCCTGGGTTGAGTTAGTGTGACTTCCACTCCCTTCTTCCCCTTCTTCTGTTCTTAGCTGTTGGTTGTTCCTTTGTTGGTGGGTTTCCTCTTCCAGGAGGTATCCTGGGGTTCACAGCTTCTGCCTACTCTTTTTCGTGATAGGTTGTAGAGGGAAGGTGAAATGGTTTAAGACAGCAAGAGTGTATTATATGATCTTTAAAGTACCAGCCCTTGGATAAGAGATAGGAGATCCTTTGGATACGTGTAGTGTTAACCATGATAATTCACACACATAGCCACTTTTTAGAAAGGGTGAAAAGAAGTTAAGACTCCTGTTGTGTGTATGGGTGGAGGATTATGAGTTGGATCTAGAAAGGTGTGAGCTTGTGGGAGGTCTGATTATGAGGTAAAGTGAGAGTAAACAGTAGAAAATAGGTGTAATGTGTGAGAGAATAGATTTAACCACAGCAGTAATAAAGTTCAGGAAACAGTGAAGTGGGCTGAGGTCTAGGAGGGGTTCTGTGTAGTATTTACAAATGTATGGAACAACTAATATTTATAATAGTAATGGAGCAACAATCATATGACAGAATCTATGTGATCTGGATAATTACAATAGGGAGTATAAGTCCTAGAATAGTGTGCTAATAGAACACAAGTGAAGTGAAAGACAGTTAATTAACAATACACTATGAAAGAGAGAATAAGGGGAAACCAGTCAAACAATGCAAATTAAGCAGTCAAGCGAAAAAGACTAAACAGAAAGAAGAGAGATACAAAAATACTAATAAAATGAGTGATGTAAGAATAATGAAAAAAATAATAATACAAATATACAATATCTTATAAGTTCTCTGGAGTAGCAAAGTGAAATTTGTTTCACTGTCTCAGCTGTTGGGATGCCCCTCTGGGTGCAACTCTTGTCTTTTCACAGTTCCAGGTTTCATTGTATCACTTGTGGGGATATATATATATATAAAAAAAAGAAATGGAAGGAAGAAGAGATATAAAAAGGAGAGAATGAAGGAGTAGAAAAAGAAAGCAGGAAAGAGAGGAAGAAGGTGTTAAAAGAAAGAAAAAATAATTAAAAAAATAATAATTACTTTAAAAAGAAAAAAAAAAACAATCTTGCTGGCTTCTAACTGGCCAAGCCAGTTTTGCTGGTCTTTTTGGCTGCAGCCAACTCAGGGGCCCTAGCCCAGCTCTTCTCTGTTCAGATCAGCACTTGGGCAGTCTCAGGACCAGCTCTCCAGCGGCCCCTGGACCCACAGGTTCAGGCACTCACCCTCCTCCCGACTATGGGTGCGAGCGTGGGGCCTTCCTTGATTCGCACTCTCCTTGATGGCTGTGGTCTCAGTTCCCCCGAGTTGCACTCTCCCCGTTCTTTGGATGTGGGCTGCTGCCCCCTACATCCCCATGGGTGCACTGGGTGGCCAGGTGAAGAAGAGACTGGAGATGCTGTTGTAGGAGAATTCCCCAAAGTGCCTCCGAGTGTCTTTTTCTTTTTGAGAAAATCCTCCTGCTCAATCCTGCTGCTCCATACAAGGAAGGGCCTGTCCTCTCACACAGCCCACCTCTCCAGCTAGAGCAGGGACTGTCCAAGTCAGGGCCCCACATGGCCCAACTCTCAACTCTCCCCAGCCAGTGCACACGGTCTCTGTGGGTTTACCACTTCGTCCTTATTCCCCTCTCTTCGACTTCAAGCAATCAGGTCTCTCACAGTGCTGCTCAAGCCTTATTTGTCAGGGGAGGGAGCTGTTAACCTAGCTCTCTCTCAGGAGTCCTGCATCAGTCCCGGCAGGTGCGGGCCTGGGGCTGTAGTCTCCCTGGTCCCTGCACTGGTTCCAGGGACCTTTTTGTTCTGAAGCAATCCCCTTACTGTCTGTTTTTTCAGTGCCCTCTATACTTTTTGGTCTGCTATCTTCATAAATGCTGGGGTGCTGTTGGCTGTTCGCTTTGTTCCTCAGTAGAAAGGCTAGGTGTTTCACCCATGTGCAGGGGGAAGTGGACCCCACTCCCAACTATCTCACTGCCATCTTAAGTGTCCTTTTTTTTTCTTTTTACATTCTCTCTCCTTTGTAACAATACCTTTGTATAAAGGAGCTAGGATAATGAAAATCCTGTTCCCTGTCCATATTCCAAATTTGTCACTAAATTCTGTGTATTAGAACAGCTTAAAAATATTGTTTTTGTGTCCTCTTGCTGTCATCACTGTACTGCCTTAGTTCATCCTCTATTTAGCCTTAGTTTATGGACATAACTTTCTAAATTTTTTCCTAGTTTTTGGATTGTTCCATCTTTAATTCTTTCCCATACAACAACCAGATAGATTGCTCTCTAATACAAATATAATCTTCTTATTCCCTTACTTCCAAAGCTTCTAATATTCATCCCTTTCCGCTTGTCTCACTGGTTTCATTTTCATCATTTTCCCACAGCCACATCTTAGCCAGAGGCTCTGGACTATTTTATGCCTCAGAATCATCATACCTGTTGAACCAGGAGTGTTCGTTTTAGTGTCTGAAAAATGAAATATGCAAATGTTGGCTACCAGAATAATGAATATTTTAATTTTAAATCTTATTAATGAGCTATTACCCAAGAAGTGTTAAATAAAAATGCAAGCCTTCTGACGATTTAGACTCTAAAGTTATGCTTCAGTAATTATAGTAGAGGCTGTCCTAGTTACAGTAAAAGGATAGAATGGCTTTTACACTAGCTTGGCTAAACATTAATATGACTAAATATTTGTATGTACATCTTGAAAGAAAGAATGAGTCAATTGAAAATTGGAGTGGTCATAGAAAGCAAGGCCCAGAAATTGTGCCTATCTAAGCCTATCTAGGGAAGAGGTTTTCACAGTCCAAAGATTTAAGCTTTTTTTTGTGCTCTAAAGAAGGTGGCATCACATTTTCAGAGGCTTCGCCCACCTGGCTCTTATTAATTCCCATTCCATTTGGTAGCCATTGTTCAATTATAATTTATTTTTCCATGTAAGGTGTTTATAGAGAGATAATTTAAGACTTCTAGAAAGTTGTAGTTTACATTGTAGTAATCAAGTGCTTGTTCTGGCATTATTGAATTGCATCTTTTAAGATCGATTTGTTAACACTGCTCCAGTAACAGAGAATGAGGTCTAAAACTTTAGAAATTAAATCTTTGCTTATAAATTAAGAGTTTGCATATTTGTCTTATCTATTATCATGATTATCAGCTTTCAGAGGCCATGGACTGCATCTTATTCATGCATGACCAGGGTCTTTCATAGTTCCAGCAAAGAGCAGGAACTTAAATGTTTGAATGTATAAAATGGACTCAATTGTCCAAGAAGTCACCCTGTAGAGTGGTGCTTCCTGAAGAGAGGGTAAAAGATTTAAGAGAGAGTTCAGAAGTGGGCTTGTGAGATGGAAGAAATGGTAATTAGCATGAGAATATGAGCTTCCAGATAGGATGTATGAATAGTGAGACTTGCCCTCTGGGTGGTTGCTAAGGATGACAAGTAAAATAGGCATCCCTGAAACTGACCAGCCTTCCAGTTTGTTTGGTGTGGTGCTGTTTCTCTGTTGATGCAGTGGAAGCATAGGAGATATGAGAAGTGACATGACACTTGTTGTTCCTAAGCCTAGTCAGCATCGTTCCAAATAGAATGTCTGTCAATTGAGAGAGATGGTCCCCTGTAGGTGAAGGATTTTTCCTGCCTGTTCACATCTTCCTACCAAATTCCTTTATGGCCCAGCCTCAGTCTTCTTCCATGATGTCTTCCTTCCAGCCTACATAATGTCTCTGTCCATTCAACTCCTATTAGATGATATTTGTAACATTCATTTTAGACTGTTAAATATTCTCTGTCACCCTGGCTGGTGTGGGTGAGTGAATTGAGTGCCGGCTTATGAACTGAAGGGTTGCCGATTTGATTCCCAGTCAGGACACATGCCTGGGTTGCTGGCTGGGTCACCATTTGGGTGTGTGCAAGAGGCAAACACACATTGATGTTTCTCTCCCTCTATTTCTTTCCCTCTCTTTAAAAAATAAATAAATATTGCCTGTCAACTCTTCTGTACATATATATCACTTAGATAATAAACTACTTAATGTCCAGGAACCTAAGGACCACATTGGTTTCTTGCATCTCCTCACAGTTTACAAAATGGTGTCAATTAGAAATATAACTGATACTCAAAATGCTCTTTGAACTTTTTTTTAGGACTGTAAAGAGATTAAAGGAGAGCGCTTTGCTTATTGGGAAAGAAAAAGAAAGCTGTCAGTGAGCAATGTCTCAGCAGAGGACAGAGGGAACTATTTGTGTAAAGCCAAACTGACTCATGCAGGAAAACAATACATGGTTTTACATAGAATTACTGTGAATGTCAGTAAGTATGTATATACTAATTGCGGAACTTCCTCTCATCTCTGCCCTGCGTGAGATACTTTCTGACTTAAAGAGAAGTGATTCTTCTTTATCTTGATTTTCCTGAATGTTAGCAGGCTCTCAAGCTTGTCTTTAGTATAGTCAGAAGGTGGAAAGAATGAGGCAAAAGGGCATGAGGAGTTTAATTTCCTCATCTGAGAAAACAGAATACTCAAAACTCTTGGTCAAATGTAATTGAAAAAAAAGTAAAAACACAAAACTCTTGGTTTATTTATGAAAATTGAGATCATGTATATAGAGTAGCTACTAGGGTGCTTGGCCAAGAATAAGTATTTAGTTAGTGGTGGATATTTTGTCACACCATGCGTCCATTTTTCTCTGGACAAATGTCTTTTGGAAGGTCTGCTCTTTGCCAAGTTTTGGTTTGTTTGTTTGTTTGTTTGTTTTATGCTACTATTACATTAAAGTAGTTGGTAATGTATTGTGATTCTAATGCAATGTCATATGAGTATGATTTCTTAGCAGAAAATGTTGGACATGGAGGAATAATCCCTAAAATAACTTATCCAACAAACAATACAATTGAAGCACAACTTGGTGAGTAGAGTTATAAAAGCCAATGAAATCACTAAGGGCAAAAATAAATATGACCACATATCCTAGTGAATTTTTTGAATTTCAAGGATAAAGATAAATTTCATACATATCCAGTTTCCAGCTTGTAATGTACCTGGGCTCATCAAAAGAGCTATCAGAATGAAAAGTCTAGAGAGCTGGATCCTTGGGAAACTGTGATATGAAAGGTTGGCAGTGTACACTATGGGTCTAAATCAGGGATTTTCAACCAGTGTGTGAGCAAGAATTTTTAAAACATGTAATAGCTGACTATTGAATCAGGACACTTTTACTTGTCAAGGAAGAAAATGACAACAGCCAACACAGCAACAATGGCCTGGTGTGAATGAATCAAAATTATAACTTTTTTGTGTCAGATCAGCAAAAAATATATGTTCTAGTGTGTGGCAAAATTTTAGTAATCAGTTTATGTGTGCCATGAGATGAAAAAGGTTGAAAATTGCTGGTCTAAATGATTACAGTAAATCTGTTTATGCAAAAACAATGAAAATGTAAAATTAATTCCTGAAAGTGATGATACATAATATAAAACTACTACTATAATGTTGGTCAAGAATTCTGAATTATATAATCTTGCACTGGAAACTATATTTAAAAAGTAGGGAGAGTTATCTTTTATATTACTTATTTTACATAGGAAGGGATCAGTAAACATTGCTTCAGTTTGTGATCTAAGTGGAGAAGAAGGAGCTCAAATTATTTTTTAAATTTTAAAGGTAATCAGTAGTAACATAAAAACATGTTAGTACTTTCTGGAAAAAAATGTAAATTAAACAAATTCTCAGGTTGAGCCAAATATTAAAATCTGATTGCATGCTGTTTTCAAAAGATATAGATCTAAAAATACATGACCTAAAAAAGTAAATATAAATTCATAAGCATACTATATCTTGCAAAAATTTGCACAAAGAAATCAGATTGGCAACATTAATCTTTCAATCTGATAAATATCTTTCAATGCCAAAAATTATATGACAGATTGAATTATTTGATACTAATAAAATTATAATACCTCCCAAAATAAAAAATATATATATATATGTCAAATAGCAGTGCCTCAGAATATTTGAAGCTAAAACTCTCATATATAAAAGAACAACACAATACAACAATAAAATTGTTTTAATTATAATGGGAGATTTTAACATACTTTGGATTTGACACATTTCTTAGTCAATTAAGGATCTAAAAGATTCTAGTAATGAGCCCCGGCCAGTAACTCAGTTGGTTAGTGTCATCCCAATATGCCAAGGTTTCGGGTTCAATTCCAGTCAGGGCACATACAAGAATTAACCAACGAATGCATAAATAAGTGGGACAACAAATTGATATTTCTCCCTCTCTCTTTTGCTCTCTACCTTCCTCTCTCTCTCTGAAATAAAAGATCCTAGTAATATGATAAGAATAATATATTAAATAAATCACAATCATAAATATCTATGAAAAACTCAGAGTCCCAAAAGAGGAAATTAAACAGATCATATGGTGCAATCACAATTCAGTAAGTCTATAAATTTACAACTAAAGTTAAAATAATAAACTTGA
This sequence comes from Desmodus rotundus, assembly GCF_022682495.2. Lineage (NCBI taxonomy): Eukaryota > Metazoa > Chordata > Mammalia > Chiroptera > Phyllostomidae > Desmodus > Desmodus rotundus. The sequence continues at coordinate 94,463,309 of NC_071391.1, forward strand.
CAAAAATAAAATTAACTAATTTTAAAAATCAAGCAACAACAAATATGTATTCTAATTATTTGCTTTGCTGGTTAGATTTAATTCAAAACCATAGTTACAGATTATTTAGAAAATAATGGCAGTGAAATCATGTCAAGCTTCATGGAATGTGAGCAAGGCTATACTCTAAACAAGGTATAAATATCATCATTTTTAATAAGTGTAGAAATAATTAAAATGCATAAACTAACCATTTAACTCTATTTTTAAAAAAGCCATTGTAGAAAACAGTATGGAATTTCCTCAGAAAACTAAAAGTGGAACTGCCTTTTGATCCAGTGATTCCACGGCTGGGGTTATACCCTGAGAATCCTGAATCACCATTCAAAAGAACCAATGTACCTCAATGTTCATAGCAGCACAATTTAGCAGCCAAGTGCTGGAAACATCCTAAGTGCCCAACAGTAAATGAGTGGGCCAAAAATCTGTGGTACATTTACACAATGGAATACTACCCAGCAGAAAGAAGGAGCTCCTACCCTTTGCAACAGCACAGATGGAACCGGAGAGTATTGTACTAAGTGAAATAAGCCAGGTGGCCAAAGACAAATACCATATGATCTCACCTATAAGTGGAATCTAATGAACAAAACAAACAAACCAGCAAAACAGAACCAGAAACATGGAAATAAGGAACAAACTGACAGTGACCAGAGGGGAGGGGGACGGGGGACAATGGGGGAGGCGGGGAAGAAGGGGAAGGGTCAAATCAAGGAACCTTGACTAAAGGTTCCTAGTATAAAGGATCCATGGGCATAGACAACAGGATGAGAATTCAGTGTGGGGGGGAGGAGGGGGAGGAGGGTTGGGTAGGGCAAGGGAGAGCAATGGGGGAAAATTTGGGATAATTTTAATTGAATGACAACTTAAAAAAAAAGGCAATTAAATAACTCTATGAAAGAAAATAACAAATGTTCCAAAAAATGAATTTAATAAATGATAAGTTCCAGAGTTGGTTCTGGGATAGAAGGGCTTGGGCAGGGTGGTGGGGGTGAGGGGCATGGGAATAAAAAAAGAAGGTAGAGAAACCTCCAGCAAATATAATCCCCCCAAAGTATAGGAACTCTAAAGAAAAGAAAGAAATGAGAAAGCTTAGAAAGCAGTAAGTGGAAAGCAGATGAAATGTGTTTTAAAGGATTTGGACCTACATGTTTTAGTAAAGGTCTTGTAAACTTTCAAGGAAATAATAATTTTCCTAATAGAGGATATTTGTCTACATATCACTCACCATGTGATTTCTCTAGTGCATTTCATAAACACTTAGAAAAGATAAGTATTCCTGTTATTAACTCTCTTAATTAACTTTGTTTGCCCTTCCTGTCTTTGAAAACTCTAGCCAATGTGTTTAGACAATAAAGAGACAAGAGATGTAAGCCTTGAAAGAGGAAGGTGAACATATAATTATTTTAAATGATCTATATATATCTACTTGGAAACTCTAAGAAAATTCTCTGAAAAAGTATAATCACTAGCAATTCTTAAGTAAGGTATTCCAATATAAAATACACTTTTAAAGCTAAAAGCATTTTTATATGCCTGAAATAATCATATATTGTATAACTGAGGAAGATGACATAACTGGGGAAAGGGAAATATAGTATTATATGTGATGTTGGTATAACTTGTTAAATTTAAAGAATATGTAGTTTATTCTTTACTTCATATCAGACACAAAATACATTTTTGATGATTTAAAGATAAAGACAACATTTATTTAATGTTAGAATGATGTACTTGTGAAACACAAAATCAGTGGAAGGACTCACAAAAAATAAAAGAAATTAGACTAGAATAAAAAAATGTAAACATCTCTGTGGGAGAAAACTGGTAAGGCTGCAAGGTCACATGTCTCTAGTTACCTCTGTCCGGTAAAGTAGATTAACATTGACCTCAGGAGAATATTTTTGGTAATCAAAAGGCATTCAAGGCTCAAAAACAAGATGTATTTGTTAAGCAGGTCATTTTTGGTAGAATTGTTATTTAATTTTTGTGAACTTGATTTTTATAGGCTCTACCCTTATTGTAGACTGCAACATAACAGACACAAGAGATAATACAAATCTACGATGTTGGAGAGTCAGTAGCACATTGGTGGATATTTACTACAAAGAGTCCAAACGAGTCCAAGAAGGAATTGAGTAGGTGTTTTTCTGGCTTCTCTGAAAGCCAGCAACATTTTTTCCATTTAAGTGATTTGGTGTTAGTGCTGCTCTTTTAGGTGGTTCTCACTGCCTCCTCATTCCTACTTTTGGCTTTGTCTTTCAAAGATCTTCTCAGTGTTATGTGTGAGCAAGCAACTGTTGTAAAGAAGTGTGAGATGCTCAAATTATCAATCCCTCCTAATTTGAGATAAAGCAAAATGTGGAGTATGGGCCTATAGTCAACAAGATAAATTCTTGTCAGCTGCTACTTAAAACTGATTACCTTCCCTGTTAGTCATATGAGGAACCATAGGCCTTCAGGGCTTAAGTTGAAAAACAGGCAGCAAAACAGGATTCTTGGGGAGAGGGTGCATAATCATTAGCAGATAGAGTGTATGCACCCAGTTTATGATGATATGAATTGAGTGGTGTAAAACAAGACTCATTAAGTCAGAGGGCAGAACTTCTGTTGGGCCTTGCAGTGTAGCTAAGTTAGGATAAATGGACAGGGAGTGCAGAACATTTTTTAGGGCTGAGTATGGTGTCTATGAGGGGGGACCCCAAAACCCCTGGAATTTATTTATAAAGAATTGTATTTATTCTTACATGTTTAAATTTCAGTCACCTTCGAAGCACTCTTCATTTGATGCAATACACCTATTGAGATGTTTTTTTCCCCCACTGCTCAAAACAGTTTTTGAACTTGTTGATTTTGATGCCTTTTATTGCTTCCACTGTTTTTTGTTTCACCTTTTCCACATAGGCAAAACATTTTTCTTTGAGGACTTTTTTTTTCATCCAGGGAAACAAAAAAGTCACTCAGGGAGAGAGAGGGTGAATAGGGAAGGTGGGACACGGGGGTCATGCCACTTTTGGTCAAAAACTGCTAAACACTCAGCGTGGTGTGCACAAGGGTGCTCCTAAATTATGCATCATGAAATGGGCAAATGCATTGAAAGAGTCTTCAAAAATTTCACTGAAGCTGAATGCCGCCTCTTGCATCGCCAGCTGGTGCAGTGATACAGATGGGTTCCTAGAACGCTCACCTAGTGGGGGAAGCCTGTACTACAAGGGGCCTCCAGAACATTTGTGTCTCCCTTCCTTGTATAACTAACAGAACCATGCTTCCTTGTCACACTGTCCCAATGATAATGCAAATTGGGAACTACACAATACACACACCTCATTGAGACACTCAGCAAAGTATTCATAGCATAATATAATGGCCTACAGTGTCTCTAGGAAAGAACTTTATTCTCCAGACTAAAGATTATAAAATATGTTGGGTAAAATATTATATGTGTATTAATGATTGGCTCTTTTCTTTTACAGAACCCACATTTCTTTTCAGGAACATAATTTTTACACAGTGAACATAACCTTTCTAGAAGTGAAAATGGAAGATTATGACCATCCTTTCACATGCCATGCTGGTGTGTCTGCAGCATACTTTATTTTAAAACCCCCAGGTAATGTTCCTGTGGGTTAAATACTGTTCAGAGTGTTCAAAATGATGTCAAGGAAACACATGTGAAAGATAAAAGATCTTAAATGTTTGGCATGAGACAACAGAGTGGTAGTAAACCAACAAGCTCGCTATGAAATCTAGGGAAGAGTTGATGTCATGTCTGATAACACTCTTGCAATCAAGGGGGAACTGCAACACAGTATGCTTTGAAAGTGCCATATCAGTATACTTGAGGTCTTATGCATCAAAGTTCTTGAAAACAGAGTTGTTCCTTTATTAAACTTGGTTACTCAACATTTATAATCATGTGCTTGTGATTTGCAGCTTTTAGATTGTTTGTTATAAATAATTTCATATGAAAATAAAATATTTACATGTATTTTATTCCTGTAAATTTGTAAAATTTTCTGTAAAGGCTGAATTCTGATATTGAGCAAAAGGCCTTCAAACTTAATGTATATGCACAAATTGCTCTCTTAACCTTGTAGAGTATACTGAGTATCCATTGCAGGTAACAGACCCAGAGGGTAGATAGTGATGGATATAATCATAATCTGGAGAACAGCTTTAAATTCCTAATGTATCAGTGGAAGTGTTTGAAGCACCTTGTAGAATGTTGACCTGTGGCTTACCAAGATAGTTTTTCTTCCTAGATTCTATTGAAATCACCTTTTTTTCTTGGCTACCTACCATGGAAGAGAGAGAGGGCTTGATTTTGCCAGTATCTCTGAATAATCAGTTAAAACCATGTTTGGGTGTATCTACCTAAGGTCCTACCAGAAATATTTTTCTAGAACTTAACATAAAACATTAGTGGAGTGGATGCTGTATGGAGCTATGGAAAGTGCCTTGGCCCCTGCCAAGTTCCTTACCTCATGAGTGCCCATTACTTCCCTTCTGATAGCAATGTATCGGGATATCTCCACAGTAGCTTGTAGCCCTGACCTCACTTCTATGACCTGGAAGCCAGGGTCACTCTGTCCACAGCTGTTTAACTGTGAGTGATCATGCAGCACCTCCTCTCCTCACCTGGACCCATGGGAAACCCTCTTAGGTTGCAGCAGGTAGAAGAAGCCTTAGGCTCATCAACCACCACTCTCCATATTTCCTTCTTTCAAGGGCTTTCCCTTCATAGAAAGTCGTTTTTCTCCCATTCACTCTGCGTCTTCTCTCTCTCAGAGACACATCTAGGTCATTCTTGAAGTTCTATTATCAGTGCTGCTCTTTCTGCATTCTCATCCCTGACAATCTCCCTACTTGCATGGCTTCAACAGTCATTTCTGTGCAGGCGTGATTCCACATCTCCAACTATATTCTCCTTTCCCATGTGGCAACCCTGCACTTCCAGCTGCTTACTGGACTGATTTTGAACTTTATATGAAAGAGAATTATATAGTATGTTTTCTTTTATGTGTTGCTTCTTAGGTTTATGGGATTCATTGCTGCATCAGTGATGTAGCATGTAGCTATAGTTCATTTTTATTGCTGAATCTTATTCCATTGAATAACTAAATCACAATTTATCTATTCTACTATAAATATGTCATCATTTGAGTTGTTTTCAGTTTGGAGCTATTCATAAATAATGCTGCTATGGAAATTCCTGTATGTGTGAGCTGATATTCATGCATAAGCATTCCTCTATGATATATCATTAAGAGTACAATTAATTGCTACAGGGAGTACTCAGGGTCTCCTCAACCCCATAGAAAAGAGGGGAGCTGACTATGGGAAGCCTTGGAGACTGCACAAGTCCTGGAGTGTTTATTATTGAAATCTTCATCAGCATAGAAGTTTGAGGTTTTTTTGTTTGGTAACCTTGACTGAAAATCACCAACATAGATTTTCATGTCAGTGTTGTCTTATAGATACTGACTATCTGGAAGCACTGTGTTCACAAGGATTCTGAGGCAAAGTCCAGGCTCAGAGGAATGATGTTATTATTTAACACCTGCCAATCATACAGGAAAGAGGAAGGGTAGTTTGTCTCCTTTGGTGTATGCCAGTAAAGAAACTTGGGCTCACCATATCTATCTTTGCTTCTGTCCATACTTTTTTCAAATTTCACATGCAATGTATTTTTAGACACGTTCATTTTATTTTGTTTTCCCTGAGTTCTTATGAACATTATCCTCTTAAATCCAAGACTCTTGGTTTACTTGGGGCCAGAGGTAAGGTTATAACTATTTCATTTGACATCCTTATTTTTTGTTGAAAATACATCCAGACTAAATCTTATTTAGTTTGTCTGAAGTAGGGTTACTAGAAAGATGTTTGGATCAGGTATACCTTTTGTGAATTTCTTTTAATCACTATTTTCAGCTCCTATGTCAGTTTAAGGCTGGTAGTAGTCACATGGACCCAAATACCATCCTTATAGTGTCTTCAACAAGCATCTGGTGTCTCAACAGTGAGTGTTCCACCATTTCAATTTAAAAGCTCATACTCTCTCTGAACTCATTCATTCATTTTCTATTTCCATTCATCATCTTTTAGCTCATTTACAGAACTAAAGGTATCCTCAGTCTTGAATGCAATGAATGACCAATTCAAGAATTTCAGGCCATCACTCTTATCTACTTACCAGGAGATTCTGAGTATCATAAATTTTGTGGGCATGGTCTCCTTATCATGATCATTTATAAAACCAAGACCCCTTGAGTGTACGTTAAGGGTTCCCAGGCATGGGTCCTCCCAAAAGGAGAGGTGGCATTGGTGTTCCAAGAGCTTGGAAAGGGCAAAAACACGTGGAAAATGGGAGGGAAGGGAAACTCCATGTAAGAGTTAGAAACTAGAGGTTCAAAAATATCAGGCACCAGCATGAAGAGCAGATCCACTAAGCTGCACTGGGACTTAATGGATTGATATGTTTCTGGCACAAACTGTGTTTATATATGTTGTGCTTCATTGTGGCACTTATTTGAAAACATGCAGTAGTAGTTAGGGATGTCTTGGCTCAAAATGTTTGCAACATGGTGTGGCCTAGGGCAGGTTGTGATAAGCTCTTTAATAAATATTTTAGAAGTGAAAGTACACTGAGAATTCAAAGAAAAGTGATCCTCCCCTTAAACATACCTTCTACTGGGGACTAGAGGGTGAAGAAGGGGTTCATGAAGAAAGTGGGTATGTGGTGGGTTCTAAGAATAAGGAGGAGTTCTCTTCCTCTCCCTTCCTTCCCCTTTTTGAATTCTTTTTTTCCTAGAGCCTCTTTCTTTGGCAGCACAGGTTGGGGCTGCGGTAAGGAAGAAAGCTGTGCTGTTCCTCTCATCAGATATTTAGGAAGGAGTGCATTTTTGCAGACTTGGAGTTCCAGAGGAACTGGCTCTGCTCTTTGGTCATCATCTCCTGCCCACAACTTTCCCCATAACTTCTCTGAAGTATGCTCACAAAGCTGAGCAGGACACAAACACCTTCCTGAGACCCTGTCTCACAGACATGCACCCAGCCAGGCTCTATTGACCTAGGGAGGTGGCAGTTTGGCTCTTGGCCAGTCTTCTAGAGCCAGCAGAGATCTGAGAGAGGCAACTGATGGCTCTTTATTTATGACATGAGTCCTGTTGCTCAATTTTGAGTAACTGGGAAAGCAGTTACAACAACATAATCAAGAATGTGTGGCAGTACCACCTGGGGAACTTTCCCAACAATGTGCTAAGCTTCACATCTGAGTTCTGGTTAAGTAGGACTTGGCCATGTGTGTTTTGACAGCAGTTCTCATGAGATTGGAGCTATACCATATCTACCTCTGGGTACTAGGGTTCTGCAGAATTTCTCTCAGGTTCCCAAGGGCACCTTGATTCCTAAAATTCATGGGTCAGACCAGATTATTCTACTCTCATACCTACTATTTAACTATAAAGAGATATTTAAGCAGTGTCCTCACTGACATCTAATATATTTCCATCTGACATTTGTAATGTGATCTGTATAAGTGTGTACTTGACACTTTGTAATATTATTATTTAATTTTGCTGTCGTTTGCAGTGCCAGATTTTCTAGCTTACTTGATAGGAGGGCTTCTGGCCTTTGCAGGTGCGGCTGTGTTTGTCATGTGCCTCTACAACATTTTTTGGATTGACATTGCACTTTGGTATCGAAGTGCCTTCCAATCTACTGGGACCATAGAAGGTAAGTATGTGGAAACACTGAAAATTTCCTCATTATTTCTATTCACTCATTTTTATTACCATTGTAAATATATTTTACCATGTTTTACTTAGCTTGCCTTTTATGTTGTTGGCAAATTTAAAGGAAGGAAATCTACCTGGAACTTTCCAGACTTCTGAGAAATGATTTCCTCAAGCCCACAAGCATTGTTCAGTCAAATCAGACATGCAGGCTGGTTGTGAGTGAGTGGCAAAATCCTCCAGGTCCCACTGCAATCATTTTAGAATGGTTCTCACATCCATGGGTATAAGCAAAAGAAGACAATTTCTTTCTTTCTTTTTTTTTTATTGTTATTTAATTACAGTTGTATGCCTTTTCTCCCCATCCCTTCACCCCACCCCAGGTGAACCCACTTCCCTCCCCCCTCTCCACCCTCCCCCTTGGATTTGTTCATGTGTCCTTTATAGTAGTTCCTGTAATCCCCTCTACCCACTGTCCCCGCCCCCACCCCCAACCCCCGCTCTTGCTATTGTTACATTGTTCTTAACTTCAATGTCTCTGGTTATATTTTGTTTGCTTTTTCCTTCTATTGCTTATGTTCCAGTTAAAGGTGAGATCATATGGTATTTGTCCCTCACTTCCTGGCTTATTTCACTTAGCATAATGCTCTCCAGTTTCATCCATGCTGTTGCAAAGGGTATAAGCTCCTTCTTTCTCTCTGCTGCGTAGAATTCCATTGTGTAAATATACCATAGTTTTTGGATCCACTCGTTTGCTGATGGGCACTTCGGTTGCTTCCAGTACTTGGCTATTGTAAATTGTGCTGCTATGAACATTGGGGTGCATAGGTTCTATTGGATTGGTGTTTCAGGATTCTTAGGGTATAATCCCAGCAGCAGAATTGCTGGGTCAAAGGGCAGTTCCATTTTTAGTTTTCTGAGGAAATTCCATATTGTTTTCCACAGTGGCCTCACCAGTCTGCATTCCCACCAACAGTGCACTAGGGTTCCCTTTTCTTCGCATCCTCTCCAACATTTGTTTGTGGATTTGTTTATGTTGGCCATTCTGACTGGTGTGAGATGATACCTCATTGTGGTTTTAATTTGCATCTCTCTGATGGCTAGTGATGCTGAGCATCTTTTCATATGTCTCTGGGCCTTCTGTATGTCTTCCTTGGAGAAGTGTCTGTTCAAGTCCTTTGCCCATTTTTTAATTGGGTTGTTTGTCTTCCTGGAGTGGAGTCGTGTGAGTTCTTTATATATTTTGGAGATCAGCCCCTTGTCTGAGGTATCATTGGCAAATATGTTTTCCCATATTGTTGGTTCTCTTTGTAATTTGGTGCTGTTTTCTTTAGCCATGCAGAAGCTTTTTATTTTGATGAGGTCCCATTTGTTTATTCTTTCCTTTATGTCCCTTGCTTTAGGGGATGTGTCTGTGAGGATGTTGCTGCGTGGAATGTCTGAGATTTTCCTGCCAATGTTTTCCTCAAGGACTTTTATGGTGTTACGGCTTATATTTAAGTCTTTTATCCATCTTGAGTTTATTTTCGTGTATGGCCTAAGTTGGTGATCGAGTTTCATTTTTTTGCACGTAGCTGTCCAGATCTCCCAACACCATCTGTTGAAGAGACTGTTTTTGCTCCATTTTATGCTCCTGCCTCCTTTGTCAAATATTAATTGATCGTATAGATTTGAGTTTATTTCTGGGCTCTCTGTTCTGTTCCATTGGTCTATGTGCCTGTTTTTATGCCAGTACCAGGCTGTTTTGATTACCGTGGCCTTGTAATACAGTTTGATATCAGGTATTGTGATACCTCCTGCTTTGTCCTTCTTTCTCAAAATTGCTGCTGCTATTCGAGGTCGTTTATGGTTCCATATGAATTTCTGCAATGTCTGTTCTATATCTGTGAAATATGTCATGGGTACTCTAATAGGGATTGCATTGAATCTATAAATTGCTTTGGGTAGTATGGCCATTTTGATGATGTTAATTCTTCCAATCCATGAACATGGTACATGCTTCCATTTGTTTGTATCTTCCTTAATTTCTTTCTTCAGTGTTGTGTAGTTTTCTGAGTACAGGTCTTTTACCTCCTTGGTTAGGTTTATTCCTAGGTACTTTATTTTTCTTGTTGCTATATCGAATGGGATTTTTTTCCTGATTTGTGTTTCTGCAGTTTCGTTGTTGGTGTACAGGAATGCCTTTGATTTCTGGGTATTGACTCTGTATCCAGCTATTTTGCCAAATTCATTTATTAGATCGAGTAGTTTTTGAGTGGAGTCTATAGGGTTTTCCATGTACACTATCATGTCGTCTGCAAACAGTGACAGTTTCATTTCCTCCTTTCCAATTTGGATGCCTTTTATTGCTTTTTCTTGTCTGATTGCTGTGGCTAGGACTTCCAATACTATGTTGAATAGGAGTGGTGACAGAGGGCATCCTTGTCTTGTTCCTGATCTTAGTGGGAAAGCTCTAAGTTTTTGTCCATTGAGTGTGATGTTGGCTGTAGGTCTCTCATATATGGCCTTAATTATGTTGAGGAATGCTCCCTTTATTCCCACTTTGCTGAGTGTTTTTATCAGAAATGGGTGCTGTATCTTATCGAACGCTTTTTCCGCATCTATTGATATGATCATGTGATTTTTGTCTTTGCTGTTGTTGATGTGATGTATTATGTTTATTGATTTGCGAATATTGTACCATCCTTGCATCCCTGGGATGAATCCCACTTGGTCATGGTGGATTATCTTTTTAATATATTGCTGGATGCGGTTTGCTAATATTTTGTTGAGAATTTTAGCGTCTATGTTCATCAGCGATATTGGCCTGAAGTTTTCTTTCTTCGTTGTGTCTTTATCTGGTTTTGGGATTAGGATGATGTTGGCTTCATAAAAAGAGTTTGGGAGTCTTCCAACAGTTTGGATTTTTTCGAATAGTCTGTGAAGGATAGGGGTTAGTTCTTCCTTAAATGCTTTGTAGAAATCTCCTGTGAAACCATCTGGTCCAGGGCTTTTGTGTGATGGGAGTTTCTTGATGACTGCTTCAATTTCCTTTGCTGATATTGGTCTGTTCAGGTTTTCTGCTTCTTCTTCAGTCAGTTTTGGAAGATTATATTTTTCTAGAAATGTGTCCATTTCATCTAGGTTTTCAAATTTCTTAGCATATAGGTCTTCATAGTACTTTCTTACGATCCTTTGTATTTCTGTGGTATCAGTTGTAATCTCTCCACTTTCATTTCTAATTCTGTTTATTTGGATCCTCTCTCTTTTCTTCTTGATAAGCCTACTTAAAGGCTTGTCGATTTTGTTTATCTTTTCAAAGAACCAGCTTCTGGATTCATTGATCCTTACAATTGTGCTTTTAGTCTCTATGTCATTTAGTTCTGCTCTGATCTTGGTTATTTCCTTCCTTCTGCTTGCTCTGGGCTGTCTTTGTTGTTGTTCCTCCAGTTCTTGTAGGCGTAGGGTTAGGTTGTTTGTGTGAACTGTTTCTAACTTCTTAAGGTAGGCCTGTATTGCTATGAACTTCCCTCTCAGGACTGCCTTTGCTGTTTCCCATAGGTTTTGGGTTGTTGTGAGTTCGTTTTCATTTGTTTCCAGGAAGTTTTTGATTTCTTCCCTAATCTCGTTCTTGACCCATTCATTGTTTAATAGCATGCTATTCAGTCTCCATGATTTTGAGTGTTTTGGGTTTTTACCCTTGGGGTTGGTTTCTAGTTTCAGACCCTTGTGGTCAGAGAAGATGCTTGATATGATTTCAATTTTCTTGAATTTGTTGAGGGTTGCTTTGTGTCCTATCATGTGGTCTATCTTTGAAAAAGTTCCATGGACACTTGAAAAGAATGTGTATTTTGCTTCTTTGGGATGAAAAGCTCTGTATATATCAGTTAAGTCCATTTCCTCTAGGGTATTGTTAAGTGACACAATATCTTTGTTAATCTTTTGTTTGGAAGACCTGTCCATTTTTGATAGTGGGGTGTTAAAATCCCCTACTATAATTGTGTTGCTGTCAATATCTTTCTTGAAATCCTCCAAGATTTTCTTTGTGTATAAGACAATTTCTCATTGAGAAAAGTGCTCTTCACCTGGGTGTATGCTCAGCACATGGGTGCCTGGAAAGAACGTGTGTTCTGGAGGGCAACCTGCTGCCTGTGGTTACAGCACTAATACTTGGTGCCTGAAAAAACTCTCAGGTCGGGGGAGAGACAGACCTGAGTTTGGATTGGAGTTCTCCATTTACTCCCTGGGTGATCTTAGAAAGGTATTTAATTTGTTCCTCTTTCTTAGCTATGGAATGAGGAAAAGGAAGGGAGGGAGGGAGAGAGGGAGAAAGGAAACAGATCAGAGCCTGTCACACAGTGCTGTGTGAGCAACTGAGGTGAAATCCAAAACAAGCACTGAGCAGGAACCTGGGGCATCGGAGGGCTCCCTTGTTGCCTGGAGGTCAAAGCAGAGATGCCCCTGCTGGTTTGTCTGGAGGTTTCAGTTTCGTTGGGGGAGCCTGCATCCTGCCAGCACTATTCTGCACAGAAATGCCTCAGTGTGATCCTGAAACCCCGAGGAGAAAGCATTTTACACTAAAACTGGAAAAGCCGGCATTTATGCTGCCTGTCACCTACCAGACCCCATAAGCAGAGAAAGAGATTGAACCTTTACTGGTGCTTTATTTAGATGGCCAGCGATCCGAGAAGATGGTGGGTTTTATCCTAACAAGCTGTCTCATTTCCTTTCAAACTAGCTTTTTTTTACAAGGGGGCAAAAGTATAGGTCAGGTGTCTGCAATTCAAGGGAAAAAAGTGTAAGTAAGGGATTTGGAATTCAGGAAAGAGGTTAACCAGATAAAAGCTGCAGTCCAGCAATTTCCCTAACATCCTTTCATCCACTGACTGGTGATTTTCTTTATCTGTGTCCTGTGTCCTGTGTCCTGTGTCCTAGGTGATTTTCTTTGTGCCCTGGACTGTGAACTGTATCTCCCTGGAGCACAACGGCTCAGACACCACCTCTATTGCTTATAGTCTTTTCTGGAACACAAAGGTCAATCACTTGTGGCCTCCTGGAGTCAGGGTGGGCCTTCCTGCAGTACCTGAAACAATAGCTTTTTACATGCATTAACTACTAGGCTTATTAACTATTACCTTAAAATAAAATTTTCCAACATTTGAGTCCCCCATCAACACCATTGTGATTTTAACTCTATAATAGACAGGGTGGGGCAAAAATAGGTTTATGAAATGAATTTATTCTTGTATTGTTATTTATTATTGTATTATTTTCCATACAAACAAATGTAAACCTACTTTTGCTCAACCACAAAAGTGTATTTGTCTCAGAATGTATATACTCTATTAAGGCCTTGAAAAAAGTAGTAAGTCTGTTTGTAAGTACCTTAATTGGATGGAAAAATAAATAGAAGGCTGAAAATAAATCTGTACAGCTCACATGCATGGAGATGCACACATTTATACCTTTCAAGTCCCAAGACTTGCAATACTAACAAGAGCAGACGCATGGGGAATATAGGTGTGGAACATGTTTAGTGAGTCCCTGTTACGGACAAGGGCATTATTTACACTAAGTACTTGCATTGCATATTTTTTAAAAAAGGATGGTCAGAGTTGTTGCCCACATGTATTATAAAACACAGATGGCCTAACTTGGACTTTATTCTACAATAAATTTTAGAATTTAAACTTGGCACCCCTTGAACAACAAAAAAAGCAATCTACATTTTCTTTGGTGACAAACTTCAACTGTGGAATTCTGGCCTTGGGTGTCCAGCACAACCTGAGGAGCCTCGAGTGCTGGGGACAGTCAGCTGGACGTGGGGTTTCTGTTTGGCTCTGCAGCCCCTGCAGAGGCCACTCCTTGTAAGCCTGCCTGTGACTGAGCTCCAGCCTGCATCTTGTTGAGAGACTTCAGTGTGCCACCACTTTGTCCTTTCTGACACATAGATGTGAGTGGTTTGGCTGTTCTCTGTCTATTGACTGAAAGGGGACTTCATTGACTTAGGTGGTGTTCCCAGAATTCTGGCCCCGTGATGTTTGTCACTCCCTGACTCACTGCAGCTCCCAGGAGCATGAGTAATGAGTGGGTGGTGAAGTTGCCTGCTAGTGAGGTGAAGTATAGCAGGAAGAGAAAAAAGGAACAGTGACTCACCCTGAGCTAGTGGGGCTGAGCAGAGGAGAGGCTCAGGGAGCCCCACCCTCTGCTGAGCCTGAGCCACAGGCCAAATTCAGAACCAGCGGGCTGAGGATTTGGAAATAGGGACTTACAGTCAGTCAGTGGTCTGCTTTTCTCTTTTTTTTTTAATCCAGAAAAGTCTATGTGCACTTTATGAATACAGTTTCAACAGCTCAGTCTATGAGAATTATCCTGTAATACACCTTGGAATGCTGGCTTCAACAGTGACCTAGTGATGATATTGGAAGATGAGTCCCATATGCTGTCTCCAGCCTTGGCTTCCTGGAGGGTAGTTTCTGGTTATTTGGGAACATGTGGAGTAATGGATGGCTAATACAGATGAGAAGGATATCCTTCTTATGACAAAGTATCTTTTTTATCATAAAGTATTTATCCCATAGATTAGTCAGGTTTTACATGTGATTACTAGTTACATGCATGTAGCTCACAGTTTTATTGAGTCATAAATAGGCCTAGCTAAAGCTCATGAGTTCTGTATATTCTTTCTTAAGTATTGGAGATGCTTTATACATTCTCCTGCCAGGTGTGCATATGTGTACAAAAATATAAGGATCAGTTTACAAATCTCCTCAAGTGATATGCCTTACCTTATTTCAAATAAATTTGTGCAGAAAGTTTATGTAGAGCAGAACAATTAAAAATAAAACAAAAATAGGTACAATGAACACAGGAAAACAAAGGAAGAATGGTAAAATAAAGCTGAGGTAGAGTTCATGACAAATCTTGGTCAGGTTTTAAAGATAAGCTTGTTTTAGAAGCAAAAGCACAAGCTATTATAGGATTCATTGCATGCTGTTCCTAGAAACGTTTTGGTTGCTCCTGAGAGCACATGGCTGGTTTGGGGACAATCTTAGAAAACATTTCCACCCCCTCCACCTCCCCTCTGGTTACTGTCAGTTTGTTCTTAAATTCAATGTCTCCGGTTGTATTTTGCTTGCTTGTGGAAAAGGGAGAGGGGTTTTCGAGAACATCTATAAAGGACAAATGGACAAAACCAAAGAGGGGTAGGATCAAAGGTGGGAATTGGGGATGGCTGGGGCGGGGGGGGAGTGGGGTGGGGAATAAATGGAGACAACTGTAGTTGAACAACAATAAAAAAAGTAAAAAACAAATAAATCCTTGGTTGTTGGACTTCATAAAAAGAAACTTTGTGTGTGTGTGTGTGTGTGTGTGAGGAGTCCTCACTTTTAAAGGATGTGATGCAGTGAACCTTGTGTGCAAAAACATTTCCAAGATCAATGTAATAGGTTTTATGTGGCTTTTCTTCTAGTGTCTTCTGTGCATGTTAGCACTATAGCACCAAACTTCATGCTATTCAGTAAAAGCATGTACACAAAGGCAAATTGATTGCCTAATTTTTCCATTGGTCCACTTTGATCAGTTTTAAAATTTAGCAATATCATATCAGGAGAATGTAGGAAATTGAATAATTTTTATGCAATCTTTCATAAGCTCACCTATGCCTAGGCATATTATTTTCAAACTACAGAAAAGCAAAGATAAGGAAAAAATCCCAAAAGAAGCTAGAGGCAAAAATACCCATACCTATAGAGAACAAAAGTATAAATTATGCTTGACTTCTCAGAAGCCATCAAGCAAGAAGAGAGTGGAGTGAAATATTTTAATTATTAAAAGCATGAGATGCCGAGAGTGGCAATGCTTGACACCAAGTCAGCCAACTGGGCATGCTGAAGCAAAAAGGACATTATGGTAGAAACTCAGATTTTTACTTTGTTAATATAAGAAAAATTTGATAGGAATCATTCCATGAGCTTATGCCATTTCTTTTTCAGATGGGAAGCTCTATGATGCATACGTCTTATACCCCAAGCCTCAACGAGAAAGCCAGAGCTATATTATGGACACACTGGTTCTGAAGGTTCTGCCTGAGGTACTGGAAAGGCAGTGTGGATATCAGTTATTTATATTTGGCAGGGATGAGTTTCCTGGACAAGGTATGTTTCAAGTGAAGTAGAAAAATAACAAATGAATTTTAAAAATTAAAGGAAACTTTCTCTTCTTTCACTTTACAAGTGGTACACTCTGTGTGCCTTCTCCACAAAACCACAAGAAGTCCTTTACTTCTTCAGCCCTCAGCCTTTGAGCTGAGGAGGTTAGAACCAAGTTCCCTTCCCTCATCAAGTTTATCCCTGCAACAGGATAACTGGGATCCTGGTTGAAATAATGTGACTATCATTTTGAGCAAGATATGGTTAACCCATCTACTACCTGTTCACAAGATGTGTGAACAGGTAGTAGATGACATAGCCTTGGTCGAGAGACTGAAAGTGGTCACTTGTCCTGATGTCCTTGAGACTAACTGCTGAGTATTTTCTGTCAGTTTGAATATGTAAATCCGCTCATGTTTAAAGCTGATTTCCTAAACCTCAATACCCTAATCTTCCCCTACCTAAATAAAATAGGTATTTACTTGTCATTTAATAATAGTGTAACTTTGGGCAGTGAAGTTAATATCTCTGACCCTCAGTTGTCTCATCTGTCAAATGGGGATAGGAATGTTTCCCTGACTTGGTTGAGAGAAATAAATGAGTTTAAACCTGAGCAGGAATCAGTCTGGAGCTCAGTATATATTAGACACTCAATGGATGAATGTTTCTCCCTTTGAAGGCTCTAGAGTCAATGGCTGAAATTTGTAATAAGCATCCTTTTCCAGTTACCAGGAAACCAAGATTACCATTTTATAGCATTTGATAGTGGCTTATTCTGGGTTGCTTTAAAAAGTTTCTAACTACTTTGGATTTATAGGCAACTCATATCCACAGTGAGACCACACTGCTATCTCAGTCCAGACCTTTTCAAGTTATGAAATCATCCTCTATGAGGAAATGATAATTAGCCCAGTGCTTGTTATAAACAGGTGGAAGAGCTCTGATTTCATAACCATATCAATATTCACTCATTCAACAAATACTTATTGAGTACCTGCTATGTGCCCAATAATTTTCAGATAGTTTTCTAGTCACTAGAAATAGAGCTTAGAGATATTAAAGTAAGCCAAAGAGAAAAAAAAATTCTGCTCTTGGGGAAGCTGTTGTCTATTCTTACCTTAAGTGTAAGAATGATATAAAACTTGGTCTTTATTTTTTTTTTTGAAAAGACCAAGTTTTATTTATAGCTGGATATTTCAAGAACTCTTCCCTTCCTGCCCCCAGAAATCATCAGAGTATATTATTTGGTTTCTAGTTAGTCCTATAAATCCTGGTCATTTAAATAGGTGTAAAGCACAAGAGGAAAACATGAATAAAGATTAATATGACATTTAAGCTAACTACATTTTTCTTATCTTTTAAAAGTCTATTATTTAAAAAAAAATATGTTCATCATCTTCTACCAGACCTTCAGCTAAGTCTGGGGATATAAAACTAGACATGATAAGTTCCTGTTCTGAGCAGTTCATGGTCTGTGGGTGGAGCCAGTGGGCTGAGGAAAGTGACATACCAACAACTAACTATCAAAATATGTGACTCATGAACATAAAGAACCAATTTTTCAGGGAAAGTAAGGGAATTTTCACAGAGGAGATGATAAATGTTTTAAGAAAACCTCTCATGTTGCCTTGGCTGGTGTGATTCAGTTGGTTGAGTGTCATCTCATAGACTGAAATGTTGTGGGTTTGATTCCCAATCAAGCACATACCCAGGTTGCAGGTTTGATCCCCAGTAAGGGCAGATATGAGAAGGCAACCAATTGATGTTTCTCTCTCTCTGTTCCTCTGTCTCTAAAAGCAATGAAAAAATGTCCTCAGGTAAGGGAAAAAATAAAAACTTCTTGTTAAGCCCTTCCTAAGTCATGTTTATTTTAAAGTTCTTTTTTAACATCCATTTATAATGTTCTCAAGAGCATTAAGGTCTGAGCTCTTTCATTCATGAGATCTTCTGTTCCTTCTTTCTCTATTTACAGCTGTGGCCAGTGTCATCGATGAAAACATTAAGCTGTGCAGGAGACTGATCATCATCATAGTTCCTGAATCACTGGGGTTTGACCTATTAAAGAACATGTCAGAAGAACAAATTGCTATCTACAATGCTCTCATCCAGGATGGGATGAAGGTCATTCTAATTGAAGTGGAGAAAATCAAAAACTATACAGTTATGCCAGAGTCAATCCAGTACATCAAACAGAAGCATGGGTCTGTCCATTGGAATGGGGACTTCACAGAGGAGTCACTGTGTGCAAAGACCAAGTTCTGGAAAAAAGTGAGATATTGTATGCCACCCAAAAGGTTTCCACCATCTTCTCATGCCCAGCTGCTGAAGCACATGCCCTGTGACCTCACTGCTGGCAACTGATATGCCAGCGCAGGGTTATTTACTCTTTGATGCAATTCGTCTGCAGGAAGTGGCTCACATTTGGACAAGAGGCACTGCATTCAGGCCATCTGCTTGAAGATTGTCATTGTGTACTTGTGTGAAGAACTGTGCTTATTTTGATCAGACATACTTCTTTGGAGAAAGATATCAGCTCTAAAGAAAGCTCTCATTGACTTATTGTCTCTGAACACTTATGAATATTTGCTGAACATAGACTAGCATCAGTATTTGAGCCTCTAAGGAATAGGACACAGGGAATATCAGAGTTTAGTTCAGATGTGAGGAAGTTGGCAGATGGTGTAGGGCCACTTGTAGGGCCAGAGATGGGAGTCTGAGTAGTCAGAAGATGGCAGGAAGGGAGTCTGTGGGCTTGGAGAGGGCTGGCAAGGATAATGGCAGTTTTTGTACCTGATCAGTGTCCATAGGAGCCTGGCACTCAGCAGAAATTTGCTGTGTCTATGAGCCTTTCTCACTCCTCTAGTGCAAATAAATAACCATGACCACAGTCTTAGCAGGTTGAGACTGGAAATGAGTCAGAGATCATCTAGACCAGTGGAACTAACATTGGCGACACTGGAATTGCCCATCAATCTCACTCCTGGTGGGTTCCATGCTTTGAAAGACTTTATCTTTCAAATCAAAATAACTTATAACTCACTTATTTTTTCCAGCTGGCCTATGTCAGCTGCAATTCTGAGCAACATGTGACAGACATGGTTATCAACCTGAGATGATGTCATTATAGTCCAAGTAAAACAAAGTAATCTTTCAGTTAGTCAGTGCACCTTTATCACAAGTTAATTTATGATTTAACAAGTCTCAAAGACTTTTGATACTAAAAATTAGTTGTAAACTCTTATCATAACTTTCAAATACCTTAATCTGAAGAGTAGATATATAGTCCAACACTCCTTTTGTGGTTGACAGCACTAAGCCTTAAAAGGTGGTCTGCTAAGATACAAAATTAATATTCAGGAATTGGTGGCATTTTTACATACCTATAGTGAACTATCAGAAAGAGAAACAAATAAAACATTCCCATTTACAATTGCAACAAAAAACATAAGATACCCAGAAACAAATTTAACCAAGGAGGTAAAAGATCTATACTTAGAAAATTATAAGATACTGAAAGAAAAGGAAAAAGACACAAATAAGTGGAAGCATATACCGTGTTCATGGGTAGGAAGAATTAACATTATTAAGATGTCCATACTACCCAAAGCAATCTACAGATTTAACACAATTTTTATCAAAATACTAGTCACATGTTTCACAAATCTTGAACAAATATTCCAAAAATTTATACAGAACCACAAAAAACCCCAAATACTACCCAAAGCAATCTATAGATTCAATAAAATTCCTATTATAATACCAATGGCATATTTTAAGATATAGAACAAGTATTCCAAAATTTTATATGGAACCCCAGAAGACCCAAATAACCCCAGCAATCTTGAGAAAGAAGAACAAAGTTGGAAGTATCAGAATACCTGATATCAAACTATGCTACAAGACTATTATAATCAAAACAGACTGGAATTGGCATAAGAACAAGCATATAGATCAATGGAACAGAACAGAGAGCCCAGAAATAAACCCATGCCTTTATGGTCAATTAGTATTTGACAAAGGAGGCGTGAGCATACAATGGAGTAAAGATGGTCTCTTGAATAAGTGGCATTGAGAAAATTGGACAGGGGCATGCAAAAAATGTATGTAGACTACCAACATACACCATACAAAAGAATAAACTCAAAATAGGTAAAAGACTTAAATGTAAGTCAGAAAACCATAAAAGTCCTAGAATAAAACATAGGCACTAAAATTTTAGACATCTCTAGTAGCAATATTTTTGTCTATGTCTACTAGGGCTAGGGAAAGAAAGGAAAAAATAAACAAATGGGACTACATCAAATTGAAAAGCTTCTGTACAGCTAAAGAAAACAACAACAAAAATGAGGAACCCACTATATGAGAGAACAAATTTATTAGTGACTATTTAATAAATATACAACTCAATAGCAGGAGTACAAACAACCCGATTAAAAAAATGGACAAAGGACCTGAATAGACACTTCTCCAAAGAGGATATACAGTGCCCAATAGACATATGAAAAGATGCTCAACACCACTAGCCATCATAGAGATGCAAATTAAAACCACAATGAGATATCACTTCACACCTGTCAATATGGCTACCATCAATAAATCAACAAACAACAAGTGCTGGTGAGGATGTGGAGAAAAGGGAACCCTAGTGCACTGTTGGTGAGAGTACAGGTTGGTACAGCCACTGTGGAAAACAGCATGAAGTTTCCTCAAAAAATTAAAAATGAAACTGCCTTTTGACCCAGCAATTCCACTTCTGGGAATATATCCTAAGAATGCCAAAACACCAATTTGAAAGAATATATACACCCCCATGTTCATTGCAACATTATTTTCAATAGCCAAGATTTGGAAATAGCCCAAGTGTCCATTAGTAGATGAATGGATAAAAAAAGCTGTGGTATTATGCAATAGAATACTACAGAACAAGAAGAAACTCTTACCTTTTGTGACAGCATGGACGGACCTGGAGATTATTATTATTAGGTGAAATAAGTCAGTCTGAAAAAGACAAATACCATATGATCTTACTTATATGTGGAATGTAATGTAAAAATAAACTGACAAACAAAACAGAAACAGAAGCATGGGTGCATGGAACAGACTGATGGCTGTTAGATGGGAGAGGGCAGAGGGGGACTGGATGAAAGAAGGTAAAAAGATTAGCCAAAGAATGTGTATGCATAACCCATTGACACAGACAACAGTGTGGTGATAACCAGAGGGAAGGGGATGGGGTGTTAAGGCCAGGGGAAGGTGGGCAAAGGGAAGGAAAATGGAGACATCTGTGATCATGTAAACAATAAAAATAAAGTAAAAAAGAAATAAAAGAGAAATTGTTTAAAAATTTTATTTTTCACTTACAGTTTATATTCAATCTTCTTTTGTGTTTGAAAAATTTTTTAATGTCCCTGAATAGCCTCAGCAACCTTGAGAAAGAAGAACAAAGTTGTTGGAGGTATCATGCTACATGATATCAAACTCTACTACAAGGCTGTAGTATTCAAAACGGCATGGTGTTGGAATAAGAATAAGCATTAGATCAATGAAATAGAATAGAGAGCCTAGAAATTAACCCAAGACTTTATGGTCACTTAATACTTGACAAAAGAGGCAAGAACATACAATTGGGGTCAATAGTTAATTCAACTAATAGTGTTTGGAAAATTGGACAGCTACATGCACAAAAGAAAAAGAAAGAAAAAGAAAAAAGAAACTAGACCACCTCCTTATATCATACACAAGAATAAACTCAAAATAGATTAAAGAATTAAATGTAAGACTTGAAACCATAAAAATCCTAGAAGAATACATAGGCAGTAAAATCTGAGACACTTCTGGTAGTATTATTTTTCTGATATATCTCCTTGAGCAAGGGAAGCAACAACAACAACAAACAAACAAACAAATGGGACTATATCAAACTAAAATGTTATTGCACAGCAAAGAAAACCATCCGCCAAGTGAAAAGACAACCTGAATGGGAGAACATATTTGCCAATGATACATCTGATAAGGGGTTAACATTCAAAATTTATAAAGAACTTCTATAATTAACACCAACCTTCCCTCACCCCCAAACAATCCAAATTAAAGGTGAACAAAGAACCCGAATAGACACTTTTCCAAAGAGGACCCACAGATGGCCAACAGACATATGAAAAGATGCTCAGCATCACTAATCATCAGAAAAATGCAAATGAAAACCACAATGACATATCACCTCATAACTGCCAGAATGGCTATCATCAATAAAGCAACAAAAAACTAGTCTTAATGAGGTTGTGGAGAAAATACAATACTTAAGTGTAAGTGTATTCCCGCCCTCATACACTGTTGGTGGGAACGTGGATTGGTGCAGCCACTGTGAAAACAGTATGGAGATACCTCAAAAAGTTAAAAATGAAACTGCCTTATGACCCAACTAGTCCACTTCTGGGAGTGAATCCAAACATACCCAAAACACTGATTTGAAGGAATACATGCACCCCTTTGTTCTTTGCAGCACTATTTGCAACATCCAGGATATGGATGTGGCCCAAGTGTCTATCTGTAGATGAGTGGATAAAAAAGCTGTGGTACGAATAGATGGGGAAGATGGCGGCAAGATAGGTGGGAGCAGAGTCCACTTCCCCTCTGCACCAGTGAAACACCTAGCTGATCTGAGGAACAGAGTGAACAGCCAACGGTATTCCAGCATATATGAAGATCGGAGACCAAAGATAGAGGACATTGAAAGATCAGATGGTAAGAAGAGTGCTTAAGGACAATAAGATCCCTGGGACCAGCGCAGGGACCAGGGCGGCTGAAGCCCCCATCCAGGCACAGGGTCTGCTGCAGGATTCTTGGGAGAGAGCCAGGCTGGGCTGTGTGAGCAGCCAGGTGCTTGTTTGGACCAGAGGGGCTTGAATAGGAAGAACTTCTTGAAAAGGAAAAGAAAATAGAGGCACTCAGCAGCTAGTTAGAGAACTCTCCACAGCAACAGCAGCCTCTTGCGCCCCCACCCCCTCAGCCCCTGGACTGTGAACACGGAATAACCATCCCCAGCGCTCACCTGAAGCCTGGTTGCGCACAGGCAGATTAGTGGATCGGGGACCCACACCTGAAAACTAGGGTGGGTGCGCACCGGGAGCAGAGGCTAGCTGCCCCATGCACAGGCCCAAAGCAGCGGATCCGCTGGCCGCGAGACTCAGGCCCAAAGCAGAGGACCAGTCCCCTGCACCACTCAGACCCAAAGCGGGGGACTGGCAGGCTGCACGTGACCCAGGCCCAAAGCGGCAGATCCGGTGATCCACAGCCTGGCTGCCTGCGAGCAACCACACATAAAAGCACCTGTTCTGAACAACTCCTACCTAGCCCCTGCGCACAGAGCCCTGCAGGGCCTACTGGCTCTCTAGGACAAAGGCAGAACACCCAGCAGAGGGGAGCTGCAGGGCTTGGGGGGACTGCATTCCCTGAAAAGACTCGACCCAGTAGGGGGCTGAACTACCCCATAGCAGCACCCAGAGCCCCTAGCATCTAAGACAGCAAAGAACAAGAAGGGGGAGTGTGAGTTGCCCCTAATTGGTGCGACTCAAGGACAGCACAACTGGGGAACTAAAGGCCTAGTGGGGAGCAGAAAGACCCTGAGGAACTGTACTGGAGGCTGCACAACAGCAAAGAGTGTGGTTCAGGAAGGGACAAAAGTGAAACCAATCCTTCCAACCACCCCCTCCCGTTCCACAGACAGGAAGACCAGCAGAACTAACCTGACCTGTTTAAAGGCAGCAGAAGACTTTTTTTTTTCTTTCCTCCTTTCCCCCTGAATTCCTTCTTCCTTTCTGAACTTCTTTCTTTTTTTATTCCTTCTTCCTTCCATCCTTTACCTTTTTTATTCCTTCTTCCTGCCTTCTTTTATTTATTCTTTTCTTTTAATTTTTGTTAAAATTCCTTCTTATCTTGCCTCCGATCTTTCTTTATTCTTTCTTCCTTCCTTCCTTCCTTTCCTTTTCTATTCCCTTTTTCCCTCCTTCCCTTCTCCTCCCACACCCCCTTTCTCTTTTTCCCACAGGTGAGAAAATAAAACCTGGGGTGCTGAAATGACCAGAGTTAGACTATGTTAGACCTGTAAACATCAGCTCAAGATGAGTGAGCACAGGAGATTAAGGAGCCAGCACCACTGAATCCCATTGGCATTCTACCATAGAAGTTCATACCATAAACCCACGAGGTCAGAAAACATCAATTTAAGAAGCAGAGGCTAACAAGAAGAGCCTCACAAACAATGGGAAGACAAAGAAACAATTCCCAAATGAAAGGAAAGGAGGAAGCCTCAGAAAGAATGTTAACTGAAAAAGAGGCAAGTCAACTATCAGATGCTGAGTTCAAAGCAATGGTTTTCAGGAAGCTCACTGAGCTCACAGAGAACTACCAGAAACTACAGGGAAACTACAATGAACTCACTGCAAACTATATTAACATGAAAAGGGAAATAGAAACTATCAACAAGTGCCAAGAGGAACTGAAGAATACAATTTCTGAACTAAAGAACAGAGTAGAAGGAATGAAAAGCAGACTTGATGAAGAAGAGGATCGGATCAGTGAGCTGGAGGACAAGGTAGGAAAAAACACCCAGAAAGAGCAAGAAAAGGAAAAAAGGCTGAGAAAAAATGAAGAGGGATTAAGGGAAATGCAGGATAATATGAAATGTAACAATATCCGTATAATAGGAATACCAGAAGGAGAAGAACAAGGGATAGAAAACCTCTTTGAAAAAGTAATGATGGAAAATTTCCCTAATCTGATGAGAGAAAAAGTCACCCAAATCCAGGAAACACAGAGAGTCCCAAGCAAGAGGAACCCAAATAGACCCACTGCAAGACACATCATAATTAAAATGGCAAAATTCCAAGACAAAGAGAGGATCTTAAAGGCAGCAAGGGAGAAAAAGGAAGTAACATACAAGGGAGCCACAATAAGGTTAGCAACTGACTTCTCATTGGAAATGCTCCAAGCCAGAAGAGGATGGCAAAAAAATATTCCATGTAATGAGAACCAGAGGCCTGCAACCAAGACTACTTTACCCAGGAAGGCTCTCAATCAAGATAGAAGGCCAAATAAAGAGTTTCCCAGACAAAAGAAGTCTAAAAGAATACACTTCCACCATACCAGCTCTGCAAGAGATGCTAAAGGGGCTGCTGTAAGGAAAGGAAGGAAAAGAGAAAGAGAGAGGACCACAGGTATGAAAAAATGGCAATGCATAACTACCTATCGATAATAACCTTAAACATAAATGGATTAAATGCTCCAATCAAGAGACATAGAATAGCTGAATGGATAAGAAAACAACACCCACATATATGCTGCCTATAAGAGACCCATCTCAGGACAAAAGACCTACACAGACTGAAAGTGAAGGACTGGACACAAATTTTCCAAGCAAATGGACTGGAAAAAAAAGCAGGGGTAGCAATACTCATATCAGACAAAATAGACTTCCAAGGAAGGGCCATAAAGAGAGACCCAGAAGGTTACTTCATAATACTCAAAGGAAGAATCCACCAAGAAAACATAAACATTGTAAATATATATGCACCCAACATAGGAGCACCCAAATACATAAAAAAAATCTTGGAGGACTTCAAGAAAGGTATTGACAGCAACACAATTATAATAGGGGATTTTCATAGCCTACTGTCAAAGAAGGACAGATCTTCCAAACAAAATATCAACAAAGATATTGTGGCATTGAACAGGGCCTTGGGTGAAATGGACTTAACTGATATATATAGAGCGTTTCATCCCAAGGAAACAAAATACACATTCTTTTCAAAAGCACATGGAACATTTTCAAAGACAGACCACATGATAGGACACAAAACAAGCCTCAACCAGTTCAAGAAAACTGAAATCATATCAAGCATTTTCTCTGACCACAAGGGACTGAAACTAGAAAACAACCCCAAAGGAAAAAACCCAAAATAGTCAAAATCATGGAGACTGAATAGCATGCTATTAAACAATGAATGGGTCAAGAACAAGATTAGAGAAGAAATCAAAAACTTTCTGGAAACAAATGAAAATGAACTCACAACATCCCCAAACTTATGGGACACAGCAAAGGCAGTCCTGAGAGGGAAGTTCATAGAAATACAGGCCTACCTTAAAAAGATAGAAACATTTCAAACAAACAACCTAACCCTACTCCTAGAAGAACTCGAGGAAAAACAACAAAGACAGCCCAGAGCAAGCAGAGGGAAGGAAATAACCAAGATCAGAGCAGAGTTAAATGACATAGAGACTAAAAGCACAATTCTAAGGATCAATGAATCCAGGAGCTGGTTCTTTGAAAAGATAAACAAAATCGACAAGCCTTTAAGTAGGCTCATCAAGAAAAAAAGAAAGAGGATTCAAATAAACACAATTAGTAATGAAAGAGGACAAACTACAACAGATACCACTGAAATACAAAGGATTGTAAGAAATTACTATGAAAATTTTATGCCAAAAAATTTGAAAACCTAGGTGAAATGGACAAATTTCTAGAAAAATATAACCTTCCAATACTCAATGAAGAAGAACCAGGAAGCCTGAACAGACCAGTAACGCGTGATGAAATTGAAACAGTAATCAAAAAACTCCCAACACACAAAAGCCCTGGACCAGACAGTTTCACAGGAGAATTCTACAGAGCATTTAAGGGGGAGCTAACCCCCATCTTCCACAAATTATTTCAAAAAATTCAAGAAGATGGAAGACTCCCAAACTCATTTTACGAAGACAACATCATCCAAGTCCCAAAACCACATAAAGACATAACAAAGAAAGAAAACTTCAGGCCAATATCACTGATGAATATAGATGCTCAAATCCTCAACAAAATATTGGCAAACCGCATCCAGCAATACATTAAGAAGATCATACACCATGATCAAGTGGGTTTCATATCAGGGATGCAAGAATGGTACAACATTCGCACATCCATAAACATAATATACCTCATAAGCAAAAGCAAAGACAAAAATCACATGATCATATCAATAGATGCAGTAAAAGCATTTGATAAGGTACAGCACCCATTTATGACAAAAACCCTCAACAAAGTGGGAATAGAGGGAGCATTCCTCAACATAATAAAGGCCATATATGAGAGACCTGCAGCCAACATCATACTCAATGGACAAAAACTTAGAGCTTTCCCACTAAGATCAGGAACAAGACAAGGATGCCCTCTGTCACCACTCCTATTCAACATAGTATTGGAAATCCTAGCCATAGAATCAGACAAGAAAAAGCAATAAAAGGCATCCAAATTGGAAAGGAGGAAATGAAACTGTCAGTGTTTGCAGATGACGTGATAGTGTACATGGAAAACCCTATAGGCTCCACCAAAGAACTACTTGACTTAATAAATGAATTTGTCAAAGCAGTTGGATACAAAGTCCATACTCAGAAATCAAAGGCATTCCTATATACCAACAACGAAACTGCAGAAAAAGAAATCAGGAAAAAAATCCCATTTGATACAGCAACAAGAAAAATAAAGTACCTAGGAATAAACCTAACCAAGGAGGTAAAAGACCTCTACTCAGAAAACTACACAACACTGAAGAAAGAAATTAAGGAAGACACAAAAAAATGGAAGCATGTATCATGCTCATGGATTGGAACAATGAACATCATCAAAATGGCCATACTACCCAAAACAATTTATAGATTCAATGGAATCCCTATTAGAGTACTCATGACATATTTTACAGATATAGAACAGACATTTCAGAAATCTATATGGAACCATAAATGACCCTGAATAGCTGCAGCAATTTTGAGAAAGAAGAACAAAGCAGGAGGGATCACAATACCTGGTATCAAACTGTATTACAAGGCCACTGTAATCAAAACAGCCTGGTACTGGCATAAAAACAAGCACATACACCAATGGAAGAGAACAGAGAGCCCAGAAATAAACTCAACTCTATACGGTCAATTAATATTTGACAAAGGAGGCAGGAGCATAAAATGGAGCAAAAATAGCCTCTTCAACAGATGGTGTTGGAAGATCTGGACAGCTACGTGCAAAAAAATGAAACTCGATCACCAACTTACTCCATATACAAAAATAAACTCAAGATGGATAAAAGACTTAAATTTAACGCCTAACACCATAAAAGTCCTTGAGGAAAACATTGGCAGGAAAATCTCAGACATTCCATGCAGCAACATCCTGACAGACATGTCCCCTAAAGCAAGGGACATAAAGGAAAGAATAAACACATGGGACCTCATCAAAATCAAAAGCTTCTGCATGGCTAAAGAGAACAGCGTTACAAGAAAAAGAGAACCCACAGTATCAGAAAAGATATTTGCCAATGGTATCTCAGACAAGGGCCTGATCTCCAAAATATATAGAGAACTCACATGACTCCACTCCAGGATGACAAACACGCAATTCGAAAATAGGGAAAGGACTTGAACAGACACTTCTCCAGGGAAGACTTACAGAGGGCCCAGAGACAGATGAAAAGATGCTCAGCACCACTAGCCATCAGAGAGATGCAAATTAAAACCACAATGAGGTACCATGTCACACCAGTCATAGTGGCCAACATAAAGAAATCAACAAACAGATGTTGGAGAGGATGTGGAGAAAAGGGAACCCTAGTGCACTGTTGGTGGGAATGCAGACTGGTGAGGCCACTGTGGAAAACAATATGGAATTTCCTCAGAAAACTAACAATGGAACTGTCCTTTGACCCAGCAATTCTGCTGCTGGGATTATACCCTAAGAACCCTGAAACTCCAATCCAATAGAACCTATGTACCCCAATGTTCATAGCTGCACAATTGACAGTAGCCAAGTACTGGAAGTAACCTAAGTACCCATCAGCAAACGAGTGGATCCAAAAACTATGGTATATTTACACAATGGAATTCTACGCAGCAGAGAGAAAGAAGGAGCTTATACCCTTTGCAACAGCATGGATGGAACTGGAGAGCATTATGTTAAGTGCAATAAGGCAGGCAGTGAGGGACAAATACCATATGATCTCACATTTAACTGGAACATAATAAATAGAAGAAAAAAGGAAACAAAATATAACCAGAGACACTGAGGTTAAGAACAATCTAACAATGGTTTGGGGGAGTGGGGAGGGGACAGTGAGGAGAGGGGATTACAGGAACTACCATAAAGGACATATGGACAAAATCAAAGGGGAGGGTAGAAGTGGGGGAGGGAGGGGAGTTCAGCTGGGTTGGGCTGGTGGGACGGGGAGAAAGGGCATACAACTGTAACTGAATAACAATAAAAAATTAAAATTATATAAAAATAAAAGAACTCGATAATGCATCTACAAGCCAGAGAACACCGAAGACTGAAAAAAAAAAAATCATAAAAAAAATCACCATAAACTAGGAGAAAGGCTTTCTTTCTCCAGGATAACCCTCAGAAACTACACTGCAGAAACATTGATAACAGACTTTAAGCTTCCTGATCTTTGAGGTAATAAATTTCTATTGTTGAAAAAAAAAAAAGCGTTGGTACATTTACACAATGGAATACTACTTAACCATAAAAAAGAAGGAAATGTTACCTTTTGGGACAGCATGGATGGACCTAGTGAGTATTATGCTAAGTGAAATAAGTCAGCCTGAAAAAGACAAATATCATATGATCTCATTTATATATGGAACGTAATGAACAAAACAGACAAATAAAAAAGCAACAGACTCATAAATAGAGAGAACACACTGACAGCTGTCAGAGGGAAGGGGGATTGGGGGGCTGAGTGAAAAAAGTGAAAGGATTAAGCAAGAGAAAAATTGGCCTGCTGTAGTCAGAATGTTCATGTCCCACCAAATTCACATGTTGGAATCCTAACATCTAATATCACAGTATTATTTGTTGGGTCCTATGGGAAGTGATGAGGTCATAAGGAAGGAGCCCTCATGAATGGAGTTAGTACTTTTATAAAATAGCTCCAGAGAGCTTCCTTGCCCTTTCTGCCATGTGAGGACACAGTTTGAAGTCTGCTACAAAGAAGAGGGCTGTCACCTGATCATGCTGACACCCTTATCGCAGACTTCCAGCCTTCAGAAATGTGAGAAATACATTTCAATTCTTTGTAGGCCACCCAGTCTATAGTATCCTGTTTTAGCAGTCTAAACAGAGTAAAGCATGGCCCTGATAGTGGGGCCTGGAAAGACATCTGCTCATGGGCAGGACAGGAGATGAAGGCAGGGCCTAGGGGAGTGGGAGGGGTGAGGTAGGAGAACAGTGGTCCCAGTGTGGAGGAAAAAGCTGGATGTATTATGGGGAACAGGTTCAGGTAGATGTGGTGAACCCTTCTTCATAGGCTATGGATGGTGTGGAGTGTCTGGTGGGATGTTAAGTGGTAAGAAGCACATTTTGGACTTTAAGAATTTATGTTGCAAGGTGACTTAGTGTTGCATATTTGTTTTCCATCCTTCACAGGTCCTAACTTGACATCTAGCCACTTTTAATTTTGTTTAATATTTGCTCTTTAAAAATTTTTAGATAGTGGTAAAATACATGTAACACAAAATTTATCATCCAAACTATTTCTAAAGGTGCAGTTCAGTGGCATCAGCACATTCACATTGTTGTACAACAATCAGCACCATCCCTGTCCAGAACTTTACGTCTTCCCACACTGGGACTCTGTCCTCATTAAACACTAATGCTCCATTTCCCTCTCTCCCTAGCTCTTAGTAATGTCCTACCTTCTGTGTCTATGAATCTGACTACTCTGTGTACCACATTTAGGTGGAATCCTACAGTATTTGTCCTTTTGTGACTGGCTTATTTCACTTAGCATAATATCCTCAAGGTTAATCCATACTATTTGCTTTTTGTTTCATTATTCTTGCCTAGTCCTCCCCTTTCTTTTCCTCTCTCTCCCCCACCCCTTGAAGGGTACAGTCAAAAGGAAATAGAAGCACTCTTATTTTACTGAGGGCAAGGGTCAAACCCCAGAAGTAATGAGTTCATTAGGGCTCTTCTCAATAGTTGTTTGTAAATTCTTTGCATCTTGGTTTATCTCTCCAATGTGGGGTTCATAATTCCTCATGGAAAATGAGCCAATTTAAGTAAAATGAGCTGTTACTAATGGTGGACCCAAGAGCAAAATGCTGGACACTGGTGTGTCCCTCAGCCCCACTCTAGCTCTTCTTCTCTGGTTAGTGTTTGGAGGCTATTTGCAGTGCTGGGCCTCCCAGGCTCTGAGGCTCTGGGAAGACTGAATGGCACTTTGTCCTTCCCTTCATCTTCTTTATGGAGGGAGAAGGGATAACAAACACACACCAACAAACAAAAAGGAATCCACAGGAGTATACTACTAGATGGTTTGGATGTCAAGTTGGAGGGTTTCTTGTCTTCCTCAAGATGCTGCTTGGTCCCCAACTTCCACCTCCCTTCACCACAGACAAGAGTGGGATCCAGGGAGATGAGTGCTCTTGCACACCCAGCTGACACGTGCTGTGCTAACATATGCTGAAGCATGCTTGTTTTCCTCTGTCTCTTTTTTCCTGCATGGGGTAGGGTGGGATGAAGTGGGATTGCAGACACCCAGTGGAGCTCTGTTATAGAGGAGAGCAGGAGGGTCATCACCATGTGCCGAGGGGGGCTGAATCCCATGTGGCAGCCTGTGCTGCATGGTGTATGCTCCTTTCCCTCTCTGACCACAGTGAAAAATTAAGCTGTAACTATTGGAAATATCAGAAGGCCATGAAGTATTTTCATTTTCAAATTTGTAATGTAAATCACAAATTTGTTTGGCACTCATATAAAAATGACAATTTTTAAATCAATCTAGAAAATAAAATCCTGTTTCTACTACAACCAAGTAACTAGTTTGTCACTAGACTAATAATTATACCTTAATTACACTACCCTGGGAAGTGGTGTCAATTGAAACATTGCACAAGGCCCAACCTCTGATTACAGCAATGAAAAGTGCGAGGATGAGGTGTAGTAACTTGCCTTTCACTTACTCAGTGGATGTTATTTCTGAATCTGAGTCACTGACATTTCCTGTTTCATTTGATTTATTTATGTTGTCCCTTAACTTACCTTGTGATCCCTAGAGACTGAAGGTTTACATCATGATGATGTTGTCATCTCCACAGACACTCTGACCGTCATCTCTCCCTATATCCCTCCCTTCTCTTTCTTGTTATCAGCATTTACTTGCCCTTCCCCTAACTACCACAGTGTCTACCACCACACCAGTTAGCATCTTTCTGGAAAGTAAAAACACTGGGCAGGGGCTGGAAGACTTTCAATATATGTATGAAGTGTGGTCAGTTTGCAGACACATGTTTTTATTTTTTCTCCATCTCAGCCTGAGCCTTGTAGAAGATACACCAGAGGAGCTGAACTTAGATTCCTAGGTTTTAGTTGAAGTGCTGGCATCCATCCCAATGGCTTTCATATTTTTTAAACTACAAGCTACAGGTTTAAATACATTTTACATTGCAACTGAGTATACACATACATATGGTGAATAAAAATATGTGTTCTATATTATTTTTTCTATTCTATTTTATTCCAGTGCTGCCCAATTTCTCAATGTTGGAAACAGCCCCACCAACTTGTTTAATAGCAAACTTATGTGTTTCTGAAGCAATTTGAAAAGCACAGCCCCAACTTCAGAAACTGCTGGTCACTTATTCATAATATTCTATTTTCTTCAATCAACAAGTCTTTTTCAGGAACTTATAACTCTTCTTTTATTATTTAACTTTGGAGACAATTATTTTTTTTTAATTTTAATTTTTTATTGTTATTCAATTACAGTTGTGTGCCCTTTCTCCCCATCCCGCAACCCCACCCCAGCTGAACGCCCCTCCCTCCTCCACCTCCACCCGCCCCCTTCATTTGGTCCATGTGTCCTTTATAGTAGTTCCTGTAATCCCCTCTCCTCACTGTCCCCTCCCCACTCCCCCTTGACCATTGTTAGATTGTTCTTAACTTCAGTGTCTCTGGTTATATTTTGTTTCCTTTTTTCTTCTATTTATTATGTTCCAGTTAAATGTGAGATCATATGGTATTTGTCCCTCACCACCTGGCTTATTTCACTTAGCATAATGCTCTCCAGTTCCATCCATGCTGTTGCAAAGGGTATAAGTTCCTTCCTCCTCTCTGCTGCGTAGAATTCCATTGTGTAAATATACCATAGTTTTTGGATCCACTCGTTTGTTGATGGGCACTTAGGTTGCTTCCAGTACTTTGCTATTGTACATTGTGCTGCTATGAACATTGGGGTGCACAGGTTCTTTTGGATTGGTGTCTCAGGGTTCTTAGGGTATAATCCCAGCAGCAGAATTGCTGGGTCAAAGGAGAGTTCCATTGTTAGTTTTCTGAGGAAATTCCATATTGTTTTCCACAGTGGCCTCACCAGTCTGCATTCCCACCAACAGTGCACTAGGGTTCCCTTTTCTCCGCATCCTCTCCAACATTTGTTTGTGGATTTGTTTATGCTGGCCACTCTGACTGGTGTGACATGGTACCTCATTGTGGTTTTAATTTGCATCTCTCTGATGGCTAGTGATGCTGAGCATCTTTTCATATGTCTCTGGGCCCTGCGTATGTCTTCCCTGGAGAAGTGTCTGTTCAAGTCTTTTCCCCATTTTCGAATTGGGTGTTTGTCTTCCTGGAGTGGAGTCGTGTGAGTTCTTTATATATTTTAGAGATCAGACCCTTGTCTGAGGTATCATTGGCAAATATGTTTTCCAATACTGTTGGTTCTCTTTGTAATTTGGTGCTGTTTTGTTTAGCCATGTAGAAGCTTTTTATTTTGATGACGTCCCATTTGTTTATTCTTTCCTTTATGTCCCTTGCTTTAGGGGACGTGTCTGTGAGGATGTTGCTGCGTGGAATGTCTGAGATTTTCCTGCCAATGTTTTCCTCGAGGACTTTTATGGTGTTAGGCCTTAAATTTAAGTCTTTTATCCATCTTGAATTTATTTTTGTGTATGGTGTAAGTTGATGATCGAGTTTCATTTTTTTCCATGTAGCTGTCCAGATCTCCCAACACCATTTGTTGAAGAGGCTATTTTATGCTCCTGCCTCCTTTGTCAAATATTAATTGACTGTATAGAGTTGAGTTTATTTCTGGGCTCTCTGTTCTGTTCCATTGGTGTATGTGCTTGTTTTTATACCAGTACCAGGCTGTTTTGATTACAGTGGCCTTGTAATACAGTTGTATATCAGGTATTGTGATCCCTCCTGCTTTGTTCTTCTTTCTCAAAATTGCTGCAGCTATTTGGGGTCGTTTATGGTTCCATACAAATTTCTGAAATGTCTGTTCTATATCTGTGAAATATGTCATGAGTACTCTAATAGGGATTCCATTGAATCTATAAGTTGCTTTGGGTAGTATGGCCATTTTGGTGATGTTCATTCTTCCAATCCATGAGCATGGTACATGCTTCCATTTGTTTGTGTCTTCCTTAATTTCTTTCTTCAGTGTTGTGTAGTTTTCTGAGTACAGGTCTTTTACCTCCTTGGTAAGGTTTATTCCCAGATACTTTATTTTTCTTGTTGCTATATCAAATGGGATTTTTTCCCCTGATTTCTGTTTCTGTAGTTTCGCTGTTGGTATACAGGAATGCCTTTGATTTATGAGTATTGACTTTGTATCCAGCTGTTTTGCCAAATTCATTTATTAGGTCAAGTAGTTTTTTGGTGGAGCCTATAGGATTTTCCATGTACACTATCATGTCATCTGCAAACAGTGACAGTTTCATTTCCTCCTTTCCAATTTGGATGCCTTTTATTGCTTTTTCTTGTCTGATTGCTGTGGCTAGGACTTCCAATACTATGTTGAATAGGAGTGGTGACAGAGGGCATCCTTGTCTTGTTCCTGATCTTAGTGGGAAAGCTCTAAGTTTTTGTCCATTGAGTATGATGTTGGCTGCAGGTCTCTGATATATGGCCTTTATTATGTTGAGGAATGCTCCCTCTTTTCCCACTGTGCTGAGTGTTTTTATCATAAATGGGTGCTGTATCTTATCAAATGCTTTTTCCACAGCTATTGATATGATCATGTGGTTTTTGTCTTTGTTTTTGTTTACGTGATGTTATTGATTTGCGAATATTGTACCATCCTTGCATCCCTGGGATGAATCCCACTTGGTCATGGTGGATGATATTTTTAATGTATTGCTGGATGCGGTTTGCCAATATTCTGTTGAGAATTTTAGCATCTATGTTCATCAGCGAGAGTGGCCTGAAGTTTTCTTTCCTTGTTGTGTCTTTATCTGGTTTTGTGATTAGGATGATGCTGGCTTCATAAAAAGAGTTTGGGAGTCTTCCATCAGTTTGGATTGTTTCAAATAATCTTTGAAGGATAGGGGTTAGCTCCCCCTTAAATGCTTTGTAGAATTCTCCTGTGAAACCATCTGGTCCAGGGCTTTTGTGTGTTGGGAGTTTTTTGATGACTGCTTCAATTTTGTCTGCTGTTATTGTTCTGTTAAGGTTTTCTGTTTCTTCTTCATTCAGTTTGGAAGATTATATTTTTCTAGAAATGTGTGCATTTCACCTAGGTTTTCAAATTTCTTAGCATACAGTTCTTTGTAATAATTTCTTACAATCCTCTGTATTTCTGTGGTATCAGTTGTAATCTCTCCTCTTTCATTTTTAATTGTGTTTATTTGAATCCTCTCTCTTTTTTTCTTGATGAGCCTACTTAAAGGCTTGTTGATTTTGTTTATCTTTTCAAAGAACCAGCTCCTGGATTCATTGATCCTTAGAATTGTGCTTTTAGTCTCTATGTCATTTAACTCTGCTCTGATCTTGGTTATTTCCTTCCTTCTGCGTGCTCTGGGCTGTCTTTGTTGTTCCTTGAGTTCTTCTAGGAGTAGGGTTAGGTTGTTTGTTTGAAATGTTTCTATCTTTTTAAGGTAGGCCTGTGAACTTCCCTCTGAGGTCTGCCTTTGCTGTGTCCCATAGGTTTTGGGTTGTTGTGAGTTCATTTTCATTTGTTTCCAGAAAGTTTTTGATTTCTTCCCTAATCTCGTTCTTGACCCATTCATTGTTTAATAGCATGCTGTCCAGTCTCCATGATTTTGAGTGTTTTGGGTTTTTTCCTTTGGGGTTGGTTTCTAGTTTCAGTCCCTTGTGGTCAGAGAAAATGCTTGATGTGGGGACAATTAATTTTGTTTCTTATTTTAAGTGACCACAAGGTAGCAGAAATCTTTCCCAATAGCAGTTTTAAATGAACATGATTTCCTGTCAACACAAAAAGATGATATCAAGAGAAAAAGAAAACAGCCCTGGCTGGTGTGGCTCAGTGAATTGAGTGCCATCCTGTGAACCAAAGGGTCACCAGTTTAACTCCCAGTCAAGGTACATGCCTGGGTTGCAGGCCAGGTCCTATCCTCAGTACAGGGTGCATGAGAAGCAACCACACATTGATGTTTCTATTCCTCTCTTTCTCTGTTCCCTTCTCCTCTCTCTGGAAATAAATAGATAAATAAAAAGAGGAAAAGAAAAAAGCATTTCCTTTCATCACACACAGGAGAAACTGAGGTCCAATCCTTAACTTGGCAAAAAATAAAGATGGTGCCACCCCATGGAGCTATTGCACACTCTGTTGGTGACTGAGGTCATACTCTCCATCCTGTTCCTTTACTTTCTCTATTTGCTAGTTCCTGAAGCTGTAAAGCACCTTAAGCTGAGAATGGATCTTTACAGGTGCACCTGCAAGGGTACACACCTTACTTCTCCAGGGTCTCCAACATAAGGCCAAGAATATTTTTCTTCCTCTTAGGCTGTGGGAAAGGTTGAGGTAGTGCCATTTTCCAAGTTTGTCACTGCGTTCCCAATCCTTGCTTCAAAGACCGCAGTCATTTGTCCTAAAGTTGTGAGTGCAGACCAGAAAGTCCTACTTCTTATGTACCCACAAGACAGGACTATGGATGGGGTGGTTCCAAAAAAAAGTGGTCCTGATATCAGGCTCCCTAGACTCCAATAACAACTCTACCACCTACTAATTGAGGATACTTGTTCAACTGGTGATTTCTTCACTCCTCAGGCAAGTCACAAACTCTGTGCCTTAGTTTCTTTATTTGTAAAAAGAAGATAGATAATAAAAGTACTATTGACCCCAAGAAGAAATATATCTGCCAAGAAGGATTGCTTGTGGTTAATTGGGCCCATATTCATAATGAGAGTCTAGCAGGCATTGCTAACAGAGGTCTCTCACACAGGCTGCCTGCCTTTCAGGGAAAAGTGGCATGCAGGCGGTACCTTCTGTCCGCTGCACTCTGCTCCTGCTGAGTACGCCCTTATAAAGGAGTTCCTGGAATCTGTTGGTTGTAATGGATTAAGACCTGTCCTATCTAATCGGAACTGGGCATCTATACCCTCACTTGCATCTGTACAATCTCAGTCAGTATAGATGCAGTAAGGATTAGTCAGTAAGGATTCCCCAAAATCACATTTTTATATTAAAAAACAGATCAGGAAGAATATTTCTAAATGAGACATCTTGATATATTTAACTATAGTAAAAATTAAAAAATTTTTAACTCTAAAAAGCAATATAGCCCTGACTGGTGTGGCTTGGTTGAGCATTGTTCTGCAAAACAAAAGGTCACTGGTTCAATTCCTGGTCAGGCCATATGCCTGAGTTTTGGGTTTGGTCCCTGGTCAGGGTGTATATCAGAGGCAACTATCAATGTTGCTTTCTCACACTGATGTTTTCTCTCTCTCTCTCTCTCTCTCTCCTCCTCTCCCTTTCTCTAAAAACAAATACAGAAAATATTTTTAAAAAATTAAAGGCGATATAAATACAAAATGCAGGCCACAGAACAAAAGAAGATACTTGCACATAATAACTGGATAAATACTTGAAATATGTAAAGAACTTCTAAATAACAAGAAGAAAAAGACAACAAATTGAAAAATGTGCAAATGATATAAATAAGAACACCAACATAGTACAGGAAACCACGTGATCCAGACACATAAGAAAGCTCATTCTTACTAGTAATGAGGGACATGTCACTAATCAACAATATATTGTTTTATGTTAATCAGATGAGCAAGCTTTAAAGTATCTGACAATGTTGATGAAGCCCCCAGGCAATAGGGACTCTCCCTTACTCCTGATAATACTGCAAATTGGTAAAATCACTGTAGAGAGTATTTGGCAATAGCTGACAACATGAACAATGCTCATAGCTGTCCTAGATGTAGCCTAAAGAAATTCTTGAATATATGAAAAAGGACATGTGCAAGAATACTTATTGACACATTGTTTGCAATTGTGAAAATTTGAAAGCAAAAAATATATATCCATGGATAAGAGACAGATAAGCTGTGGTATCCTCCAAATCAACTGTATTTGCAATTTAAAAAGAATGAATTTGCACTATATGTACTAACAAGGGTAAAAATAAAAGCAATAACAATGACAAATTTCAGAAGAATACACACATTTATACTAGTTATAATAGTAAAAATACAATAACATGCAAAATACTACTGTATGTTATCAATGCATATGCACAAACGTTACACAAACTATGAACAAATGGTTACCTTGGGGGAAAAAGATAGTGAAATGAGCCTGCGTGGGCCATGTGGGGGAACCTAGTTGTGTCAAAAAGTATTTCACTTACTGGAAAAGAGAAATTAGAGAAAGAGGAGGAGATCTGAAGCAAATGTTGCAAACTGTAGTTTGGGAAACGTGTGTGGTAGGTGCATGTGGGTCCAATACACCATTCTCTGGATGTTTTTTACATACATGAAACATTTTTTTATTAAGCCAAACTTGAATGGGTACAGAGTTTTAGTTGGGAAAGGTTAACCAGTACTGGAAATCATGGTGGTGATGTTTGTACAACAAAGTGAATATACTTAGTGGCACAGAACAATACACCTAAAATGGTAAATTGTATAAGTATATCTTACCATAATAAAAAACTTAAAATTGGTCTGACTCTGTGCCCTTAAATTCCAATACCATGTTGATGAGGCAAAACAAGGGGTGATCTTAGTTGTGTGTTTATGTCTACAGGATTAATGTTTTGTTGAACATCCATTATATGCCAGGCATTTATGACACAAATCTTAAAACCACCCTTCTGGGGCACATTTTACAGATGCATAAGTCAAGCTTCAGAGAGTTCAAATACCTTTATCAAATGCACAATACTATTTGAACCCAGGGTTAGATGACTCCAAAGTTTAATACCCCATGATGATGCTAAGTGGTAGTTTCCTTCCTACTTTAGCTTATTCCCAGATAGGGTCTAGGTTTGTGGTGGAATTACATTTTGGGTCTCATCCATACATTTTCTTGCCATTCATTTTATTCCATTATACTTGTAAAATTCCTTGTTGTATGCATTTGGATCCTGTGGTCCATGGCCCAAGCTTGGTCAATCCTGGTAGCCTGGTCAATCCTAGCATGTTATAGTCTGTACACAATTTAAAGATAGTCTTGTGACCCAGGATGAATATTTCAAGATTCTTTTGAAATGAAGAAATGGTCTGTAGAAATGAAGAAATGGTCTATCCCTACCCCTAGAATATATATTCCAGTAGCAGTTTTCCTTTTCACAAGCATAGAAATCAAGAAAGAATCATGCTCCAAACGAAGAGCTACAGAAATAAACACAATCAGAGAAGGAGGGAGTGAGAGCTGGAAAGAGCAAGCAAAACCTACGACATAGTTAGAGACCCTGGATCCTGTCGTGCCTGAATTTCTTTGGAATTCTCAAGGTCAAGCAGTTAAATACTCCTCTTTTTGGCTACAGTTGGGTTAGTTTTTTTTTTTTTTTTCTGTTTGTTTGTTTTGCAGTTGAAAGAATGATGACACATATGAGGTCTGTCTGGAAAAAGTCCAGCCATTGTAAATATAACTAGAACAGCTTGTGCAACATCAGTGTAACCTGGCAGCCAAGGAGAAAGACTCAAATGTCCATGTGTGAACAATGACAACTTCACTGTACTAGTCAGTGGGGGGCCAGTAGACACCATTGAGTGAACATGTGTACTATGTGGCTGTCACATTCAAAATGACTGAGCAAGTAGAACAACAAATCTGCATCAAATTTTGCATTAAGCTTGAACATTCCTCTGTGGCAACTATATGGATGATTCAGAAGGCCATAGCTATGGGCAACTGGTGATTGGCAGCTTCATCATGACAATGTGCCCACTCATGCATCACATCTTGTATAGAGTTTTTTGACAAAACATCAAATCACCCAGTTGACTCAGTTCCCAACAGCCAAGATTTGGCACCCTGCTACTTCTGGCTTTTCCCAAAACTAAAATCACCTTTGAAAGAGAGGAGATTTCAGACTGTCTATAAGATTCAGGAAAATGTGACAGGGCAGCTGATGGAGATTAGGAGAACTGTGTAATGTCCCAAGGTGCTACTTTGAAGAGGACTGAGGTGTCACTGTCCTATGTACAATATTTCTTGTGTATTCTTCAATAGATGTCTCTATTTTTCATATTACATGGCTGGAAACTTTCTGGACAGATCTCATTCATATAAGCCTCCTCAGTGTTTTCATCTTGCCCTTCAGACTTTCTTTCTTATTGATAGTAACCATAAGGAATGCAAATTTTTCTTCAGAAAATGTAAAAGAAATAAAAGAGCTATAATTGGTTTGGGGCCCCTATGATGAATGTGTTTTGATTTAAAATATGGAATAGTCCAATGCCTGAGGAGCAATTTTTTTGTGTATCTATTTGGTGTAACCAAGCCAAGTATTGGGTTGGCCAAAAAGTTCATTTAGGTTTTTTTTTCTGTAAAATGAAAAACACATCTTTCATTTTCACCATCTTTATTGATACGGATATTTTGAGTATCAAGGCCATCTCCTGCTCTTGGCTTCTAGTGGGTAGAGGCCAGGGGCATTGGTAAACATCTTCCAATGCATAAGACAGCCCTACAGCAAAGAATTATTTGGCCAAAATGTCAATAGTACCAAGAAACTTCACAAACCACTTTTGACACATTCGATCAGTCACAGTACCTTCTCCATACACTGCACAAATCTTTTCTTTTGCATTTCAGTTGCATTTTTACCTTTCTTAAAATAATAAAGTCTAATATAGGAGACTGTTCTGCGTGGCATGGACCCAGATCCCACTTGGAAAAGCCAGTGGGGAGTGGTGTCCAGCACACAGGACCCACACCCATGGATAAGTTCTCCCATGGGGAATCAGGCCTGCATTGTACCTAGGCCACTTTGAGACTTGCTTTTGCTAAAACTCACTCACCCTGAATTGAGACAGCAAATGTTTACTGCATATCTTTAAAGTAACTTCCTAAAATCTATGCTAAACCTTTCAAGGACCAGTGTAACCAGTTCAACCACTTTTCCCTTTATATTTGCAAATATCCTTCCTTTCTGATGTAATTAGCAACATCCTCTCCTTTGTTTTCTGTAACCACCTAAAGTGAACCTGGGCATAGTAAATTAGGATCATCCTCAATGTAATGTGCCCAGAAAAGCAATAAAAGCGTGTCAAGGCAAGGGTCGAGGTGCTCTCCTCTTGAGAGAGTGGCTCTGCTGTCCCTTTTCCTCCACAGGACTTGGTAGTCCATGTGAATTTGTCCATTGCAGCCACAACACACAGATCTCGAGGGCTGAGATCTGCATCAGTCTAATACACTGAAAACATTGCATATTTTCTTCCATCTTCAATATTAAAATGGGTGCACAAAATTTCCCCAATTTTGATAAGTGTTTTTTAATGTATTCTGTAGGACAGCTGTCACAATACAATCTAACAAAATTGTTTTGAATAAAGTTAAAGACAACTTAGCACTACTAGAGCCATCACATGAAAAAACTAAATGAAATTTTTGGCCAACCCAATAAATGCTTTTGAGAGTAGGTATAATGAAATTAAAGTTGAACCACTAATGGAGTGCTTCCTTAATCTTCACTCATTTCTGCCTCTCCCCACAGGTCTTAGGAATAAATGACTGAATAAGGGCTGATCCTTGTTTCCAATATAGAAGCTGGAATCAGATAAGCTTGTTATCAACAGGTTTTTTTGAGGAGTCAAATGGGCTAGTGAGGCAGAACACTCTAAGGCAGGGAATGGAACATGTGAGTTGTGGAAACATAAAAAATTCTGCTGATAATATGCTCTTGTTTCTTCTGGGCAGGAAACCCTGATTTGCTTGCCACTTGACCACCATTACCATGTGTGAATTCACATGTGAAAAGGCAAGTTTGTTTACTCGTAGTTGTTCTTCAATAGGAGACTTGATGTTTTTAACTTCCTTGGCTGAACTCACTAATAAGATACCTTCCTTAAAAAAAGAAGGGGGGAAACAAAACATAAAACTGAGAAGAAAATATTGTATAAGGAGAAAGAAGGATTGTAAGGTGCTCAATGGGGGAATTCAAAAGGAAATCATTCAGCAAGGTCAGAAAGAGATTTGGATCACTAATGCTACAGATAAGCAGAACAGGCAGGGGCCACAGAGTCTTTTGAACAATAAAACAAGGAAACAAAAATTCAGTGAAGGCCACTGTGGGAATCCATTCTGCCTTTAGGATCTCAACATAGGGCCTACTTATAAAGACTTTAAAAATCTCTGTACTTTAAGGTTTTTTATGCCCATTTTCAAACAGACTATTAAAATCTTACTGAAGAACAGAAACCTAAATACCCTTAGTTATATAGCCAATTTGTGTTTAAAAGGTGTTTTGAACTGAGATCAATACACTGGTTTTGAGTCTGAGTCTAAAGTCTGAAGGGTATCAGAATATATCACACCAAATATGTCTCTTTGGCATAGGATTATTTTGAGCTATTTATTTTAGTAAGGTTTTATTTATTTTTAGAGAGAGGGGAAGGGAAAGAGAAAGAGAGGGAGAGAAACACATCAACTGGTTGCCTCTCACATGCCCCAACCGGGGATCTGGCCCACAACCCAGGCATATACCCTGCCTGGGAATCGAACTGACAACCCTTTGGGTTCACAGGATGGCACTCAATCCACTGATCCACACCAGCCAGGGCTGAAATAACTATATTTAAGAAATAGCCAATACAGGAGAAGCTCTGATAGAAATATAGAAGTTACTTTTTGGTAACGGATATTTATATTTATAAAGCAGTCTCTTTTTGTAATTCTCCCTCTATATCAGGAAGAAAAGGATGATGCTAAGTCACAAGAAACTCTTATCAATGGAGAAGGCCCCAACTTAACTCTGCATAACAGCCTTACACTATTTACTCTGCCTTTTTTCTCATAACTTTCAATAACCGGCCTCCCTTCACCTTCTAATATCCTTCTTTTGTTTTTCAGTTAGAAATGAAATTTATGGTGGTGTTTGGGCCATTTCAGGGAAATTTACTCAGTTTTCCTGGATCTCCTTCAAGTATATACGAGGTACATATGTCATTAAACTTCTGTTTCTTCTTTCCTTGTTAACCCTGTTATTACAAGTTGGGTGGGGGAGGTCTCAGCTATGGAACCTAGAAGGGTAGAGAACAAATTATTTTTTCTCCCCTACAGGTTTAAAACATGAGTAAGATGCAGATCTTCAAAATAATCTAATTTAAAAAATCAAAGTAATTTTAGCATGAAATAAAATACATCTCCCTAGGACTCGTGGCCAAGACGGAGGCATAGGTAGACATACTGTGCCTCCTTGAACAACCAAAAGAAGGACAACACCAAATTTAAAAACAAAAAACAACCAGAACTGACAGACAATTGAACTGTATGGAAGTCCGACAACCAAGGAGTTAAAAGAAGAAACATTCATCCAGACTGGTAGGAGGGGCAGAGATGGCCAGCTGGGTGGAGAAGACTCCTGGCAAGGCAGCAGCTGGAGGACTGGGCAAGGTGGCAGCTGGCAGACCGTGTGGTCCCACATTTGAGTCCGGATAAACCAGGAAGAACAAGTGGGGAGCGAGACACACCACACAAGGGTTCCAGTGTGGGGGAATAAAGCCTCAAAACCTCTGACTGAAAAAGCTGTGAGGATTGTGGCAGTGGGAGAAATTCTCAGCCTCACAGGAGAGTTCATTGAAGAGACCCACAGGGTCCAAGAATGTACACAAACCCACCCATTGGGGAATCAGCACCAGAAGAGTCCAATTTGTTTGTGTGCAGTGGCAGGAGTGACTGAAAGCTAGCAGAAAGCAGAGCAAGTGGCACTGTTCCTTCTCTGACCTCTCCCCCACATACAGTGCCCAACCCAGCAACATGGCTTGTCCTGCCCTGGAGAACAACTAAGCTTCTGCCCCTTACCATGTAACAGGTACACCAAGGAGGGGGGAAAAAAAAAAGCCCAAATGAAAGAACAGATCAAAGCTCCAGAAAAATACAACTAAGCGATGTAGAGATAGTCAACCTTTCAGATGCACAGTGCAAAACACTGGTAATCAGGATGTTCACAGAATTGGTTGAGTATGGTTGCAAAATAGAGGAAAAAATGAAGGCTATGCTAAGTGAAATGAAAGAAACATACAGGGAACCAACAGTGATGGGATGGAAACTGGGACTCAAATCAACAATTTGGAAGAAAAGGTAGAAAGAAACATTCAACAACAACAGAATGAGGAAACAAGAATTCAAAAAAAATGAGGAGAGGCTTAGGAACCTCCAGGACATCTTTAAATGTTCTAACATCTGAA
The DNA here is from genome assembly GCF_022682495.2 of Desmodus rotundus. NCBI lineage: Eukaryota > Metazoa > Chordata > Mammalia > Chiroptera > Phyllostomidae > Desmodus > Desmodus rotundus. Next base: position 94,507,840 of record NC_071391.1, read on the forward strand.
TTGTTGGGGTGCCAGAAGGAGAAGAGGAAGAACAAAAAATTGAAAACTTATTTGAACAAATAATGAAGGAGAGCTTCCCCAATCCGGCAAAGGAAATAGACTTCAGGAAGTCTAGGAAGCTCAGAAAGTCCCAAAGAAACTGGATCCAAGGAGGAACACATCAGGGCACATCATAATTATATTAGCTAAGATTAAACAGAAGGAGAGAATCTTAAAAGCAGCAAGAGAAAAAAAGGCAGTTACCTACAAAGGAGTTCCCATAAGACTGTCAGCTGATTTCTCAAAAGAAACCTTGCAGGCAAGAAGGGACTGGAAAGAAGTAGTCCAAGTCTTGAAAGGCAAGGACTTACATCCAAGATTACTGTGTCCAGCAAAGCTATCATTTAGAATGGAAGGGCAGATAAAGTGCTTTCCAGATAAGGTCAAGTTAAAGAATTTCATCATCACCAAGCCCTTATTATATGAAATGTTAAAGGGACTTATCTAAGAAAAAGAAGATAAAAAATATGAACAGTAAAATGACAACAAACTTACAGCTATTAACAACTGAACCTAAAAAAGAAATCAAAAACAAAAACAAAGGAAACACCTAGAACAGGAACAGAATCACAGAAATGGAGATCACATGGAGGGTTACCAAAGAGGGAGTGGGAGGGAGAGAGAGGGGGAAAAGATACAGGGAATAAGTAGCATAAATGGTAGGTAGAAAATAGACAGGGGGAGGTTCAGAATAGTATAGGAAATGGAGAAGCCAAAGAACTTATATGTACAACCCATGGACATGAACTAAAGGGGGGTGGAAATGCTGGTGGGAGGTAGTGTGCAGGGCAAAGGGGAATAAAGGGGGGGGGGAACGGGACAACTGTAATAGCATAATCAATAAAATATATTTTTAAAAAAGAAAAGAAGAACACAGGAACACATAAAAAATACATTTCCCTCCTCCAGTGAAATACCATCTTCAATCTAAGTTTTATTAATTTTCTTACACATAGTGTTATGGTGACGTAGGAAGAGCATTAGGATGGGGTACAAGCAGTCAGGGAGAACTTTCTGGAAAATGTGGCTACTGAGCAAGCTGGAGTCAGATAGAGATGGTGAGTGTAGATCAGAGTTTCAAGTGAGAGGCAGTGATGTGAGGAAAGAAACACAAATTTCTGGGAAGTGATTGGAGCCCCACAAATATTTTGGTTTAGCCAAGGCATGAAGTCTAGAATGAGAGTGGGGCTGAGAGGAAGATGTGTTTGTGTGAAAGGTCAATAAGAGGAGAGACAAGAGGAGTATGAGAGCCTTAAGCAGGGCACAGACTGAGACTCAGCATTTTATTTCATATTATTTATTTATTTATTTTTAAAAGATTTTATTTATTTATTGTTAGAGAGAAGGGAAGGGGGAGAAAGAGAGAGAGAGAAAGGACTCAGGATTTTATATCTGTGTTATGTTTTGAAAGATTTTTCTACTTATAAATACTTGAATAAAATTTTGAAAATGCAAAAAAGCACACAGAAAAAAATTCACAATCCTAGCATACAGATATAAATACTGTTTATATTTTTATGTTTTATAATATGTTTTAAAATCTAGAAATACACACCACTCCTTATTCTTTCAACTCCTTTCAACACTTTCTTGACTCTTCTTGTTTACTCATTAGTTTATTGAGATTCCACAAGTTTCTAGAGGTATTTTGATTTGAATTTCTTTGGCTTTCTACATTAATTTTACAATACTATGTCTGTTTAAAAAACATGTAATAGCTCTCAGTATCTCCTTATGTAATTTAACATATTTTCCTCATAGATTTTTGCCTAAGCTTCTGAAGAGTTGTTTCTCAGGAATTTTTTGGTTTTGTTGTTCCTGGGACTGTAATTAAAATCTTTTCCCTCAATTTTTTAAATTGTTAGCTCTTGGCTAGTTGTATACTGCTGATTTTTGTGTTTTTATTTTATAACTGGCCAATTGCTATTAGTTTTAGTATTTTTTAGCAAACTCAAATAATTTTCTATAGAGATGATCATAACTGAAAATAATAATAACCTGCTTTTTTTCTTCCCATTTTTATGGTACTTATTTGCTTTTTCTTATCTAATGTTTAAAGTGTCTAGAATTTTGTTTAATAATAAGAATGAGAATAGATACATTTCTATGGTTTCACCTTTAGTTTTGATGCTGGCTATTGTGGTAAAAATTTTAAAATTATTTCAGGTTTAAAATACTTCAAATTAAATTATCTTCCAGGACTACTGTAGGGTAAACAAAGTCAGTATGGCTCCCTCATCTAGGTATCTTGAGAACTAAAATAAACTGTGTTCTCATAGCCTTGAGCCTGGGGGGATAAACTGTATTCCCATAACATCGAGTGTGCCCACATGCCCAGAATCACACTGTTACACAATATTCTGGCACCCTGATGGCTTTGTGTGCATTTAGTGTATAAGAGACTGGGGGGCTTCCTGCTGTGCTACACGCAGCGACACACAGAGGAATGCATGGCTGGCAGCGTGGATGGATCGCCCACTCTTGAATAAAGGCATGTCAAGCATTCCCATGGCTCTGTGCATTTTCTCTTATCTGCCGGAGTCCTGGAACCTGTCTAGCCTTGAAAGGGCACAACAAAATTGGCACTGTGGCAGGATTCGTCACAGAACAGTATGGACCCAGCACCTAGGGAGGGGTGCCTGGATGGGTGGCCAGTCACCAGCATGTAGTATTTGGTGGCTGGGCTCCTGGTGGCTTGACCTTTCCCCCCCAGGATTGGCCTGATGTTAGTGGCACACCTGAGAAGACAGAGAAGGCCCTGAGGGGGACTGAGGAGACCCTAGATAAGCCAGCACCCCTGTGCCCCTCAGGGCGATGGGCTGTGTGTTTCTTTAAGCTTTGAGAGCTGAGATGGAGACTGCCCTTCCTGACCTGATGCAGGAAGCTCCAAGAGCCCCAAGAGGGAGTGGTGCGCACCCTGGTGAAACACTTCCAAAAGATGGAGAAGCAGAGATCCCTCTCCCCGATCTTAGTGAAAGATTCAGGGGGAAAAGGCGGGGGGGAAATGGAACTGAGTTCCCTGTGGGACTGCCTAATAGTGGTACAGAAAATGAAAGCACAGCAGCCTATGGCGCCTGGGCGGGGCGGGGCGGGAATCTGGATCTGGGCAGCCTGGGGCCCTCTTCCACTCCCCTGCCCTACACAGTTGTGGAACACAGTTGCAGAGAGTGACTGGGCTGGGAGGACTGCTCCCGGGACCTGGAAAGCTCTGTTCCCAGTCGCCGATGAGAAGAGGTGGGGCTCTGTGGGCAAGTGGCGTGTGCTGCTGCTCCTGCGTGCCAAGGCTGTGCATGTGGAGCCAAGCACTGGGGCCGCGTTCCAGAAGGCAGTGCCACTGTGGGTACTTGGCCTGGGGGTGGCGGGGCTGCTGGTGCAGACAGCACTGGCTGTGCTGCCTGCCTGCTATGTTGGGAAGTGTGGGGCTCGTGTTCCTGGTGGCCAAGGTGCTGCTGGTCGCTGTGGACAGACGAGGGATGCTGGCTCTGACTCTGGTGCCTAGTTCCCTGGCTGTGCTGCTCACTCTGCCCCTGGCTTGTCAGTCCGTTAGCTCCTGTGAGAGCATGCTGGAGCTGGCATGACACAGAGAAGCAGGTGGTGGATCAGGCGGGGTGGTTGGAGGCAGAAGAGGCTATGGGGTGGAGGAAAGACCCAAGGGGATGAAGCAGCAAAAAGGAGAGACAATGTCTTAAGTTCCCTCTGTTTTTCTAAGTGAAATAAGCCAGGTGGTAAAAGACAAATACCATATGATTTCACCTATCAGTGCAATCAACAAAACAAGAAAACAAGCAAAATATAACCAGAGACATTGAAATTAAGAACAAACTGACAGCACCAGAGGGGAGGTGGGAGGAGATAATGGGGGGAAGAGGGGAAAGGGTTGTCGGGCACATGTATAGAGGACAAATGGACAGAGCCAAAGGGAGGTAGGATCGAAGGTGGGAGGTGAATATGACTGGGGTCGGGGGTAGTGGTGGAGGGAAAATGGAGACAACTGTACTTGAACAACAATAAAGACACACACAAAAAAGCAACCCTGTGTGGTTGCGAGCTGAACAGTGGTTGCTGCAGCCCCAAAAGAATGTGGCTGAAGGTGAAGGAAGAAACCTGGTGGTATGCCCCAAGAGGCCGTCCTGTGTGTCTAAAGGACCACATGGCTGTGTTAATCTCCCAAGAAGAGGGAAGAAATATCCTTTGAAAATTTAAATAGGCGAAAGGGCCTAGGAACCCATTTGCAGGGGATAGGCAGAGACCGGAAAAGGTAAGGGCTATGTGGCTTTCCCTGGGTATTGGACGACTGTCCCCCTGTGAATATATTGTTTAGGTATCCCCCATTCCTGAGTGTATCCTGGGCCCCTTGTGGGGGCCTGTTAAGGCTCTTTGCCAGGATATGCTGAGCATCCCCCTCTTGGTCAGAGTAGCCAGTGGGCAGAACTGTTATCCTGTGACTCATGGCTGCCAATGAAGCACCGCCCCTGACTATTTGCACAGATAGTTGCACAGTGTACCAAAGGCTAACACTGTGAATCTCTACATGATATGCAAATAAATGGATGGTTATGCATAGCCCATTATGGGGCAGGCCTTGTGGCAAAACCTATGGGAATTAGGCCACCAGAAACAAATCACTGTATATCCTGGAAGCTATGGCTGCCACCCCTACACTGGGGGCTGGACTAAACGCTTACAGACTGTCCTCCAGACTCTAAATGAGAGGAGTCACAGAGGGGTGTCCAGCTCTGGTGGAAGCTATTCCAACTGTACTGCTGCTCCAATTTAGCTGTAGGTACAGATTAAGGATGCTTTGTTGAAACCAGGAATGGGAAAACAAGGAAATATTCTCTTGCCTGCCCCTGAGGGCCTGGAGAGAGGGCAAACAGCCACTTGGATGTGGCTTTGGGAAATAAAAGCCTCCCACATTCATTGGGTGGCTCTTGCTGCCCCTTGGGGACAAAGGGAGGAGAGAACCTTGCGAATGGTGCCCTGAATGATTGGGATATAGCATCCAATCTTAAAGGTGACATATCCAGGGCCAGCAGACCACGAAATGTTTCTCAATGGCACCTTTATGATTTCCTTATGGTCCATTATGAGTTCTCCACTATTGTTGCAAATAGATGCTGAATCCCTAGTTGAGGTGCAAGATATGGTATTTGCAGCCAGGAAGGCCCCTTCTGCCAGCCACTGTCTTATCAACTGACCAGAAGCTTGCCTGCATATTGTCTGAGGGTCATGATTTGCCCTTATTGATGCCTATAAAAGCTCAGTCTTTTTGCCCCTAGGGTACAGAATAACACCTTAGTGGACTGGGTTCACACCTATGCCTCAGTGGCTAACCAATCAGCATGCTGAGTCTGCACTGAAATCTCTCCTGCTTCTGTCTCAAATTGGACTTGGTTACACAACCAGTGGAACAGTGAACATTCTTTGTGGAATGTGACCTGGACTGACATCTACACTGGGACAAAGCAGCGGTATGACCGACCCTGGCCATCAGGTGGCTACTCCATATGGGATGGCTTGGGGTTGCTCACAGCTGAAGCCATGGAGCTGGTTGGATCAGCTACCTTTTGCACTGAGAACCCCAAAGGACAAGCCCAGGTGGGCTGGACTCTGACAGGTCTGTGTCAGACTTAGACTCTAGAGCATCTCTCAGAGGCATGGAATGATGTGTGGGCTGTAGTTCCCACTGGAGCCCTCTCGGTGTTTGGCTCACATGGGTGGCCTTAATTGGACTAGCTGGAAATTGGACTGGCCATTGTACTTGGGGATGGCCCTATTTGCCTGCTCAAGTTCAGAAACTCTTGTAGTCTGGCCAACAACTTGGAAAGCTTTCGAAGCACAAGACTGCGTAAAGTGTACTCTTTGGTGATATTACCCATTAGCTATTTTTTTTTCTCCTCAAGCTGTGTCTATAGTCACTGAGATGGAAATAACTGCTTTGGCTTTGCAGACTGCTCATGCGTTGAATACAACACATGATTTCTTAAGCCTCTTAAATGAGGAAGTGTATCAACTAAGAAAAGTAGCCTTGGAAAACTGTGTGGCCTTAAATATGCTTACTGCAATCCAAGGTAGAGTGTGTGACCTAGTAGTGGCTGAATGCTGTGTATGTCTTCCTGATGCCCTTCACAATGTAAGTCAAGCCTTATGGGCATTAGCTGCTGAGACCTGTGCCATTGGAAGCCTGACAAGTGATCTTTTGCAGGAAAGGTGGGTATCCTTAATGACAGAGTGGCAGTGGGTTCTTGCTGTCTTGGGTGGCTGCACTTGTGTTTTGGTTGCTTGTTGCTGTAGTCTATACTGCTGTTGTGGTTTATGGGTACAGGGCTCTGCCCTTCTTGCCAAGGGATCTTCGTGGAAGACCCCTTAGAGTAGATCGTGCGGTGAGGAACCCAGAAAGTTTGGATTGTAGGGTAAACAAAGTCAGTCTGGCTCCCTCACCCAGGTGTCTGGGGAACTAAGATAAGCTATATTTTCATAGCCTTGAGCCCAGTTGGATAAACTGTATTCCCATAACACTAAGTGGGCCCAGAATAACACTGTGTTACACAATATGCTAGCACCCTACCTGCTTTGTGTGAATTTAGTATTTAAGGGATTGGGGGCTTCCCACTGTGTGACATGCAGGGACTTGCAAGGGAATGTGTGGCTCGCAGTGTGCGTGGATCACCCACACTTGAATAAAAGCATGTGAAATAATCCTATGGCTCCACATATTTTCTTCTGTCTGCCTGAATCCAAGAACCTGTCTGACCTGGAAAGGTCACAACACACCTGCTTTACTAAAAGTTTGTATCAGAAAGTACATTGAAATTTATCATATGATATTCCAAGTAATGAGAACCAGAGGACTGCAACCAAGACTACTTTACCCAGAATGGCTCTAAATCAAGATAGAAGGCCAAATAAGGAGTTTCCCAGAAAAAAGAAGTCTAAAAGAATACCTCCACCAAACCACCTCTGCAAGAGATGCTAAAGGGGCTGCTGTAAGGAAAGGAAGGAAAAGAGAGAAAGAGGGAAGAACACAGGCACAAAGAATTTGCAATGAATAAATACCTATCAATAATAACCTTAAATGTAAATGGATTAAATGCTCCAAACAAAAGACAGAAAAGCCGAATGGATAAGAAAGCATGACCCACACATATGCTGCCTACAAGAGACCCACCTCAGGACACAAGACTTACACAGACGGAAAGTGAAGGGCTGGAAACAAATATTCCAAGAAAATGGACAGGAAAAAAAGCAGGGGTAGCTATACTCATATCAGACAAAATACACTTCAAAAAAAGGGCCATAAAGAGATACCCAGATGGTCACTTCATAATACTCAAAGGAAGAATCCACCAAGAAAACATAAACATTGTAAATATATATGCACCCAACATAGGAGCACCCAAATACATTAAAAAGATCTTGGAGGACTTCAAGAAAGATATTGACAGCAACACAATTATAATAGGGGATTTTCATAGCCTACTGTCAAAGAAGGACAGATCTTCCAAACAAAATATCAACAAAGATATTGTGGCATTGAACAGGGCCTTGGGTAAAATGGACTTAACTGATATATATAGAGCGTTTCATCCCAAGGAAGCAAAATACACATTCTTTTCAAAAGCACATGGAACATTTTCAAAGATAGACCACATGATAGGACACAAAGCAAGCCTCAACAAATTCAAGAAAATTGAAATCATATCAAGCATATCCTCTGACCATAAGGGCCTGAAAACAGAAACAAATCTCAAGGAAAAAAGCCCCCAAACACTCAAAAACATGGAGATTGAATAGCATGCTATTATACAATGAATGGGTGAAAAATGAGATTAGAGAATAAATCAAAAAGTTTCTGGAAACAAACAAAAATGAACTCACAACAATCCAAAACCTATGGGACACAGCAAAGGCAGTCCTGAGAGGGAAGTTCATAGCAATGCGGGCCTACCTAAAAAGAATAGAAACAGCTCAAATAAACAACCTAACCATACACCTACAAGATCTCGAGGAACAAAAACAAAGACAACCCAGAGCAAGTAGAAGGAAGGAAATAACCAAGATCAGAACAGAATTAAATGACATAGAGACTAAAAGCACAATTGTAAGGATCATGAATCCAGGAGCTCCTTCTTTGAAAAGATAAACAAAATCAATAAGCCCTTAAGCAGGCTCATCAAGAAAAAAAGAGAGAGGACCCAAATAAACACAATCAGAAATGAAAGAGGAGAGACTACAACGGACACCACTGAAATACAAAGGATTGTAAGAAATTACTACGAAGAACTTTATGCCCCAAAATTTGAAAACCTAGATGAAGTGGACAAATTTCTAGAAAAATATAACCTTCCAAAACTGAATGAAGAAGAAGCAGAAAGCCTGAACAGACCAGTAACACCTGATGAAATTGAAACAGTAATCAAAAAACTCCCAAAAAAAAAGCCCTGGACCAGACAGTTTCACAGGAGAATTCTACAGAGCATTTAAGGGGGAGCTAACCCCCATCTTCCACAAATTATTTCAAAAAATTCAAGAAGATGGAAGACTCCCAAACTCATTTTACGAAGCCAACATCATCCGAGTCCCAAAACCACATAAAGACATAACAAAGAAAGAAAACTTCAGGCCAATATCACTGATGAACATAGATACTCAAATCCTCAACAAAATATTGGCAAACCACATCCAGCAATACATTAAAAAGATCATACACCATGACCAAGTGGGTTTCATACCAGGGATGCAAGGATGGTACAACATTCGCAAATCCATAAACATAATATACCACATAAACAAAAGCAAAGACAAAAACCACTTGATCATATCAATAGATGCAGTAAAAGCATTTGATAAGGTACAGCACCCATTTATGACAAAAACCTTCAACAAAGTGGGAATAGAGGGAGCATTCCTCAACATAATAAAGGCCATATATGAGAGACCTGCAGCCAACATCATACTCAATGGACAAAAACTTAGAGCTTTCCCACTAAGATCAGGAACAAGACAAGGATGCCCTCTGTCACCACTCCTATTCAACATAGTATTGGAAGTCATAGCCACAGCAATCAGACAAGAAAAAGCAATAAAAGGCATCCAAATTGGAAAGGAGGAAATGACACTGACACTGTTTGCAGATGACATGATAGTGTACATGGAAAATCCTATAGAATCCACCAAAAAAGTACTCGACCTAATAAATGAATTTGGCAAAACAGCTGGATACAAAGTCAATACTCAGAAATCAAAGGCATTCCTGTATACCAACAACGAAACTGCAGAAACAGAAATCTGGAAAAATACCCCATTGGATATAGCAACTAGAAAAATAAAGTACCTAGGAATAAACCTAACTAAGGAGGTAAAAGACCTGTACTCAGAAATGTACACAACACTGAAGAAAGAAATTAAGGAAGACACCAACAAATGGAAGCATGTAGCATGCTCATGGATTGGAAGAATTAACATCATCAAAATGGCCATACTACCCAAAGCAATTTATAGATTCAATACAATCCCTATTAAAGTACCAATGACATATTTCACAGATATAGAACAAACATTCCAGAAATTTATATGGAATCATAAATGACCCTGAATAGCTGCAGCAATTTTGAAAACGAAAAACAAAGCAGGAGGGATCACAATACCTGATATCAAACTGTATTACAAGGCCACTGTAATCAAAACAGCCTGGTACTGGCATAAAAACAGGCACATAGACCAATGTAACAGAACCCAGAACCCAGAAATAAACTCCAGTCTTTATGGTCAATTAATATTTGACAAAGGAGGCAGGAGCATACAATGGAGCAAAACAGCCTCTTCAACAGATGGTGTTGGGAGACCTGGACAGCTACATGGAAAAAAATGAAACTCGATCACCAACTTACTCCATATACAAAAATAAACTCAAGATGGATAAAAGACTTAAGTAATAGTCGTAACTCCATAAAAGTCCTAGAGGAAAACATTGGCAGGAAAATCTCAGACATTCCACGCAGCAACATCCTCACAGACACGTCCCCAAGAGCAAGGAACGTAAAGGAAAGAATAAACAAATGGGACCTCATCAAAATAAAAAGCTTCTGCATGGCTAAAGAAAACAGCATTAAAATGAAAAGAGAACCAACAGTATGGGAAAACATATTTGCCACGGATACCTCAGACAAGGGCCTTATCTCCAAAATATATAAAGAATTCGCATGACTCCACTCCAGGAAGACAAACAACCCAATTAAAAAGTGGGCAAAGGACTTGAACAGCCACTTCTCCAAGGAGGACCTACAGAGGGCCCAGAGACATATGAAAAGATGCTCAGCATCACTAGCCATCAGAGAGATGCAAATTAAAACCACAATGAGGTACCATCTCACACCTGTCAGAATGGCCAACATAAACAAATCCACAAACAAATGTTGGAGAGGATGTGGAGAAAAGGGAACCCTAGTGCACTGTTGGTGGGAATGCAGACTGGTGAGGCCACTGTGGAAAACAGTATGGAATTTCCTCAGAAAACTAAAAATGGAACTCCCCTTTGACCCAGCAATTCTGCTGCTGGGATTATACCCTAAGAACCCTGAAACACCAATCCAAAAGAGCCTATGTACCCCAATGTTCATAGAAGCACAATGTACAATAGCCAAGTGCTGGAAGCAACCCAAGTACCCATCAGCAAATGAGTGGATCCAAAAACTATGGTACATTTACACAATGGAATTCTGTGAAGCAGAGAGAAAGAAGGATCTTATAATACCCTTTGCAACAGCATGGATGGAACTGGAGAGCATTATGCTAAGTGAAATAAGCCAGGTGGTGAGGGAAAAATACCATATGATCTCACCTTTAACTGAAACATAATCAAGAAAAGAAAAAAACAAACAAAATATAACCAGAGACATTGAAATTAAGAACAATGTAACAATAGCCAGAGGGGAATGGGGAGGGGATAGTGGGGAGAAGGGTCTATAGGAGCTACTATAAAGGACACAAGGACAAAATCAAGGGGGAGGGTAGAGATGGGGGAGGGTGGTGGGACTGGCTGGTGGGGGGTGGAGGGATGGAGAGAAAATGCAGACAATTGTAAGTGAATAAAAATAAAAATGAAAAAAAGAAAAAAGGAAATTTATCATATGAGTCTTTGGCACTTGCATTTAAAAAAGCCAACTGCTCATCCTGGTAGTCTAGCTCCTTTCTAATGTGACCCCATTGTACTTCATTTTGTTAAAAGTTCCAGTTTAGCATTAGTTCTTTTGCTTGTTGCAGTAATAGTAAGTCTTAATGATCTTGGTTCAAATCCTAACCTGGTGACCTTAAGAATATTGCTTAGCCTTTGTTTTCCATCTGGAAGATATAATGTCTGGGGAAATGTTTGGGAATAAAATGAGATCCTGGAACACTGTAGGTGCTCATACTACAGCTGTTGCTGCTACAGCTGTTGCTACCAGCTGGCAACACACACACCTTTTCTAATCTGTGCCTAAACTCAGGTCCCCATCACTGATGTTTTCCCAACTACCTGTGTGCACTCTCCTGCAGAGCAGAGCTCTTCTGTACAACTGTGTTTCTCAGGTGTGTGCATGTGAGTGTATGCATGTGGTGTGATTGTACTCCAGGGCATATTTGGCAATGTCTGGAGGTATTATTTTTTGTTGCCACAACTGAAGGGATTTGGGCAGCTACTGGCTTTAGTGAGTAGATGTCAGTATTGCTGTTGCTGAACACCTTAAAATGTATAAGGACAGCACCCCCAAGACAGACCAAAGAAACCCCACTTGAGGTGGAGAGGGCAGGAGATTCACACAACCACCTGGGAGGTTTCTTCTAGGTGGGGCCACCTCATGACTCTGATGTGCCCTATGGAAATAGGGAAGAATAAACCAGAAGTTTTAGCGTAACTATCCTAGAGCAGGGTCACCTCATGTCCTACATGAAGCTGCTCTGTTTTCTCCAGTCAATACTGGCTGGTTTCTCCTTTGGCCTAATTGTATCCACTTGCAGAATGGCTTTCAGGATTGTCGCTGTTCTTTGGATATTGACTAGGTGAAGGTTGAGTAAAATGAGAAGTTTGCCTGCAGTGTGAGAAGCTCCAGGAAAGTGGCCCCACCCACTCCCCCCTTTCAGTATTCTAAGCCCATTGAGGTCAGAGGCCATGTCTAGTGCACTTCCGAGCAATGTGGAGGATCTCATTTACGGAGTTACTCAAGGAATGATTAACAGAAAAGAAAGAACACTTATCACCTCATCAGTGGGAGTGGGAAGGTGGTTCAGAGACAGGCAATTCAAACTTTCAAAACCACAGCTGGTGTATCTCCTGACAGCAGCACATAGAGAGCAAAAGAACCTTTTGTTTTCCTTTCTCAGAAAAAAGAGCTGCTACAATCACTTTTTCTTGTAAAGTGGTAACTGGAAGCAACCATTGGTTGCAATTGCTAATTCAGCTTATCTCTAAAAGACATTGAATTTAGGCACAGTTCCTCCGTTTCTCCACTCCTTCCCTCCAAACACACACACACAATTATTTTTCTTTGTGTTTAAGTCTTGAGCAATGATGTCACACACTTCTTCTTAAATGAGTTAAATGAAATATAAAATAATTACAAAATCCAATTGTGTCCTACTGCTATTCACTAAAGATTCTTAAAGGCACGAAGTTACAATATTTTGTTGCTATTAGGAAGTATTTTAATTTGCAAGTGCACATTTCCCACAAAGAAACAGTTACTTGACTTACATGATCAGAGTTGATTTTTGTTTAAAAATATATTTTTGTGTCTTGACACAAATTTACTTGTTGGAGCTTTTGTAAAAATAAACTTCATTTATTTTGAAAATATAAATTTATGCACAGTTCATCTATATGAATACATACTCCTTTATACTCTTTCTTTAAGAATAGACCTAAAAAAATACAAGTTTTAAAATGAACATTTGACTATGAATTGATTTTCTTTATTTTAATTTTTTAAAATATATTTATTGATTATGCTATTACAGTTGTCCCATTCCCCCCCCCCACTCCACTCCATCCTGCCCACCTCCTCCCTCCCACATTCCCCCCTATAGTTCATGTCCATGGGTCATACTTATAAGTTCTTTGGCTTCTACATTTCCTACACTATTCTTACCCTCCCCCTGTCTATTTTCCACCTATCATCTATGCTACTTATTCTCTGTACCTTTCTCCCCCTCTCCCTCTCCCACTCCCCTATTGACACCCCTCCATGTGATCTCCATCTCTATGGTTCTGTTCCTGTTCTAGTTGTTTGCCTAGTTTGCTCTTGTTTTTGTTTTAGGTGTGGTCGTTAATAACTGTGAGTTTGCTGTCATTTTTACTGTTCCTATTTTTGATCTTCTTTTTCTTAGGTAACTCCCTTTAACATTTCATATAATAAGGGCTTGGTGATGATGAACTTCTTGAACTTGACCTTATCTGAGAAGCACTTTATCTGCCCTTCCATTCTAAATGATAGCTTTGCTGGATACAGTAATCTTGGATGTAGGTCCTTGCGTTTAATCTTGGGTAATGTAAGTATGATGTGCCTTGGTGTGTTCCTCCTTGGGTCCAGCTTCTTTGGGACTCTCTGAGCTTCCTGGACTTCCCGGAAGTCTATTTCCTTTGCCATATTAGGGAAGTTCTCCTTCATTATTTGTTCAAATAAGTTTTCAATTTTTTGTTCTTCCTCTTCTCCTTCTGGCACCCCTATAATTCGGATGTTGGAATGTTTCGAGATGTCCTGGAGGTTCCTATGCCTTTCCTCATTTTTCCGAGTTCTTGTTTCTTCATTCTTTTCTGGTTGGATGTTTGTTTCTTCCTTCTGGTCCTCACCATTGATTCGAGTCCCAGTTTCCTTCGCATCACTATTGGTTCCCTGTACATTTTCCTTTGTTTCTCTTAGCATAGGCTTCATTTTTTCATCTACTTTTCGAACAGATTCAACCAATTCTGTGAGCATATTGATAACCAGTGCTTTGAACTGTGCATCCGATAGGTTAGCTATCTCTTCCTCGCTTAGTTGTATTTTTTCTGGAGCTTTGAAGTGTTCTGTCATTTGGGCCATTTTTTTTTCTTTTTTTTTGTCTTGGCGCATCTGTTACTTTAAGGGGCGGAGCCTTAGGTGTTCACTGGGGCGGGGTAACGCTGGTTGCTGTGCTGTGACGCTGTACGTGGGGGAGGGGCTGAGAGGGAGCAATGGCGCCCGCCTCACTCTCCTCCGGATTTCAGTCTTTCACTCCGATACCCACAATCAAACTGGGCCCCTCTGGTGCTGGTTCCCCAGTGGGTGGGCTTGTGCACACTCTAGGCCCATGTGGGTCTCTCCAACAACCTCTCCCATGAGGCTGGGAGTCTCTCCTGCTGATGCCCCAACCCCCACGGGTGCTTTTAATCAGAGGTTTGAGGCTTTATTTCCCGGAGCTGGAGCCCTGGGTTGCGCAGTCTGCTTCGCTCCCCGCAGTTCGCCCGGTTTATCTGTGTGCGAATGTGGGGCCCCGGGGTGCTACCCACTGCTCTGCCTGCCCCGCTCTCTGTCACTCTGAGTCCGGCCCTCTTTGTTTATCTGCGCAAATGTAGGGTTGCAGGGCCTGCTAGTGCTCGGACTGCCTGCCCCGTTCGTCCCACACTCCGCCAGTCTCAGTCCCGCCACAGCCACGTGAGTACTCTCCACCCCGGGTGCCCATCTCCACCCCTCCTATCGGTCTGGATGAATGTTTATTTTGTATTTCCTTGGTGTTGGACCCCCTTGCCGTTCGATTTTCTGTCAATTCTGGTTGTGCGAGGAGGCGCAGTGTGTCTACCTATGCTGCCATCTTGGTTCTCCCCTCTTTTAATTTTTTAATAGTTTTTAAAATTTTTATTTTTTTAATATTTTAGTTATTTTTAGAGAAAGGGGAAGGAGGGGGAAAGAGAGGGAGATACATATCAATGTGTGGTTGTCTCTCGTATGCCCCCTACTGGGGACCTGGCCTGCAACCCAGGCATGTGTCCTGACTGGGAATAAAACTGGCAACGCTTTGGTTTGCAAGTTGGCATTCAATCCACTGAGCCTCACCAGCCAGGGCTGAATTGATTTTCTAAGAATGATTTATCCAAGGAATCAAAGAAAGATGAGCATTCCTTCTATTCTATTTTCTTAAATAGTTTGCAGACTTAAAATGATATTTCAAATATAATACTACCATGTCATTTTATCAATACTACCAGTTGTTTTATCAATAATTAACAATAAATGATTACTACTTAAAGTTCACCTAAAGACTAAATGCATCATTTTCTTTTTCTTAATTTTTTTGGATACATTTTCATTTCTTTTCTTCCCATGGGTCAATGTGAGCAAGTTATTCACCATCTCTGGCCCTTAGTTTCCTCAAACCTAGAATGTGGTATTTGGTTATCGACTAGGTGAAGGTTGAGTGAATGTGGTTTTCAAACCTGGCTGCACAGAAGAATCACCTGGGGGGTGCTTAATGAAATGCATAACGCCTCCTCCCCCACCCCTGCCCCTACCCCTACCCCTCACCCCTCACCCTCACCCTCACCCTCAAATGATTCCACTGATAATCAGGTGTAGACTCTTGCTGTCAATTATCTCTTAGATTTTTATCAGCTTTAAAATTCTGTGATCTGACAACATTCATTTTGGTGAGGGTGGTGAAATGGCAAATCATCGGTCTCAAATGGGGTGGTTAGGTTGGTATCATGCTTCTCACGGCCAATTTAGTTACGGATGTCAATAGTCTTAAACCTAACCTGTTACCCAGCAGTTCTATTTCTAGGCATTTGTTCTTAAGAGAAAATATATGCTGTACCAAGTATTTAGTTATGAGCACATTCACTTCAGAATTATATAAAATAGAGAAAAATGAAAACAAACCTAAATGGAGAATGTTTAAATAAATTATAGTATAACCATCCACTGGAATACTATGTAGACATTGAATATCATAATTTTATAAAACATTTTATATCATTGGAAAATGCTTATGAGTTGCTAAGTTTAAAAGTAGGTAATATAATAATATCATTTTTGGGTAACATATATATATATATATATATATATAAAATGACCTTGGTAGGTCTAGAGCAAAATGATGACAGTAATTATCTCTGGGTGGAGGGATTAGGATTAATTTTGATTTCTCTTCTTTTTACATATCTGTATTTTTAAATTTACCTATGGCCATTGTGTATAATTGCTTCAATTTAAAAGGTTATTTTAAAAATCATTCTTTAATCTGGCTCCTGCAGGATATACGCGTTTACTCCTCTAGCTCTTTGTTTTCCAAATTGAACTCTGAAAGGGTTTAGCTACAAATTCAGCTTTGCCAGGACTGGTAAGCTCAAAGCAGCAAGCATGAGTGGGCTACACTCTGCATCTTGCTGTCAGATCACCAAAAAAGAAATGGAGAAGATAGAGCTTTAATCAAAAGCACAATCCAAAATAGAGTGACATAAGTGCTCGGTTAACATGTTGCCAGGATGTGGGACTGACTGAAGAGAGAGTTCCAAGCTGGGAGGAATGCACAGGCCAAGAGGTGCTCCCAGACCAAGGGGCTCCCAGACCATTGTCCCAGGTGGACAATGGGAGGAGAAACTGCTGCAGAGATGATGAAGCATATGCACTGGGGTGTTCAAGGACATGGCGTATTTGAGAGAAATAGAAGATTTGGATCTGAGTGACAAGTAGGGCAAAGACTATATATATGTTGGAGAAGAAATCTGGGAAACTCCCAGTCCTTGCTAATTTTGGGCAAATTAGGGAAAGGTGCTTCCTCCTCTGACCAGACACAGACTCAGCACAGGTCAGGGAACTGATTTGGCAATTGAAGCATGGGTTGGATTCTAGTTTTCACTTGTTCCAGCAGCTGGACACACTCATACAGTATACAACCTGAGCAACTGTTCCTAAAAGAACACAATGAGGGAAAGATATAGAGACTCTAAGAAAGTCAATAATTTCTCCAAAGTCCCACAAGTCAGTCAGAGCAGGGATGTGCATGCAGAGTGAAGGCTCTTGGGAATTATTCTGTGGGCTGTGTGAACCATCACTTGTTTTTGAGGAGGAAACAAAATTGAATTCACTGAGTCTATGGAGAATAGTTAGGAAGCTATTGCAATAGTCTTGGTGAGATGATGAAGGTGTGAATTGGGGCAACATCAATGAGTTATAAGAGAAGGAAATGAACACAATGCATATTGTGTATAGGTAGCATAAGAGAATTTTCAAGTAGGGTCAAGTGAGGAGGAGTGACAGGAAGGATCACCTTGATATGGGTCTTGAAGCCATCAGTATTTGCAGATAGTTTAAGTGGTGGGAATCCATGAGAGTCCCTAGAGAGAGAAGTAAGGACAGATATTTAGAGAATGACTGCATGTAAGCTCTTGAGCCAGGGGCAGAAATCAACAAAGGAATTTAAAAAGAGCACTCAGAGTGATGGACAGGAGACCAAGAAGGGAGTGTGGTGTCATGGAGACCAAGGGTAGAGTTTCAAAGAGGACTTGGTCACAGCATCAAATGAGAAAATTTGCATGCCAATCAGATCTGGAGTTAACCTTTTCATGAACAGTTCAACTAGCACTTTAGAAATAAGACCCTAAGAATCAGGGGGTAGGTGTGTAGTAGGGGTGGTAAAGTCTGAAGCTGAGCTCTTTTGTAAGAACCTGGGCAGAAAAAGGAAGAAACAAGGGAGGGCAGCAGTTGCACAGGAAAGTGAATATAAGGGATGGCTTTAGTTATGGTGGGGGAGACTAGGACATCTTTAGAGAGGGAGTGGAAGAAGCCTGTAGAGAAATGTAAAAATGAGACAAGGCAGAATCCTTTAAGAGGTAAGACTGCATTCAGGGCTGGGGTAATTGAGAGATCAAATTCAGCACGTAAGTGGAGGGGCTAACTGTGGAAAAAGAGCCATCTTTCTCAGGGATTAGGAATGAAGAGGAGGGAGAATGTGGGTGAAGATCCTGGAAGGATCTCTTTCCTGAGGTGGGAAAGAGGGGGGGGTTGGTACATCAGATGGTGCCCATTTTCTCAGTGGCTCCTAGATTTGATGATGGAATTTTCAAGCCAAGCAGAAGGTCTGAAAAGACGCTATGGGAGTGGAAAGGAAATTGAATAGAAGGGTCAATTAGCAGTATGCCTGGTCTCCTTTCTATAGTTGGGTAACATGAATTTGTTAGTTTTGTGAGAAAACTGTTAATCATTTTGATAAAGAGAAAGTTATGTTTATCTTACCCTTCTATTTTCATGATACAACACAGTGCCTGGCATAGCAGATGCTCAATAAGTATCTGTTTAATGAATAAATTCTGTAATTGTGCTGATCGATAAAATTAGGTGAGTGCCACCAGCTTTTATTGAGTGACCAGTGGAAAACTAAATTGAGTGAGGCTTAGAGAATGGGAAGATGCATGACCAAATGGGAATCCCACCCTGGGTCTACTGCCAAATACAAGGTCTCTCCGCTATTGTGCTGATTAACTTACTCCTTGCCACTCTCAAATGATTAAAGAGGGAGATGTTGTGCCCTTGGTTTACAAACATTTTCCACTTTCTTCTTCTTGTCAGTTTCCTCTTGTCAAAACTGCCCACCTAGTGTAGTGCTATCAATCACATGTGCAGGTGATTTCAGTCACTTATTGAGTGCCTAACCAGTGCAGGTGACTTGGCCTGGGATGGATCTAGGATGTCCTCTATCTCTGCCAAAGAATGAGGCCGCCCATCCACCAGCCCTCTGATTGTTCTTCATTAGAGGCTGCAGCTGCTTCCTCTAGACTCTCTTTACAATAAGATGTTGCTTTTGGTTCTCAGTTCACCTTTAATTTCTATTCTCCAAGTTCAAGTCAATCTGTTCTCCTTGGCCTTATCACTACACCACCCAATCCTACCCCAATTTTTCTTCTGGTCTTTGAAATGTGAAGAACTTTTCCTTACCCAGGATTTCTGTCTTTCCCTTTGTTTTCTGGTTGAAATATTTATTCTGGGAACACATGGCCTCACTCCCATGGCTGATTTCCCTTGGGCTCTTCTGATATGAAGAATCATAAATCTCATTTCCAGAAGTGTGTATTATCACTCTTACTTTCCCTGTGTTGGCCTACACATTTCCAAGACACCTCCTTTTGGGGTGTTATCCAGCTGACTGAGTTTCCTGGGGGAAGTGAGACTCTTCTAGCAGGTGTTTGGTTCTTTGGTTCCCTCAGCCCCTCTCTGGATAAGGTCTCTGGCTTTCCCTCCAGCTCTCTGAACCAACACTTCCACCCTAGCCCTTTCCACATTCTGAACTCCTCTCAGGCCATCCACTGGCCCATTCAGAGACTGTGTTTTAGATTTTTTTATTTTTCTTTTTAACAATTAACTATATTTTAGAACAATCTTAGTTTTATTTATTTATTTTTTTAGTTTTTTAAATTGTAGTTCAAGTACAGTTTTCTGCCTTCCCCCCAACCTCTCCCCACCACCCCAGCCCTCCCCACATCCCTCCTGTTTCCACCCCCCCCTTGTTATTGTCCATGTGTCCTTTATAATAGTTTCTGCAAACCCTTCACCCTTTTACTCTATAATCCACTCCCCTCTGCCCTCTGCCCTCTTGTCCTGTAAGCCTGTTTTCAATTTCCGTGTCTTTGGTTATATTTTGCTTGCTTGTTCATTTTGTTGTTAGGATCCTGTTAAAGGTGAGATCATATGGTATTTGTCTTTCACTGCCTGGCTTATTTCACTTCACATAATGCTCTCCAGTTCCATCCATGCTGTCACAAAGTGTAGGAGTTCCTTCTTTCATTCTGCTGTGTAGAATTCCATTGTGTAAATGTACAGGGTTTTTTGATCCATTCATTTACTGATGGGCACTTAGGTTGCTTCCAGTACTTGGCTATTGTAAATTGTGCTGCTATGAACATCGGGGTACATAGGTTCTTTTGGATTGGTGTTTCAGCATTCTTGGGATATAATCCCAGCAGCGGAATTGCTGGGTCAAAGGGCAGTTCCATTGTTAGTTTTCTGAGAAAATTCCATATTGTTTTCCACAGTGGCCTCACCAGTCTGCATTCCCACCAACAGTGCACTAGGGTTCCCTTTTCTCCACATCCTCTCCAACATTTGTTGTTTGTTGCTTTGTTTATGATGGCCATTCTGACTGGTGTGAAGTGTTATCTCATTGTGGTTTTAATTTGCATCTCTCTGATAGCTAGCGATACTGAGCACCTTTTGATATGTGTCTGGACCCTCTGTATGTCCTCCTTGGAGAAGTGCCTGTTCAAGTCGTTTGGCCATTTTTTAATTGGGTTGCTTGTCTTCTTAGAGTAGAGTTGTGTGAGTTCTTTATATATTTTGGAGATCAGGACCTTGTCTGAGGAATCATTGGCAAATATGTTTTCCCATACTGTTGGTTCTCTTTGCATTTTAATGCTGTTTTCTTTAGCACTGCAGAAGCTTTTTATTTTGATGAGGTCCCATTTGTTTATTCTTTCCTTTATGTCCCTTGCTCTAGGGGACATATCAGTGAAAATATTGCTGTGTGGAATATCTAAGATTTTCCTGCCTATGTTCTCCTCTAGAACTTTAATGGTGTCATTATTTATATTTAAATCTTTATCCACCTTGCATTTATTTTTGTGTATGGTGCAAGTTGGTGCTCAAGTTTCATTTTTCTGTATGCAGCTGTCCAGCTCTCCCAACACCATTTGTTGAAGAGGCTGTATTTTCTTCATTTTATGCTTCTTTCCCCTTCATCAAATATTAATTCATCATAGAGACATGGGTTTATTTCTGGGCTCTCTGTTCTGTTCCATTGGTCTATGTGCCTGTTTTTATGCCAGTACCAGGCTGTTTTGATTACAGTGGCCTTGTAATGCAGTTTGATATCAGGTATTGTGATCCCTCCTGCTTTGTTCTTCTTTCTCAAAATTTCTCCAGCTATTCAGGGTCATTTATGGTTCCATATAAATTTTGGAAATGTTTGTTCTATATCTGTGAAATATATCCTTGGTATATTAGTAGGGATTGCATTGAATCTATAAGTTGCTTTAGGTAGTATGGACATTCTGATGATGATAATTCTTCTGATCCATGAACACGTTATATGTTTTCAGTTGTTTGTGTCTTCCTTAATATCTTTCTTCAGTGTTTTGTGGATTTCTGAGTACAGGTCTTATACCTTCTTGGTTAGGTTTATTGCTAGGTATTTTATTTGTCTTGTTGCTATATCAAATGGGATTTTTTCCTGATTTCTATTTCTGATGTTTCATTGTTGGTGTTCAAGAATGTGTTTCATTTCTGAATATTGACTTTGTATCCCATTGTTTTGCCAAATTCATTTATTAGGTCGACCAGTTTTTTGGTGGAGTCTGTAGGATTTTCTATGTACACTATCATGTCATCTGCAAACAATGACAGTTTTGTTTCCTCCTTTCCAGTTTGGATGCCTTTTATTTTATTTTCTTGTCTGATTGCTCTGGCTAGGACTTCCAGTATTATGTTGAATAGAAGTGATGAAAGTGGACAACCTTGTGTTGTTCCTGATCTTAGTGGGAGAGATTTTAGTTTTTACCCATTGAGTATGATGACTGTAGGTCTCTCATATATGGCCTTTATTATGTTGAGGAATGCTTCGTCAGTTCCCCTTTTGCTGAGTGTTTTTATCATAAAGGGGTGCTGTACCTTATCAAATAGTTGTTCTGCATCTATTGATATGATCATGTGATTTTTGTCTTTGCTTTTTTTCATGTGATATTTGACCTTTATTGATTTGCCAATATTGTGGCATCCTTGCAACCCTGGAATAAATCCCACTTGGTCATGGTGTATGATCTTTTTAATGTATTGCTGGATGCGGTTTGCCAATATTTTGTTGAGGATTTTAGCATCTATGTTCATCAGTGATATTGGCCTGAAGTGTTTTTTCTTTGTGGTGTCTTTATCTGGTGTTGGGATTAGGATGATACTGACTTCATATAAAGAGTTTGGGAGCCTTCCATCATCTTGGGTTTTTGGAATAGTCTGTGAAAGAGAGGGGTAGCTCTTCCTTAAACGCTTTGTAGAATTCTCCTGTGAAGCAATTGGGTCCAGGACTTTTGTGTGTCAAGGGGTTTTTGATCACTGCATCAATGTTGTCTGCTGCTATTGGTCTATTCAGGCTTTCTGCTTCCTCTTCATTGAGTTTTAGATTATATATTTCTAGAAATTTGTCCATTTCACCTAGGTGTTCAAATTTCTTGGCATATCGTTCTTTGTAGTAATTTCTTACAATCCTTTGTATTTCTGTGTTATCAGTTGTAATCTCCCCTCTTTCATTTCTGATTGTGTTTATTTGGGTCCTCTCTCTTTTATTCTTGATGAGTCTGCTTAAGGACTTGTCGATTTTGTTTATCTTTTCAAAGAACCAGCTCCTGGATTTATTAATCCTTTGAATTTTTCTTTTATTTTCTATGTCATTTAATTCTGCTATGATCTTGGGTTATTTCATTCCTTCTACTTGCTCTGGGCTGTCTTTGTTGTTGTTCTTCAAGTTCTTGTAGGTGTAGAGTTATGGTGTTTATTTGAAATGTTTCTATTCTTTTTAGGTAGGCCTGTGTTGCTATGAACTTCCCTCTCAGGACTGCTTTCGATGTGTCCCATAAGTTTTGGATTGTTGTAAGTTCATTTTCTTTTGTTTCCAGAAACATTTTGATTTCTTCCTTGCTTTGATTCTTGACCCATTCATTGTTTAATAGCATCCTATTCAATCTCCATGAGTTTCAGTGTTTCTGAGTTGTTTCCTTGAGGTTGGTTTCTAGAGAAAATGCTTGATATGATTTCAAGCATTCTGTGGTCAGAAAAAATGCTTGATATGATTTCAGTTTTATTGAATTTGCTGAGGCTTGTTTTGTGCCCTATCATGTTGTCTATCTTTGGAAATGCTCCATGTGCATTTGAAAAGAATGTATATTTTGCTTCTTTGGGATGAAAGGCTCTCTATATATCAGTTAAGTTCATTCAATCTAGGACATTGTTCAGTGCTGCAATATCTTTGTTGATATTTTGTTTGGAAGACCTATCCATCTTTGACAGTGGGGTGTTGAAGTCTCCCCCATTGTCAAAGTAATTGTTTTGCTGTCAATATCTTTCTTGAAGTCCTCCAAGATTTTCTTTATGTATTTGGGTGCTCCTATGTTGAGTGACTATATATTTACAATGTTTATATCTTCTTTATGGAATCTTCCCTGGAGTATTATGAAGTGACCAGCTGGTTCTCTTCTTTTTAAAAATTTTTTTGTATTATTTTTTTTATATATTTATTGATTTTGCTATTACAGTTGTCCCATTTCCACCCCTTCACTCAACTTCATCCTTCCCACCCCCTCCCTCCCACATTTCCCCCCTGTAGTTCATGTCCATGGGTCATAGTTATAAGTTCTTTGGCTTCTACATTTCCTACACTATTCTTACCCTCCCCCTGTCTATTTTCCACTTATCATTTATGTTATTTATTCTCTGTACCTTTCCCCCCTCTCTCCCCCTCCCAATCCCCTATTTATAACCCTTCATGTGATCTCCATTTCTGTGGTTCTGTTCCTGTTCTAGTTGTTTGCTTAGTTTTCTTTTGTTTTTGTTTTAGGTGTGGTCGTTAATAACTGTGAGTTTGCTGTCATTTTTACTGTTCATATTTCTTATCTTCTTTTTCTTAGGTAACTCCCTTTAACATTTCATATAATAAGGGCTTGGTGATGATGAACTTCTTTAACTTGACCTTATCTGAGAAGCACTATATCTTCCCGTGTATTCTAAATGATAGCTTTGCTGGATAGAGCAATCTTTTATGTAGGTCCTTGCCTTTCATGACTTGGAATACTTCTTCCCAGCCCTTCTTGCCTGTAAGGTCTCTTTGGAGAAATCAGCTGACAGTCTTATGGGAACTCCTTTGTAGGTAACTGTGTCCTTTTCTCTTGCTGCTTCTAAGATTCTCCTTCTGTTTAATATTGGGTAATGTAATGATGATGTGCCTTGGTGTGTTCCTCCTTGGGTCCAGCTTATTGGGTACTCTCTGAGCTTCCTGTACTTCCTGGAAGTCTATTTCCTTTGCCACACTGGGGAAGTTCTCCTTCATTATTTGTTCAAATAAGTTTTCAATTTTTTGTTCTTCCTCTTCTCCTTCTGGCACCCCTATAATTCGGATGTTGGAACATTTCAAGATGTGCTGGAGGTTCCTAAGCCTCTCCTCATTTTTCCAAATTCTTGTTTCTTCATTCTTTTCTGGTTGGATGTTTCTTTCTTCCTTCTAGTCCAGACCATTGACTTGAGTCCCAGTTTCCTTCGCATCACTATTGGTTCCCTGTACATTTTCCTTTGTTTCTCTTGTCATAGCCTTCATTTTTTCATCTAGTTTTCAAACAAATTCAACCAATTCTGTGAGCGTCTTAATAACTAGTGTTTTGAACTCTGCATCTTATAGGTTGGCTATCTCTTCCTCGCTTAGTTGTATTTTTTCTGGAGCTTTGAAATGTTCTGTCATTTGGCCCATTTTTTTTTTTTTTTTTGTCTTGGCGCATCTGTTACTTTAAAGGGCAGA
Organism: Desmodus rotundus; assembly: GCF_022682495.2. Taxonomy (NCBI): domain Eukaryota; kingdom Metazoa; phylum Chordata; class Mammalia; order Chiroptera; family Phyllostomidae; genus Desmodus; species Desmodus rotundus. The sequence continues at coordinate 94,532,413 of NC_071391.1, forward strand.
GCCTTAGGTGTTCCCCAGGGCGGGGTATTGCTGGTCAGTGAGCTGTGACACTGTACGTGGGGGAGGGGCAAAGAGGGAGTAATGTCGCCCATTCCACTCTGTCTGATCTCAGTCACTCCCTCGGCTACCCACAATGAAGCTGGGCACCTCTGGTGCTGGTTCCCGAGTGGGTGGGCTTGTGCACACTCTAGGCCCCTGTGGGTCTCTCCAATGACCTCTCCTGTGAGCCTGGGAGTCTCTCCTGCTGTCGCCCCAACCCCGACGGGCATTTTCTTTCTTTCTTTCTTTCTTTTTTTTTAATTTTTATTGTTTTTCAATTACAGTTGTATGCCTTTTCTCCCCATCCCTCCACCCCACCACAGCTGACCCCACCTCCCTCCCCCACCTCCACCCTCCCCCTTCATTTGGTCCATGTGTCCTTTATAGTAGTTCCTGTAATCCCCTCTTCCCACTGCCCCCCCCCCCCCCCCCCCGGCTATTGTTAGATTGTTCTTAACTTCAATGTCTCTGGTTATATTTTGTTTGCTTTTTCTTCTATTGATTATGTTCCAGTTAAAGGTGAGATCATATGGTATTTGTCCCTCACTGCCTGGCTTATTTCAGTTAGCATAATGCTCTCCAGTTCCATCCATGCTGTTGTAAAGGGTATAAGCTCCTTCTTTCTCTGCTGCGTAGAATTCCATTGTGTAAATATACCATAGTTTTTGGATCCACTCGTTTGCTGATGGGCACTTAGGTTGCTTCCAGTACTTGGCTATTGTAAATTGTGCTGCTATGAACATTGGTGTGCACAGGTTCTTTTGGATTGGTGTTTCAGGGTTCTTAGGGTATAATCCCAGCAGCAGAATTGCTGGGTCAAAGGGCAGTTCCATTTTTAGTTTTCTGAGGAAATTCCATACTGTTTTCCACAGTGGCCTCACCAGTCTGCATTCCCACCAACAGTGCACTAGGGTTCCCTTTTCTCCACATCCTCTCCAACATATGTTTGTGGATTTGTTTATGTTGGCCACTCTGACTGGTGTGAGATGGTACCTCGTTGTGGTTTTAATTTGCATCTCTCTGATGGCTAGTGATGCTGAGCATCTTTTCATATGTCTCTGGACCCTCTGTATGTCTTCCTTGGAGAAGTGTCTGTTCAAGTCCTTTGCTCATTTTTTAATTGGGTTGTTTGTCTTCCTGGAGTGGAGTCATGTGAGTTCTTTATATATTTTGGGGATGAGGCCCTTGTCTGAGGTATCATTAGCAAATATGTTTTCCCATACTCTTGGTTCTCTTTGTAATTTGGTGCTGTTTTCTTTGGCCATGCAGAAGCTTTTTATTTTGATGAGGTCCCATTTGTTTATTCTTTCCTTTATGTCCCTTGCTTTAGGGGATGTGTCTGTGAGGATGTTGCTGCGTGAAATGTCTGAGATTTTCCTGCCAATGTTTTCCTCAAGGACTTTTATGGTGTTATGACTTATATTTTAGTCTTTTATCCATCTTGAGTTTATTTTCGTGTATGGTGTAAGTTGGTGATCGAGTTTCAGTTTTTTGCACGTAGCTGTCCAGATATCCCAACACCATCTGTTGAAGAGGCTGTTTTTGCTCCATTTTATGCTTCTTTCTCCTTCATCAAATATTAATTCACCATAGAGACATGGGTTTATTTCTGGGCTCTCTGTTCTGTTCCATTGGTCTATGTGCCTGTTTTTATGCCAGTACCTGGCTGTTTTGATTACAGTGGCCTTGTAATACAGTTTGATATCAGGGATTGTGATCCCTCCTGCTTTGTTCTTCTTTCTCAAAATTGCTGCAGCTATTCGGGGTCGTTTATGGTTCCATATAAATTTCTGAAATGTTTGTTCTATATCTGTGAAATATGTCATGGGTACTCTAATAGGGATTGCATTGAATCTATAAATTGCTTTGGGTACTGTGGCCATTTTGATGATGTTAATTATTCCAATCCATGAGCATGGTACATGCTTCTATTTGGTTGTTTCTTCCTTAATTTCTTTCTTCAGTGTTGTGTAGTTTTCTGAGTAGAGGTCTTTTACCTCCTTGGTTAGGTTTATTCCTAGGTACTTGATTTTTCTTGTTGCTATATCAAATGGGATTCTTTTCTTGATTTCTTTTTCTGCAGTTTCGTTGTTGGTATACCCGAATGCCTTTGACATCTGAGTATAGACTTTGTATCCAGGATGGGCATTTATCAGAGGTTTGAGGCTTTATTTCCCCGAGCTGGAGCCCTAGGTTACGAGGTCTGCTTTGCTCCCCACCATTTGCCGTTAGTCACGGTTTCTCTGTGCTCTAATGTGGGGCTGCGGGGTGCTACCCGCTGCTCTGCCTGCCCCGTTCTCCACCACTCTGAGTCCAGCCCTCTCGGTTTATCTGTATACGAATGTGGGTCATCAGGGTCTGCTAGTGGTCAGACTGCCTGCCCCTTTCGTCGCCAGTCTGGGTCCCGCCACGGCCACACGAGTCCTCTCCTCCCTGGCTGCCATCTCCACCCCTCCTACCGGTCTGGATGTATGTTTCTTTTTTATCTACTTGGTGTCAGACTTCCCTGCCATTCGATTTTCTGTCAGTTCTGGTTGTGCGAGGAGGCGCAGTGTGTGTACCTACGCCGCCATCTTGGCTCCACACTTATCTGGTTCTCTTCTTATGGCCCCTTTTTTTAAGTCTTTTTTGTCTGATATGACTATTGCTACCCTGGCTTTATGTTTTCCTGTTCATTTGTTTAGAAAGTTTGTTTCTAGCCCTTCACTTTCAGTCTTTGTAGGTCTTTTGTCCTGAGGTGGGTCACCTGTAGGCAGCATATGTGTGGGTCATGCTTTCTTATCCATTCAGCTATTGTATGTCTTTTGGTTGGAGCATTTAATCTATTTACATTTGTTATTATTGATAGGTACTTATTCATTGTAGATTTTTTTTGTACCTATGTTCCTCTCTTTCTCTCTCTTTTCCTTCCTTTCCTTACAGCAGTCCCTTTAGCATCTCATGCAGAGGTAGTTTGGTGGACGTGTTTTCTTTGAGGCTTTTTTTGTCTGGGAAGCTCCTTATTTGGCCTTCCATCTTAAATGAGAGCCTTGCTGGGTAAAGTATCCTTGGGTGCAGCAGACCTGTGGTTCTCATTACTTGGAATTTCTTGCCATTCTCTTGCGGCTTGGAGCATTTCCTTTAAGAAGTCAGCTGCTTACCTTATTGGAGATCCCTTGTATGTTACTTCTTGTTTCTCCCTTGCTGCCTTTAAGATTCTCTCTTTGTCTTTGAATTTTGTCATTTTAATTATATGTCTTGGAGTGTGTCTCTTTGTGTTCCTCTTGATTGGGACCCTCTCTGCTTCCTGGACTTGTGTTACTTTTTCTCTCATCAAATTTAGGAAGTTTTGAATCATTACTTTTTCAAACAGGTTTTCTATTCCTTACTCTTCTTCTTCTCTTTCTGGTATCCCTATTTTATGGATATTATTATGTTTCATTTTGTCCTGCATTTCCCGTAACCCCTCTTCATTCTTTATTGAGCCTCTTTTCTTTTTCTTCTTTCTTGGTGTTTTTTTCTACCTTGTCCTCCATCTCGCTGATCCCATCCTGTACTTCATTGAGCCTGCTTTTGATTACTTCTATTGTGTTCTTCAGTTCAGAAATTGTATTCTTCATTTTCTCTTGGCCCTTGTTGATAGTTTCTATATTCTTTTTCATGCTGATATAGTTTGCAGTGAGTTCACTGTAGTTTCCCTGTAGCTTTTGGTAATTCTCTGTGATCTCATTGAGCTTCCTGATAATCATTGCTTGAACTCAATATCTGATAGTTGAATTGCCTCTATTTCATTTAGCATTCTTTCTGAGGCTTCCTCCTTTCCTTTCATTTGGGGCTTGTTTCTTTGTCTTCCAATTGTTTGTGACACTCTTCTTGTTAGCCCCTGCTTCTTAAATTGATCTGCTGTGCTTCCCTTGGTTTCTGGTGTGAACTTCTATCGTTGGAGACTTGTGAGATTCAGTAGTGCAGTCTCCTTGATCTCCTGAGTTCGCTGGTCTTGGGCTTTTGTTTATTTTGGTTCTCTGTATGTCTTCAGGTTTTGATTATTTTGGCGTCTTTGTTTGGTGGGTCCTTCCCTCCAGCTGGTTAACTGAGGGTTACTCCATCTACTACATCTTGTATTCTGTTTTGCAGATATGGACAGGTTGTGTTGAAGTTGATTCTTCTGTGTGTATGAGGTTTTGAGGCTTCTCTCTCACTTTTGTTTAGTTGTGTGCTCTGGGTAATTTCTCCACCTTTTAGTTGTTTTTCAGGTTGGTCCGTGGTTGAGGTTAGTGTGGCTTCCACTCCCTGCTTCACCTTCTTCCATTGTTATCTGTTGGTCATTCCTGTGTTGGTGGGTTTCCTCTTCCAGCAGGTGTACTGGTGTTCACCGTTCCCACCTTGCAAGTTCTCTGGAGTAGCAAAGTGAAATTTGTCTCAGTGTCTCAGTTATTAGGATGACCCCTGTTTGGGGCTAACTCTGATCTTTTCAGAGCTCTAGGTTTTATTGTCTCACCTATGGGAGAAGGTGAAAAAAAATTAAAAGAAAAAGGGAAGGAAGGAAAAAGGAATAGAAAAGGAAAGGGAATGCCTTTGGGTGTGAATGCTGCTTTCTTGCTCTGTCCTCACATGGTCTTTCCTTTGTGAGCACGCATCTCTGGTGTCTCTCCCTTCTAATAAGGACACAGTCATGAGTTAGGTCCCAGACACATGACCTTACTTAACCTTAATTGCCCATTTAAAAGCCCTATCTCCAAGTATAGTCACAGGTCAAAGTATACAGGGAAGTTAGAACTTCAACATATGAATTTTGTGGGGATGAAATTCAGCCATAATGTTGTCTATAGAGAAATCAAGAATATAGGATTAAGTAACACTGTGGCACAGTGGAAAAATAGTGGGCCCTAACCCAAAGGTTATGGGGGTTGAAATTGTCTTTTGCTATGGCTCTGCCTTTTCATGTGGACATGATATTAAATGAAATACACCAGTCAAAAAAAGGGTGAATATGGTATAATTTCACTTATGAGATGCCCAGAGTAGTCATGTTCGTAGGGACAGAAAATGGAAAGGATGTTGCTAGGGGATGGGGTGATGGGGAAATGAGGAGTTAATGTTTAATGGATATAGTGTTTCAATTTTGTAATATAAAAGTAGTTCTGGAGTTAGATTGTGATGGTTATACCACATTGAGACTCTAACATCACTGAAACTACACTGAAAATGGTTAAAATAGAAACTTTTACATTTTGTATATTTTATCACAATAATAATAAAAAGTGGCCTGAGGAGTGGAACCCAAATTTCATCCTCCAGCCCCCCTTCCCCTACACCATTATTTTAGATTTTTAAGCTTTAGGTTTTTGACCTGCAACATGAGGATAATATTTCCTACCACGTGATCAAAGGGGATGATGCAGCTAAGGTGTTTCAAAAGCCTTTGCCATACAATGAGCATTCAGTCAAGGGTCACTAATGATAGTAACCATAGTAGAAGAATAAAACAGTAATGTTCAAGGGTATGGCCTTTACTTTAGAGTGATCTGTTTCTGGATGGGGTCACAGTAAACCAATACCTGGGCTCAGAGAACTGAGGGGTCTTCTGATCAGACCCAGAGCCTTTGCGTGTGGGAGGCTTCCCAGTTTCAAGGGAGTGAATCTTTCAGTAATCTCAAAACAGTGTGTTATCTGGTGCTCAATAAAGTCAAGCAGTTTTAGGAAATATATGCCATAGTCACAAGAGACACTACAAGCTACTGCCTTGTTTCTCAGCTGCTGGCTCACAGGGCTGCTTAGTTCGGTCCTTGCTGGCCCAGTTCTGACTCAGGGCTGCACTGGCTCCCAGGCCTGTCCAGAGGCTGGCAGTGCATGGGCACTTTGGCCTCATGTCCAGATACAATGTCCTGTCAGCCCCACGTGGGTCTTCCAAGTCCTGCCATTCCAGGTCTGGGCCCAGGGAAGCTCCAAAACTCTGGCTCTCTGCTCTCCCTGTCCTAGGCTGGCCATTTCCTAAGCTCTGAGGTGCTTCATTGCCCCAGGCTGAGGCTGATACCTGTAACTGTCACTATGTTTGTAGTCCCATAAAAGCTAGCTAAGGGTATAGACACAATTCACCCAATAAAATCTTTATTGGGATATAAAGAAATTCACTTACTCTTAATAAAAATACAACCCAGAGCCTCCCCTTGGTACTATAGAGATGCTTTCCAAATGCAGGTATAGGGCAAAATTAAGTACCTGTGAGTCTTTTTCATTTTTCCCATGTCCAGATCCTGATGTAGGGGGTCTGGTGGATCTTGGTCCTTACAAAAGCTTGAGGATTATTGTTCCTGAGGGAGACCTTCCAAAGGAAACAGGGAGGAGAGCGAGATTGCAGAGTTGGGCTATTCTTGGATCCACAGTGCTCTGGGGTGTGTCTTGATTGAGGCACCTCTTTGGGAAGTCCAAGTGAGTATTGGCCCCTGATCCTGTGGTCAGGCTTCCATCCTCTCTCTGTCATTCATGCTCAGTTTTTCAGAGGCTATACCTTTGCTGAGCATCACCCCCTAGAGCTCTTGCTCATCCAAACTCTCTTAATTCAGGGCCATACTGTGCCCATCCAACTAGTTACAGATTGTAAGGTCTATGGCAATCTCCAATTGCCTTCTTTTCACCTGCCCTGTCCCTCACATATAAATCTCTTTATACTTCCTGATGCTGTTGGTTTTACAAATTAATGCACATTTTCCTTATTTATCTTTTGACTGGGTAACCTGATTGGGACTGCTAACAGCATTACTACTTTGGGGGCCTTTTAGAAGGCTGCATTTGAACTGATCTCTAAATGCTGCCCCTGTGGCTCTGACAGTACCTGTATGGCATGGAGAATAGCCTCTCTAGGCCTCCCAGACTCATGATCTCCCTGGGTCAGGAGTGACCCATTGCCTCAAGGAAAGAACACTTTCTCAGGCTAATTGACCTAATTTGTCAGGGGTGAAGAGAGAGCCTGTGTCCTTGGAGTAGCCCAGTCACTTCTCTGCCTCCAAGCTTCCAGTGTGGCCCAGCTCTCCTTTTCCAGTCATCCTACCTAATATGGGTACTTCTGTTTGTATGCTGGCAGTGAGGCCCAGTTCCTTCCGCCTCAGTTTCTAAGCTTATTACTACTTTATCATGACCTGTGTTAGTCACTGGAATACCACATACCCCACATTTCTGCACCCCCCCAACATGATATGTTACCCATACTTTTCTGAATCTCTAATTCTCGTTCTAATTCTCATTCTACCCTAACTCTTGAAAACCTTGAAAACCTGGTTTCTCTGAAATTCACCCTTCATCTTTGGTAAAGCCAAAACATGAATGACACTTTTCAAAGAAGTTGAGGCTGACTTTATTCAGGACCATCACTGTAAGTATCAAGACCACTACAATGGGGTTTTGCAGTGGGGTAGAGAGATTGGGCTCAACTCTGAAAATAGCCTGGGTAAGTAGAAGTTTATTGCCAAGGAAAAAGTGGGGTCAATGGATGGAATAAGCATCAGGAGTCAGGGAGGTTCTAGATAAATCAATGTAATAGAATTCTTGCTGGAGAGAGGCCAGGGTGGTCAGGCATTGCCTGGAGGGTTGTGGAGGATGAGGAGCCTGAATGAATATGAAGGTGATCACGCATTGAGTGTAGGGTCCCTGTTGCAATGATTTAATAGCCTCTTGCTGAAATAGATTTTGTGGGAAATTGCACAGATGGGCCTGAAGATGTTTTGGGAGACTGACCAAAATTTAGCTAAGCAGAAAATCTTTCTTGTTCTCAACAAAATCCCCTAGATCTGAAATACCTCTGTGAACAGTTTGTTACCTTTTTGCTGCATCTTCTCTGGGAAAATGCTTCCTCTGACTCCCTTCCATGGCCTAGAGCTTTTCTCTCACAACCTTCATTTCTTTGGGCTTGGAGATGTGGTTGAGCCCTCCTCGCTTATTCTGGTTCTTTCTGGACCATTCTCTCTCTCCTTCCTAAGGGATGCCTTAGGAAGGCAATGTCACCCCTTCCCCCACTCTGCCCATTGTTGCCTTGATCACTCCCTTATCTCTCCAAGATTCTGCCTCCTGTGTCTTGGGCTCCACTTAACACTGGTCCTGCCTCAACCACTCATTGGACCTCTACTAGACCAATTACTGCAACTTGATCATAATCTTATTTTCGAGTCTTTCTCTCTCCTACCTTCTGCCCCTTTTCTTCCCAGCTCTTTCTTCTGACAGTCCAAGTAAAATCTATTGATCTTAGCATATCTTGAGTGCCACTAACCCCCTTGTCTCCAGCTGAAATTCCATCTTTCTAAATCCCCCCACCTTGCACACATCCCAATTCCCTTACTCCTTCCTTGCTTTGTTGCTCCTACTTGGCTAGATGTAAACCTAATTATGTCCAAAGCTTGCTTCTGTGTCTACAACTGCATAGCTGATGTGTCTGGTGAAAAACATACACCCAAGGTGACTTCTTTCACACAGACCTCCAGCAGGTCCCTATATTGCCTCATTGTCTTACTCTATTTCCTGAGTTCTTTGTCTCTCCCATTGTCCAGGAGGATGATTTTACTATCTCTCCTTCTCTCACCCCAAACCTCTCATCCTCACTTAGCTGAAGACCTTCTTCCTGTTCCTCAGAGAAAATTGAAGACTGTAGACATAAGCTACTAGATATGGATATACCATATCCACTCACCCCCCCAAGCATCTGGACCCTCTTTCTTTGCCTTCCCTTCTGTTACTGTGGATGGATCCATATTTCTATCAAATGTTAACTGTTCCCTTATGTACTAAATTGGGTCCCTGTTCATCTGCTCAAGGATATTTCTTCAGCAATTCCTCCCTTGATACTGGACCATCCACACACACACACACACACACACACACACACACACACACGTATATATATGTATATATACACATATACATCCATATATACACATCCATACATACATGTATCTATATACATATATAGATATACATATATACAAATACATATATACATATATGTATATAAACTTATTCCATAAAAACCAAACACTTTTCTTCTCTCTCCACATCCCTTGCAGTTTTTCTCCATTTTCTTCTTATTTATAGCAAAATTCTGAAACAGTTCTATACATTCCCCTTTAATTCCTTTTCTCCCACTCTTTCTTAAAACTGTTATGATCAGCCTGTCACACCTACTATTCCACAAACCCCAGGTTCTCAATGTTCCCATAATTTCTGTGTTGCTAAATCCAGTGATTCATTCCAATCTGCATCCTTTTGAAACTTCCATAGAGTGGAAACTTATCATAGAGTGGTTAATCATTCCTTCTCACTTGGCTTCCAGGCTGTGCAGACTCCTGGTTTTCTTTTTGTCTAACTGATCTCTCTTTTTCTGTTTCCAGTACTAGTTACTCTTCTTCTGTTCAACTTAATGGTTGAACTCCAAGGCTCATTCTGCCTTTTTTTCTATCTTGGTGATCTCATCTATTTTAATGAATTTCTTTGTTTCTTCTCTCCCTCCCTCCCTCCTTCCTTCCTTTTCCTTTTTACTCCTTTTTTTTTCCATAGTAAGAACACTTAACAAGAGATCTTACCCTCTTAAAAAGTTTAAGTGCACAATGTTGTAAAGCAGATCTCTACAACTTACACATCTTTTATAACTAAAACTTCATGCCCATTGAAGAACAATGCCCCATTTCTCCCTCTCCAACCACCATTCTACTTTTTGTTTCTATAAGTTTCACTATATGATTTCATATATATGTATATATATATATATACATATATATAACATGTATATGATTTTTGTGGAATCATGCAGTATATGTCCTTCTGTGATTGGTTTATTTCATTTAGCATAATGTCCTCCAGGTTTATCCATGTTATCACATTATCATATATGGCAGGATTTCCTTTTTTTTTTTTTTTGAGAGAGAGAGAGAGCAAGAGGAAAAGGGAGGGAGAAAAAGAGGGAGAGAAACATTGATGTGAGAGAGAAACATCAATCAGTTACCTCTCGTACATGCCCCAACCTAGGACCAAATCCTCAACCTAGGCATGTGCTTTGACCAAGTGACCTTTTGCTTAACAGGATGGTGCCCAACCAACTGAGCCTCACTGACCAGGGCAGGATTTTCTTTTTATTTGAAGCTGAATACTATCCCGTTGTATGTATATACCACATTTTTAAGCTATTGATTCATTAATAAATATTTAGGTTGTCTTATATCTTGGCTAATATGAATAATGCTGCAATGGACACAGGAGTGCAGATGTCTTTTTGAGGTCCTAATTTTGATATTTTTAGCTATGTAAAAGTGGGATTGCTGGATCATATGGTAGGCAAGTGGGACTACATCAAGCTAAAAACCTTCTGCACAGCAAAAGAAGCAATCAACAGAGTGAAAAGACAACCTATGGAATGAAAGAAAACATTTACAAACCTTATATCTGGGAAAGAGTTAATATCCAAAATATATAAACAACTCTTACAAATCAATAGTAAAACAAACAAACTTGATTTAAAAACTGGCAAAGGACTTGAATAAATATTTCTCCAAAGAGGTATGTGAAAATCTCACTAATCATCAAGGAAATGCAAATCCAACCCACATTGAAAAAAATCTACATTGAGATCATCTCATACCTATTAGGATAGCTACTATCAAAAAACATAAACAAAAACAAGGTGTGGGCAAGGATGTGCAGAAATTGGAACCCTGTATGCCATTGGGTGAAAATGTAAAATGGTGCAAGCACTATAAAAAATAGTATGGAAGTTCCTCAATTAAAAATAGTTTCATGACTTTAGAGTTCCGGCCAAGATGGAGGCATAGGCAGACACACTGTGCCTCCTCCCACAACCAAAAGAAGGACAACAACAAATTTAGAAACAAGAAACAACCAGAACTGACAGAAAATCAAACTGTATGGAAGTCCGACAACCAAGGAGTTAAAGAAGAAACACTCATCCAGACTGGTAGGAGGGACAGAGATGGGCAGCCAGGCAGAGAGGACTTGCAGCAAGGCAGCGGCTGGAGGACCTGGTGAGGTGGCAGGTAGCAGACAGATGGGTCCCACATTCACATGCAGATAAACTGAGAGGAATAACTGGGGAGTGAGACAGACTGCACAACCCAGGGATCCAGCACAGGGAAATAAAGCCTCAAAGCCTCTGATTGAAAACACCTGTGGGGGTTGAGGTGGCAGCAGGAGAAACTCCCAGCCTCACAGGAGAGTTCATTGGAGAGACCCACACGGTCCTAGAATGTACACAAACCCACCCACCTGGAAATCAGCACCAGAAGGGCTCAATTTGCTTGTGTGTATCAGGGAAAGTGAATGAAAGCCAGAAAAGAGCAGAGCAAGCAGCAGTGTTCCCTCTCAGACCCCTCCCCCACATACGGCATCTCAACACAGCAATGTAGGTTGCCACTGCCCTGGTGAACAACTAATCCTCCGCCCCTTATTACGTAACAGGAAGTCGGAGACAAAAAAAAAAAAAAAAAAAGTCCAAATGAAAGAACAGATCAAAGCTCCAGAAAAAATATAACCAAGCGACAAAGAGATAGACAACCTATTAGATACACAGTTCAAAACACTGGTAATCAGGATGCTCACAGAATTGGTTGAGTATGGTTGCAAAATAGAGGAAAAAATGAAGGCTAGGTTAAATGAAATAAAGGAAAATGTACAGGGAACCAAGAGTGACTGGATGGAAACTGGGACTCAAATTAATTGTGTGGACCAGAAGGAAGAAAGAAACATTCAACCAGAATAGAATGAAGAAACAAGAATTGAAAACAATGTGGAGAGGCTTAGGAACCTCCAGGACATCTTTAAATGTTCCAACATCTGAATCGTAGGGGTGCCAGAAGGAGAAGAGGAAGAGCAAGAAATTGAACACTTATTTGAACAAAGAATGAAGGAGAGCTTCCCCAATCTGGCAAAGGAAATAGACTTCCAGGAAGTCCAGGAAGCTCAGAGAGTCCCAAAGAAGCTGGACCCAAGGAGGAACACACCAAGGCACATCATAATTACATTACCCAAGATTAAACAGAAGAAGAGAATCTTAAAAGCAGCAAGAGAAAAGGAGACAATTACCTACAAAGGAGTGCCCATAAGACTGTCAGCTGATTTCTCCAAAGAGACCTTGCAGGCAAGAAGGGGCTGGAAAGAAGTATTCCACGTCATGAAAGGCAAGGACTTACATCCAAAATTACTGTATCCAGCAAAGCTATCATTTAGAATGGAAGAGCAGATAAAGTGCTTCCCAGATAAGGTCAAGTTAAAGGAGTTCATCATCACCAAGCCCTTATTATATGAAATGTTAAAGGGACTTATCTAAGAAAAAGAAGATAAAAAATATGAACAGTAAAATGACAACAAACTTACAGTTATTAAAAACCGAACCTAAAACAAAAACAAACTAAGGAAACAACTAGAACAGGAACAGAATCACAGAAATGAAGGTCACATGAAGGGTTATCAGCGGGGGAGTGGGAGGGAGAGAGGGGGAAAAGATACAGGGAATAAGTAGCATAGACGATAGGTGGAAAATAGACAGGGGGAGGTTCAGAATAGTATAGGAAATGGAGAAGCCAAAGAACTTACATGTATGACTCATGGACAGAACTAAAGGGGGTGAATGTGAGGGAGGGAGGTGTGCAGGGTGGAGGGGAATAAGGGGGGGGAATGGGACAACTGTAATAGCATAATAAAATATATTTCAAAAATTAAAAAAATAATTTAATGACTTTAAATAATATCAATATATTGATACCCTCCCAAATTCATATCTCTGGCATAGACCTCTCTCCTGAGCTCCAAACTACCTCCCTAATTTTGACAGTTGAATATTTAATAAACATCTTAGGCTTAATATACTTAAAACAGATACCTTCCAAAACTACCCCTACCTACATTCTTTTTTATCTCAGTTAATATCAGTTCCATCTTTTCGAGCAACCAAGATAAACTTGGGTTCTTCCCTTCTTCCTTTTTGCCCCTACATTTAAATGCAATCTAATGGCAAATTCAGTTGGCTTTACCTTCGAATAATATTCAAAATGCAACCACTTCTCATGACACTGCCACTACCACTCTGTTTCAGATCTGGCATTTAGATGTCCCCAAATGGTCCCTCTCCTTCTGCCTTTGCTTCCTTCCCCCAGTCTATCAACCAGAGTAACCTTTTAATGCCTGTTTAAGGTTTCGGGTCACACTCCTGAAGCCTCTAAAGGCTCACTATCTCACCCAGAGTAGTAGCTGAATAATGTCCTTACAATAGCCAACATAACCTTTTCACTGAGCCCCCATCAATTATAAAGCATTTCCTATTTTTTCTCCCTTTCCTTCCTTCCTCTCTCCTGCAGTCTCCCTGGATTCCACCCTGTGACTGGGAAATTCCAATCACTCTGCATCAAAAGTTTTGCACTGGCTGTTCCTCTTACCTGATCGCTCTTCCCCCAGCTATCTTTATGGCTTGCTCCCTTACTTTTGTTTTTGGCTCTACTCAAATGTTATCTTCCCAGTGAGGTCTTCTCTGGTTCTTTCATCTAAAATATATTACTCCCCCTGTAGGTTCAACACCCATACACATACACCTGTCCATCACTTTTACTTTTACTGTTAATGAGTCTCTTTAGTACTCTTCACCTTCCAATGCTCCATTTATTCAACTTATTACCTTTGCACTAATTCATGAGGGGAGGGACTTTTAGTCTCTTTTGTTCACTATTGTGCCTCCAGACCATAGAATAGTGTCTGATCCTCAATAAGTTTTGATACATGGAAAAGTAGAAGGTCTGAAATTAATCACATATATTCTATTTGGAAATCTGAACAAAGGCCTAGGTTGCTGTCTGCACCATGATTAGTGAACATCATCTCACCTTGGATACTATTCAGAAAGCATCAAAACAGAAATTTATTTAGACTGGAATTATAGGCAGAGTTCTGAAACTACTCAATACCTTCGTGCCTCTCATCCAAGTCCTCCTTCAACACAGACTCAGCTCCAAATCCCTCTGAGTCATCTGCTTTCTTTCACTCTCACAATCTAATATTTCCACTTGCTTTTTCTCCTAATGCTGCCCTCTGGACCAACCCTTTTCACTGTAACCTCTGGAATCTCTATAGATTGATGGATTCATTCATTCATTCATTTCACAGATTATTTTTTGAGTTCCTATTATATTAGGATATAATACTGAACACAGTAAATACATTTTCTGGCCTCTTGGAACTCTTGGTCTATAAGAAAATTAAACAAATTACATATATGAAGAGTGGCACAGTAGAAAAAATATCCTGAGCCATGGAAAATGAAAAAGGGAATTAGTTTGAGTCAAGGATTCCCCAGGAAGTCATTTAAGGTGAACTCTGAGGAAGTAACTAGGCATGGGGTACTGGGGAAGTGAGAAAGGGCAGAAAGGAAGGTTTACTGTTCCATTGTTAATATAAGTTTTTGCTCTAAATTCTTCAGAGAAGATTCTTTATAACCCCTGCACTTACCTGAGACCTGATTCTCCTCTGAGGACACCATGCCTCATTTGGATGCTTCTTCATGTCCCTCTTTGCATGTGACTGAGGGAGGAGAGAAGACAGGGGTCATTTTCATTCCATTGCCATTTCCAAACAATCATGACTGTTGAACTTACCTCCATGTTCTTCTACAATTTCTTTTCAACACACTGTGTTCTGCCCATGCCAACCTCAACATCTCTGAAATCACTTTCAATAAGTTCATTCATGACTACACTGTTTTCAGATGGAAACTTCTCTGTCCTTCTCTATAATAACCTTGCGGTAGTATTTACTATGACCACCTCCTCTTTGTGAAAGTTCTCTGCCTCCACCCCCTGGCTTCTGCTAGTAAGCTCTCTCCTGCTTTCCCTCCTACCACTCTTGCAATGCTTTTACTTTCCTTCGGGTGCCATCCCTACTCTTGCCCATCAGGAGTTCAAAGTGCCCTTCTCAATAAGAACAAAAATCCTTCTTTTTTTTTCTTGTTTTGTTTTTTGGAATGCATACATTATGAAATTCCTATACTTGAAGGTGCTAATAATATAGCTTAAGCAATTTCTGGTTACATTTTCTTGTTTCTACAAATACATTTTTTGCTAAAACATACCAGCTTTCCTAGAGTTACTTTGTAGAGAGACACTTTCAGGGACAGTGATATCATCTGTGCAGCATTCTCTTGCCTACTTGCTCTGCTTGCCCATTGGGGGTTCATTTTATGATCTCTGGATCCTTCCTTGCAGACTTTGCCTCATGGTTCTTTTAGCATGTTCCCTCAGAGAACACACAATGACTGTGTTTTGCATTCTCTGCTATTGTGAAACCCATCCAAGAGCATTTAAAAGTTTCCGCTCTGATCCTCTGGATCTAAATGTCTATAAACCATGTCATGTGTCTTTGAATGAGGATTTCCTAAACATACTATATTCCTAATCTTGAGTTTAGGAGAGAAAGCATCTCCTGGCAGTTCTTTTTTTAAATTTATTTTTATTTATTTTTATTTTTAAAGTTACTTTACTGTTGTTCAATTACAGTTGTCTGCATTTTCTCCCCACCACTCCCCAACCCCAACCAAACCCACCTCCCTCCCCTATCTCCACCCTCCCCCTTGATTTTGTCCATGTGTCCTTTATAGTAGTTCCTGAAAACCCTTCTCCCCACTCTTCCCTCCCCCATCCCCTCTGTCTATTGTTAGATTGTTCCCAATTTCAATGTCTCTGGTTATATTTTGTTTGCTTTTTTCTTTTGTTGATTATGTTCCAGTTAAAGGTGAGATCATATGGTATTTGTCCCTCACTGCCTGGCTTATTTCACTTAGCATAATGCTCTCCAGTTCCATCCATCCTGTCACAAAGGGTAGAGTTGTCATCCTAGTTTACTCTTATCTTCCATCTCTCCCTTTCTTAGTTGTATTCTGGGTCAAGAGCCTATCATGATCTTCAGAACTGTTAGGTCCAGTGCATTTCCCTTTTCCTTTTTATAAAGATCTGTCCTATCCTTCAAAATTGTAACTTCTTCCTAACAAAATCACTTCCTTTTGCAACTCAATATTCATGTATCCTCTTTAATTTGAGAAACAAAATTTTTAACACTATACCACTTCTGACAATAAGCCAACACTTGTTTTTTTTTGTATTTGATTTGTTTTTTAAATGAAAATCATTTCTTCCTTAGTATCCAAGTCAACAGCATTCTTAGACACAGTGTGATTCTTTTAGAATTTCCTTTACATTTTTGAGGTTTTGTTTTGCCTTATTTTTGCTTTGTTTTAATCTCAAACCAATAGGATAGCAGACTTACTATATGATAAAGTCATCTATCCTCTTTATAAAGGTCCTCTGATAACCCTAGAGGTTGAGACCACATGTTTGGTTTCTGAAAGTCACAAACTTTAGCAGAAATTATACAATTATTGACCTAGATTTAATGTAAAGCTTCATAACAAAGAATCTTCCTTTGTGCTTGAGGGCTTGTGTACAGGCCTCCTGCACCCAAAAAGGTAGTTCTATGAACAGTAAGTCCCTTCTGTATTGTATAAAGAGGAACAGAGTGCGGGCATCTAACTTAGTGCTGCCTCTCCACACCTGTGCCTGCTTTGTGCCTCTTATCCAAGTCCTCCTTCAACACAAACTCAGCTCCAATAGTGTCTGGTAATTTCAGACCCTCTAATTTTCCATTTATCAAAACTTATTGAGGATCCGACATTATTGTTCATGGTAAGGATACCAGAACAAAAAGCCTTGTATGCACATGTGCCCTGTAGCTTTTACAGTCCATACTCTTAGATAAGAAACAAATGAAGGAGAGAGAAATGGATGGGGTTTCTGCCTAAAATCTCACACTCTAATGATCCTCTACTCTTTGCTTTCCATCATCTCAGGGGGTCTATAGTCTTTAGGGTACTTAAAGATCCACTAGAGGTGACACTTGCTAAAAGATTTGATTCGCAGGAATCTACTTACCCGGAGCACTGAGTACAGCTTGGATGAGTGCTGAAGCCAGTGGCTGCTGCCACAATGTCACAAAGTTTGGTATCTTCATGTTGGACATTGTCTCTCAGATGTCACTGTTGTCACGAGCTTGACAATGTTCCAAATAACAATGTGTATTAGACATTTGGGAATGTAATCCAATAGTCCTCCCATGTAAGTTCTGCATGATTGATAGTAAAATCCCAAAAGTTTCAAACCTCCCTGAATGAGAAGGTAGTGTACAGAGGGAGATTTTTTTCCTTCTAGTGTCACAGTTAACTTTTAGAGGAAAGATTCCATCTAATGTGAGGAAGTTCAGAGGCCAGGATGCTGAGAAGGAGTCATAGACTAGTTGGCATCTTGACAAGGCTAATAAAAGAGTTTCCCTTTTCTTTGCGTTTTCTCCTCAGTGCTCCTTCTTCCATGGTCTTTAGAAGGCAGTACATGTGTCTAGAATGCACTCTGTCTTGATCTCTGAGAATACATAGTTTATTCTCTGCATTCACATTTCCAGGTTGATGAATTTGCCTACTCACTAAAACTGATTTGTAACCGCTCTCAGATCAATACTTATAGTGCTTTTGCAGTCATTCACAAACATGCACAGAGCAGCAAAAAATATTGGTTGCCCAATGTGCACATTCCTGGTTACAAAATGTGGTGATGCTCTACTTTTTTATTGCATCTCTCATATTGTAAACAGGGCCTTTTTCATGGTCTATTTAGTGCTAAGATTTTTACATTTTTATGTTTTTAGTTGGCTATTTTGCTGTTTAAGTAGTCCCCAAAGTGAATGCTGAAATGCTGTCTAGTATTCCTAAGCACAAAAGGCTGTGGTGTGCTTCATGGAGAAAATACATCTGTTCAATAAGCTTTATTCAGATATGACATATAGTGCTGTTGGTAATGAGTTTAATGTTATTGAGTCAGTAATCTATATCAAGTAAAGTCCCTTTCAACAGAAACACATATAAAACACGATATGTATTGATCAGTTCATGGAAATGGTACAAGCAGTGGCTTGCAGAATTCTAACTCTGTATATCCCCTAGGAGCAATAATTCAGTATTCGCAAATCAGTGTTTGTTGCGACTTTATAAAGCAGAACTCTTGTGAATAATGACAACCAACTGTATTTGATTAGAATGACAGTTGTAAAGGCTGGAATTTGTTTTCTAAATTTTATGGGTATCGATGGAATTGGTAATGTGACAATGCTACAGGCTTGGGCATTTAAGGAAAATAGGGTGCATGACGAATATGATTGGATACAGTAATCTTTTGAATGGTTTCTAGTAGAAAAGGACCAAACTGACACTAAAAAATTGCAGGGGTCCTCTGGCTGAGTATCAGAATAGTGAGTAGAAAATGATTTGGAACTTTTGTCTTTAATTCAAGTGAATTGACTTGGAACCTTAATTTCTCCCTAAGGTTTTAATACTAAAGGACAATTTAATTTTTTGTTGCTGAAATTGGAATATTGTTATATTGTCATTTGGATTTATTTCTCAATTTCTATTGATCTATATAGACATTGTATTTAGGCGTGACTTAAGACTATAAGGAGATTAAGCCATGATTTTTTTGGACTCAGTTGCAGAAATATATTTAATATCCTTCACTCAGCCACCCATTATAGAGAAATTTGGGGACCCAAACTGAATTTTTCTCTCCTTCGAATGGAGAAGTAGTTGGTACTTTTCTGAAGAACAGCCTCAAAACATGAAACCAGGACTTCCTCCAATCAACTACTGGTCACTTCTCCCAAAGGAGATAGTCACACCCAAGTAAGTCACAGGGCTTGACTACTAAGCCCCAAAAGTTAAGAGAACTAACAACTGGGGAATGTCAGAAAGTGCTTTATTTTCCCTTTTCATGTTTACCAAGGGGTATTTTATTATTGATGAAATTGTGTGGGATCTAACTTTCAAGCAGTTCCTCACTGAGGGGATATAGTTATTGCTCTAAAATTCTGTCTGGGTGGGCATCTCCTTAGCTCCTTCTGATCCCTTTCTCGAATGTGGTCTGAGGAGTCCGTATCACTAGTCAAAAGGTAGGAGGCAAACTAAGTTCAATCTGCACATGATTTAATTTCCAAAAAATCTGATCTGCAGAGGAGGTGGAACAACTTCACAACTTCTGCTTCTACTTTATCTTCTTTAATTGGGCATCTTATTTAGTGTTTAATAGACAACTGAGAATTACGACCCAACACTAGAGAAGGGAGAAGACAATGAGATGAGGCTCAGACCCCTTGGCCTCATACCTTGGGCTGAGAGTTCAGTGTGAAAGGGGAACCTGACCTTCTCAGGTTCCCCCATTGTGAAGGTGCGGTGAGGAGTCTTGTAGGGCTGCAACCTGACATGTACATACACAAGAAACTGCTCCCATGGGCAAACTCACTGTGCATGAGAGCAGAGTCAATTTCTAGATCCTTGTTTTAAGGGAAGAGGAGGCTTTCCACAGACAAGGGTCTCACCGTATCACTTCCTCTTCAAGGCTGAGCGCATAGAGTGACAGACTTCTCTTAGCAGAGGCTGAGATGGGGCAGATAGACTATGATTTCACAATCAAGTTCTTCCTAAACATTTGTTAACATGTGGCAGGGTGATAAGGTAATTTTGATTTTTTGTTTGTGTCTTCCAGTTATGTATATTGGATTTGTTATATTACAGATTATAGATATTACTGTATTACAATATGTGCTATATATTATACTATGTATTATGACATTTATGGTTTATAGTCATTATTATTATTATTATTGCATATATCATTTTATATTCAGAAAAAAACATTTAATTTTTAAATAAGTAAGGTATAACATCTAGGATTCTGCAAAATGTAGCATTTCAATGAAGTTCTGAACATTTTCATATCTAATAGAAATTTAGAATTAATGAGCTGAAGTTTTCAGAGAGTGATAAATGTTGGTCTCTGGACAACTCCACTGAAATCAAACTAGAACTGAGCAAAGTCCTGTTCTCCAGTATGTGGGTATCACTTATCATTATCACTTGTTGTTTTCACACAGATGGACTCAATCATTGGACTTTAAGTTGAACCTTGGATCTCCAAATCAGTTTCTTTGTCCCTGTAGTTGCAGAGTAACGTTAATACCTTTCATCCTCACCCAAATAAAATTACAAAGTTACTGGCCATTATTGAAACTATCCTTTTGTATGTATTGCACTTGAAACAACAAATACTTTCTTCATATATAAGGTAGTTCCATAATATCTTCATTTGAGATAACACTGGAACATATCCTTCTAAGGAATGGTGTTATTAAAAGGGCAGAATAGGAGTTTGCTACCATTCTTTCCTCAAATAATATTGATTTGACAATCACTCATGGATAAGGGTGCCTTTGTGGAAGTCTGTGAGTCCAGTGGGAAAGTTCTAACACACACACACACACACCTGAGATTAGACACATTGAAGAAGGTAAGAAGAACAGCTTTACTTTACCCACATCATGCCAGGCTGGCATGGCACAGTGCTAAGAGACACCTTCCTGGCCCATGATTTTTCCCTGGGGAAAAATAAGAGCATATATATGAGAAAGCCTCAGAATCTCTAAAAAGGATGGCAGAAAATATTTTCTATGAGAAGCCAGTCAGTAGACTGGAAGAGGTGACCAATTCTTCATATATAAAGACAATAATGCAAGATTTCAAAGATCATTAAGTATCAAAAAATCATGACACCACCAAAAGAACATGATAATTTTTCAGTAACTGACCCTCAAAAAGTAGAGATTTGCAATTTTCCTGATAAATAATTCAAAATTGGTGTTTTAAAGGAAGCTTGGTGACACAAAAGGATAATTCTACAAAATCAGGAAAAAATATGAAGTTCAACAGAGAGACATAAATCATAAAAAGAATCAAATAGAATTTCTGGAGCTGAACAATACAATGTATATAATGAAAAAATGAAATAGAGAACACCAACAATAGACTTTCTCAAGAATCTGTGAAATAGGAGAAATTATCCAGTCTGAGGAGAACAAAAAATAAGGAGTAAAGGAAGCCTATATGAACTATGAAATACCATTAAGAGAAACAATGTATGCACTATTGAATCCATAAAGAGAAGAGAGGGAAGAACAGGTACAAAGCTTATTTAAAAAAATGATGGTTGAGAATATTTCAAATCTAGGTAGAGATTTGGACAATGCAATTTATGAAAATGATAGATTCCCCAATTTTACCCTCAATAGATTTTCTATAAGACACATCATAATAAAACTGTCTAAAATCAAAGACAAAGAGAGAATTTTAAATGAAGTAACAGAATTTTTTTTCACATATAAGGATGTCAGTGGATTTCTTAGTAGAAATCTAGCAGGCTAGAAGGGAATGAGATGATGTATTCAAATTGCTGGGGGAAAGTGCGAATCAAGGATATTATACTCAAAAAAAGGTGTCTTTCAGAAATGAAAGAGATCCAGACAATTTTTAGGATAAAAACTCTCAGCAAAGTGGGAACAGAGAGGTCATAACTAACATAATAAAAGCCATATATGACAAACCCACAGCCAACATCATACTCAATGGACAAAAACTAAAACTGTTTCCCTTAAGATCAGGAACAAGACAGGGATATCTGCTTTCACCATGCTTATTCAAATAGTACTGGAAGTCCTAGCCACAGCAATTAGACAACAAGAAATTCAAGGCATCAAAATTAGAAAGGAAGAAGTAAAGTTGTCATTGTTTGCAAATGACATGATAATGTATATAAGAGAGCCCTAAAGATCCTGCCAAAAAATTACTAGAATGGATCAATGAATTCAGTAGTAGCAGGATACAAAATAAACAATGAGCTATCAGAAAGGGAAAGAAAGTAATCCCGTTCACAATTGTTCAAAAAGAATAAAATATCTAGGAATAAATTTACCACGGATATAAAAGACCTATACTAGGAGAATTATATAACACTGAAGAAAGAAATTGAAAGAGATACAAACAAGTGGAAGCATATATGATGTTCATGGATAAGAAGAATTAACATCATTAAAACATTTATACTACTCAAAGCAATCTATAGATTCAACACAATTCCTATCAAGATACCAATGGTATATATTAAAGAACTAGAATGAATATTCCAAAATGTTATGTGGAACCACAAAGACCCCAGATAGCCACAGCAGTCTTGAGAAAGAAGAGCAAAGTTAGAGGAATCATGCTGACTGAAATCAAGCTATAGTACAAAACCACAGTAATCAAAACGTCATGGTACTGGCATAAAAACAGACATAGAGATCAATAGAGCAGAAAAGAGAGCACAGAAACAAACCCATGTTTTTATAGTCAATTAACATTTGAAAAAAAGCAAAGATGTACAATGGGGTAAAGATAGTCTATTCAATAAATGGTACTGGGAAAAATGAACAGATACATACAAAAAATGAAACTAGACCACCTCCTTACACCATACACAAGAATGAACTCAAAATAGATTAAAGACTTAAATGTTAGACTCAAAACCATAAACATCCTAGAAGGAAACATAGGCAGTAAAATATTGGACATTTCTCATAGCAATATTTTTTTCTGATATATCTCCTTGGGCAATTGAAACAAAAGAAAAAATAAACAAATGGGACTACATTAAACTAAAAAGTTTTTGCACAGTAAAGGAAATGATCAACAAAATGAAAACCATCAACTGAATGGGAGAACATATTCATCAATGATACATCTGATAAGGGGTTAATATTCAAAAACTTATAAAACTTAACACCAAAACCCCCCCAGTCCAATTAAAAAATGGGCAAAGAACTGGTATAGACACTTCTCCAAAGAGGACATACAGATGGCCAGAGACATAGGCTCATCACTAATCATCAGAGAAATGAAAATTAAAACCACAATGAGATGTCACCTCACACCTGTTAGAATGGCTATCATTAATAAATCAACAACCAACCAGTGCTGTCGAGGGTGTGGAAAAAAAGGAACCTTTTGCACTGTTGTTGGGAATGCAGACTTGTGTAGCCACTGTGGAAAAAGGTATGGAGTTACAGCAAAAAATTAAAAATGTAACTGTCTTATGATCCAGTGATTCCACTTATGGGACTTTATCTGAAGAATCCCAGAACACTAATTTCAAAGAATATATACACCCCTATATTCATCGCAGCAGTATTTACATAGCCAAGACTTGGAAGCAGCCCAAGTGCCCATCAATAGATGAGTGGATAAAAGAGCTGTGGTACATTTACACAATGGAATACTACCCAGCTCTAAAAAAGAAGGAAATCTTACCCTTTGTGAGAGCATAGATGGACCTGGAAAGAATTATGCTAAGTGAAATAGTCAGTCATAGAAAGATAAGTACCATATAATTTCACTAATATGCGGAATTTAATGAACAAAATTAACTAACAAGCAAAATAGAGACAGACTCATAGATGGAGAGTAGGCTGACAGGGGTCAATAAGGTATGGATTTGGGGGCTGAGTGTGGAAGTGAAGGGATTGAGCAAAAAAGAAAAAAGAGACAAATATAAATCCTTTCTTAGAAATTGTAAAATTATCCAAGATGTCTGCTATACAACATTATAGACAACAATAATGTATTGCACACTTAAAAATCTGTTAAGAGGGCAGATATGATGTTGTGTTCTTACCACAGTAAAATACATCTAAAAGTTGTGAAAAAAGAAATTAATGAAGGAGAAATAAAATCTTTCCCAGACAAACAAAAGCTGAGGGAGTTTGTTATCACTACACATGACTTACAAAAAATGCGAGAGAAATTTTTCAAGCAAAAGGGAAAGGGTGCTAATGAGTAAACAAATGAAAATATACAACACACTGGTAAATCAAATCTGAAATTATAAATACTTTAATATGGTGATGTGTTAATCACTTAATGCCATTGCAATGGTGCAAAGACAAAAGTATTAAACAGAGCTATAGCTACAATAATTTGTTAATGGTTAGGTACACAATATAAAAATGTAAGTATGACATCAAAAATTTAAAATGTATGTGTGGGAAGTTAAGTGGTAGAGTTTTTGTCTGTGATCAAAGTTAATCTGTTTTCAGCTTAAAATAGACTGTTATAAATATAAGATGCTTTATGTGAGCCTCATAATAACCACAACCAAAAACCTACAGTAGATAAACAAAAGATAAAGAAAGGAATCAAAGCATACCACTATGGAAAATTATCAGTTCACAAAGACAGATAGCAAACTAGGAAGAAAAAAATAAAGGAAATATAAAACAGCTATAAAACAATGAATAAATCCTTACTTATCAATAATTAATTTAAATGTAAGTGGGTTAAATTATCTATCAAAGTCTTTAGTGGCTGACTGGTTAAAAAACAGGACCTAACTATATGCAGTCTAGAAGAGACTCATTTCAGCTTTAAGGACACACGCAGGCTCAAAGTGAAGGGATAGAAAAATATATATTCCATACAAACGGAAACCAAAGACAGCAAGAGGAGCTACACTTGTATCAGACAAAATAGACTTTAAGTAAAAATCTGTAATGAGGCAAAAAAGGTCATTATCTGTTGATAAAGGGTAAAATTCATCAAAAGGATATAAAACTTATAAAAATATATGCATTTAACTTTAGAGTACCTAAATGTAGTAAGCAAACACTAACAGATATGAAAGAAGGAATAGACAATACAATAATAATAGGGGACTTCAATACCCCACTTTTAACAATGGATAGATCATCAAGATGTAAAATTAATAAGCAAACACTGGACTTGAGCTATACTTTAGCTCAAATGAACTGAAGATAAACATACCAAGCATATCATCTAATAACAGTAGATCACAGATTCTTTTCAAGTGCACACAGAACATTTTCCAAGATAAATCATTTTTTCAGTCACAAAACAAGTCTTAACAAATTCAAAACTGAAATAGTATTAAGCATATTTTCCAACCATAATGGTATGGAACTACAAATCAATAATAGGAGAAAAACTGGAAAATTCATACATAGATGAAAATCAAGCAACATACTCCTGAGCAAACAATGGGTCAAAAAATCTTGAAACAAATGAAAATAGAAATACACATTACCAAAACTTATGTGAAGCCAGCAAAACCAGTTCTGAGATGGAAGTTTATATCTATAAACACATACATTAAGAAAAAAAATCTGATTTTACACCTCAAGAAACTAGAATAAAGAAAACAATCTAAGCTCAAAGTTAGGAAAGAAAGGAAATAATAAAGATTAGAGAAAAATAAACTAACTAGAGATCAGAAAAATGAAAGAAAAGATTAGTGTAAATAAGATCTAATTTTTGGAAAAGATAAACAAAATTGACTAAACTTTTAGACTAAGAAAAAAAGAAAAAGACACAAAATCAGAAAAGATAGAGGATACATTTCAACTGATAACACAAAAATACAAAGAATTATGAGACAACTATGAACAATTATACACAAAGAAATTGGATAACCTAGAAGAAATGGATGAATTTCTAGGAATATACAATCTATAAGACTGAATTATGAGAAAATAGAAAATCTGAACAGGTAACAAGTTAAGAACTTTAAATAACTAATCAAAAAAAAATCCCAGTTAAAAAGACCCAGGTCCAGATGGTTGCATTGGTTTTGGCAAAGATTTTTTGGGTATGATATCAACAGCACAGGGAACAAAAACAAAAATAAACCATCGGGACTACATCAAACTAAAAAGCTCTCATAAAGTTTTCATATGACATTTGAGGAAATCTGTTGAAAGTTTATAAAGGAAAACTGTTCTCAAGAGGTTAATGGCCAGTGGATAAAATCAAGAGAGGATGTTTTACCAAAGAAACCATTGTTCCACTGGCAAAAGCATTGAGTTATTTCCTGTACAATGAGAAACTGTACATTAGTAACATTAACCTTGACTATAAATCTTCAAAATTTTTGTGGGATGTTTTTGTAACCAGTTTTGGGTGTTTAATATCATTGTACCTTACCATCTATCATGCATTCACAGTGATACTGTAAATATGACGTCACCAGAAACATAATTCCCAGAATCATCTAACTTTGCCAAATCCTTGGCTCAGCTGTTTTGCACAGGGACATGATCACCGGCTGAAGTGTCAGGAGCTACAAAGAGAGTTCCCAGATTTCAAAGGGTGCATTTTCTCAAAGTGGTCCTTCTTTTGACAGAGTCTACATTTTTATATTGTTGAGTGCACATGGTAACTTGTCACAACCTGAGGAGGTATTGGTGGGTCTTTATTGATTTATAGATTAAAATTTTCTGGATCAGGCATTTTTAAAATAACCTTTTATAACAAATAGTTCTCTAAAAGATAACTTTATAAAGGATACCAATAACTTAAAAGGAGCATAAGAGTATGTTTGAATTTTATCACCTTCTAATATAATTAGCAAAATCATGTTTAGTAGAATTTTTGGAATTTGTATGCAATATCTCAACACTTTCATTCAGATTAAAATATAGGCCTACTTATATTTAGTACAATGCTTTTGCCAAGGATTGCATTTGACCTTTAGTTTGGGCAGCTAGTTCTTTCCCCTAATGTGGCAAATAGCACTAATCAATCATGGAACTCTTGCATCAAGTGTGGATTAACTTTCAGAATCCTCCTCAATATAGTATTCTAAGAAACCACTGCCAAAGGGTTAGAGTTGACAAAAAATTGGAATCTATTAGTCATTCTTAATTCTGTCTTCCCCTTTCTTTTTTAACCAACTGACCATGTTATAGTACAGTAACATGTTAAAATGATAATTTGAGAAAATATTTATTAAGGAGCCTGATGTGTGATTCTTAGAGGCATATACATGTAACATTGGATATGACTTATCGTTGTGAATAGGGAGATGAATGATAATCCAGGAAAAGGCAGGAGATTGCCCTGGATATGTGTGCACCTGAGAGGCTGGGGGCCAGAGTTGAGTGCCAGAAGCAGGGAGGTAGCACGAAGTAAGATGACATCAGACTTTGAAATATGAGGAACTAGAAATAGAGAAGAAATATAGCAAGGAAAGTTTATAGGAATAATTTAATTTAACTTTGGATGCGGTAAATTGCCTGAGCAAAAAACTCATCTGCATTTGGCCTTCAGAACAGCCAGAAATATAAGTTTTGGCAGAGGAAGAAATGGAGATGTGTATCTGAAAGCTATCTACCGGGCAGGTGTAAAATCACAAGGTAAGTGAGGACAGGAGTGGGGATTTCACGAGCAAGGCTGTGAAAAAGAGAACTTAGATGGAGAAAGTATATATGGTGCTCTGACTAAGGTAGGATGAGTGACCACAGGTAAATGATGGATAGAAAATAGCAAAATGAAACACAGAGGAGAGTTTTCTGAGAAGTATGTGGTTTCTGAGAAGTATGAAATGTAAGGACAGAGTTAGTCTCTTTAGAAAAGAGAGATTATAGAGGTAGTCTAATAGCAGAAGAAAGAGATCTGATAAATTTGCTCACTAAATTTGTGGTCGTTGATGACTGTAGAATGAAAGCCTTGGGTTTCTTTCCACCTTTCTTTTAGAAAAGCTTCTCATTTTTCATTATGCACCAATAACTCTATGGAAACAGATCGCATGGTAGACAATAATTATCTCCCCAGACCTCTTCTTATCTAGCGTTTCATTAGCATTTAACAATGTTGACCACTCTCCTTTAGTTCCTCTTGTTTGGGGATTTTGAGGAGAAGCAAGTCTTGGTTTTCTGTTAATCTTTTGTCTGCTTTTCTAGAAATATTTAGCCTTGTTCCCCTTTCCATGGCTGTTAAATGTTAAAGTTTCCCAAAGCTCTATGCTCATTCTTCTTTACTTCTCACTTTATATGCAATCTCTGACCCCATCTACATCTATGGTTCAAACAATAACTTAAATACTAACAACTCTCAAGTTCATATACCCAGCCTCAACTTTTCTTTTGAGTTCATAGATTCAGTTGCCTACTTAATTTTCACTCTCATATCTCAAAGTCTCTCCCAACTCAACATTTCCAAAATCAAATTCACGTTATCTTCCCCACAAAACAAACAAGCAAGCCCTGGTCATCTTTTTCTGTTCCATAGCTTAATACGTGGTATTCTTTTGCACAACATTGATACCTCTTTTTTTTCCTCACATCAGTTCAAGTTCTGCTGATTTCAACTCTCAAATACCTTTTTCTTTACCTCTACTACTACCACCTTTGTTCAAGCTATCCTCAGCTATCACCATCTCTATTAAAATAAGCTTATTACTAATTTTTCTATTTTAAACATTGTATTAAAGTTCTTTGATATGTATCCCATTGAGAAGTGAGGTCTATGTTCTGGCCCCTTCTGTGTGGGTGTACTTGAAACTACATCGCACTATATAGCATCATAAAAGTAGCACTGTGTGACTTTGGAGCTGGGTCATAAATGGCAATACCACTTCACTTTGCTTGCTGGAACACTGATGCTGAAGCCCTAAAATGATGAAGTCACCATGCTGTAATGACACCAAGTCACATGGAGATGCCATATGCAGGCATTTCGGTTGGCACTTTCAGTCTTCATGTTAGTCAATGCCTAGACAAGTGAGCAAGCAAGACTTTTAGATGATTCCAGGTTCTGTGTGTCAATTCACCCTCAGTTTTTGAGTCTTCCTAGCTAAGGCCCCAGACATTGAAAAGAAGCAGCAAACCATGCCTTTTCTCTGTCGTCCACCCCATTCCACTTCTCTGTCCCCCAGGACTTGTCCAAGTTCCAGAGGCACTATGTCAGTCAGCATAAAAAATGTTGTTCTAAGCCCATAAATTTTAGGGGTAATTTATTATGTGGCTATAGTAACTGAAACACTGACATTCCATTTATCTCCACATTTCTAATTTGTTTTGACGCTGCATAGCCAGAGTAACCTCTCAACTTAAAATTCTTCAATTGTGTCCCACTGCTCTTAGACAAAAGATCATCATTGTTAGCATGACCTCAACAAGGCATGTCCATCCGCATTTTGTAGCATGCAGCCTTAGCTCTCTGTTTTCCAGTCAACTGCCATTCTTTTAGCACTTTGTATTTCTGTGGTTCTGTTGCCATGGCCTTTTACACAGTGCCTTTATCCACAATGCTTTCCCTTTCTCTTTTCACCCTATAATGGCTATTCATCCTGCAAGTTAGAGATTAATTATGCTTCCTCAGGGAACAAGCAATGCATCTTCTCTTTCTATTTCTATTCACTATTATACTAGAGGTCCTAGGCAGTGTAATAAGGCATGAGATAAAATACATAAAAATTAGGAAAAGAGTAAAATTGATTCTCTTTTCCAAAGAAATGAGTGTATATGGAAGAACATTTACCCAAAGAAATCTAAAACATAAAAGATTTATGGCTAATATGTGAATTTACAAAAAGATATAAGATCAATATATGGAAATACTTGTTTTTCTATGTACTAACAGTAAAAGTTAAAAATTTTTTAAACAAAATATTATTTATAATATGTGGAAACATTTACACTTCAAGCTTAGAAATATTGCTGAGAGAAATTAAAGTAGACATAAATAAAGTAGATATAAATAAATGATGATATATGATGTTTATGGATTGAAAGTATAAATTATTATAAGATATCCATTCTTTTTAAATTGATTTACTGATGCAATACAATTCCAACCAAAATTCCCAGAGTCTATTTTCCATAAATTTGCAAGCAAATTTTATAATGTATATAAAAATAGAAAGCACCTAGAATAGCCAAAATAATTTTGAAAAAGAAAAATGTTAAAGACATCTTACCTGATTTTAATACTTATTACAAAGTCATAGTAATCAAGACAGTGTGTTATGAGCATAAACACAGACAAATAAATGAGTGGTAGAGAGCTCAGAAACAGACCCATACATAGATGCTTCTGACCAAGAAACCACAGTACTTTATTGAGAAAAAGACTTCAAAGAAGAACTGAATATCTATATAGGATAAGAAATCAACCTAGATTCCTATTTTACATTATATAAAAACTTTAATTTAAAAATAAATTGTAGACTAAAGGTAAAAACTAAAAGTATAGTACTCTGATAGGAAAATACAGGAAAAAATGTACTTTACAGCCTTGGGGTATGCCAAGATTTCTTAGGGAAGACCCAAAAAGCATTAACCAAAAAAGAAAAATTTATTAGACTTCATCAAAATTAAAATGTGCACATGCATATTTATGGAAGCATTATTCATAATAGCCAAAGTGGAAACAAGCCAAATGTTCATCAACTGGTGAATGGATAAACAAAATTTGGTGTATCCATGCATTGGAATACCACCCAGCAATGGAAAAAATGAAGTATTGAAAAATAGTAGAGCATGGAGGAACCCCAAAACACCATGCTAAGTGAGAGAAGTTGGTACAAAAGCTACATGTTGTACGTTTCCATTTATATGAAATGTCTATAGTAGACATATCTGCTGAGACAAAAAGCAGATATGGTAGCATGGGGTTGGAGTAAGAATGGGGATTAATTCTAAAGGGGCCTGAACTATCTTGTTGAGGAGTGATGGAAATGTTTTAAAACTGGGTTATGGTGATAGCTGTACAACTTGTAACTTTATTGAAAATCAGTTAATTATACACTTACAATGAATAAATTTTGCAGAATTAAATTATACCTCAATACGGTTGTTAAAACTAATTTAAAATTTCTGTTTACTAGAAGATAGTATTAAGAAAATGAATATGCAAACCAAAGAATAGAAAAAATAGTCACCAAAACTTATATTTGAGTAAGGTCTTTATCCAGAATGTATCATGAGCTCTTACAATCAATAATAAAAAGACAGACAACTCAATAAAAAAATAGAGAAAAACACTTGAGCAGATATTTCACAAAAGAAGGTAGTCTGATGGCCAAAAAGCATCATAGAAGTGCTGATCATTTGTCATCCGAGAAATGCAAATCCGAAGCACCATAAGATCATTAAATACCCACTAGAATGGCTGAAACAAAACCAAAAACCTGACAGCATTACATAGGTGTTGATGTGGAGCGAACGTAGCTTTAAATATTGCTGTTTGGAACTTAAATGGTACAATCACTATGGCAGCTACACATTTAGTTATGCATATGTTCCCATGACCCTGCAATTCCATTTTTGGGTGTATACTCAAAAGCAATAAAAGGACATATCCACAAATAGACTTGAAAAAATATCTGAGTTGCCTTTTTTATAATACCCTTAAGTTAGAAACAATTCAAAGTTTATCTAACAGGAGAGCAAATAAATAAATTGTTATATTTGTTAAACAAATATAATAAATACTATTCAGAGATAAATAGGAATTAACTTTTTCACACCCTAATGACAACATGCATAAATGTCAGCAACATTATGCTGAGCAAAAGAAGTCAGGCACAAAAGAGTGTTGGCTATTTGTTTTTATTTATTTGAAGTTTTAGAAAAGGCAAATTGAATCTATTTGGAAAGAAATCTGAACAGTGGCTTCCATAGCAGGGTAAGGAGTTGGAAGTGGTGGAAATTGAGGTGGAATGGTAGTCAGCTTCCAAGATAGCCCCCAATAATTCCTATCTACTGGTATTTATAATTTTGTGTAATTTCCTTCCACATTGTACTAAGGTTGGCCTATGTGACCAATAGAATAAGGCAAAAATGATGGCATGGTATATCACTCCAGAGATTAAGTTACAGACACTGTGGCTTGTCTTGTGTTTGTTCTCTCTCTCTCTCTCTCTCTCTCTCTCTCTCTCTCTCTCTCTCTTTCTCTCTCCCCCCACCCCAACCTGTTCCCTATCATCCTCTCTCTTATTATCTACACTTACTCTGGGTCATGTCCTGAATATCCCTATGCACATGGTGAAGAACTAACCCTCTTGGCAACAATTGAGTTAGCTAGGAGGTGAAACTCCCAGTTCCAGTCAAATCCTTAGAGACTATGGCCTTGGCCACCAGCTTAACTGAAGCCTTATGAGAAAGCCTGAGACAGAACTACCTAGCTAATCTACTTCCAGGTTCCTGACCCCAGAATCCATGTGAGGTAATAAAACAGAACGCTTGCTGTTGTAAGTTGCGTGGTTTGGGGGGTACACTGTTATTTAGCAAGATATAACTGAAACGGGTGGACATAGGGGAGCTTTTATGGGTAATGGAAAAGGTCTATATCTTGATCAAGGCATTGGCTATACAAGTTTATGTATTTGTCAAAAATCAGTACTGTACACTTAAGATCTGTGAATTTATATAAATTTTAACCCAATATGGTATATTCAGTATATAAAAATACTTAGGCTTAAGAAGTTTTTCCCAGTGCTGGAGCACATGAAGAGGTTACATTGGCTTCTTAGAGATGAATTTGCATAAAGTTTGGCATATGTCAGAAATTATCTAGAATAATGTGTGGTTTCCAAAAAATTTAGTTGATAGATTTGTATGTAAATATTCAACAAGAAACAGCTTGGTTGGTGCTAGAAACATATAATTATGAATGGATCCAGGAGCAAAAATTTTAGCTGACACGTAGGACACCTTAGAAGTGAATAGTATTGATCCACATGTCTTAGGCCAAATTTGTAACACCTGAGCAGAATCATCAGCTCGATTCTCTGCCTAGCAGGTTGATTGGTGAGAATGTTTCTGAAAATAGGTACCTAGTGTGAAAGCATAATTCTCAAATTGTAAATTACAATTTTCATATGAATAGATAGAATCTTTAAAAATTTAATTAATGAAGGAAACAACAACTGTTTTGTCAGGACTCAGTCTATGAGGTAATGAAAAACTGGAATTTATATAATATGTGGGGAAAGAAATGTGCAGATAATATTGTTAATTACACAAAAGAGCATAAAACATGTCTGTGACTTTATCTTATGTACCAGACAGGAACAAAAACGTTATAATAAATGTTATAATAGTCCTGACCAGTGTGGCTCTGTGGGTTGGGTGTTGTCCCACACCCAGAAAGAAAGAAAATATTATAATACTTTTTTTGCCTCTTTTCAGTATTTCTGAAACACCAATAAACCTTATATTTATTTCAAATTGGGGTTACCCAACTCATTTTTGTGTTTGGTTTTCCATTGAATGAATATGTTTGGGATATTGAGTTAGCCAAGCAGAGAATATATAGGAAGTAACAGGAAGCTACTGGAATGGTCCAGGTTATGGGTGATGCATGCCTGAATAGGATGTTGGACATCTGAGGGAGATACCATGTTGTTAGAATTAATAAGATATTGCACCTACTTAAACATGAGGGAGGGGCAAAAGAGAGGATTCCAGTGTGTTGAGTCAGGGGGTGCAGAGGACCATTAATGAAAACAGAGACCTTCTACTCTTAAGGACAGAGAGAGGGAGTGGGAACTGGGAAGAGAAGTCAGTAAGGCCTCAGCAGAAAGTAACAACTTGACCTGGTACCCTTATCTAATGGTTCAAGCATGGGCACTGGAATCATATATTTTAGGATTTAAATCTTAGCCGAGCTGTGCGCCTTCAGGCAAATTATGTTATCTGTACAAGCCTCAGTTTCCTCTCCTATAAAATGAGGAAAAATAGCTTCTTCCCTGTGGGGGTCATGAAGATTAGATCAAAACAGTCTGCACAAGTACAACACAGTGCCTGCCACATAATAGCAAGGTGGCAATGGCATAGTAGTTATGCTCTCACGGAGATCTAGCATGGAAAGGAAAGAGCAGATGATGGTGTGTAAGATGGATTAAGGAGGGTGGGGACTGAGAAAAGCCCACTGGATTTTGTGTTTAGGATGTTACAACGTTCACTGAGAACAATTTTAAGAGAATGTCAGGCTAGGTAACCAGATTTCAGGGTTAAGCTGTGAGTGGGTAGTGAAAAGGTGGAAAAAATGAAGGTAGAGATGAGTTTTTGGTGATGTTGAGAAGGCAAGTGAAGGGGAGCAGAAAAAGCCACCCCAAAATATGGCATGTGGATTATTTTGAGCTGAAAGCAGTGAGGACCCTGCAGACTGAGGAAAAGCTTTTTACCTCCCCTTTAAGTACCTAAAACAAATTAGAAAGGGGGCCTCTACCAGGAAGAGAGCAATCACCAGAGACAACATTTTATGCCTGAGAGATTAATTTGCATGGCAGGGCTAACATTTGCTTACCAAACATTTGTTTCTTTCACTCTTGTGAATTCCCTTCTTGTGAATTGTCTTTGAAGCCCTAGACTTCCTTAGTCCTTTCCTTAGTTCAGGACGGTGCATAAGCTTCAATTGTCTTTGAGTCTCTTATCTTTGTAGGGCTTCCATGTGTATCAAATTATTATTTTTTTCTTCTGTTACTCTGTCTTTATATTACCAACGTGGAGAGAGGTCTTCAGCCAAGAACCTAGAGGGTAGAGGGGAAAATTGTTTTTCCTCCCACATATAAACCTAGTGCGTAGATCAGGGAATGACAAGGCTGAGAAAATTCTTTGTTCTAACCTTTTTTTCCTTAGAGTTGGAAAGACTGGGATATGCTGATAGACTGAAAGGAAGGGAAAAGGAAATGACAAATGGCATAAAATTTTGAGGGGATGAGAACAGAGGGCTGAGAAAAATTTTTCTTCACAAGAAGGAATAAAGAGAAAAAATGGGCAAAGACAAAGAGATTTTCAGTTGAAAAAGTGCAGTTAAATATATATTTAACCATAATAGTAAAAGAGGAGGAAAGCTGGTCTGCAGCGTCTGGCGGAGGTGTGGTGGGTGCGAGTCACTTGAGGAGGGTGGGAGACTCTGACAGGGAGACCATTAAAGAATGAAAGAGTGAAACAATGAGAAGCCGGCATGAGTGCTGGTTAGGAATGGAGGAGAGGTGGGAAGCAGCCTATATGAACAGGAATGGACTGAGAAGGAGGGTGGCTAAGGTCAGAACGTAGAGCTGCTTTAGGAGGAGTGAGTGAGAAAGACCTGCATCAGGCTGCAAGGGTTGGCTAGCAGAGAACTTTCTAGAATCTAGTTTTAACTTCAAGGATGATCAGTTTCAGATTGGTTTTAGGGTCCATCTCTGCTTGAGTTCAGCTGAGGCAGGGTGGAGATGACTATTGTTCAAAGTGTGAGAAATGGCACATGCAAAATAAAGACCACAAAGATGGAAGCAAGAGAAGTGGTCAGCCAGTGCAGGAGCTCCACACTAACCCTTAGTTCAGAGGAGTTGAGCCAGAAATTACCTTATGATGGGCTGACCAATCACTAACAAAAAGAACAATTCTGAAACTAAGTCTACCCGTGGCCTGCAGGAAGAATGTTCTTCAGTTCCAGAGTCAGTGAAGGAGCCACCATTCTCTGTGATTACCTTTGCTCAGGGAGAAGTATCTGGAGAGTCTGAGACACCAAGTTGCTGTGTCAGCTGACACTTGACATAAACAGAACTCTGTTGTGCTTGTAGCACCCTATGGAACCCCATCTCCAGCATGGACAAGTGATTGCATTTCACAATTAGGCAGTCTGGGTAGAAAGACTGAGTATTTTTGAAGAGATTTTTGGTTTAGCTTCAGAAATTTTTTACAAATTAACATTGCAGTTTGAACATCTGAAACCTCCTACGGTCGTGATTTCCATTTGTATCTGACAGGATTATGTTCATCCTAGAAATATTAGTATGGGGCAGGCTTGAGGAATGGTTGTGAAGTAGAGGTTTGCTAGGAATATTGTTTTTTTTACAAATTATCCTAGGCAACTCTGGCTAATTTGGTCTGGAAATCACACATTGAGAAATACTACTCCAGGAAGCCATTTCAGCTAAAACCCTTTCACCTGTATGTTAGGCAGGAAAAGGAATGTACACTGACAAATGTGAGTAATGAATAGGAAACAATTTTGTTCATCCTTCATTATCTAGGTACATTCCAGCAGGGACATACCCTTAAAGAAATGAATTGTGGTTGTGGTGGTGGGGTGTCTTTCCAGGTTCTCTCAAATGACTTCATATGGCAGAGGGACATAAAGTTACCCTCGTAAAGAACAGCATTATGTTCTGTAAGTGATGAATGAGTAAATCTTCTCTTGAACATAGAGTTTATGTTGGTAAAAGCTTCTCTAGTACATACATTACTTTTTTTTAAAGCAACATCCTTTGTGGATTTAGAACTCTTCTAAAGCTCATTTGGACCAGATAATAGATTGATGAGATAGGACCAAATCTTATGATTGCGTAAGTCTACAATTTTATCAAGTTCTCTTCCTGTAGGTTCTCACTCTATCCCTCCAACAGCCCTGTAAGTACTATCATTACCTTTATTTTCCAAATTTAGGTTTAGAAAGCTGGCTTTGCTCAAGGAACTGGTAGAGCTAGGGCCCAAACCCATGTCTTCTCATTTTGGCACTGAATCCTCCTGGTGCTTCAGAGCTGTCCTTGACTTCATAGCTGACCTTGTAAAGGCTTCTACAGGCCTGTCCTACATCAGCATGGCCTATGGGCTAACACGTCTGTTCTCTTCTGTTTCAAAACAGATCATAGTTCCAGTGTATGTAACTATCTAGCTAAATTTGTAGCCAATGTCTGGTTTCACGTTGAAAAAGAACATTTTTGTTCTTAGGAAACAAATTAGGAAATATGTATTTTAACTGGGAGCAGTACCATCAGTTTTCATCATTTAGGAAAAGAGAATGAGATTTGAACTTGACAAGGTAAAGCCCAGCAGTGCAGCTGGCAGGTGAGGGAGTCAAGGGAAGGGATGCTAAAGATGTCAGGAGGGAAGAGAGGAGAAAAGGGAGCAGAAATGAATGTGGGAAGAGGCAAAAGAGAAAGGAAGGAAGCCAGGGAAGAGGAATAATTTCTTTCAGGACAGAGGGGTGGGGTGAGGCCATGTCACCCACCGTATGGCCAGTGGGGGGTTTCTAAGATGGATAGATAGTTCTGACTAGCTCAGCTACTGCTTAGGGGAAGTAGTTACATGGAGAGAGATTATGATATGGAAGGGACACATGCTTCACATTTCCAGTTGTGATAACATCTGAAAGAGGCACTGCTTGTCAAAAGATCTTTCAAACCCATCTTTGTAGTGACCCTTGGAAAAACACTGTCAAAATAGATTTCTGCAGTCTGAACAGAAAGAATATCTACTCAGTTATACAATGCATGCAGGCTCCCTAGAGTCAACAGTGAAAGATTCTACAATGGGACAATTGCTTTAAATGGCAGGCAGTGCAGCTCCAGTGGTAAATGCTGGTGACTTAGCCTTATCTCCAAGTGACAGGAAGTAGGGTAGACAGCCCAAACCTATGCATGTCCTTTACTGCTCTGTCAGATAATTTTTTTAAGTGCATTTGAGGGCAGTTTTATGAGAGAGAAAAGACTATTGATGCATTTATTTTGTTTTTAAAACTAATATTTAAATGACCAAAGTTAGAAATTAAAAAATCTAGTTTATTATGGGTGAAAGTTCAGCTTAAAAATCCTGTTATGCCATTTATAAGTCTAACACATTTTAATAAACTTTAACACTAAGTTATCCCATTTACAAATTTAGTAAACTAAATATCTTCATGTATTTTTAACCTGCATTTATAGATTTAATGTATTTTATTTTGCTTCTTGTGTTCTTTGACTAAAATCTTCTTCCAGATAAATTGATTCTTTTTTTACAGATTTTATTTGCTTTATTTTTAGACAGAGGGGAAGGGAGGGAGAAAGATAGGGAGAGAAACATCAATGTGTGGTTGCCTCTTGCATGCCCCCTACTGGGGACCTGGCCTGCAACCCAGGCATATGCCCTGACTGGGAATCGAACTGGTGACCCTTTGGTTCATAGGCCAGCACTCAATCCACTGAGCCACACCAGCCAGGGCTCAAATAAGTTAATCCATATATATTTAACTTCTCTTAGAATTTCCAGAGTTACATATAAACTTAAATGCTATATATCAAATTAATAAGCACTCTACTTAAAATTGCCAAGTCTGAATCAATTATTCAATTATACCTTTTAAAATCAAGTTACAGGACTATTATTCTAATAGGTCAATTACTTAGGCATTGCAAGTTCATAATTTCAAATATTTAGATTCCTTAACACACACAAAATTATGCTATGGTCTTGATTCTCATTACATAGATATGTACATATCTTTCTGCCCAGGTCTAAATGCCATTGAGTTCAAAATGAGTCCTGCATTGTTAGTACCTCCAAACTCGTGTGTGTGTGTGCTATGTCGTAAGTTGGTTCCAACTTCCAGTGACTCTATGAATGAATGACTACCACAGTGTTTTACCCTCAACAGCCCTGCTCAGCTCCTCTAGATTCATGTCTGTGGCTTCTTCTATGGAGTCAATCCATCTCACTGTTGGTCTTTCTCTTTTCCTGTTGCCTTCTATTTTTCCAAGCATTGCTGTCTTTTCTAAAGAACCTCACCTTCTTATGATATGCCTGTAGTAGGACAGCCTCAGTTTCAAAACTCTTAATGAATATTAAAACATGACCCAGTTACTTAATGGTCACAAATCCACGATCATTCTACTGACAAATTATTTGTACAAAAATATGTAAAATAAAGTGCAGGTACTTTTTTTCAGTGTATGTGTTTTGCCTTTTAACAAATCCATTTGAATATTACATAATTTCCTGAGGTCAACTGTTACATTAAAATACTTAGTATGGTCACATAGACACAGCTTAGAGTCAAGATACTGGTGCCTGAGCAAGCAAAATGAGGAAAGCAGCTTCTTTTGCAGAGTGATGTCTGGGAGTGTCACAAGCTGAGGATGCATGCAGGGTTTTCTGGTGAGGATTAAATGAGATTATCTGTAGTTAGCTAGCAGAGATTGTAGTAAACAACAGATGTTCAAAAAGCTAGTTGGAAAAGGAATAGACTGATGAGCAAATCAGAGATTTGAAAGTAGTTTTAATTCCCTGTTAGGATCATCTCTTTTATCTCTGTCCTTATCTTTACTCTTTCACATGTGACTAGAAGAGACTTATAAACATTCGTTAGGCAAGCTCTACTTAATGTTTGTTAGTCATGATCAACATTGCTTAGTCATGATGGGTTTTTGTTTTGTTTTGTTTTCTTTATTTTATTTTTTTGTGTTAGTCAGGGTGGAGAAAAAGAGACCAAAAATAGAGTACCTCAAATAAGACACACATTTATTTCTCTCTCATGTAGCAGTGTACTTATGGGTAGTCAGGGGCTCTGGGAATGGTAGATAGGTCTGATTCATAAAGTCACTCAGAATCCTGGATTACTTCCAGCTTGTTGCTATGTTGGTTGGTCCTCATCCTTAAGGTTGGAACTGGCTCACTGTTGACTCATTCTACAGAACTAGATGCTTTCCATATAGAAGTTAGCCAAAAACCTTGGTATTTCTTAGAAAATATAACACTCATATCTATAGAAAGATTTAGTTTAAAATTTTATTCTGCTGCTGTTTAAGCTTCAAGATAAAGATTTAGTTGTAGAAGTAATGGTTATTTTGTATTTAGGTAAAGGGTCCTATCCATTTGCTATATGATTGGAGAAGTGATTTCTTCTTCAAAATGGCCCCTCTAGATGAATTTTCACCATTAACTATGGTTCAATTCTTCAAATTTTTCTTATTGCTATTATGGAGGAAGTACATGTAAGTTCTAACTTAACAGTATAATCTGTGCTCCAGAATGGTTATTCTACAGACATTTGGGAATAATGTCATAGGTTTGGAAAGGAAATCAGCAGTTACTAAGGATCTATTATTGCCAGTCATGGTGCTAGTTTTTTAAAAACATTATTATCATATTTATACCATCTAACAACTTCGTATCATCACTTTGTTATAGATGAGGCATATGTATGTGACTTAGCATTTAGGTGACTTCCTTTAGGTTAGACAGTTAGAAGGCTCTTGGATGGAGCAGTGGTCCTAGGGAAAAAAGGAAAATCAAAAGACAGGAGTCAAATACTTTGAGTAAAGAGATCTGGCTCAGTAGCATTGTTGGGTCTGTCTTTGAATTTTTACAAAATAACTGTGTGGTCTTGGACATACCCTATAGCATCATCACCAGGCTTTATTGTCAAATGAGGGAATTGGGTTTACATATTCTTTAAATTATCTTTTGTTCAGGATTTCTACCCAGTTTTCTCAACATTGATTTCTACTGAGTATTTTGAATAAATACTAGCTGATAAAACCTATTTTACCAAGAAGGTTATCTGATGGCCTTTTAGCTGAGTTCCTAAAACTGCAGCACTGTCTTTTTGGCAGGCTTTTGAAAGTGTTCAAAATATCCTGTTTCATTATCACAGTTGCCCTTTTGGTGTCAAGTGTAAAAGGGGTGGTGTTGAAAAACTCAAAAGCTCTCAGCTCATGTCACCAGACTGATGGGGGCTGTGGTGAAAGAGACACGATTCTTCCTATATGATTTGTTCTTCTAATCAACTATGGTTCCTGAAAAGTTAACTCCTTTATTCAGGAGCAGAAGATAAAAATCTTTTCAGTCTTTACCAATTTGGTAAATAAAAAATACAGTAATTGTAATAATGCATTTTTATGGTTAATGTAACTTTATTTATTATCTTTTATTGTTGTTCAAGCACAGTTGTCTCAATTTCCACCCCCACTGTTCTTCCCCACCCCAGCCATCCCCACCTCCCTCCCTTGATCCCACCACCCCTTGGTTTTGTCCATGTGTCCTTTATAGTTGCTCTTGAAAACCCTTCCCCCTTTTGCCCCCATTCTCCCCTCCTACCTCCCCTCTGGTTACTGTCAGTTTCTTATTTATTTCAAGGTCTCTGGTTATATTTTGCTTGCTCATTTGGTTTGCTGATTAGCTTCCACTCATAGGCAAGATCATATGGTATTTGTCTTCCACGTAAAAATGCATTTTGTATGTGATAGTTGAAAACATTCATATGCCCTTATGGGTCACTTGCATTTTTCCCTTCCAAATTGTCAGGTTTATGGATTTAAAAAAGTATTAATTTTTTACTGACTAGGAAGGTCTCTGACAGACACATACAATGAGACTTTTTTTTCTTCCAGATTTCATTTTTCTTTTAATTTGTTTAAGATCTATTTATTTATTTAGATGTAGATGAGAAACAATAACATCTTTCATCCTAGAAAGTCTCATATTTGGGGAGATACTGTTATTCTCAAGGTTTTATTGACATATAAAATTTTTAAAAAATTTATGTAGTGGTAACTATATATTTTCTTTAATGCTTTCTGTGCATTGTATGTTTATCATGTTTCCATGAATATAAGAATTGCCTGTTACTCCATTTTATTATTTGAATATGACAGAATATAGAATATGTATAATAAATGTTTCTCAAGTAAATAAATAAAAAGTGTAGGATGAACAATTGTCTTATTTGCTTATTTTCTCAGGGGTCATCTTAGCACGATGGAATAGCTAGGATCCATGGTCATCTCTGCTCTTGGCCAGAGTGGACTTGAACAACCTGAAATAGGGGTGGTTGGCAACTGGTACCTGGATTTAAATTATACCAGGAAACTGAAAACTGGAGTTTGTAAAATGCTTATAAATGATCACAGGAGAATTTCCCACAATGAAAAACAGTAAAACTCACATGCCATTACTGAATCATATAGTATTGCCATAATTTCTTTTTATTGAGTCTTTAAAATAAGGGGATTCTTTGTCTAAATGAGATCATTTTATCTGGAATTAAAAGATGTGTTGAATAACTACTTATGTTTATCTGGAACATATCATTGTGTCCACTATGCAAATCTCAGAGCTAAAATTTGGAATCTTACCAATCAATGCCTCACCAAGAATGTCTTTAAAAATGAAAGGGTATATGTATGTGTGTGTGTGCAGAAAAAGAGAAGCACTCCTGATATAAATAGGGATATCTGAAGGTTATCTTTTACTTTAGGGTATCACCTTTTAACTCTTGTGATTTCCTTACTGTAGGGCTATAACCTTGACTTTTGAATAGCAGAAACTTGGGTTCTTATGTTTTAGGGCCTGCCTTTGTAGTAATAGAGGTCTATTTTCCCAGACTGGAGACTGAAGTATTCATCATCACTACCATGTAGACATAATAACTATTCATAAATTAAAGCCAGCAACATATTTGTTTAATATATGTTCACAAATAAGACATTTTATTGTAGCCAAATAGGAAATTCAGAGGGGTGATAAGAGGAAAGCAAAAATTATTTGTAGTACTACTGAGGCAGATAAGTGAAACCTGAGGGCAACTGAGTCTGGGGCTCATGCTGCCCATCACAGCTCAGCCAAAAAGCAAAAACATGGATTGGATTATAATTGTGCTTTTATTAATATCAGAGGCCAGCAATCTGAGATGGTAGCAGGTAAAAACCCTAACCACCTTGAGTTCTCAGAAGCAAGTTTATATAGGGGAAACATGAGGATTTGAGAGGGGGAAATTTCTAAGGGGAGCGAAAAAGAGGAGTGGCGCAGCTTCCTGCCACAATTTCTTCCTTTGTTCTGTTGTTACCTCTCCATTTGCGTTAGCATTCCGCTCTTTCCTGGACACCTGTGGTTTATGGCCTGCAAAGCTCTGTGTTCTCTGGTTAGGGATGAGATGTATAAACCATTTGCTCTCTTGTGTCCTTGGTTAGGGGAGATAAGGTCTTGTGATTTACCAGCTGGCTGTAAATTGCTCAAACTGTTCGGCCTTGTTTAATTTTCTTGTCTCAGTTTCCACATTCCACTTGCCCAGGAACTTCCCTAGCTTCTTACTATCTGGTCTCATAATCATTGCCAAGATTCTGGAGTTACTGTTTCATAGAAATGTCTGTGTGTTTGTGTACATGTATGCATGTGTGCACATAAGTACTGGCAGGTGTGTGTTGACAACAATGAATTAAGATTCTAACCTATCTTCCATTTGAAACCTGCTTTTTTACAGCTTTACTGAGGTATAATTGACATATAAGGAACTGTATATATTTAAATTGCACAATCTGGTAAGTTTTGATGTATGTATAAACCTTTGAAACCATCATGCCAATCAAGATAATGAATATTTTATTAGCCCACAAATTTTCTACACATTTTCTTGAAATCCTCCTCTCTGAAATTGGAAGACACTGGCGTTTGG
The DNA here is from genome assembly GCF_022682495.2 of Desmodus rotundus. Classification (NCBI taxonomy): domain Eukaryota; kingdom Metazoa; phylum Chordata; class Mammalia; order Chiroptera; family Phyllostomidae; genus Desmodus; species Desmodus rotundus. Next base: position 94,575,359 of record NC_071391.1, read on the forward strand.
GTGTTTTATTCAGATGGCTGGAGATCTGAGAAGATGGCGGGTTCATAACCTAGCAGACCATCTTGTCTTTTCTTTCCAGGCCAAGGTTTTTATACCAGAGAATAAACAAGGTGCCATGAGGGCTTTGAGATTCAGGGAGGACTAGGTGAAAGAAGCTAAGTTCCCAGGGGCAGGTGGTCGTCTGTCTCTGCCTGGAACACAAAGGCTGGGATGCCTCCAGTTGTCCCCAGGCGGTAATCTTTAGCAGTGCCCCAGGAAGTCAGCTATTTTCCCAGGAGCCAGGACAGGCCTTATCTGTAGTTTCTGAAACAAAAGCTTTAACATACATTATTTGCTAGACTTATAACTTTTTAACTTAAACTAAAATTTTCCAACTCTTGAGTCCCCTATCGTCTCTTCTCCTACCCAGTCCCCAAGTATCTGCTAATCTTTTCTCAGTCATCACAGATTAGTTTTAATTTTCTAGAATTTTATATAAATGGAATCATACAGCACGTGTGCTCTTCTGTCTGCTTTCAGCATAATTATTTTGAAATTCATTCATGTTGCTGCATATATAAATATGTCATTCTTTTTATTGTTCATTATGTTTCCTTATTTTTTAAATATCTGTAGGAACTTTGCGGTGTCAATTTCTTCACTCCTAATGATTGTATTTTTGTGTCTTCTTTCTTCCTCCAGCCCCCAATGTGGCTTTTACTTCTCAATAAATCAGCTTTTGGTTTTATTGATTTTTCTCTCTTGTTTGTGTTCCATTACATTTTTTGCATTGATTTATATTCCTTTCTTTTGCTTGTTTTGAATTTCCCTTGCTTATTTTTTCCTAATTGCTTAAGGTGGTAGCCAAGAATATTGATTTGTGGTCTTTACTATTTTCTGATATAGACTTTTACTGCTGTAAATATCTGTAAATGCTACTTTAGTCACACCTCCCAAATTTTGATAAGTTGTATTTTTGCTCCTAGTTCAAAATACTTTTTAATTTCCCATTTGATTTCTTCTTTGATCCACAGGTTATTTAGAAGTGCATTATTTAGTTTCTAAATAATTGAAAGTTTTGTAGATATCTTTTTGTTGGTTTCTGATTTAATTCGTACATCTTTTGTATGCCTCGAACTCTTTAAATTTATTAAGAGATTTTAGGGACTGGAATATGGTTTGTCATAATGTTACAGAGCAGGGTAGGGGGTGGTTCACAATAAATTATTACAGAAAGGATCCCGCCTTTCTGTCTCTGGAGGTTCCCCCCCGCCCCACACCTGCTAGGTTCAAAATGCCTGCCACCAGAGGAAAGGCGCCTCTCAATGCCAGAGACTGGTGAAAAGGAAAGGAATTATTTATTTAAAAGTTACACAGATTTAGAGTAATGGCTTAATGTCTTCAATAAGATACTAAAGTCCTTTAGAATACCCACTGATGCACAGTCCTTCCCTCTCCCTGTGCCCAGTCTGGGGTACCGTATCTCAGGAAAAGAAGTAGAAGTCCGTGATTCAGGCTCCCGGCACCATCCGCTGTGTGGCTGCTGCAATCTCCAGTTAATCCAAAACCTTGTGGCACCTTCTCATGGCTCACCAGCAAGAGTCCTTTCTCCCCTTTTCTTCCGGCAAAGTCTCTCCTGCTGCCTAAGCCGCATGGCAAAAAGAAGCATCTCAAAACCACATGGTCCTCTCCTATTCACTCCTTCAGAACCATGTGGTCCTCTTTACTCTCCTTCAGAACTGCGTGGCCCTCCCTATTTACTTCAGAACCTCCCGGTCCTCTCTTTTCCCCTCAGAACCGCGTGGTCCTCCTTCCCTATGGCTGCCGCGCCTAGGTTTAAATCCCAGCACCCATCTTCCTTTGCAGCCCCATTTCTGACTCCTCCTACAGTCAGTTACACCTGCCAGCACCCTTGTATTCTTCCAGCTTTACGGGGCTGCCATAGTAAGTCTGGGCAGGTGTGGCCCCATGTCATGGAGCCAATCATCTCCAAGCTCTCCCACAGGCCCTGTAACCAGGGGGAGTTGCTTCCCAGTCCCATCTTGGGTGGAATTTGGTCCCATCCCCCTGGCTCAAAGCATGGCCACAGCTACTTAACACATCCATGAAACCAGTTAAAGGTTATAGATATGTTAAATGACTGTGCCAGGGGTTGGCTGCAAAGCTGTTGCTACCCAAAACAGCTCTGAATGGCTCTGTTCCATGTGTCCCATCCCCCCTGGCTCAAGCTTATGGGGGTGAGGACATCCTATATATATTTTTCTAATATTTCCTGGACACCTTGAGTTCTGGACCCCATTACAAATCCCTTCTTGGGGCTCTCCTCTTGTCTGCACCCTGCTTCAATAGTAAATGATCCATGTGCATTGAGAAGAATTCTGCTGCTATTGGGTAGAGAGTTCAGTAAATGTCAATTAGATCAAATTGGTTGACAATGTTTTTCAAGTTTCCCATTTTCTTACAGTTATTCTGCCTATTTATTCTATTAGTTACTAAAACAGGGATATTGGAATATCTGACTCTGATTCAGAATTTCTCTATTTCTCCTTGAAGTTTTATTAGTTTTTCTTCATGCCTTTTGAAGCTCTACAATCAGAAGCATAAACATCTAGGGTTGTTACATGAGAGCGGGGAAAGTAGGTTTACAGTTGTTTGTGGAAAATATATATAATACAAGAATAAATAATAATACAAGAATAAACTCTGTGTTTCACACTCACAACTTTAAACTTAGTTTTGCCTGTATATTCTTAATAAATTGACTCCTATTTAATTATAAAATGTCCTCCTTTATTCCTGATAATATATATTTGCTCTAAATCTACTTTGTCTCATATTAATATAGCTACCTCAATTATGTTTGGATTGATGTTAACATAGTATACCATTGACCTTTTACTTTTAACTTATTTTTGTTATCTTTAAAGTTAAATTCATGTACCTACATTCTCTGCCTTTTAGTTGGTGTGTTCAGATCATTTACATTTAATGTGCTTATTGATAAAGTTGGGTTTAAAAGTCTCAACTTGCTATTTGTTTTCTATTTGAGCTGACTGTTCTTTGTTCAACTTATTTTTTCTTACTTCTTTTTGACTAATTGCATATTTTTTGTGATGTCAATTTTTCTCCTTTGTAAGCTCATTCACTGTAACTCTATTGTGTTATTTTAGAAGTTCTTTATGGTTCATAATATACATTTTGAATAGCACAGTCTACCTTCAAGTGATATTTCACCAGTTCACTTATAGCATAAGAGCTTTACAGAAGTATACTTCCAATTCTCCTTTCCTGGCTTTTGTGCTATTGTTGTTATACATATTACTTCTGCATGTATTATAAACCCAGCAATACATTATAATTATTGTTCCTTTAAATAATAAGTTATCTTTTAAATGATTTCAGTAGTAAAAAGAAGAACTCTTTATTCTTATCCACTTAATATTTCTGGTTCTCTGCATTTCTTCATATACATTTGTATTTTTATCTGGTATTATTTCTTTCTGTTAGAACTTACCTTTAAAATGTCTCAGTTACTTATCTGTTGTTGATGAGTTTTTTTCAGCTGTTTTATGTGTGAAAAAGTACTTCCTGTTTATTTTTGAACAATATTTTTGAGAAAAGAATTCTAAAGTGATTTTTTCTTTCAATACTTTAAAGATTTTGTTTCACTGTCTTCTTGTTTGCATTGTTTCTGATGAGTAATATCAGATAACCTTTACCTTTATTGCTTTGTAGTAACATGATATTTTTCCCCCTATGACTTTTAAGAGTTTTTCTTTATCACTGATTTGAGTAATTTAATTATGATGTACCTTGGGATAGTTTTATTCATGTTTTTAATGCTTGAGTTTCACTGAGCTTCTTGGACCTGAAAGTTTTATAATATTCATCAAACTTGCTGCATTTGGTGTCATTATCTCTTCATACATTATTTTCTGTCCCCTTTGAGTATCTTTAGAGACTCAAATTATCACTTACCAGTTACAAATTACCATGACTTGAGAATTTTCCACACACAACTCATTGATGCTGTTTTTTTCTGGTCTATTTTCTTTCTGTGTTTCATTTTGTATAGTCTCTATTCCCATACAGTGCATTTTTATTTCATCTGAAATATTTTAGTTTTTATCTGTAGAAGTTCCCTTTGGGTCTTTTTTATATCTACCATGTCTCAGCTTAACACATTCGATATTTCATGTAGCTTTTTGAACATATGAAATCTAAATATAATAGCTGCTTTAATGCTCTTTTCTATTAATTCTATCATCTATATCAATTCTGTGTCAGTTTTAATTGAATGACTTTTCATTATGGGTAGTTATTTTCCAAATCATTTGCATGCTTGAGAATTTTTATTTGAATGCTGGACTATGTTAATTTTAACTTGCTGGGTGTGGGGTCATTTTGTATTCCTTTCACTGTCCTTCAGTTATGCTCTGGATCACTGTTAAGTTGCACTGAAGCAGATTGATAATTTTGGGTCCTCTTTTTATGCTATCTTATGTATAACCAGACTGGCAGTTAGTCTACTATTGAGACAAAACCTTTTTAAGTAGCCTATTTGATGACTCATGAATTATAATAATTTCCATTCTAGATAGTAAGAATAGATATTATTCCTGGCTCTGTATGAGTGGTGATGATTACTCAATCTAATCTTTTTTGGGCATTTGTTTCCTTGGCTTCAGATAATTTTCTCACAAGTATGAACCGATCAGTACTCAATTAAGTGATTAAAGGGACCTCTGTAGATCTCTATATGTAGTGCTCTTCTTGCTGGTCCTCTGCTCTCTAAAGTTACTTTGGCCTTCCCAGACTTTCAGCTCTGACTGCTCAATTCAGACTGACCACTGGGCTCTATCTCCTTGTCCTTCCAGCATGACAGTTTAGAACCTAAACTCTCCAGGGAGTGAGCTGGGAATTGTGGGGTGTCTCCTTTGCTTCCAGTCTCTTAGAGTTCATTATTATTTATTATTTGTTGTCAGTACTTGAAAGTTATTGGTTCATATATTTGCCCAGTTTTTAGTTGTTTTTGGCAAGAGGTAAATCTTCTCCCTGTTACTTCATCTTGGCTGGAAGTTGAATCACAATACCTGCTCTTTAACATTTAAAATATGTCACAAACATTTTCTGTTTCTTTAAATATTATTACTCTATGTCATTTTGATGATGGTGGGTATTTCATTAGTTTGAACCACCGTAAATTATTTAGTCCATTGTTCATTCCATTTAGTTTTGTTATTCCACTGCTATTTATAACATTGTCTGTGAGAAGCTGAATAGTTTTGAACATCCATGATTTGTTTAAATATATTAACAGAAGGGGAATTGCTAAGTTAAAGATTATTTTGACTCAAATTTCCAAATTATCCTCTAAAAAGGTTGTATCAGCTTATATATTTATTATTTCCCTACGCTTTTTGCCACTATGGGGTATTAAAATTTTGTAAATCTTTTTACAAATTGGTAAGTAAAAATGGTACTTTTATCAGTCAATTTGTATTTCTTGATTACTTTTGATGCATAACATTTTTAATTAGCTTATTGAAAATTTATATTCTCTCTTTAAGTTGCCTGTTTATATCATTTGCCTATTTTAGAAATTAAATTATTTTTTCTGTTATTGATTTATAAAATACACTTGTATAGAAAGTATATATGTGTTTGTATGTAAAGAAACTATGTATATAAGCTATATATAAACATATGCTATATTTCAAATATTTCCCCAGCCTTTTGCTTGATGTTTATAGCATATTCAGATGTAATGAAATTGATTTTATTTTTGCTGTTATGGTTTTTACCTATATAGCTGTGCTTAGAAAGCCAATATTGATCTCAAGTCATAACCAAATAAACATTTTATCCTATTTGTTTACAGCTTTTTTTACTTTAAATTTTTAATCCATTTGGAATTTTTTTTCATAAATTGAACTTTATTTTTCAACTACTTTAATATATTTTATAATGCTTATATTAAAATTTTTATAATGTTTATATAAATTTTAAATGGTTTTAACAGCATTTATTTAAAACCTATTCTTTCCCCCAGATTTGATACACTGTTTTAAAATTATTTTATGATAAATTCTTCCAAATGTTTACATCTGTTTCTAGAATTTTCTATTCAGCTCCATTTATCAGTCTGTCTCCCGTGGCTGTTTCATATTATTTTAATCAGTACTGAAACTTTATGGGATAACAGTAGGTCCCAAAGAGAATATTGGAAAACTAAATTACCCATTTCCTTAGCCTCTTAGTTGTTTTCACATTTCCCTGGCTGGCCTCAAGTATTCCTGGAAAGTTGAGAAACAGTTCAGATATTGGGTAATAAGCCAGGCTTCACTTCCACAGTATGTACCTAGGTTCAAATCCCAGCTCCCCAGCTCAACTGACAGGGTGACTCAGCAAATTCATTCACTTCTGCATGGCCCAGTTTCCTTATCTGAGAAGTGGGAGTAACAATAGTTTCTACCTTAAAAGTTTATTATGATGATGATGATGATTATGGTGGGGGAACCAGTGCTTAGCACACATGAACACCCAATAAAAAGTTAGTTTTACTATTTGTATTTATTCTTCAAATTTAATTTTAGAATTATTTTGTCAAAGACCAAAAAATTATTAAGATTTTTATTATTGAGACTTCTCCTCTAGAAACATGATGTGACTCTCTATTACTTGTTTTCTTCTAACCGTCTTTTATATCTTCTTGTTTTGTGTGTGTGTGTCATGTATACATATGTTGGGAACCGCCCTGCCTGGTTTCAGAGGCTGTAACCCCCCATGGTTAAGGCTGAGTCAGAGTTGGGACCATAAGCCACTAAGGAGACAAAGCTTATCTCCCTGGCAGGTGTGCCACCTCTGCCCACTTCACCTTGCTTGGCCCTGAGCTTGGCCAGTTAGCCAATGATGGGTAAGAATCCTCAAGGGAGGATCAACCTAAGACAGGCTCTGGTCACCAGGGATAAGCTCGCAGGGAAGGACTCAGGGGGCTGTGGCAAAAGGGGGTGATGGACCCTCGCCCCTCGGCTTTGAAATAGCCTGAGTCCTCATTCTGTCTGCAAGAAGTCTCCTAATCTCTTGGCTGCTTTACTTCCCTTGCCTGACTTAAACCTGAAGGGATAACAGAGGGCGGTGCAGTCCTGTGCTGGGAGAGGCGGATTCCCTGGGGAATCAGGCCTTAGGAAAATACTTACATTCCTGTGAAACCTACTTAATCTGTACCCTCAGTTTAAGAGATAAGGGTCCAGATTTGAGATGAGTCTGGCACCTAAAGTTTTATGGCCCTCTAGCTGATTGGCTGTAGCTCAGACTAAGCCCTGGAAGTTCTCTATAAATCTTGTATTGTTTAATCCTTGCTGGCTGACAATGATTGATGAGCTTTATCTGCATTCCTATGCCAATGAACCTAATAAAAGCCCATGGAGAAAAAGGATCAAGGCCCTTCTCCTCTGAGAGATTGGCCACCTTTCCTCCCCAAGCAGATCATGTCTTGGTAGTCTTTTTCTTCACCCATGGCGGAACCGGGGGGGCTGCGTTAGAGACCCCCAACGTACATATAATACTTACGCATATAAAATTTGCACAATGATATTCACATATACCCTCTTAGAAATAATGTTGACAGTAAATATGTAGCCATATTTAAAATCATTACCTCTGAGTATTAGAGATAATACTCAGAAATACCCAAAATTTCTTTTCTGAATATTTCTTATATACTCAGAAATACATGATTTTAAAATGACTCATACCTCACTATTCTGGTGCATTGTACTTCAGACCTAAAGGTAGCACCTATTAGATATTTTGTGCTACATATTACACAAGTACATCAGCAAATAAATTTTTTTAAATGTGTCATCAATTAAGGAAGTTGATTTCAGGAGAATTAAACAGGATCTTGAAGAAAAACAATTTCAAGAGGATGACTAATGTGACTTCCTAAAAATGCAAGTTGTGGTCTCTGTGAAATCACCTTTTATTCCCCTTCCACAATCCTCCTTCATTCCGAAGTCTACATTTTCTTGAACTGTTTCAAAATATCTAGACTTGATATCAGATGATAATCTGTCATAAATATTTATAAGACTAGAGAATTTCAGCAAATAAAGATCATGTTTAAAGTCTTACCAACCCCAGATGAAAGTGTCTAGGTTTTTAGGTTTTACAAGACCTAAGGCAATGAAGGAAAAAGTTGATATTTATTTAAATAGAAGAAAAGAATGAGAATACAATCTACAGATTGGCCTTTCCTCTTAAGCTTTTACAATGTTAGAAGGAGTGGGATGTGAGTGAAACACAAGAGAATGAAAGCCACCATGTGGGGAAATATTGAGAACATAACCTACAGATTAGATTTTCTTCTTATGCTCTCACCGTGTTAGAAGCCAAAGCATTTGTTTCAGATTCCAGGGCACAAAGGCCATAAGAGGAAGGCATCACATCACAATAAGAACATTTCTGTCTACCCATCTGGAACCCCTGCCCAAGGTCTAGCCCCAGCTCCCACCCCCTTTTCCAGCTAATCCTTGCCGTTCCTATTGCAACTTCTGCTACCTGCTTGCTGTGCTCTTGGTAGCCCCTTGGTGGGTCATCTCACTGTCCATAGAAACCTATCTCATGAGGCCTCTCAGATGCCATTGCTAACCAGTATTGATGTGAGTCAGACCCTAGATGAAAGGCAGCATGATGGAATGTTGTTTTATATAATCAAACTAATTTGTTTCCTTCTTATACAGGGCAAAGATCTGATGAATATATAGAATGATTATGTAGAAGAGAAGTAACTTTATCTGATTAGACTGTGGAAGGAGTGCTTTTAAAAACCTTGAAACAATCTCTAAGATAGAAGTTTCCTCTGGTAACAGAAATCCGAAAGATACAGCAGAAGCAGTTTCCTGACAACACAGATAGCAAAAGGCCTATTAAGCTGTAGTAGAAGTTGAATTTCTGACTACTTTGTAAGGGAAATACAATGCAAAACACCCATGGAGATCAAGTTGTTCTATGCTTGCAAGGACCTCTGACTTCTACCTCTTTGTTGATAAATCCAAAAGGATAATAGTTGTAGATGTAGTATTGTCAACTATTAGTTACTTATTGCTAGATAAAAAATTATTCTACAATTTAGCTTAAATGAAAGAATAAGTGTTTATTATCTCATACATTTTCTTTGGGTCCAGAATCTGAGTGCCTTAGCTGGGTTGTTCTACTTCAGGGTTTTTCATGAAATTGTGGTCAACTGTTGGCCAGACGGAACTGGAGAACTTGCTCCAGCCTCGCTCTGGCAGGAGGAGCACTTCACAGGTTCAGGGTGAGCTGGGGCCTAGATGGCAGCTAGAGGCCTTTTGTAATCTAATCTTGGAAGTGACTTATTCAATATTTTTTTGTCATGTATGTCTACCTGGTAGAATTTGAGAGGACACTATGCAAGGGTGTGATCAATGGGAAGCAAAGATCATTGGAGGCTATCTTAGAGGCTGGCTGCCACACCTACTAAAAGTGCTTTTTATTGGGGCTTTACAATTTGTAGCTACCCATTCTTTGGTTTAAATTAGGGGTCAAGTCTTATTACTCCTTGAATCTTGTTAAAATGTGGAGAGACCTAAATGTATTTTATAGAAACCAATGACTTAATGTTTTCCTTTTTTTTTTTTCTTGGAGAAGGAGGGGACGTGTGTATGTTTGTGTGTGTGATGAGAGGAAAAGTGGTAAAGAACATAACAATCTTATTTTTCAGATCAAAATTATTTTTTTCTTTCAGTTCACCAGGCTTCAATATAATTCTTATTTTTTCAACTCTCAAATCAAACACCTCTGCTAACTTTCAGCTAATTAAGGGACTTTTTTAAACTTTGGAAAAGGAGTAAGAGGAAAGGGGGAAAAATGCTAGCTTTCATGCTTAGTTTTCACTTTTTTAATTTCTCAAAGTGTGAGAGGAAGAGTACTGAATCTAAAGTATTTGATTTAATTTGTATAAATTATATTAAAATAAGCAGAAGCCAATTATTGAGGCCTAACAGCTTCAGGAAATCAAGAAAAGCCAAGTAAACTTCTGGAAATAGAAAGATTTTTACTGATTATGGAATCATAAATCTGAATTAACCTACTATGGTATGACTGTAAAATAAGATTGAGTTTTTATTTCCTGTTAAATATGAAGAGAGCAGGGGTGCAGGATGAAGGGTAAGGTAGAGACATACAAGGCTAGTGTTATAAGGAAGTAGAGTTTCTGGTTATATATTGGACTTGTTTAGAATTTTCTGAGTTAAAAGACTTATTATACAGTTTTTGTTACTTCATAGATGCTGAGATTCATTTATAAGCCATTAGATACTTGTATGTATAAGGCTTCTGGTAGATTTTTTTTTCAAGAAACTCTACTCCTTGATAGAGTAAAGCAGCAAGTCTTAAGAGTCAACATACACAATCGGTTGTAGCAACCTGGTAAAAGGTGGGAAGGCGCTAGAAGAGGGAAAAGGGTACTCATGGGGAAGTTAAGGTGAACCAATGGCAGCCGTGACAGAAAGAAAAAGAAATTTGCAGTCTGTAGCCTCAGCTTTGTTCTAAAAGGAGTGTAGCCTTTCTAGAGGCCCTGCACCTTGGTGGATTTGGGGTGTGCCCATCTAGAACAGGCATGAAGGAGAATTGAAAGGCTCCTGGGTTCCTCTGGTAGGGGAGTGGTGGTGAGGAGTAGTAGAGAGGAAGAAGGAGAGAGACCTGTCAGATGGTAGGAGGCCATGAATGCTTCCATTTGCCATATTTTAGAACTGTTTGGTATAACTGGATTTCTTGTGCAAACTGGAGAAGAAGCTGAGTTCTGGGCTGATGCTGAGCAAAACAGAAAGTGGACTCCTGGGCACAGAAGCCTGAGACAGAGGAGACCTTGAGACAATGAGACCCAGAAATTAATAAATATCATTGAGAGGACTCTAAACCTAGAGTCCTAAAATCATTTGGATGTGGAATCGTAATGGGTCTGAACCAATTTTTCCTAGTTCTCCAATGTGTAATGAAGACCAGCTAACTTCTTGGTTTTTTAAATTCAGTAAGATTTTTGACCTTATCAGAGCTCATTTTGGTTTGGATACAGAGTTATGATGTCCTCTTCATGTGGACAGAACCCACATGGAAACATACAAACACTGCATACATGTGCAAAAGCCCACACACCATACTCCCCACACCCTAAACACCTTTTTTCTCTTTGAGAAGCACCAATCTGTTGTTTCTATTTCAGATGAACAATTTTGGCCAATTTACATCTTTACTTTTACATCATCAAGTGTCACAGATGTTCTGCTTCAATGTAGAAGAATTGCCTTTTGATGGTTCTGGGCACTTTTGTTTAGGATAGTCATCTCCAAGGGGTACAGTTATCTTTGGTGGGTGTGGTCTGAGGGGAAATCATACTTGTAGGCACCATCAAAGATCTTCAGGCCAAGGAGAGATACACAAAAGGGCTGGGCTGTGGCCCTCCAAGGCTCACCCAGTATCTCCCTGCCAGTTGGGTGTGTCAGCAAGTGGCTCTGAATTACATTTTATAGACCCCTTTGCAGATAGGGAGATTATTAAAGAGAAACTTCCTGAAGCTGCCTCTGGATGCTGAGGTTCCTCTATCTTCCTTCCTTCGTTATTACTAAACCTGGCAGATCTCAACAGATGTTGGCCTCCCGGAATGTCATCAAATGTCTTGAACTATTTACAGAAACATTGAGAAATGCCATTAATCATCTTGATGACTATCAAGTGCATAAGTGACAATGCTGAGAGACTCTTTGGAAGATAAATTACCAAGCAGATTGGCCCAGGTTTTTAAATACCGTTCTTGTGCCCTGGCCAGTGTAGCTCAGTTGGTTGAAACATTGTCTAGTAACCAGAAGGTTGTGGGTTTGATTCCTAGTCAGGGCACACACCTAGGTTTTGGGTTTGATCCTAGGCCCGGGAGCTTATTATCCCTGTTCTGGACACATACAGGAGGCAACCAATTGATGATACTCTCAGAGATGTTTCTTTCTCTCCCTTCCTTTCTAAAAGCAGTGAAAAATTGTCCTCAGATGAGGATAGAAAAATAAATAAATACTGCTGTCTTAACACTTATGTGATGATAAAGGGTATGTAGAGATCTGGAGTTAAGGTAGAACCATATCTCAAACATGTCAGAGAGATTTTTAAAATTTCACTCTTGAATAAAGACCACTTTGTAGTCTTTCAGTACCTTACCCTAATTTTTAACATATTGAGATTGTTGCAAATATATAACTTCTTATAAAAAATTTTCACATTTGTAAAATGCTACCTCCCTTTTTTTCATGTGTTTAAGTTGCTAGAGGTCAGAAGTGAGTCTCATACCTTTCTTACACCTCGCACAGCGTCTGATGCACTATAGGACACCTCAATAAGTACTATTTGGTTTATTGTTTAAGTGCATTTCCCTAGTTCTCTAACAGTGGAGAAGTGATAGACAACCTCATGTAAAAGTATCCTTTACATAAAGATTATGGAGTGATTAGATTCTGCTGTAGATTTTCATCCTTTATTGTTGGGAACCGCCCTGCCTGGTTTCAGAGGCTGTAACCCCACCGCCCATGGTTAAGGCTGAGTCAGAGTTGGGACCATAAGCCACAAAGAAGACAAAGCTTATCTCCCTGGCAGGTGTGCCACCTCTGCCCACTTCACCTTGCTTGGCCCTGAGCTTGGCCAGTTAGCCAATGATGGGTAAGAATCCTCAAGGGAGGATCAACCTAAGACAGGCTCTGGTCACCAGGGATAAGCTCGCAGGGAAGGACTCAGGGGGCTGTGGCAAAAGGGGGTGATGGACCCTCGCCCCTCGGCTTTGAAATAGCCTGAGTCCTCATTCTGTCTGCAAGAAGTCTCCTAATCTCTTGGCTGCTTTACTTCCCTTGCCTGACTTAAGCCTGAAGCGATAACAGAGGGCAGTGCAGTCCTGTGCTGGGAGGGGCGGATTCCCTGGGGAATAAGGCCTAACAAAAATACACACATTCCTGTGAAACCTACTTAATTTGTACCCTCAGTTTAAAAGATAAGGGTCCAGACCTGAGATGAGTCTGGCTCCTAAAGTTTTATGGCCCTCTAACTAATTGGCTGTAACTCAGAATAAGCCCTCAAAGTTCTCTGCAAATCATGTATTGTTTAACCCTTACTGGCTGACAATGATTGATGAGCTTTATCTGTATTCCTGTGTGAATGAACCTAATAAAAGCCCATGGAGAGAAAGGCTCTGGGGCCTTCTCCTTTGAGAGAAGTGGCCACCTTTCCTCCCCAAGCAGATCATGTCTTGGTAGACTTATTCTTCATCCGTGGCGGACTGGGGGGCTGTGTTAAAGCCCCCCGACACTTTATGCTTGCTAACCATAGGTAAGTAAGTAGAGAAGGTGATTTGGCTTTCTTGGTCTTGATGCAAATATGAATAAAAATAAATTTTGAAGTTTTTTTTTTAAATGTAATTGTGGTGGGTGGAATAGGTTCAGTGTATGAAAACTCCAAAGCCACCAGTATTCATTAATATGGTTGACCCCTGACATAGATTATTCATTTAATATTGATAATAATACCCTTGCACAGGAGATTTAGATAGGTTAGAGAATTTGTTCAAAGTCGCATGGGTAGTAAGAGGAAAACCAGGTTTTTGTCTAAAGATCATGCTCTTTCTATTATATTAGAGAGTTCATTATTTTTTTGGGGGGGACACATAAATGACTCAAGCTGGTTTATCCAGAATTTTAATAATTGTAATGTGTCCACAATGTGATTATAACCATGGGAGACAGGCCATCAGGTGGCACATATAGAAAGAGTCCAGTTGTGGAGGCTTTGGGTTCTGGCTTCACCCTCACTGGCCATTACCTCAGTGAAGGGAATCAGTTGGTCCCTCTGAGTCTCTGAGGAGTGCACAGGAGAACATGCACAAAATCCCTGTACACAGAGCAGAGCACACACTAAGCACCCAGTGTGTATCAGAGTTTTCAAAATATTAGGTTCGAGGTGCCCACAGTAAAACTTGCTGCAGAGATGTGCACATTCCCCAAGAGCTGCAGCTTTCAGGAAGTGACAACTACAGACTATTCTCAGGGCATTGAGTGACCTGCCACCTAGATGGAATCAGGGAGGGTTTGCTGAGAAAGTCACCTACAGGGAGGTAAAATAAGGTTAACATTAAATATAATCTTCTATTGTAATAATATGAAAATTGAGAATAAGCTTCATTAAAGATTTTTCAAATAGAGAAGAACGTGGTAAAAACTGAAGTTGACATTTGTGAACAGTGAAGCTTATCAGTTTCATCTTATCAGTAACCTAGTTCCTGTGTCCTCACTGATAAGGAAAATGGGAGGATTTTAAAGAAGGCTGGCTATTGTTTTTAGCATAGAGCAATTAGAGATTGGTTTTTAGAGTTAATAAACTCTGATGGTAAGAAGTTGAGGAAGAAAGAGCTCAAGTACCACTCACTGATGGTAAGTGCCTTTGGGGTGTTTTTCAAAAATACTTTTATCTCAAAAAGAATAGGATTTAAAAACAAAAATTTAGGTTAAAACTAGTAATTCCTATCGATTTTTTGTTTGTGAAAAAATAGTATTACCAGTAGGAAAACCAAGTAACAGTCTGAAGAAGTCCCTTGGAGCCATGTTTGTATAACCTGGAACTTTGGTCTTAGGTATTGGAAAATGTCTGGTGGGTGGTGGGGAAGGAAGGGCCCTTGCAGTATGTATACAGAATACTCATATTCCAGAGTCATTCTTCTGGAATCCACTAAAATCCACAAGTGGAATCTACTCGGATGGTGAGGAAAGATAAAGAACTTAGTAAGTAAGGAGCTGGACAAAGGGGTGAGGGAGAGGTGTGTGTTGTGAGGATCAGGGGTTAGAACCATGAGAGAGAAGGAAATTCAAGGTGAAAATGAGAGTCTGGGAGGAGGTGTGCTGATGAAGGCCAGTCTTTTTTGGGGTTGGGTTGGGGAATAGTGGGTAGTGAGTAAATGAGTGACTTAAGTTTACATTAAAAAATATTTTATCGATTATGCTACTATTGGTAGATACCTATTCTAGTAGATGGTTCCATTTTTTTTCTTTCTCTCTCTCTGAAGACAGCACAACAAAATGTGTAGAATCAGGGATGGCAGAGCTGGCCCCCAGCCTCACCCACTGATTGTTGGTTTTTCTTCTAGTGTCCTCCAGCAGCAGAGAAATGAAGGTTATGCTTTCCTCTAGCTGTGGCAATTCTTTTACTACCTCTGGAGACCAAACTATTCATGTGTAATTGCCCTCCCTCACGATCTCAGTATAGACATTGTTATCCCTTTTCTGCTATTCTGTGTAGACTATTTGAGACAGAAACTCTAGACTTAGGCAGAGCTGCAATAAATCCCTGCTCTTAAACTTAATTTGATTCACAACCATAGGCAACTCATCTAACCTCTTTAATTCTTGTATTTCCTGCCTATAAAATCAGCATATTACTGCTAGTACCAAGCTCAAAGGGTGGTTTCTAAAGTTCAAAGCTGATTGCAAAGACTTAACAATGTCAGCTCTCATCATTGTCATTATCTTTTTCCTTTCCTGCTGTGGGAACTCTTATCTCTGTGCCCTGCAGACAGGCTGTGTGGCTGCCCATTTGAACTTTACACAATCCTCAGCAGGGCATCAGTTCTCTCTTTTCTTGAACAGGTTGTTTCAAAGAAGAGATTGGTCCCAAAATATTTTTCTAACTGGATGTGTTGATGTTTGGAGCAGATCTGGCTTAAGCATTTCTGGGGTGTGTTTGGTTTTCAGATACCTGCTTTTTCAGTAGGGAAACTCTTTATCTAGCTTCTTCAAAATATTTGTTTTATAATTGTGAGGGTCTATGTTTTTTTGGTCACCCTCCACTTTTTCCAGTTTTCCGTGAATGAAAGAGAAGTGCAAAAGAAAGGCCCTCTTAAAGTGTTGGGTGACACTGATATGCAAGGGCAAATGCAACCTAGTGAGTGGAACACAATGCAGGAGTCTCCCAGCGCTGGTGGTGCCAAGATTGTGTCAGTGTACACATGTGTAAGCATGTGTGAAGGGAGTATGGCCTTAGTTCAGGGTGGAGGGAAAGGTCCCTCTGATTTGGAACAAAACTCTGACAGCAACCAAGTCCAGTTCCCAGAAAGAGGAAGGAAAAAGACTAAGCAGATGGTCTGGATTCTAAACAAGGGCTTTAAGTATTTTGTTCTTTATTTTATTGTGGTAAAACCCCTTAAAATGAGATATATCTTAACACATCTTAAAAATATATAGTATGGTATTGTTAACTACATTAACTATATTGTTAACTATTATTAACATATTGTACAGCAGATATCTAGAAATTATTCATTTTGGTTAACAGAAATTTTATGTCTGTTGATTATTACATCCTCATTTTACTCTCCCCACCCAGCCCCTAGAAAACACAATACTACTCTTTGTTTCTATGTATATCATTATTTTAGATACCTTAGATAACTGAAATCATGCAGTATTTGTCCTTCTATGACTATTTATTTCACTTAGCATAATGATCTTAAGGTTTGGGCTGAATAGTATTCCCTTATATGTATATACTACACCTTCTTAGCCACTCATCTTTTGATGGACATTTAGGTTGTTTTTACATCTTGGCTATTGTAAATAGTGCTGCAATGAACACGGGAGTGTTAATGTCTCTTTCAGATCCTGTTTTCAATACTTTTGAGTAAATATCCAGAAGCTGGATTGCTGAATAATATGGTATTGCTACTTTTTAAAAAGAATATATTTATTGATTATGCTATTACAGTTGTCCCATTTCCCCCTCCTCACTCCACTCCATCCTGCCCACCCCCTCCCTCCCACATTCCCCGCCTATAGTTCATGTCCATGGGTCATACTTATAAGTTCTTTGGCTTCTATATTTCCTACACTATTCTTACCCTCCCCCTGTCTATTTTCCACCTATCGTCTATGCTACTTATTCTCTGTCCCTTTCCCCGCTCTCTCCCCCTCCCACTCCCCTGTTGATATCCCTCCATGTGAGCTCCATTTCTGTGGTTCCGTTCCTGTTCTAGTTGTTTGCTTAGTTTGCTTTTGTTTTTGTTTTAGGTGTGGTTGTTAATAACTGTGTGTTTGCTGTCATTCTTACTGTTCCTATTTTTTATCTTCTTTTTCTTAGATAAATTCCTTTCACATTTCATATAATAAGGGCTTGGTGATGATGAAATTCTTTAACTTCACCTTATCTGAGAAGCACTTTATCTTCCCTTCCATTCTAAATGATAGCTTTGCTGGATAGAGCAATCTTGGATGTAGGTCCTTGCCTTTCATGACTTGGAATACTTCTTGCCAGCCCCTTCTTGCCTGTAAGGTCTCTTTTGAGAAATCAGCTGACAGTCTTATGGGAAGTCCTTTGTAGGTAACTGTGTCCTTTTCTCTTGCTGCTTGTAAGATTCTCTCCTTCTGTGTAATCCTGGGTAATGTAATGATGATGTGCCTTGGTGTGTTCCTCCTTGGGTCCAGCTTCTTTGGGACTCTCTGAGCTTCCTGGACTTCCTGGGAGTCTATTTCCTTTGCCAGATTAGGGAAGTTCTCCTTCATTATTTGTTCAAATAAGTTTTCAATTTTTTGTTCTTCCTCTTCTCCTTCTGGCACCCCTATAATTCAGATGTTGGGACGTTTAAAGATGTCCTGGAGGTTTCTAAGCCTCTCCTCATTTTTTTGAATTCTTGTTTCTTCATTCTTTTCTGGTTGGATGTTTCTTTCTTCCTTCTGGTTCACACCGTTGATTTGAGTCCCAGTTTCCTTCCTGTCACTATTGATTCCCTATACATTTTCCTTTATTTCACTTAGCATATCCTTCATTTTTTTCACCTAGTTTTTGACCAAATTCAACCAATTCTGTGAGCTTCTTGATTACCAGTGTTTTGAACTGTGCATCTGATAGGTTGGCTATCTGTTTGCTGCTTAGTTGAATTATTTCTGGAGCTTTGAAGTGTTCTGTCATTTGGGCCACTATTTTTTTTTTGTCTTGGTGTGCCTGTTACATGAAGGGGCTGGGCTTTAGGTGTTCCCTGGGGCAGGGTAACGCTTGCCGCTGGGCTATGATGCTGCGCTGTGATGCTGCGCTGTGACGCTGTACGTGGGGGAGGGGCTGAGAGGGAGTAATGGCGCCCACTCCACTCTCTGCCATATTTCAGTCACTCCCTCTGCTACCCACAATCAAATTGGGCCTCTCTGGTGGTAGTTCCCGAGTGGGTGGGCCTGTGCATGCTCTAGGCCCCTGTGGGTGTCTCCAATGACCTCTCCTGTGAGGCTGGGAGTTTCTCCTGCTGCTGCCCCAACCCCCACGGGTGTTTTCACTCAGATGTTTGAGGCTTTATTTCCCCATGCTGGAACCCTGGGTTGTGTGGTCTGGTTCATCCCAGTTTATCTGTGCGTGAATGTGGAGCCACTGGGTGCTACCCGCTGCTTTGCCTGCCCTGTTCTCTGCCACTCTGAGTCTGGCCCTCTTGGTTTATCTGTGCACGAATGTAGGGCCTCAGGGTCTGCTAGTGGTTGGATTGCCTGCCCCGTTCGTCCCACACTCCGCCAGTCTTGGTCCCCCCAGTGCAATGCGAGTCCTCTCTGCCCCGGCTGCCCATCTCTGCCCCTCCCACCGGTCTGGATGAATGTTTATTTTTTATCTACTTGGTGTCGGACTTCCTTGCCGTTCGATTTTCTGTCAGTTCTTGTTGTGCGAGGAGGCGCAGTGTGTCTACTTATGCCGCCATCTTGGTTTTCCATGGTATTTCTACTTTTAACTTTTTCAGAAAACTTCATACTCTTTTCCATAGTCATTGTGCCATTTTGCATTCTCATCAGAGTGTACAAGGGTTCCCTTTTCTCTACAACCTTGTCAATACTTATCTTATTATTTTTTTTATAATAGCCATCCTGACAGGTATAAGGTAGTATCTCATTGTGGTTTTGATTTACATTTCTCTGATGATATGTGATGATGAGAATTTTATAAATTACCTGTTGTTCACTTGTATATCTTCTTTGGAGAAATTTCTACGTATAAATCCTTTAGCCCATTTTTATGTATGTGCCTTGACTGGAGATGGAACCCATAACCTTGGTGTATCGGGACACACTCTAACCAATTGGTCTACCTGATCAGTAGACCATATTTAAAATTTGGTTATTATTATTAGTATTATTATTGCTATTGAGTTATATGAGGTCCTTATATGTTTGGAAATCAATTCCTTATCAGATATATGGCTTGTAAGTATTTTCTTCCATTTCATAGGTTGTCTTTTTATTCTGTTGATTGTTCCTTTGCTGAACAGAAGCTTTTTAGTTTGATGAAGTTCCACTGTTTATTTTTTTTGTTTTTATCCATTTTCTGATGCTCCTGCTATGCTCCTGAAATAATTGCCAAGACTAACAACATGAGGCTTTTCCCCTATGTTTTCTTTTGGAATTTTTACTGAGGATTGAGCTCAAACATCGGGGAGAATAGAGAATTGGGGTGATGAAGGGGACTTGGGTAAGAGATAGGGAGGTTCCAGCTTGTTTGGGACAAAATTGTCTTTAACACACTTGTAATAACACAGCAGTAACAGCAACAATAATTATTTACTGAGAGTCTGCTATGTTCCAGACCCTGTGCCAAGTGCTTTTCAAACACAATATCCTGCTATTCTTATGATAATTCTGTGAATTAGGGGTGAAATTCAAACCTTGCTGACTCAAATTCTGTGTATTCAACTACTAGTCCATGGTAATGTGGGTGAGAGCTTGGACTCACAACAGTAGAGACTGAATATGAGCATGGGAATGGTTGGGTTGCATTGGTGGAATTGGCTCTGGAGCCATGTGTGGCTCAGCCTCAGGTGAAAAGGGAAGTACACTGATGGAAAAACACAGAATGGAGATGGCATCCACTAAAACATAACTGAGATTTTGGTAAGAGCTTATAAATTCTTCCCAAGGTGGATGGATAACATTTTTTTATTGCTGTTCAAGTACAGTTGTCTCAGTTTACCCCCACCCCCCTCCCACCACTGCCTCCTGCCTCACCCATCCCCACCTCCCACCCTCAATCTTAACCCCCTTTAGCTTTGTTCATCTGTCCTTTATTCATGTTCCTTGATGACCCTTCCCCTATTTTCTCCCCTTATCCACTCTCCCCTCTCCTCTGTCAGTTTGTTCTTCACTTCAATGTCTGTGGTTATATTTTGTTTGTTTTGTTGATTAGGTTCCACTTATAGGTGAGATCATATGGTATTTGTCTGTCACTACCTGGCTTATTTCACTTAGCATAATATCTTTGAATTTCAACAACCGCAGACCTTACCCAAGATCACTTGTGTCTTTTGACAACTTCCTTAAGCACAATTTAAGTGGATATTGAGTGCCCATTTGAGCTCACTCTAAGCTGGGAATCTAGACTTCTCTACACCTTCTCTCAGAGACCTTGTAATAAAAACAATGAAGGGACTGAGGGTTGAGTCACGATGCATGGGAGCCTCCACCATCTTGGCCCCACTAAACACAACCAAGGCTCCCAGGATGGCAACTTATCCATGTAGACAGAGAACAGGATGATCCCAAAGCACCTCAGGGTTCTGGATGCTCTCCCCACTCCTCGCTGTCTCTGATCACCTCCAGGATAAATCAGCACTTTCTAGAATCTTCTTCACCCTGGGTCCTTAGTTGGTCAGAAAATATCAGCTACTCTCTGTTGGAAGATTGTCTTACTCTACACTGGTATCTGAATGTCCTCAGTTCACCATCTGAGCTGGAATCTTAAACTTTAAATAAAATCACAGAGTCTCTGGACTCCCACATTCAGGAGAGATGAGTTTTCTTGGGTTTACTACTCATGATGAGCATGGAGGTAAAGACAGAGACTTCAGTTCTGAATTCTGAGCAAAACTCTAAAAGATTCTGGGATGGAATGTTCAAAATAGCTTCATCCTCATTTCAATTAATTTGAGCATTTTTTCCTGGAAACTTAAGCATTTTCCTTCCAACAAGTCTGTGTTAGATCATTGCTGACATAAACACCAATTTTCAAAAGACATGAGAGAAGTTACTTGTAGTGTAATTTTATAGTAAATTAGCTTCCATGCAAAGTGATTAATCTTTTGAAAATGTGGTATACATTAAGCTTCATAAAACTAAGACATTCTTAAATCATGGTAACCAAACATATGACCTTAGAGTGGGTTTACAGTATTTGAACAAATTAGAGGTTTAATTCAAACATGTCTCCTTTTGGTTTTTCATTTTCCTCTGTTCTTTAGGATGTGCTTGTTGCTACTTTAATTATCCTCCTTTTTTAGTCTGTCAGTAATGGTTTGTGCCTTGTGCCTCTGGCCTCAGGGTCAAATCCCAGGCTTACTCATCCATCTCCTATTTCTATTTTCACCTTTATAATTAAATCATCCTTACATCTAACTTTACTGTAAACAAAAGGATTCAATTAAGTGAAAATATATTTAGAGAGGAAATTAATTAATTCTCATGCTATGGAACAATAGACTATTCATTAATTTTTTGATTCAAAAGGTATTTAATTGAGGACCTCCCCTGGGGATACATAAGCAAACAAAACAAAATATGTATGTGATGCATAAGTCAAGCATTTAGTATGTTAGAAGGTTATCAAAGCCATGGAAAAATAGAGCAGGGTACAGGAATTTGGGAGTGTAACCTCATTTGAGGGGGAGTGGAGACCTCATGAAACAGGAGGTAATGGAGAGAGACAGACAGATGCTGTACAGATGAAGAGAATCCCAGACAGAACGTAGAGCTGGTACCAGTGCTCTGAGGTAGGGGAAGCTTGGGATGTGTGGGGAAGAGGGAGGAGAAAAGTGTACATGGAATGGAATGAGGAT
Organism: Desmodus rotundus; assembly: GCF_022682495.2. NCBI lineage: Eukaryota > Metazoa > Chordata > Mammalia > Chiroptera > Phyllostomidae > Desmodus > Desmodus rotundus. The sequence continues at coordinate 94,597,227 of NC_071391.1, forward strand.
GGAGGGCATAGAAGGACCTAAATAATAGATGAGGGGTGGCGGACCATGAGGGGTTTTGTCCATCATATAGAATTGGCTTCTATTGAGTAAAAAGTGAGTTTTGATCAGAGGAATGATTAAAAAGGATCTTCCTAGTTTCTTCTTTGAAAATAGATTATAGGGGGCAAGAGAAGAACCAAAGAGACAAATTCAGAGGCTATGGCAATAATCCAGGCAGGAGATGGTGGTGGATTGGATCTGTAGTGAGGATTACAGCAAGTGGTCACATGCTTGGGTTCTGAATATATTTGGAAGTAGATTCAATGGGACTTGCTGAAGGATCGAATTAGATATACTGGAGAGAAGAGGTGTAAGAATATCTTTATGGGTTTTGATCTGTGTAGCTGTAAAGATGGAGTTGCCATCAACCAACATGGTAAGGGCTATTGGAAGAGCAGTTTTTTTATGGGAAGAACAGGAATTTTGAGAAGTCTAGAATACAGACAAGTGGAAGGAAGTGTCAAGTAGACAAGGAATATCTGAGTCTAAAGTTAGAAGGAAGAGTCTGGACAGCAGGTTTAACTCTGATAGTGAAATCAGCATATGGATGATGTTTAAAACCAGGAAACTGGATGACATCACATGGGGAATGAGTGTAGACACACAAGAAATTCAAAGACCGAACTATGAAGTGGTGGGGGAAAAAGGAGATATGAAGAACAGCCAGTGGGGTTTTGAAGAGAGATGGCAGAGAAATTGCTCAACTGTGACAGCAGCTGCTCAGAGCTCAACGTAAGGTCAAGATTGAGGACTGACATAAGCTTTAGCAGTTGCATGGAAGCAACTGGTGACACTCACAGCAACATAATACCATTACAATCTTAACTAGTTATTAACACATTGAAGTTTAAAGGAACAAGTAATGCAGTGTTCCCAAAGTGGATTCAGAATCTATAAAATTGTTTGTAAAATAATCAAGCAAACAAAGAAGAAAAAAAAATGAAAGAAAAGATTGTAAGTTAAGAACTTATTTTAACTCATGCTAAATTCTTAACATTTCTGTAGTGTTTTATATAGACAGATACAAATTTATCTTTTAGGAAAAGATGAATACCTCTCCCCAGGGAAGTTTTGTAGGGAAAACAAGAAGTTCTCTTTTGTACTCTTGTGGTGTATCTTTTCACTCTTGAAGATTTCATCTAGTTCTGGGGGTTTAATTTCCTCTGTCTTACTATGTATGTCTCCTGAACTTCAGAAGTAAATATCCCACTGATGACTTGACATCTCCTGTTGTATGTCTAACAGACATATCAAGCTGAATATGTCCAAAATGATCTAATCTTACTCCAAAAACTGTTCCACCTCTAATATCCCCATCTCAGTAAATAACAATCCCCTTTGCCCAGTTTCTCAGGCCAAAACTTTGGAGTCTTTGATTGCTCTTTGATTGCTCTGTCTCTCATACCCTATGTCTTATTCATCAAGAAATCCTATCAGCAATACCTTAAATTATATCTAAAGTCCAGCCTGTCTCACCACCTGCACTTCCATACCCTTGTCCAAGTCACCATCTCTTTCACCTGGATGAACGCATAGCATCCTAACTTGTTTTCCTTCTTTATCTGTTGTCCTCCTGAAAAATATTTTCAACACGCAGAGTGTTCTTGCTTAAACCTACATCAGGCCATGCCATTCATTGGCTTGAACCCCTCTAGTGTTTTCCATCTCACAGAAAAAATGGCAAAGTGCTTAATATGACTCATGAAGCCATGCATGATTTGGTCACCAAATGTCTCCGACCTGCTTTTTGTTCTCCGCTATTTCTCATTTCACTGAAGCCACGTGACACCCTGCTGCTCTTTAAACACACCAGGAATGCTTCTGCTTTAGGGCCTCCATACTGTCTTCCCATTCTGCCTGGGCTGTGCTTTGGCTGATTATTAAATACTACCTTTCTAATAAGCTGTCCCAGGTCACCTACATAAAAGTGTACCTCTCCAACTCTGCTTTCTTCCTTTTTCTGTTTTCTTTGCATCTCTAATTATATCATCATCTAAATATTTTATAAATATTTTAAATTTATTTGTGTTTTAATATCCTTCTTTTCCACTAAGCTATAAATTGCACATTAGAGGTGTTTTTGTCTTTGTTGTTCTGTTTGGTACATTGGTGTATCCCCAGGATCTAAAACATTGATGGACACCTAAGAAAAAAGTCCTCATTGGATGTTTGGGTTCAGCATTTGGCTCTTATATGGCCAGTTGATGCAGAATTGATATGTACAATGATACTGGTTATCAAAACCCTAAAATATTTTCTTACTGATGAGTCAATAGCCCCTACCTCAGGAGCTCCCAATATCCTCCACTGCCTTTCCTTTGGACTTCTTCACAATGCAGAAACTGCAGGATCAGGCCCGGCTCTCTGGCAGTGGCTGGTGTCCTTATACATGGCCAATGCCTATGTTGTGTTGCTTCTTTCAAGTATTTCAGGTGTCATATTTGCTCTCAGAAAAAACTACAAAAGGCTGGCTGATTGCTTTTGGTCTCAGAGGCAACAACTGAAATCAATTCAGAGGGACAATTATCAAAAATTTTTTTTGAAAAAACAGACTGAACAACTTGTACTGGACAACTTATTCTCAGAATCATTTACAAAAATAACTGACAGTGTCTTCTAGATTATTTGTTATGGAAAGTTTGATGATAAAATATTGACAAGGCCTCTAGTGGAGATTTCTCATGTTATCTCGTAAATGAATCTGGGTCTCTTGAATGAGATTTGATGATTCTATCACTCATGTAATCACCATCCCAATCAACATAGAAAATATTTCTTCTTCTAAGAAAGTTTCTCTCTACTCGCTTCCAATCAAATTCCCACAATCTCAGCTACACATGTGATTTTTCCAGCATGATAATTGCATTATCCTGTCACTGGACTTGTGTAAGTGTAATATGCAGTTATGTACTCTTCTGTGTTTTGTTTCTTTTTCTGAGCATAACTTTTTGGAGAGGAGAGGCAGGGCTTTATTAAGGTTTTATTTGCAACATGCCAAAACATATTGCACATGATATTTTTGAGAAGTTTTCATGTTATATCAACAATTCCTTTCTTTTTATTGCTGAGCAGTTTTCAATGACATGTCTTAATGCATTCTCCTGTTGATAGACATTTGGATTGTTTTCTGTTTTTAGAACTATGAATATAGCATTTATGAACATTCTTTATACATGTTTTGTGGACATGTGCTTTTAATTCTATCAGATAAATCCTAGAAGTGGAATTGTTAAGTGACAGAATAGATGTTCTATAACTTTTTATTTTGCTTATCTAAATGTACATGAATATAATGAACACATTTTAAGTATACAATTCAATACAGTTTGACAAATATATACCTTATGAAACCATCTTTTCAATTAAAATATCATCCCATAAATTTATCTTATCTTTCTCTTCAGTTAATTGACCCACTTAATCATCTGTCCCAAGTGATCACTCAGCATAATGTTTCTGAAATTCATCCATGTTTCATGAACCAGTGTTTCCTTTTTTATTGATGATTAGCATTTCATAGTATGAATATAAATTAGTTTATCCATTTATGTGGTAATGGTCATCAAGCTTCTGTGAACATTTGTGTACAAGTGTTTTTGTGAGCGTATGGTTTTATTTCTTTTGGGTAAATCCTTAGGAGAAGAATTCCTGGGCCACATAGTAAGTATTTATCAGAAACTGCCAACTATTTTCCTAAGTTGTTTATCATTTTACACTCCCACCTGTAACATAGGGAGTTCTAGTTGTTTCACATCCTCATCAACACCTGGTATTGTAAGTCTTTATAATTTTAGTCATGAAGTAGAATCACACTGTGATTTTAATTATTTGCATTTCTTTAGTGACTAATATATTTGAGCATCTTTTTCATGTATTGCTTGGCTATTGATATATTTTTGTTTGTGAAATCTCAGTTTAAGTTTATTTCATTATTTAATTAAGCAATTTCGTCTTTGTGATATTATGTTAAGAGTTATTTATTAATTATAGATACATAGCTTTCATCAGATGTATGAATTTGAAGAATTTTGTCTGAGTCTGTGTCTTGGCCTATTCAAATTTCAATTATATTTTTTGAGGACCAGAAGTTCTTAATTTTGATGAAGTCCAAGTTATTTCTTTTCCTTTTATGATTAGTGACTTTGTATCCAGTCTAAGAAATATTTGTCCTACTTCAAGTTATAAAGATTTTCTACTATGTAAGTTACTATATATATAATCCATTTTGATTTTACTTTTTTGTATATAATGAGATAAAGATATTTTTTCATATATATAGCCAGTTTTTCCATCATCATGTGTTGAAAACACTTTGTTTTCCCCATAGACTTACATCGATACAATTATAAAAAAAGCAATTTATTGCCTATGTTTGAGCCTATTTCTATACTTCTGATCCTTTGATTTATATGTTGATCTTTATGTCAATACAACCTTAGTTTCAATATTGTAATTTTATGTTAAGTCTTAAAGTCATGTTTTGTAAGTTCTCCAATTTTGTTCTTATTTTTAAGCTATTCTAAGTACATTGATTTTCCATGTAACTTTTATAATTCTCACAGAAATTATAGATGATGATTCTAATACTGGAAAAATAAAGACTGAACTGATCAAGACTAATTAAGATGTGCAGGAACTAAATGCAAGGTGTCAAATGCAGACCACAGCAATAGATGCTATGGAATTTGTATGGGAGAGATTATCTGGGTCACAAAAAATTAGTCTCAAAGGGGTTTTAGTTATAATTTAGTCATTTCACATATGCAAACACTTAAGACTGATGGCTGGTTTTTTTGTGGCCATCACTCCTTTTTCTCCCTCCCGTCTGTCCTCAGTCCATAGCACTCATTCTGATCTACTTGATGCTCACTTTCTTGGCCCCCAAATTTTCCATGGGGCCTTTCAATGGTGACTTAGGCCTCATCTTACCATAAGGTAGAACAGAAGAGACAGGGTTTTAAGAGAGAGATGTAAAAGCATGGTAGAAGATACATGGCATCTCTTCAGGTCCATATATAAAACCTTTTTTTTTCAGGCCAATAACTCTAACACCTAATCAGTTGTAATGGTTCATTCAACAAACCTTTTTGAGCAACTACTTGGTGTAGCCACTGTTTTAGGCATATGTGTTATATCACTGGATAAACTGACTAAAATATCTTTTCTTTTGGAGCTCATACTTAGGGAAAACAGAATATAAACAATAAGCAAATGGCATAAGTAGAATGTTAGGAGGTTATGAGTGCTCTAGAAAAAACAGAGCAAGGCAAGAAGAGATGGAATGTGGGAGGGGACATTACAATATAAAATGTATTGGTAAGACACTCAAACAAATACTTGTATGCCAACATCTATAGCAGAACTATTCACAATAGTCAAAGGTATAAGCAACCCAAATGTCCATTAATGGATGAATAAGTAAACAAATTAGTATATACATATACCATAATGTCACTCAACCATCAAAGTAGTAAAGTACTGATACATGTTTCAACATGGGAAAACCTTGAAAACACTATGTTAGTTTTCCGGCCAAGATGGAGGTATAGGTAGACACACTGTGCCTCCTCCTATAACCAAAAGAAGGACAACAACAATTTAAAAACAAAAAACAACCAGAACTGACAGAAAATCAAACTGTATAGAAGTCCCACAACCAAGGAGATAAAGAAGAAACATTCATGCAGACCAGTAGGAGGGGCAGAGACCAGCAGCAGGGGTGAAGAGAACTCGCAGCAAGGTGGTGGCTGGCGGACCCAGTCAGGTGGCGGATTGTGGAGCGGGGCAGGCCAGGCTGTAACTAGCAGACCCCACAAGGTGGTGGCTGGTAGCCCCAGCAGCCCCACATTTGTGCATAGATAAACCAGGAGAAACAGCAGGGGAACAAAGCAGACCAAGCAACCCAGGGCTCCAGTGTGGGGAAATAAAGCCTCAAACCTCTGATTGAAAACACCTGTGGGGGTTGAGGCGGCAGTGGGAGAGACTCCCAGACTCACGGGAGAGTTTGGTGCAGAGACCCACAGGGGCCTAGAGCGTGCACAAGCCCACACACTTGAGAATCAGCACCAGAGGGTCCCAATTTATTTGTGGGTAGCGAAGGGAGTGACTGAAAATGGGCAGAGAGTGGAGTGAGCACCATTGCTCCCTCTCGGCCCCTCCCCCATGTATAGCGTCACAGCTCAGCGACCAGCATTACCACGCCTGGTGACCACTTAAGGCTCTGCACCTTTATGTAACAGGTGTGCCAAGACAAAAAAAAAAAAAAAAGATTCAAATGAAAGAAGAGATCAAAGCTCCAGAACAAATACAACTAAGCAACGAAGAGATAGCCAACCTATCAGATGCACAGTTCAAAACACTGGTAATGAGGAAGCTCACAGAACTGGTTGAATTTGGTCGCAAATTAGATGAAAAAATGAAGGCTATGCTAAGAGAAACAAAGGAAAATGTACAGGGAACCAATACTGATGGGAAGGAAACTGGGACTCAAATCAATGGTGTGCACCAGAAGGAAGAAAGAAACATCCAACCAGAAAAGAATGAAGAAACAAGAATTCAAAAAAATGAGGAGAGGCTTAGGAACCTCCAGGACATCTTTAAACATTCCAACATCCGAATTATAGGGGTACCAGAAGGAGAAGAAGAAGAACAAAAAATTGAAAACTTATTTGACCACTCAGCCATCCTGACAAGCTCGAAATTGAAAACTTATTTGAACAAATAATGAAGGAGAACTTCCCTAATCTGGCAAAGGAAATAGGCTTCCAGGAAGTCCAGGAAGCTCAGAGAGTCCCAAAGAAGCTGGACCCAAGGAGGAACACACCAAGGCACATCATCATTACATTACCCAGGATTACACAGAAGGAGAGAATCTTACAAGCAGCAAGAGAAAAGGACACAGTTACCTACAAAGGAGCTCCCATAAGACTGTCTGCTGATTTCTCAACAGAGACCTTACAGGCAAGAAGGGGCTGGAAAGAAGTATTTGAAGTCATGAAAGGCAAGGACCTATATCCAAGATTACTCTATCCAGCAAAGCTATCATTTAGAATGGAAGGGCAGATAACAGTGCTTCCCAGACAAGGTCAAGTTAAAGGAATTCATCATCACCAAGCCCTTATTATATGAAATGTGAAAGGAATTTATCTAAGAAAAAGAAGATAAAAAATAGGAACAGTAAAATGACAGCAAACTCACAGTTATTAACAACCACACCTAAAACAAAAACAAAAGCAAACTAAGCAAACAACTAGAAGAGGAACAGAACCACAGAAATGGAGATCACATGGAGGGTTATCAACAGGGGAGTGGGAGGTGGAGAGAGGGGGGAGAATAAGTAGCATAAGTGGTAGTTAGAAAATAGACAGGGGGAGAGTAAGAATAGTATAGAAATGTAAAAGCCAAAGAACTTGTATGTATGACCCATGGACATGAACTATAGGAGGGGAATGTGGGAGGGAGGGGGTGGGCAGGATGGAGTGAAGGGGGGGATGGGACAACTGTAATAGCATAATCGATAAATATGTTTTTAAAAAAGAAAACACTATGTTAATAAATGAAGTAAATCAGATGCAAAAGGCACCTATTATGTGAGTCCATATATATGGGATTTTCAAAAAAGGTAAATCCATAGAGACACAAAGCAGATTGTGGTTGTTAGGGTACAGGGGAAAGAAGAAATGGGGAAGTGACTACTAATTGGTATGGGGTTTTATTTGGGGTGATGAAAATGTTTTGGAACTAGATAGAGGTGGTAATTGCACAACATCATGAATGTACTAAATGCCACTGAATTGTCAGTTTAAAATAGTTATTTTTATGTTATGTAAATTTTTCACCTCAATAAAAAATATCAGAAGCAAAAACAGTAAAGACAATTATGTAATCGGAGCAGTCACTTTGAGGAGGTGAAAGGGGTCACCCTGTGGCTACCTGGAAGAAGCCATGCAAACAGAAGAAAGAGCAAAAGCAAAGAAGGACTGGGTCTGGTGCATCTAATGATTGGCAAGGAGAACTCAGGATTGTGGAGGAGGAGTCAGAGAGGTGATGGCTGGCCTCAGCTTTCAAGGGCCTCATAGATACTGTATAGGGTGTTGGCATTTCTTTTGGGTGAGATGGAAGGACATTGGGGGCTTATATGATATGACCTGGATTTTAACAGCATATCTAGACCCTCTGTATTCAGAAGAGTCTGAAGAGAAGCAGCAGTAGAAGCAGTGAAAAAATTATTAAAATCCAGGAGAGAGATGATGGTGACTCAGGCAAAAAAGGTGGCAATGCAGTTGGAGAGAAGAAGTTGTAGGTAGGATGTATTTTAAAGGTGAAACCCATAGGATTTTGCATGTCAGATATCTGAGGAAGAGGAGTCAACTGTGTATGGAGAGTTTTGACTTGACCAGCTGGAAGGATGGCATTGTCACCATTCAGATAAGAAAGACTGGGAGAAGCTGCTTTCTTGGGGGGCAAGGGATGGAGATTTGCAGGAGATCAGAAGTTTGGTTCTGGAGGCATGAAGTCTTTGTTAATTCTAGTTAGTTCTTGAATATGTACCAGTTTCTTCTAGTTTTTGAAAGGAAGAATTGGATGAGGCTCAAAGGTGGATGGAGGGAAGGAGCTGAGAGATGAGTACTCCTAGTTGTTGGAGTGTGGCAAAGAAGAATAAAAAAACATATCCTTTGCCCAGGGTGACGCAATGAATTTTCCTGAGGCCTGGACCAGGCCGTCTGATGCCTCACACAGGATCTGAAACCTGCTGTTATAAATATTATGCACAATAAGCAACCGTTGAATGATTAATTCTCCTGAGTGTTATTAAGCAAGTCAAATTCATGGTTATAAACATCTTGCTTATGATTCTGCATGTTTTATTTTTCAGTAGAGACACTGACAGACCTTTCCAATGATAAATCTTAAATAGCGCCATCAACCTCTTTGGAGAGACCTTCACTGTCATATGTCACAGAGCCGACTTGAATAATATCAACAATCAGTTGCCAACACTTGCTTTAGACCCAAAAACTGAGAATGAAACTCTGGGTCTTGGCAATTCTAACAGTTCTTATACATTTCACAGTTGCTACATTTAGTAAGTATTGCTTCTCAACTATAATTTAAATTTTTTTAAATTAAGTAATTTCAAAAACATGTATTTGGTTTTAAACAGTTTGTTTTCAGTTGTTCCAGTTGAACTGTAACCTGGAAAAATCACTTATGCTCTACAGTCATTCTCCATCACAAATCTAAGAAAATAAATCCCTGATAAATATATCCTAATTTTAGTTTTATATATTCAAATATTTCAAAATTTAACAGGGTGACTGCACATAAGAGGCATTGTAAGGAGTTGTTGATTGACAACATACTTTGTATAGTTAGACATGGCTGCTTTTCCACTTGGAGCAGTTTGGGGGATCTGGATCCAAATTAGTTCACTAATCTGCGGTACCCATTAGAACATTTCATACAAGATCTTAATCATTTACTTATTCTTTTCAGTTGAAATATCACAAAGTATTGCCCATTTCTCAATTTAATCCTAGAGAGGAATATCCTAGAATATAGGAACTGTAATCTTTATATGATCATTTCAGGGTCATATTCATGTATTTTTTTTTATTTGCAGACAAGTCATCCTGGGGCCTGGAAAATGAGGCTTTAATTGTGAGGTGTCCTAGACAAGAAAGATCTCGATACCCTGTAGTATGGTATTACTCAAAAGCCAACAAAAGTGTTACCACTCAGAAAGAAAGTCGTGTATTTGCCTCAAGGGAACGTCTTAAGCTTCTCCCAGCCAAAGTTGAGGATTCTGGAATTTATACTTGCATTATTCAAAGGTAGTATTTGCTACCATAATCTTTAGACTTTCTCTCTTTTCTGTAAGAGGTGATCATCTGAGCTACCCTCACTTTCCTTCCCTTTCTTAGACTTCTCTGGTACCATTGAATTTACGAAGTGATTTGAACAAAAGAGTACTTCTAGGGACACCATCAGGTTGGGGTGTAGGTGATTATGAACTAACTATTTGAATGGATAACTGCAGGGATTCATTTGTAGCCCAGTTAGAAGAGACCTAGTTTTCCTAGTGACCAAGAAAACTGAGACCAGTCACCCAGTTTTGGCTGGAAGTGAGAATTAAGCGGCACAAAGAACAGTAACCTATGCCCTGGGCATCAAGGAGGCCTATGGTTGGTGCAAAAGAGTAATTACCAGTGCCTTACATCTGAGAAGTCAGCTAAAGAAGGTTGTGTGAGATTGCATGCCTATAAATTACTCTACATAAAAACTGTTAAATGTTTTGATTTTGTACCTGTGTTTGGTACATAGAAAATGTCAGATGAACTACATAAAAAGGCAAGATGTGTATAATTAGGTGCCTATGTTCTTAGGTCAGACAAGTTTCAGTTTGAAATTCATGCTGTCACTAGTTAGCTGTGTGATGCCTGCAAGCTACTTCTGTGTCCCTCAATTTCCTCATCTGTAAACTTCATATATTAATATAACTCAGTTCAAATCATTGTGGGAATAAATGAGGTATTGTTAATATCATGAATGGTACATAGTGAATTCTCTATAAATACTAATTATCTTTATTATATTGGGTTATTGGCATTACAGCAGATAGAGTGTATGAAGAAATGGTGAGGGAGTCTTTTTTAGGGCTGTTGTAAGGGTTATGTTTTATCTCAAGTGTAACAAAAGTATTTAAAACCCTAGATTTTAATGATCATTTTTAAATGAGACAAAACCACTATCATTTTACAGAGAAAAACAATAATTAGTAAAAGCTAGATTTGGATAAAGTTATTGCATAATGCTAAGTAACTTTCAAAAAATTGTTTGACTTTTTAATAGTCCCACCTTCATTAAGACTGGATATGTGAATGTCACTATATATAAAAAACAACCAGATTGCAATATTCCAGATGACATGATATATTCAACCACCTCTGGATCAGAAAAAAATTCTAAAATATTTTGTCCTACCATTGACCTCTACAATTGGACAACACCTGTCGAGTGGTTTAAGGTAGAAGAAATTTGGAGAAAATAAATGAAAATTACACAAAATAGATGGAAGTAAAGAATTACTGAAAGTGGCATGGCATTTTTTAAATTTCAGAATTGTAAAGCTCTTCAAGGATCAAGGTACTACACACATGAGACATATTTGCTTATTGACAATGCAACTAGCAAGGACACAGGTGATTATACATGCAGATTTATGCACAATGAAAATGGAGCCAGTTACAATGTGACAGCAACCAGATCATTCACAGTTCATGGTAAGCTACTGAATTTAACAAAATACAATATTTGCTAAAAGATAAGGTGGAAGGAGTAGGGCTCTTCTTGTTGATTTTCCTATATTTCATCCTCCTGCCAATAGTTCCTCCTTCTTCATTTTTTTGTCACATTCTCTACTATGATCACTATCAAAATTTAAGAAATTTTAGAGGGAGGTTGTGCAGTCTATCCAAAAGCTTGTATTCTTTCTTTTTTGACCTAATTTTTCAAAGATACTGTGATCTGAATACTAACAACTTTTTTGACTGTCAGACAACTCTTTGAAGAGCAAGATTAACTTCCTATTTCTCGGCAAAGATTCTGTAAATAGAAAAAAGTCTGTTTAATCTCTACTATAACTCACTGGTTTAGAACTGGTGTGTTGTCATTGTCATTGTCAGAAAATTTGAGAAACATTGTTATGAAATAGGATAGAAATATGAAAATAAGTTTTACATTGATGCTCATCCAAATGCTGTTCTGATATTTATATTCTCCATTTGTTTTTTATTTAAGAGGAGAAAAGCTTTTCTTTGTTTCCAGTAATTATAGCACCACCACAAAATGAAACAAAGGATGTGGAAATCGGTAAGAAAACTTTAAGAATGCTGTTAATGTTGCCTGGAAAATACTTCCCTCTGACCTCTGGTCTGAATTCCCCAAGTAGAGGTCAGGCAATGATAGTGGATCTTGAGAGTTCAATGAGATGTCAAGGGTAGAAACACTTGCCTTGGGTACTTGCACATTTCAGGAATATGTGGTCACAGCAATACACAGCATTTACACTTGTATTGCACTTTGTAACTCATGTGCTATTGTCACTTCTATCCAGGAGGTAGAAATTGTTCCCACTTTAAGCTTGTGGATACTTAGGCTCAGACAGGATGGATGAGATGCCCAAGGTTGTAAATAATCAGTGACAGAAGGATGAGAATCCAGACTTTCTGACTCTATCCACCTCTTCCTTTCCTGGTTCCTCACTAAAGGTGGGATACAATTCAAAGATTTAGCATGTGGAACGTACTCTCATGACCTGGTCTTCACCTGCAATTTGGCCAATGTGCAACTGTTAACCCACATGCTCCATGTTGCCATCACACTGACCATCTCATGGCATTTCCACATTCTTGCCTGCTTTTGCCGAAGTTGTTCCCCCTTCCCTTCCCTCAACACTCAGTGCAAATATCACCTCCTCTGTGAAATCCCTCCATGCCACCCTCCTTCACTGCTCGAGAGTATGATCAGAGCCTCTTCTTTATTGAAGTCCACCATATATACCTGTGCAGTGTGGCAGTCCTGTTCCCTACAATAATTTCTTCTCCTATGTTTCCACGTCACTTGTCAATCTTTCTACCAGTACGTGAGAATATCTTGTGTTCGAATTGTTAATGTTTATACCCTTGTCCCCTTTGGAGAGATGCTGAGCTCCTTATCCCACTTCAGACATCCAATTGTAGACTGGGGAGCTCAGGGCTCACAAGGGGGTGGCTCAATGCACATACCTGTGCTTCCAGCTGCAGGAAAGCAGCCCCGTACTTTGGGTTGGAAAGAAGCAAGTCTCAAGGTAGAGGAATGGGAAGAGAGAAGGAGGGCTCTTGCTGGACAATTAAGTACTGGGATGGTAGCCTGGTCAGGGAAAACAGTTTTACCTGTTAGAAAGAGATGAAGAGTATTCAAAAGGAGGAGAAATGTGTGAAGGAGAGCAGTTAAAAAGAAATTCTAATTTATAATAAAGGGAAATACCACATTTTAATGTGGGATTGGTGAAGCATGAGTCATTTGTCTCTTTGGTTTCCTCTTCCAGTGAGAATGGAGAGAGGAACTGAGCTTCAAATGTAATTGTGAGTGAAATAAAGATAATGGGGGAGGGGAGGAGGCAAGAAAAAGGCATACAAAGGTGAAGGTGCTAAAAATGGGGAAGGGAAACAATAATCAATTCCTAGCACACACTAGGTAATCAACAATTATTTTGCATTAAATTAAATACTATTTGAAGAACTTAATTTTATTGGTGAATTTCTTTACTTCTCATCCAGGAAAAACAGCAAATATTATTTGCTCTGCTTGCTTTGGGAAAGGCTCTCAGCTTACATCTGCCGTCATGTGGCAGGTTAATGGAAGCACAATTGGGAACTTTGGTGAAGCAAGAATTCGAGAGGAGCAAGAGCAAAATCAAAGGTATTTTCACACTGAAATTAAAACACCTCCCACACAATTGCAACTGCTGAGTAAGCACTGAAAGTAACCAGTTGCCATCTTAGTTCTAGCAATGAGCTGACTTGTCGAAGTACCATTTTAAGAATAGCTGGTGTAAGAGAAGAGGATTTATTGCTGAAGTATGACTGTCTGGCCAGGAATTTTCATGGCTCCAGAAGGCACACCATAAGACTAAGGAGGAAAAAGCCAAGTAAGGAGTGTTTCTGAGACTTTGGTCACCTGAGTTCCTTGTATGAGCTGTAAGCCAAAATCATTTTCTTAGAGAATGAGATGTTGCATTGTGGTTCCAGGAGGATACATCAAAACAAAGGAAGTGGACCAACAAATAAAATCTGCTTCTCCTCTTGAGAACACTGGCATTCTGCAGTAAGGTCTCCTCAGACTGTTTCTGTTTGTCTGTTTGCCTCACTCTTGCTTTACTTCTTTCTTCTACTTCTCCCCTCTCCTGCCCTCCTTCTCTTCCTCCTCCTCCTTCTCTTGTTCTCCCCTCCCAATCCTCTTGCTGGTTCCTCTTTAACATCCATCTGCTTCCTTGGTTATCCTTTTGCTTTCTCATTTCATTAGACCTCTCTGTCTCATTGTATGTTAAAGAGAACACACCAACAGCAAACTGTGGACATGTTCTTTTGTTACTTTTTATAATAACACATTATTAACATGGTTCCTATTATAATTTTTGTCATAAAACACACATATTTTGTTAGTGAGACTGGCAAAGTGAATGGAAGGATGAAATGTTTAATTTCTGCCCATTCCAGTGAGAAAATCTGATTCCTATGCACTGCTAACATTTTCATGTTAGAAATGTTCTCTGGTTAGCTATGGATTGGAACTGTTTTCATGTTAGATGTAGTCAGTGATTTTGTTCATTCTAGTTTATTTATATTTGGTATTTTTCACTTGTTTTTCTTCAGATCAACATAGTTACAGTAGTGTTTCAACAGCTGTGTAAATTAAACAAATTTTTGCTACTGTTGTATTGTCACAATGAATTCCTTTATTTCTAATCATAGAATAAAAGAAATTATAGCATTGTCTTTAATTTTAGAAACAAAAACTTAAAAAGCCTATATCTCCATATTACTAAATATTATTCAATAAGTATTTGATACTCATAATGATATTACACATTTATTTATTGTTTCCTATGTACCAGGACCTAATTATTTTCCATTGAATTTCTTATTTTTTAAAAAAATCAATACTCCATGAGAAAGAGACTGTTACTATCATCTAACTTTAAGGAGGAGGAATTTAGGGCAAAGAGAGGTTGAACAAGTTGCCAAATATTACAGTTATAAAGGCAAGATTCAAACAGAGGCAGTGTTTTCCTGTTTATAAGCACTTTCAGAAAGTATTTAGTGTTCAGTCATCATGTAAAAAATTATTTATACATGTATAAAGCCATTAACATTTACGAAGATATTGAATTTCAACTTCCTTCAATGTCTTGGATTAACTTCTTTCCTTCATTTGAAAATAACCAGCCACGTCCATAGTTACTTCACAACAATCTCCACAAGAAGTGTAGATTTCCAGGATGCATCCAGATAGGAGTTTTTGAAAAAGTGAGCTGAGGAGGAATCCTGTTGAAATAATGTTCTTAGGGAGTATTTAGCATTTAAACTGATGACAGTGCAGACAGTAATCTCTCTGTCAATCTGCCACGGCCCCCTCCCCCCGCACCTTCCAGCTTTGAATTGCATCACCTTGGCCATTCTTGATCTCATAGTGCTGCATACTCAGGAAGCTGAAGATCAATTGGAGAAATTTTTAACATCTCCAGTACTTTTCTACCTGAAACCTGGGAGCTCATGTTTTGAGATTTGAGATCAAAATCAAAAGACAACAATATAACCAATTCTCATTTGAGATTCTTCTCATGTGCATCATTAAGCAGAACTATTTGTAAAATATGGTAGGAGTTCTAAAGAACCAAGTAAACTTAAAACAGCCAAAAATACTATTAATGAACTCAGTTCTTATGTTCAATTTGTATTGCAATACGTACCTGTTACAAGTTCTTGAAGATGGGGAATATCTTGCATATGTACTTTGTGAAGGAATGAGCACAGGATAAATTTCAGTGATGGCTAAAGAATGTTCACCATAGAGAAGGAAGGTGTATGTGTGGGACTGGAATCTGGCAATTTGACTTCTCCGTCAGATAGCTTTAGAGGCTTAAATGGCTCCTGTTTCTTCTCAACTTCCCCAGGTCACCAACTCCAGATTCAACAAGTCCCCAAGACTTGTTAATTCTTTCTCCTTAGTGCCCCCAATATTGGGCTTGTCCATTCCTTTCTCATTATTAGATGGGTTTGTGCTCCCTTCAGCTCTCGCTCCAAGCACTGCAGAAACTTCCCACCCATTCTACTCCAAGTCTGTTTCCACAGAAACAAACCTTCCACTGCCATCAGATTAATTTTACTTTAAAACCAAGTTCATTGTTAACACCTCACTCAACAGTCTTCAATAGCTTTTATGACCTTCAGAATAAAGGCTAACTACTTTAGCTGCAGCCTCAATTCTGGCCAAAACCTAGTCCTAACCTACTTTTGTTATTGTATCTTCCATTAATTCCCCAAATTGGATCACTCCAGTTACTCAGAAAATGCACTGCCATCTTTGCCCTTGGGTTGACAGCATTTTCTCTTTCCAGAAGTAATCCATTTTCTTTTTTGCAGCAATGTGAATCTTACCTGTTCTTCAGAGACATCCTCCTGCAGGAAGCCCTCATTGCCCAGTCCAGCATGGAGTGAGCATTCTTTCTCAAAACCTTTGACAGTCAAAATCATGACTTTATTTCCTATCTCAGTTAGGTTGACATGTGTCTCTGTGTCTTGTACACTCTGAGAATTCCCTACAATGCCTAGCCTGGTGCCTTACACATAATATGGGCTCAGTAACTGTTCATTGACTGATTCTTAGAGCAGCATGACAGTTCCAAGTCAACATCTGTGCATTAATCCCTTGTACCCCCAGTGGAGGCCAACATCCATGTATTTGTTTATTTTACTTTGTTTTCATAATA
Organism: Desmodus rotundus; assembly: GCF_022682495.2. Classification (NCBI taxonomy): domain Eukaryota; kingdom Metazoa; phylum Chordata; class Mammalia; order Chiroptera; family Phyllostomidae; genus Desmodus; species Desmodus rotundus. The sequence goes on from NC_071391.1 coordinate 94,613,797, forward strand.
ATGATGATCGTTTTCTGTCTTCCCTCTATCTTTGAATAGTTGATCATCAAAGCACCTACTACATACTTACAGGATTTGGCATATTGTTAATGCTAATCAATATCATGATGATAATGCTGAAAGTGTTCTGGATTGAGGTTATTCTGCTCTGGAGGGACATAGCTAGACCTTACAAAATTAGAAATGGTAAGTAGCAAGTTTCAAGTTCTTCAAAATAAAAGGTCCCATAATGGCTGTTGGTCACTTGTCTCAATCTCTTAATAGCTCTGCTACAAAATCCAGCTTCCCTTTTGCTTATCAGCATATAATTAGTAAATCTTTATGAGTTCACTCAGAGGCCATTCTTTGTCCTGCCTTGTCACTCCTTGTGGTTCTAAGATGCATCTCAACAATTCAAACTTCCTCCCTGATAAGACTGTTTTCGACTGAAGCCCAATAACAGACTGCCCCAAGCCCAGAAAGGTTTACACATTTTGTAAAATGTATATTGGTAAACAGTGTGGAATTCAAAACATTAACTACATTTTTTCTGGATTTCCAAATGTGAAGAGGTTAGACAGGTCCATCAGAGTACAGGAACCTTCTTCCATAGAGTCTCACCTAATGCACATGAAAGAAGACAGTTCTGCCTGCTAAAGGGAAAGACTATTCTTTCATTGGAGGCAGATAGAGTTTAGATATTCCATGAGATCCAATTCACTAAAGCTAATTACTGGATTTGTTTTAAATTTAGATCCCTTAAAATTTTCCACTGTCTTGCCACTATTAGCCTTTAGCATTTTCATTTCCCCAGGGGAAGCATGAGGAAAACAAAAGAAAAAATGAGATTTTTCTCGGCACAGAATAACTTATCCATGACTTGTTTATTTTACATTAAAAAAAATTTTTTATTGATGTTTCAATACAGTTGTCTCCATTTTCCCACCACCAATTTCCCCTCCATACTCACCCCCAACTCCCACCCTCAACCCCACCTCCCTTTGGCTTTGTCCATGGGTCCTTTATACATGTTCATTTATGACCCTTTCTCACATTATTTCCCTCTCCTATCCCCACTGGTTACTGTGAGTTTGTTGTTAATTTCAATGACTCTGGTTATATTTTGCTTGTTTGTTTGTTTTGTAAAGTAGGTTCCACTTATAGGTGAGATCATATGGTATTTGTCTTTCACTGCCTGACTTACTTCACTTAGCATAATACTCTCCAGTTCCATCCATATTTTCAAAAATAGGAGCTCATTTTTTCCTGCTATGTAGTATTCCATTGTGTAAATGTACCGTGGTTTATTGATCCCCTCATTTACTAATGGGTACCTAAGCTGCTTCCAGCACTTGGCTATTGTAAATTGTGCTGCTGTGAACATTGGGGTACATAGGTTCTTTTGAATTAGTGTTTCAGGATTCTTAGGGTATAACCCCAGCAATGGAATTGCTGGGTCAAAAGGCAGTTCCACTTTTAGTTTTCTGAGCAAATTCCATACTGTTTTTCACAGAGGCTGCACCAGATTACATTCCCACTAACAATGCACTAGTGTTCCCTTTTCTCCACAACCTCCCCAGCACTTCTTATTTGTTGCTTTGTTTATGATGGCCTTGCTGATTGGTGTATAGTGGCATCTCAATGTGGTTTTAATTTGCATGTCTCTGATAGCTAGTGATGCTGAGCACCTTTCATATATCTCTGGGCCCTCTGTATGTCCTCCTTGGAGAAGTGCCTGTTCAAGTCCTTTGGCCATTTTTTAATTGGGTTGCTTGTCTTCCTGGAGTGGAGTCGTGTGAATTCTTTATATATTTTGGAGATCAGACCCTTGTCTGAGGTATCATTGGCAAATATGTTTTCCCATATGGTTGGTTCTCTTTTTATTTTAATACTGTTTCCTTTAGCCATGCAGAAGCTTTTTATTTTATTGAGGTCCCATTTGTTTATTCTTTCCTTTATGTCCCTTGTTCTTGGGGACATATTGGTGAAAATATTGCTGTGTGGAACATCTGAGATTTTCCTGCCTATGTTCTCCTCTAGGACTTTTGTGGTATCACTACTTCTATTTAAGTCTTTTTTCATCTTGAGTTTATTTTTTTGTATGGTGTAAGGTGGTGAATGAGTCTCATTTTTTTGCACATAGCTGTCCAGATCTCCTAACACCATTTGCTGATGAGGCTATTTTTATTCCATTTTATGCTCCTGCCCCCTTGTAAAATATTAATTTAACATAGAGACATGGGTTTACTTCAGGGCTCTGTATTCTGTTCCACTGATCTATGTGTCTATTCTTATGCCAGTACCAGACTGTTTTGATTACTGTGACCTTGTAATACAGTTTGATATCAGGTATTGTGATCCCTCATGCTTTGTTCTTCTTTCTCAGAATTGCTGCAGCTATTCAGGGTCATTTATGATTCCATATAAATTTCTGGAATGTTTGTTCTATATCTGTGAAATATGTCATTGGTATTTTAATAGGGATTGCATTGAATCTATAAATCACTTTGGGTAGTACGGCCATTTTGATGATGTTAATTCTTCCAATCCATGAGTATGGTACATGCTTCCATTTGTTTGTGTCTTCCTTAATTTCTTTCTTCAGCACTGCGTAGTTTTCTGAGTACAGGTCTTTTACCTCCTTAGTTAGGTTTATTCCTAGGTACTTTGTTTTTCATGTTGCTATAGCAAATGGAATTATTTTCCTGATTTCTGTTTCTGATATTTCATTGTTGGTGTACAGGAATGCCTTTGATTTCTGAATATTGACTTTGTATCCTGCTGTTTTGCCAACTTCACTTATCGAGTAATTTTTTGCTGGAGTCTATAGGATTTTCTATGTATACTATCATGTCATCTGCAAACAATGACAGTTATGCTTCCTCCTTTCCAATTTGGATGCCTTTTATTTCTTCTTGTCTGTTTGCTGTGGCTAGGACTTCCAGTACTATGTTGAATTGAAAGCGGACATTCTTGTCTTCTTCCTGATCTTAGTAAGAAAGCTTTTAATTTTTGCCCATTGAGCATGATATTGGCTGCAGGTTTCTCATATATGGCCTCTATTATGTTGAGGAATGCTCCCTCTACTCCCACTTTGCTAAGTGTTTTTGTCATGAATGGGTGCTGTATCTTATCAATTGCTTTTTCCACATCTATTGATATGATGATGTGATTTTTTTCTTCCCTTTTGTTTATGTGATGTATTATGTTTATTGATTCATGAATATTCTACCATCCCTGCATCCCTGGGATGAATCCCACTTGATCATGGTATATAATTTTTTTATGTATTGCTGGATGCAGTTTGTCAATATTTTGTTGAGGATTTTAGTGTCTATGTTCATCAGAGATATTGGCCCATAGTTTTCTTTCTTTGTGGTGTCTTTATCTGGTTTTGGGATTAGGATGATGTTGGCTTCATAAAAAGAGTTTGGGAGTCTTCCCTCTTCTTGGATTTTTTGTAGTAGCCTGTGAAGGATGAGGGTTAGCTCTTCCTGAAATGCTTTGTAGAATCCTCCTGTGAAACCATCTGGTCCAGGACTTTTATTTGTTGGGAGTTTTTTGATTACTGCTTCAGTTTTGTCAGCTGTTATTGGTCTGTTCAGGCTTTCTGCTTCTTCTTCATTCAGTTTTGGAAGATTATATTTTTCTAGAAATTTTTCCATTTCATCTAGGTGTTCAAATTTCTTGGCATATAGTTCTTTGTAGTAATTTTTTACAATCCTTTGTATTTCTGTGGTGTCAGTTGCAATCTCTCCTCTTTCATTTCTGATTGTGGTTTTTTTTGGTCCTCTCTCTTTTTTTCTTGATGAGTCTGCTTAAGGACTTGTTGATTTTGTTTATGTTTTCAAAGAACCAGTTCCTGGATTTATTGATCCTTAGAATTGTTCCTTTAGTCCATGTTGTTTAATTCTGCCCTGATCTTGGTTATTTCTTTCCTTCTACTTGCTCTGGGCTGTCTTTGTTGTTGTTCCTCCAGTTCTTGTAGATTTAGGTATAGATTGTTTATTTGAAATGTTTCTATCTTTTTAAGGTAGGCTTGTATTGTTATGAAGTTCCCTCTCAGGACTGCCTTTGATGTGTCCCATAAGTTTTGGACTATTTTGAGTTCACTGTCATTTATTTCTAGAAACTTTTTGTTTTCTTCCTTAATCTCATTCTTAACCCAGTCATTGTTTAATAGCATGCTATTCAATCTCCATGAGTTTGAGCGTTTTTGAATTTTTTCCTTTGGATTGGTTTCTAGTTTCAGTTCCTTGTGGTTGGAGAAAATGCTTGATATGATTTCAATTTTCTTGAATTTGTTGAGGCTTGTTTGTTTGAGACTATCATGTGGTCTATCTTTGAAAATGTTCCATGTGCTTTTGAAAATAGTGTGTATTTTTCTTTTTTGGGATGGAAGTTTCTATATCTATCTATCTATCATCTATCTATCTATCTATCTCTATAACTGATTATATATATATATATAAAATCAGTTAATTCTATTTGATCTAGGACATTGTTCAATGCCAGAATATCCTCGTTGATACTTTGTTTCTTTGTTTGGAAGATCTATCCATTTTTGACAGTGGGGTATTAAAATCTCCTATTATAAGTGTGTTGCTGTCTACATCTTTCTTGAAGTCCTCTGAAATGTTCCTTATGTACTTGGGTTCTCTTATGTTGGGTGAATGGATGTGTATATTGTTTTCATCTTTTTGATGGATTCTTTCCTTGAGTATTATGAATTGTCCTTCTGTGTCTCTTTGTATGGCCTTTGTTTTGAAGTCTATTTGTCAGGTATAAGTATGTCTACCTAGGCTTTGTTTTCCTGTCTTCTTGCTTGGAATATTTTTTCCAGCCCTTCACTTTCAGTCTGTGTAGGTGTTTTGTTCTGAGGTCGGTCTCTTGTAGGCAACATATGTGCGGATTATGTTTCATCCATTCTGCTACCCTATGTCTTTTGACTGGAACATTTAATCCATTTAATTTTAAGGTTATTATTGATAGGTACTTATTCATTGCCATTGTACTCCCTCTGTACCTGTGTTCCTTTCTCTCTCACTGTTTTTCTTCCTCTTTTTAAAGCAGTCCCTTTAGTATATCTTGCAGTGCCAGTTTGGTGGAGGTATATTCTTTTAGCCTTCTTTTTTCCGGGAAGCTCCTTATTTTGCCTTCCATTTTAATTGAGAGACTTGCTGGGTAGAGTAGTCTTGTTTGGAATCTTTTGTTTTTCATTAATTGGAACATTCCTTGCTAATCCCTTCTGGTTTATAGCATTTCCATTGCTAACAGTTTAGAAGTCAGCTGTTAGTCTTATAGGAGTTCCTTTGTATGTTACTTCCTCTTTCTCCCTTGCTGTCTTTCAGATTCTCTCTTTGTTTTTAAATTTTGCCATTTTAATTATGATGTATCTTGTAGTCAGCCTCTTTGGGTTTCTCTTGATTGGGACCCTCTCTGCTTCCTGGACTTATGTGGCTTTTTCTCTCATCAAATTAGGGAAGTTTTCCATCATTACTTTTTCAAACAGCTTTTCTATCCCTTGCTCCTCTTCTTCTCCTTCTGGTATCCCTATTTTATGGATATTATTCCGTTTCATGTTGTCCTGTATTTCCCTTAACCCCTCTTCATTCTTTTTCAGTCTTCTTTCTTTTTCTTGCTGTTTTTGGGAGGTTTTCTTCTACTTTGTCCTCCATCTCACTGATTTGATCCTCTGCTTCATCAAGCTTTCTTTTGATTCCTTCTACTGTGTTCTTTAATTCAGGAATTGTATTCTTCATTTCTTCTTGGCCCTTGTTTATTGTTTCTATGTTGTTTTTTATGCTGATATAGTTTGTAGTAAGTTCCTCGTAGTTTCCTTATAGTTTCTGGTAATTCTGAGTTCACTGAGCTTCCTTATAACCATTGTTTTGAACTCAATATCTTATAGTTGACTTGCCTGTATTTCATTTAGCATTCTTTCTGGGGAGTCCTCCTTTCCATTTGATTGGGGGTTGTTTCTTTGTCTTCCCATTGTTTCTGGTTTTCTGTACATAATTGGGTTTTGATTGTTGTTGAGTTGTTCTCTCATGGGCCTTTCCCTGCTGTTGGTTGACTGAGGGTCTCTTTGCCTACCACATCTGTGTGCTATTGTCAGGTACTGCCTGAACAAAGCCACAGAGCCCAAGAAACGAGCCCACACCCACAAGTATAACTCCCCCTCCATCCCACTATCAATAGCAAATGAACCAGTATTAATAAGGTTGTAATGAGATTAAGACTATTATAAGAAAGGAGAGTGTATATGAGGTGACCTACTGAAAAAGAAATGATTTTGAGAAGGTAGAGGGAGGAACACTAATAAGAGTTGGGAGTTGGAGCAATGGAAGGAGAGTATGTAAAGTATACCTCATGAATAAAGAAAGGGAATGAAGAGTGTAGAATGGAGTATGAGAAGGGAAGCATGTATAATATTAACTTTAAACAGAAATTAAAATAGTATAAAATAAAATAAAGAGAGAGAGAAAGGAAGGAAAATATTGAATAATTAATAAAAATATAGCAGCCAAATTGGAGAGAAAGATCTAGTGGAGTACTATCAACAACAAATGACCCAAAGTTAATATAGGTGGTATGGGAATAAGAGGGAAAAAAGAAACAAAGAAAAATCTAAGAGATATTTATAGAAATTGAAAGTGATTTTATAATGATAGAGGGTGAGGGAATACTAAGAGTGAAGAACAAAAAACAGAATAAGTGAGAGAAAATTAAAGTTTTGGATGTAAAGGAAAAGAAGAGAAAAAAGAAAATAGAGAAAAATAAAAGGGAAGAATCAAAGAGAAATAGAAGAAAGACAAAAAGTAAAAAGAGAACAAATTGGCTAAGATGGCATTATTAAAATTTGGGTTGGAAAAAAAAAAAGACTAGGAGAGGGGTCCAGTAAAATTTGTTATTTGAAATACAGAATTAGCGAAACTCTAGAGATAACCTTGACAAAACAATGCAAAAATAACTACCCTACCCACAACCAACTAGCAAAATTTGTTAAAGGTGTAGAGAGGACATGAGTATTTTAAGATCTGGGCAAAATGATGTGAAATGACCCTTGACAAGAGAATTCATTTTGAATATCTGGATGGGGGAGAAATAGTAAGAGTGTAGAATGGCAACAAGTTGTAGTTAGAAAGAAAACCAAATTTGAAATGAAAATATTGTAAGGAAAGAGGAATGTAAAATGGTTAAGAGCAGGGAGGGACAAAATATGTGAATTGAAATACATTATGGTATAAAATCTAGTGACTTATTATATATAAACTCACTGGACAAGAAATGAATGTTATAAAGTTATGAAAATAGCTTTATAGGAAAGAAAATATCACAAATCATGGAGAAGACCACAGTGGTTTTTGTCTCGGTAGCCTCTTGTATTTACCAGTTTTTTTCTTTCTGGATCTGCCTCTGGTGATGTCAGCTGTTGACCCCGTCTGACTTTAGGCAGCTTGTTTCATACTTCCAGTGATCTGCTGTCACTAGCTCTCTCCTTCAGTTGTTCATCTGGTCACTAAGACTCAGTAGTCAGGCTTAAGCAATGAAGGGCCAGGGCAGAGACCCTCCTGGGGTCAGGGATATTGTTTCCCCTCAGGCTACTGCCACTCAGAGGGGAGTGGTTTACCTGAGCACAAAGGCTGTTGCTGTCTGGGGGATGACTCAGCACCAGGATTCTGGCAGCTACTCTCTCAGTTCTCTCAGATGGGGGACAAGGCTTTGTCCCCCATCTCTCCTCAGGCGTCTCCAGCCCACTCTGTCTCCGCATTTGCTGTTGCCCTGGGTAAGTGGCTGCAAATGAAAATTTGTGTGTTGGCTCTTTAAATGGCCCTTGAGTCTCCAACTGTCTATCCCTGGCAGAGAGTAACCTTGCTGCTTTTTGCCACTGGTTGTTATCTGTGTACTTTTTGGGCTCTGTTGTTCTAGCCTGGGAATCTGAGCTTAGAGTTTAGACCCCAATCTTTTTCAGGGGATCCAACCAGCTGCTTAATTATCCTGCTGGTGCTGCTGCCTGTGGGCTTCCAGCCAGCCCCCTCAAGTCTCCAAACACTCCCTACCAGATGGTTTGTCCTGAAGCTGGTTCTGTATGTCCGAAGTTATATACTTCTCTCTGGCTATTGCTCAGTTGTTTGTTCTGGGTGGCTTCTCCACAACTGAGTTGTAATTCCAGATTTGTCCTCAGAGGAGGTCAATGTGACTTCCATTCACTCCTCCGCCATCTTTCTTCTCCATATTTTACTTCTTTTCATAATAATAATGATCACTTTTTTGTCCTCCCTTTATCTTTTGAATAGTTGATTGTCAAAGCACCTACTATATACTTGCAGGATTTGGCATATTGTTAGTGCTAGTCAATATCATGATGACATTGTGAACAATACTTGTTAATAGAGTCTTGATTAAATGTAACAATTTGGTTTGAACTAACCTGGACAGGCTCTTCCCTGTTCTCTACCATTCAGTCTGGGGCAATAAAAAGGAGTACTTTGGGATTAAGATTGATTTTCTGATGATATTTTGTGGTGGTAGACTATTATCATCTCTAGATTCTAGAATATTTGGGGGTCTGAGATATCATCACCACTAACCACAAAACTTGGTGATAAATAATAAGTTTTATAGAACAAAGTAATAAAGTTGTTCTTGCTCTCATTTTCAGATGGAAAGATCTATGATGCTTATGTTATCTATCCACGGAACCACAAAGATAGTCCAGAAGCAACCAGTTCTGTTGACTACTTTGTTCACCAGATTCTGCCTGATGTTCTTGAAAATGAATGTGGCTATAACTTATGCATTCATGGGAGAGATTTGCTACCTGGAGGAGGTAACACTATCAACATACATTGGGGACAGAAATTCACTTCATCAGAAGGCTAAGCAATGGGTGGTCTTATCCCTGTATTGGATAATGGCTTAGAATAATTATTCTAGGCTTTGAGACCAGAGATTTAAAATATTTCTCCAGAAAAAGGAGATACTTAATCTTTGCTTCTCCTGCCCCTTTGCCACCCTTATCATGAGGTATTCACAGTAGTGTCAGTGATGTGAAGACAGGGTAAGGCATCCTTAGTATGCGAGTTGAGCAGGGCACTGCCCCTACTTTATTTCCCATGTCCACCAGTAAGATTACTCAACATTTCTTAATTCTCTCTAGAAGATTTGAGTCTACAACCAAAGAATTATGTTCTAATATCCAGATGCAATTCTAAACTATTTACAGAGTTGTATGGCTTTCCTTATGTTAGTGAAACATTTGCAAATTTATATTCTCACAAGAACAACTAAAACTGTCTTCTGTTTCTTAATATTACCACTTGATTTCATGTACTTTTGCAAGTTGTGTCACGATTCTAGCATTTCAGTAGTCATTCTTGTCTTCCCTCTATATTTATGACAAATGCCTATGAACCCTCCTTACCCTTCTCAAATTCCTCAGACACCAGGAAGCATTTGGAATGTGAGTGAGGGAGGGACATTAGGAGCATAAGTCCAATAAAGTTAATGTTTAATAAACTGTGAGTTTAAACTGGCATTCCTACTGAAAGGAGGAATTCACATGCCTATGGATTAAAAGGAACACACAACAGGTGAATTTGGTTTATCCTGGAATTTTCGAGCAATGTTAACAACCTACTAATGGCTTGGGAGACTAAAAAATGTACAATTCAGGAAACCCTAATCTAAGTAATCAAGGGTCTCTTCTTCCTCTAGCTCTTCCCACTGGCTACCATGAAAGCAGCGAGTCATGACACTCAAATGCTCTTTTCATATTACAGATCTACTCAAGAAGTTTCAGGGACTCTAGCTATTCGCGATGTCACACTGTTTCTAGTTACACCTCTTCCCAGTCAAACAGGAATGCTAGGTCACTGAGGGTCAAGCTTGTGTTGCCTTTCTGGTGCTGTTTTTCATTTGGAAAGGTTTTTCATTTCACCCTCCTCAAGTATGTCCTCTGACTACCTCAATCGAAATAAAATAAAATCCGACAAAACAACACCAGACTTTATTCTTCCCATAGGAAAAAGTTTATGTCTGACCAATGCAGTATATTTCTTCCCATGCTAGTTACCTTCCATTTGCTCCTTCAAATCTACTCTGTAACCCCTTTCACCCAGTGGCCCTGGGTGGCTGGTCATTATAGAATCCATCTTCCCTTGCCCTCTGCTCCACGTTGGGTTTGGCCAAAGGGAGGCACTGGCAGGAGTTCTGGAGAGGAGGGTGCACATCCTTTGCCCCTTCTGGGTGAAGTTGCCAGGGTAGCTGCACTTCTCTCTCCTGGAGCAGGGTTTCTGTCAGTTGGCCTTCCTCAGGCCTTTATACTCCTTGGATTCCATAACTGCTTCTTCCCTTGAACAATGGAGGGTGTAATGTCTCCCTGATATTACCAGTTATGGGATTCTGCACCATCTCCTATTGATTTCCCTGGGCTTTGCCCACATCTTTTATAAATTCTCATTTCATTAAACTTTTTCATCAGTCCTTCTGAATGTGCCAAGTTTTCTGTTAGGATCCTGACTGACCCAAGGTTTCTATTTGGCTCTATTTAACATTTACTTCCTTATTTCAGACTAGCAAAATAGGCCGTCTTTTAGCCACCACTCTCTGAGGATATCTGCAGTTGTTTTGTTCATGGTTGGGTTTCCTTAATCATGTTATCACCTCCTTGCAGTGATACCTGGGCATTTTACATGTTTTTCTGAGTCCACTCAGAAGTTAGTTAAAATCACTATGGAGCTGATGCTTTATAAACACTGATTTGCCAAAGGGATCCATCTTCCTTAATGTTTTTCTTGTCCGGATTAAAGCAGCTTCTAAAACAGAGAATGGGGGAGGATGAAGTGGATCCAGGACTTCCTAGAGACATCAGTCAGTTGAGAGGAACAAGGGTTCCTCAGTTTGCACTCTTTAATAGGAGAGTTAAAATTCTAAACCCTTTGAAAACTTGTAAACTGATATTTAAAAAGATAATATGTAGCTAATGAGCCTGAATTTTGTCTCCTGCTAAATACCTCTACATTTGCATTTAACTGGAAGTATTCTGCTTTAGTTAGGACTGACCTGCCTTGGGTCTTATCTCACAGTGAAAGGGGTAAGACACAACATTTCTCCTTTTCCAAATAAGTGAATTGTTAGTGTCAAGATCTCACACCAGATTATAACAATCACAATTTTTAAAAGTTTCAAAACATTTATGATCAAAGCATTAGACTTAAAAATGCAACAACAGGAAATCTTCTCCATGTCTTTTGATTACTAGATGTGGCCACTATGGTGGAAACCAATATCCGAAAAAGTCGGCGGCATATTTTTATCCTGACGCCTCAGATCATACATAGCAAAGAGTTTACCTACGAGCAGGAGATCGCCTTGCACAGTGCCCTCATCCAGGGCGACTCCAAAGCGATTCTGATTGAAATGGAGGCTCTGAGTGAGCCAGGTGAACTGCAGCTTGCTGGGCTTCCAGATTCCCTCCAGCACCTGGTAAAAATGCAGGGTACCATCAAGTGGAGGGAAGATCACGTGGCCAACAAGCGGTCCCTGAACTCCAGATTCTGGAAGCATGTGAGGTACCACATGCCTGTACCAAACAGACTTCCAAGAAAGACCTGCATTCTGGCTTCTTCGAATGCACAGGAGCAGTAAGGTCTATGTGGGTGTGTCCATGTACCAGACTTGGTAACTGGGGCTTCTCCTACCTGGATTATTATACAACTGTGCTAGACAGTGAGAGTTGGGCCTTGAGAATTAGGAAGGGCAAGAGAATTTTTATCTAGAAACTTTACTTCCATTTTCCTGATTCTGTATGATTGCAAAATGCTTATAAATTTTTACCCTCAATCCCCTTCTCTCTACCCAGCCTTTCCTCCCCTTTCTCCTTTGCTGGTCTTTCTCTACTGTGGTCTGTGATCTTTTCCTCTTTCTCTCTCTTTCTGATTGCCCTCTCCTTATTACTCATCAATATTTTCCATTTTGAACATCAAACTCAAAGTTTTAGAGTTCAACTTTTATGTGACCTGGAAGAACACTGAGATTCCCTTGACCAGAACATAGGTAGTAAATCTTGCTTCACATGCCAGAATTTATTGTATTTTATTTGACCAAGGCTTAGTTTTATCATCTCTATATTGCTTATTTTGTTGGAGTATCTTACACAATAGCCATTATAATCTAGTTCATTTCAGTTCTAAAATTTAATTCATATATTGTTATTTTTATTAGAATTTTTTTCTCACTATAAAAATTATAGAATAGAAAGTATAAAAGAAGAAAATAAAAATAATTCATGGATATCTATCACCCTAAGATTATATATTTGCTTTTAAAAAAATAATTCATATTTAAACATACCATTTATAGAGCTGAGATTACATAGTATGTAGTTTTTATATTTTTGATACTTAACATCATGATTAAAGCATTTGACATGTCATTTAGATTTTAACATTTTAAAATATCTGTAGTGTTCTATCTCATGCTTGTGCTACAGTGGCCTTGTAATGATAGCTATCATTATAATAATCTGCAATGACCGTATCAATATATCTTATATCTTCCAATTAAAAAAAAGCTTTTAATTTCAGAAACTTCATTTGTTGTCACATTTCTATGAAATTAATAGGGCATTTTGACAGAACTGTTTTTGTTAAACTAAAGCTAATTTGCACAGTCTAGGCTGTTCCTGTCAGAACATCCCTGGAGTTCACTCACCTGCCCTCAGGGGCCACAGAGCTCATCACTGGACCCATAGCTGAGGCAGTGCGTCCCCTCAGTAGGGAGTCCTGTCAGAGTACAGATTTTGCAAGTCGATGGAGATTCTACCTTCAGTTAAGCTGCATAATAAAGTGTATGATTTTGTATTTAACTGGGCCCCAATGCCCCCCCCACTCCCAGCCCCACAAAACACTGCACTGCAAATCCTTGACAGTTTAAAAGCATAGACCCTTGACAGCTTAAAAGCATAGAGCCAAATTTGTGATCTTTCTACAGCAAGTATATAGGATATCATAACAAGGAATTTATAATCTCTTCCCTGCTCCATAATTCTTTTGTTTTCTATTTGACCCATATTTCTTATCTTTAAATATATTTTAACTTTAAATTAGAAGCTTCTTTGCAAGTATTTAGCAAACATGTATATTTTATAAACATGTGCTGAGTATCTCTCTGGAAGGGGCATAGAAAGGAAGGGCTATAAAGAGAAATATGCAGGTAAGGCACACTCATTCCTTATCTTAGGGATTTAGAGTACACTGTGGGAACTTGAAGGAAGAGAGAAACACTCCAGAGACCTCAGACATGGCTAGACTTGGGGAAACTGACATTGCTGAACTCTTTTCTCTATCATTCCTTTTCCTAAACTTACACACCACTTCCCAGGTCACCTAGGCTCTCTGGGCCTCAGTTTCTGCAACTGAAAAATGGGAGGGTAGAAAAGAAAATCTCTGAGGGCTTTCTCAGCTCTATAGCTCATGACTCCAAACTGCACACTGAGAGAGAGAGGTCAGAGGCCTGTCAGGCTACCTGGCTTCTCAGACCAGCAGCACCAGCCTCTATATTTCTTCATCTGCATAGTGAGAGTAATAAGCGCTTTACCTACAATACACAAGGTAGTGTGAATAAAATGAACTCAGACAAAACCTGTTGAGTGTCTGCATTATAATTATGGTGAAAAGTTTTGTAAATTATACAAACACAACAAATTTTTTCTAATTGAGTTAAATTTGCATACAATAAAATTCATCCTAAGTTTTGATAATTACACATCTGTTTAGTTATCACTCCAAACAAGATAGAAATATTTTCATCACCTTAAAAATTTCCCTCCTACCTCTAAGGCAGACACTGTTTTGATTCCTATCTCCATGGATTAGATTTGTCACATCTTCAAATTCATATCAGTAAAGTCAGACATCATTTTGACTCATGACTTCCACACAATAAACGCAATGTCTGAGATTCACCCATATTTTGCATTTGTGAGTAGTTTGTTTCTTTTTATTATTGAGTTGATTTCCATAGTATGTCTACACAACAGATTGTCTAACCATTTCTCTGTTGATGGACATACGGGTTTTCCCTTTTATAGCTGCCATGAATATGGCTACTTGTGGACATATGGGTTTTTTTTTTTTTTTGGTTCAATTCATAGGAGTGGTCATGATATATATTTAAAATCTTAAGAAACTGATAAATTGTTTTGCAATCTAATTGTACCATTTTACACTCCCTGCAGTTATATCTGAGACCTCTGTTGCTCCAGCTCCTCACCAATAATGGCTGCTGTCAGTTTTCCTCTTATTTTACTTTAGTGGATGTTAAATGAATCTCATGGTTTTAGTTACAGTTCTCTGATGATTAATGATGCTGAGCCTTGTTCATGTTTCTGTTGGTCATTCAAACATCATATTCTGAAGATAAAATCTTTTGCACATTTTTAAATTGTGTTGAATTCTATGAAGATATTGTTGATGTGTACAGATTATTTTATATTTTGGATACAAGGTCCTCTTCAGGTAGATATAAGATGAGATATTTTCCAGGCTTACCTGTTCATTTTTTTAATGGTGTAATTGATTATCAGACATTTTTAATTGTGATGATATCCTATTTCTCAATTTTTCTTTCATGGTTAGTGCTTTCTGTATCCTAGCAAATAATTTTTTTGTTTGCCCACTCCAAGGTTATGGAGATAGTCTCCTATGTATTTTTAGGAAATATTTATGATTCCAGCTTTAAAAAAATTCCTCACCTAAGGATATTTTGGGTGATTTTTAGAGATAGAGGAAGGAAGAGAGATAGAATAACATTGATGTGTGTGAGAGAGAAACGTCAATTGGTTGCCTCCTTTATGCGCCCTGACTTGGGATCGAACCTGCAAATTTTTGTTGTAGGGGACAATGCTCTAACCAACTGAGCTCCCTGGCCTGGGCTATGGTTCCAGATTTTAGGCTTAGGTCTATGACCCATGGTGAATTAATATTTGTACATAGAATGAGGTAAGGGCCAAAGTTCACTTCTTTTCCATAGAGATATCCAGTTGTTCAGCAACATTTGTGAAAGACTTTTCTTTACCCATTGAATTGAAATAATGCTTTGGTCAAAAACCAATAGACTATGTATGCATGGGTCTATTACTCTATTCTATTATTTTCCATTTATAGGTTCATGCAAACATCACACTGATTACTGTTGCTTTATTATAAAACTTCAAGTCATTGTAAGTCCTTTAACTTTGTTTTCTCAAGATTGGTCTGATTATTCTAGATTGTTTTCACATAAATTTTAGAAACGGCTTTACAATTTCTTTGAAAATTCTTTCTGAGAGTTAGATTGGGATTGCATGAAATATATGGACTCTATAACCTATGGAGCCCATTAACTATAAACTCTAGAGTTTGTGGAAAATAGGTATTTTAACAATGAGTTTGCCAATCTATAAACATGGTATATTCCTTCATTTACTTAGCAGTGTTTTATAGATTTCACAATAGATATCTTATACATCTTTCAAAGGATTTATGCTTTCATATTTGATTTTTTGTGCTATTTTAAATATTTCTAACAAATTTCATTTTCCAAATTTCCATTAAAGCTGTATGGAACTACAATTGATCTTTGTATGTTGACCTCATATTCCATGTGTGGAGAGCAGGACAGAATTAAGATGGTGTCAGTCCAGTCAACTAAGATGGCATCAAAGGAAGCCATATGTAGAGCATGCACAGTAGAGCAATGACTGACAGGGATGATGCAAACCCTCTGCAGTACAACGTGGTAGACAACATATGTTTATCAGAAGGGTAACACCACCATCTCAGAGCATGAACAGTAGAGCGACATAACCAACACGTGCTTATCAAGGTAGCACAAAACAACATGTGTTAATCAGAGGCTAATGCAACATTGTATCCTACAACAGTATGAGAGCAAAAGCCTTCAAATAGACACCTCAGACAGTAGAGAGGAGCTGAGACAGCTGAGAGGAGCTGAGACTTGGAGAGACACTCTGCTGCTCCAATCGACCCTGCTGTAGCCCACTCTGAAGCCACCGTAGCAGACGCTGCCTTGCAAGATATTGACAGCTGACTCCTGGATCTGGACCTGATCTGAACTCTTGGGATTTGGGTTCATTATCAGCCAATTCTCTTGTGAAATGTTATTTCCAATTGTTTCTGAGTGATTATTGTTATTGGGTTATTATAGATTTGGATTGAATCTGCCTTAATAAAAGCTGACTGAATAGCATAGTCACCTGTGATAACTCATTGTTATTCCATGGTACTGGTGTTGTCTGTAGGGCTGGTGGTGTTATAGGTGACCTGGCACCTCTGGTCTGTGACAAAGGCTGGAGGCTGGCTTATAGGAAAGACTATATATAGCACAGATACTCATAAAGTTAGAGTATCACTCGTGACACCATGATCTTATTTATTGTTTGCAGGGATTTTTTTTTTTGTAGATTTCAAAGGATGATCTATATAAAATTATGCCCTCTTTCAAAAGAAGTAATTTTACTTCTTTCTTTCCCATCTTTATGCTTTCTATTTTTATTTTTTTACTTAATATAAATCGATTGTCCTAGATAAGAGCTGTCCTTATCTTGTTCCCCATTTTAGTAAAAACAAAGTGTTTTTACTGATAATGAGTTTTTACTCATTATTAATTAGAAAATTACCTGTTCGTTTCTTACAGATGTTCATTATCAAATGAAGAATGGTCCTTTCTAGTTGCAGTTTTCTGAGCATTATTACTCAAGAAATGGTGTGACTTTTATCAGATGCTTTTCTTATTGTATTTATCAAGATATAACTATATTTCTTTTTATTATGTTAATTATATTAAATTATATTAACATTATATACTTATAATATTAATACTGTGAATGATTTTCATTGGATATAAAAATAAAAATCACAGTCTCATTAAGCCCTTTCCCTGTAAGCCACGATTTCAGTCTTTATTTTTGTTTGAAAAAGCCAACTGCAGACCAGCCTAAAAATGTACCCTGAGTTCTAGTACGCTATGAAAATTTAGGAAAACACTTTTGCCTCAAGCGTTCTTTTCTTCTAACCAATTTAAAGTCTCACTTCCACACATCTGCAGCCCCTCTCAATTGCTTCCCAATAGAGAATACCCCATCCCTCAGGCTAAGCTGAGGGCTCAGGACCTGAGGTGCCTGAGACAGACCTGTTCCTCACTTTTGGCTTACCTAAGACTGTGCAGTGACTTTGAGAGTCTTCCTTGGCTCCTTTTCTGGCCCCCGCACTTTCCACGCACTTCCCTTCAGTGCTGGCGCAGGTTGACTTTACTCCTCATTTTACTCTGCTGCTCACAGCTCTGGGGCCTGAAGGGGGCGTATGGGAAGCACTGGCGCCACTACCCAGCCCTGCAGGACAGCAGACACCACCCACAACCCCAGAGCTCCAGGCACCCGCGACGCATCCCAGGAGCCAGGGTGCAGGTGCGGGGTTCCCCAGCTGCACTGCAGACCCCGGGGTCCAGTGGCTCTGGGCACTCCAGGCCTGGCACGCAGGTAGAGGATACCAGACCCCACCCCGCCACCCCTGGACCTGCGCAGCGCCCCACCCCCGCACCACACCACGCCTCCGCCCGCCGTTTCACAGCCAGAGGCTTTTAATTTTTTCTAACTTTCTGTAAGATTTCTCTGTTCATCATTCTCTAGCTGCTTTATCTGTTCAATCCCACTTGCGGTTCCTCTCTCTTGCTTCTTGTTTCTCAGTGCAAAGGAGGCAGCACCTTGCTGTTTCCCACCTGCTTTCTGAACTCCAGGTTCCCGTGTGGACACCAGTGTAAGGGAGGGACAACCCTCCCCGCCTCAGCCTCTGTGACATCCGTTGAAAGGTAAGGACGAAGCTCCACTGCTACCTGTACTACTCTCTGTCGCCCACTGGGCAGGTCTTCTAAAAACAAAATCAGTTTAAGAATGGATCAAGGGAAGAGAGTGAGATGAATAGTTTGTCGGGTATGGCTGGGATTGCCTAATCATGAAGTTGTCTAATAACTGTGATCCAGCCTGCTCGGGGGTTCTAACTCCGGGAGGCACCTTAGATTAAAGGCAAAGGTTTTGCAATCAGGAAAATTTTAGGTGTGAATCTGAGATGTGTGATTTAGTAGCTGGATGCCTTTGGATAAATCACTGAATCTTTCTGTGCCTTGAGTTCACCCCCTTTTATTAAGCATAATAAGAGTGCCTACTTAATTTGGTTTGTAGGAAGATTAAGTAAAAATAATGCACCCACATGTTTTTACACAGTGTCAGACACAAATTAAGTGCTTAATAAATGAAAACTCTCACTTATTTTAGCTGTTCTAACTTTTCTAGAAAAAGATTGGGTATGTTTTTTACCTCTAAAACAATACTATTATATAATATGTATTATAGTATATAGTAATACTTTTACTATAAGTTAAATATAATATATAATATGTGTAAACATTAGTATATATGTGTATGCACACACACATTCTTACACACACATGAATAACATGTGACAGCATCATCAATTTTGCCTGATGGTATAGTAATTGGAAGGCATTGTGGTGCAGCCTTGGACACAGTAGCCATTGAAACGCTTCCTTGACAAAGCTACCATTGAGCTAAGATGCAAGGACTGCAAGAACCTGGCAGCTGGGAGAAGTGGGCAGGCTGGTTCAGGTACCAGGACCAGCACATACATAGGTGGAGGCGGGGAAGCCTAAGTATAATAATGGGCATTTGTGTGACAAGGACTTTGAGGTGGGAATGGTTCTCCTGGATTTACAGATGAGTAACTTAATTCAACATAAATGCTTTTCTCTGTAGTGTGGAAGTGTGTGCGCATGCACATACATGTATGTACATGTGTATGTGTGTCCAAGGTCATTTTTTTCTCTTTGCATTTGGTTATTTTATAATCTCAAAAGCTAAATAAAATACTGATGCATTGAACACTGTAGAGGAAGAATTATGTTTCAAAAGCACTGGTGTTATGATTTTCATGAAGAAAGTTTGTCTTAGATGCTCAGTTATGTTTTGCTAATAAGAGTGATTTATATTCTAAGAGTAATCTACATCTGTATATGTGTAAGTCAGCGTGACTCTCTATAATCAGGACTTTATCATTTCTCCTAGTTGAGTCTCACATTCCTTACCAGAAAGAACTTTGGCCCTGCACTCAGGTGGTTGGGTATTGTCCTGCAAACCAAAAGGTCCCAGGTTTGATTTCCAGCCAGGGCACATGCCTGGGTTGTGGGTTCAGTCCCCAATCAGAGTGTTGTGCAAGAAGCAACTGATTAATGTTTCTCTCTCACATCAATGTTTCTCTCTCTCTTTCTTCCTTCCTTTCCTTCTGTCTAAATCAATAAAAAGAAAAATTTTTTAAAGAACTTTTAAAAAATATATTTTATTGATTATGCTATTACAGTTGTCCCATTTTCCCCCTTTATTCCTTTCTGCCCTGCACACCCCTCCCACCCGCATCCCCCCCCCCCCCCCGCCTTTAATTCATGTCCATGGGTTGTACATATAAGTTCTTTGACTTCTATATTTCCTATACTATTCTTTACCTCCTCTTGTCTATTTTCTACCTACCATTTATGTTACTTATTCCCTGTACCTTTTCCCACCTCTCCCCTGCCACTGCCCCTTCCACTCCCCCACTGATAATCCTCCATGTGATCTCCATTTCTGTGATTCTTTTCCTGTTCTAGTTTGCTTAGTTTGTTTTTGTTTTTGTTTTAGGTTCAGTTGTTAATAGCTGTGAGTTTCTTATCATTTTACTGCTTATATTTTTTATTCTTTTTCTTAGATAAGTCCCTTTAACATTTCACATAATAAGGGCTTGGTGATGATGAACTCCTTTAACTTGACCTTATCTGGGAAGCACTTTATCTGCCCTTCCATTCTAAATGATGGCTTTGCTGGATAGAGTAACCTTGGATGTAGGTCCTTGCCTTTTATGACTTCAAATACTTATTTCCAGCCCCTTCTTGCCTGCAAGGTTTCTTTTGAGAAATTAGACTATCTTTTGTTAGTCTAATGGGAACTCCTTTGTAGGTAACTGTCTCCTTTTATCTTGCTGCTTTTAAGATTCTCTCTTTCTCCTTAATCTTGGCTAATATAAGTTTGGTGTGCCTGGGTGTGTTCCTCCTTGGGTCCAGCTTCTTTGGGACTCTCTGAGCTTCCTGGACTTCCTGGAAGTCTATTTCCTTTGCCACACTGGGGAAGTTCTCCTTCATTATTTGTTCAAAGAAGTTTTCAGTTTCTTGCCCTTCCTCTTCTCCTTCTGGCAGCCCTATGATTCAGATGTTGGAACATTTAAAGATGTCCTGGAGGTTCCTAAGCCTCTCCTCATTTTTGTGAATTCTTGTTTCTTCATTCTGTTCTGGTTGAATGTTTCTTTCTTCCTTCTAGTCAACACCATCGATATGGGTCCCAGTTTCTTTAAAGAAAATGAGAGAGAAAGAGAGGGAGAGAAGCATCAGTGTGTGGTTGCCTCTCACGTGCCCCCTACTGGGGACCTGGCCTGCAACCCAGGTACCTGCCCTGACTGGGAATTGAGCTGATGGTCCTTCAGTTCAAAGGCCTGAGCTGAATCCACTGAGCTACACCAGCCAGGGCCTGATCTGTTTTTTCATTTGGGTCATTTTTTTTTTTTTTGTCTCGTGTGCCTGTTAGGTAGTAAGGGGTGGAGCCTTAGTTCACCAGGGTGGGGCAACCCACCCTGCTGTGTTGAGACGCTGTATGCGGGGGAGGGATCTGAGAGGGAACAATGTTGCTTGCTCTGCTCTCTGCTGGTTTTCAGTCACTTCCCCTGCTACCCACAGTCAAATTGGGCCCTTCTGGTGCTGATTCCCGAGTAGGCGGGAGGGTTTGTGTACATTTTAGGACCCCGTGGGTCTTTCCAATGAACTCTCCTATGAGGCTGGGAGTTTCTCCATCTGCCACCTCAACCCCCACGGGTGTTTTCAGTCAGAGGCTTTGAGGCTTTATTTCACTATACTGTAACCCTGGGTTGCATGGTCTATCTTGCTCCCCAGTTGTTCTTCCCAGTTTATCTGCATGCAAATGTGGGACCGCCCAGTCCACCAGCCACTGCCTGGCCTGCCTCCGTCCTCCAGCTGCTGCATTGCAGCGAGTCCTCTCCACCCAGCTGCCCATCTCTATCTCTCCTACTGGTCTGGATGAATGTTTCTTCAACTCCTTGGTTGTTGGACTTCCATACAGTTTGATTTTCTGTCAGTTCTGGTTGTTTTTTGCTTCTAAATTTGTTGTTGTCCTTCTTTTGGTTGTGTGAGGAGGCACAGGGTGTCTACCTATGCCTCCATCTTGGCCGGAAGTCTAAAAAAAAAGAACTTTGAAGTGGCTTAGAAACTATGGGTTTCTGTAAATTATTCTTCCTCTAGAGAATGGTCATGTTACTCAGGGTGGGGTCCATAAACAAATACAGTGGGGCAGAATCAGGGGCTGAGGAGATTACTACTGGGACACTCTGGAGGTTCCTTGGACTGTACTACCTTGGGGGGTCTGAGAGAGTGGCCTGCTTGTAGCTGACCCTCACCCAAAGTCACATTTTTTGGAAGAGAGTGTTTTTCATTTAGAGAACACTTTGTGCCATTTAGTGACTTAGGGGAAGTTTGTGTGTATGTGTATGTGTGTGTGCACATGCACACCTACATGCACACACACATACATATATATGTATAAGCCATAGAGTCCATATATCTAAAATATCATTAAATACATATTTAATGTATATTGAATTCACTTTTACATTTACAGAGAAGTCCCCTAGATCAATGTCTCCCTACCTTGGATGCATATTAAAATCACCTAGAGGATTTTTACAAATCAGGATGCCCAGGCTGTACTCCAGATGTCTGGGTGGAACCTGGGCATCATTTTTTTTCAACTTCCAAGTGAGAATGAGTGCCCTAAATTTCACATCAGTTGTTAAAACATACTTTTCAAGGTATCATGATTAAGAAACATTTCATAGAAGATTATACAGATGTAACAATGGATCAGATGCTCACCTAAGACTCTCAAATGCATATTATTTTTGCCTTCATTAATTTAATGCCTTCATTAATTCAGCAAATAAACAAGCAATCAGACATAAGATGATAAAATGTCAGTTAGTGAAAGGTGCTATAAAAAGAAAAAACAAACAACATGGGAAGGAGAGTAGAAAGACAGAAGTGTGTGTACATGCACACATGCTGGTGTGTATTCTCACTTGAGCAAATGTCTTCTCTTTCAGTTTTTAATAGCATGCTCAGGGAGGACTACTTATGACAATGGTATCAACAAACTGTAAAGGGAAGACAGAACTATTTAACTCACTGTAGAGAAGTAATTAGTAGCTATTTGGGAAAAACAAGTGAAATTGACCTGATCTGCATACCAAACAGGAACACTATGTGTTAATGGATAAAAAAATGAAATGTAAAAGAAACCTCCCAAACTAAGCCATAACAATGAAGAAAATACAGATAACTATCTGTCTGACCACTGAGGGGAATGTTCTAAATGTTAAAGTAATGAAAAAATCACAAAGTAAAGGAATTGACAAAGCAAGGGTTTGACTGCATAAATATAAAATCTTTCACATGTTAAAAACATCAAAAGAGGAATTAAAAGTTGAACTAAACAACAGGTTGTAGAAAATACTAAACATCTAAAAATGGAACAAAAGGCATAAAAATAGTTCATACAGATGGAAAGAAAAATAACAAAAAAATACATGACTAATATTTTGCTCTCTTTATACCAATAGAAATGCAGGTTAAAAAAACTATGAGATACAGTGTACTAATTTGAATATCTAATGAGATTTAAAGAATGAGAATGCTTAATGCTTCCTTGGGTGTGGTTGGTATATACCATCTTGCACTGTTTAGGAGATAGGAATTTTGACAACATTTCTGGAGTTCTGTTTGGCAGTATGTATTTATCATGTTTAAAATGTATTCTTTGTATTGTCATGTAGTTGACATCAAGAAAATAATAAGAAATATAGATGAATAATAATAACTACTCTTAAATTGATATTTATTATTCTCTAGATACTTTGTATAGTAATTCATGGAACTGTCACAACAGCTCTGGATGGTAGTATTGTTATATTCTTTCATGGATAAATAAATTAAGGAACAGAAGATAAGTTACTTGCTTAGCATTAGTCAGCTGCTAAAGAGTAGAGTGAGAATTTAAATCTAACCAGTCTGGCAATAGACAATATGACTGACTCACATGAGAAGGAGGCTATGGGGGTTATTTATAATAAAATACAAGCTATAAATTATAATTTACCCATATGAAGGAATATTATGTGACAATTAAAATGATGATGACAAAGACTTTTGTGATGAGGAAAAATGCTCACTTATGAAGTTGGGAATGCAGGATATGAAATTATTTAAACAGCATCTTAGATATTTGAAAATATACAAAGTTCAACAAAACATTCTAATGTATTATACATGTTGATATTATATTCTTCTTTTCAATCTTCATTTTATATATTTGCTATAATTGGCATATATTACTTTAGATATCAGAAAACTTCTCAAAATAAGGAAAGAAGAAATAAATTATAATATTATATAAAGGGAAAAATGTTATCAATATCAAACATAACACTAAAAAATCCTCAGAATTTCAACATGTAAGAAATTTAATATTTGTATTTTCTAACATATACTTTATAACTAAGGTATCTATGATATTTCTCAGAATAGCTTTTCTTTTGGAAATAAATTTCATAATTAATATCTTAATCTTTTAAATCCACAATAAGTATATCCATAATTTTATATATACACATACATAATGGTACAAATATCAGCTAATTTGTATACTGAAATCTTAACATGTTTCATATTGAAACTCAGAGTTAAATCATCAGAATGATGAGTTATCTCATAATAACTCCATCTCTTAGCAGACCTTGAAAATTAAAACAAAACACCCAAACCAATAAACCAGCAATGCTCTTTACAAGATTGTGTCAATCTTAACCAGAGGAAATAACACTTTTTATTCTACCTTAGATAAGAGAATAGATAGTTAATAGCAAAATGTGTGTCAGTGTGTGTCAGGGGAGTTGATTTTAAACCATAGAAGTACTCTAATTTCATTATGAACAGTTGGTACTTTCCATACACACTTAAACCTTTTGTCTCTACATTATGTCTACATTTGTCTCTGATTATTATCTCCTAGAAATTACATCAAATACTTGGTGATGTTATTCATAAAGTTTGATGTAAATGATTTGGCAACTTAATCATGAAGATTTATCTGGGATTTTTCCCCCCCTCCTTCTTCTTTTTTTTTTTAATATGTAATTGTTATGAGAATTATTTTGGGCCAAGTGGCTACTTTAATCACTCAGTAATGTTGGAGATAGACATTCTTACCATTTCCACCTTGGAATGAGCAAACAGACTGAGAGACTTTTACGTAACTCACCCAAGGTTGCACAGCTTGTCAAGGTGCAATCTGGAATGCCAACCCAGGTGTATACGTCCCAGAAACCAAGTTCTTTCCATGATGCTGTGCTTCCTTAATTCTGTAAACCTAGGTGTCTGGTCTAAAAGTAACATGGATTTAGGCAACAATAAAATAAAAAAAAAGTAACATGGGATTGTTTATGAAATATTCAGACCTGGTATATGAGCCCCAATGAACCCTTCCCACCTATTCTGTCTTCTAAATTTGTAACTAGTAGGATAAAAGTTGGGTTGGAGTAAGATCGAAATTCAACACAGATTTCAGTTCATTGAGTCTGTTTCTGTCTGGAGTGTATGCAATTCCCACTTTGTCTCTCCATTTCCCTAAAATAAACACATATGGGCATGTGAATGCATAATCATGCACACATATCCACACACCTATTTCTCATTAAGAAGTATTGATGAGCACTTACTAAGTGCTAACTAAGCGTTGTGCTGGACTTTAGTGATGCAGTTATGCAAAAAGTATACTTAGTTCCTAACTTATGAAACTTACAATCTGAAGCAAGAAGATGGATGAGAGAAAAAATTACTGGATCTCTCTCTCTCTCCCTCCCTCCCTCCCTCCCTCCCTCCCTCCCTCCCTCCCTACTACAGGGGCAGAACTGTCAAACATATCTCAGTAGATTGAAGACTGTCTAGTCATAGAATAACAGATTTTCTACAAATACTGTTGTCTTCAACTTTGTTCTTGGAGGCAAATTAGTAGACCAAGCCTAAAATATACCTGGCTCTCTTGTATTAGAAAACTGCATTACTAGGGATTTCTTCTGGATGCTGAAATTCATTACCTTGAAATTTTATTAATTGTACTTGGCTGAAAGTTTCAAGAAGAATTAGTGACTATGTTAAGGGATATGAAAATATCCTGTACCATTTCTAAAAAATTCTGTGTGCCAGAAGATAGTTTAAAACATCTTTATAAGACAGGTATACTTTTACTTGAAAGTTTTAGCTGAACCTGTCTTATTCTGTTTTCCAGAAAAGTTTGTAGAAGTAGAATCCTAAATATGCATTGTGGACAACTACCCCTGACACTTCTGGTACTTATGTTTATAAGCACCTCAGGTAAGTAATATTCACAAACATATGTTATTGGTAGTCTAGAGGGAATATCAAGGTTTTGACTTTTTTATGTAGAAGTGGCCATTGAAGATGCTGAATTCATTAAAATTAGTGATTTTCAATTTACTTTAGAAGGTTGCCATATTTTTGGTGTCTCTGGCATAAAGAATAAAAATTCATAGTAATGGGATCAAATAGTGAATCATATGCATTTACTGAAATAGAAAAGATTTGGCCTTCTGAATTTATGTAGAGAAAGCAGGATGCAAAAACTTAGATCCTGAAATAAATTTCATTTGTCTGAGATGAAAATCTGATTTATGTTGTTTAAAACCAAATAGGTCACAATTGTTTTTATTACTGATTTTTAGAAAATTTTACACAAGTTATTTCCTTCCCAAAATGAAGGCAAAGATCCCTCTTAATTTAGGGAATGCAGGGCAGGATGTAAGTGGGAATACTTTGTAGATCTTAAGAAAAATTTTAGTTAGAGTAACTATACTTCTTAGGGTAGGGAAGACAAAAAGGTTTTATAGCAGGTGTCAAATACCAATTTTAATTTATTAGCACTTGATGACTTTTATTGAGAAAAATTCTGAGGCCTCATCAGGATTCTTGGCAGCAGAGTTCTATGATGGATTAGCAATATTTTTTTCTGGCTTTTGAATAGAAAGCAGGGGAACAAATATTGATTTGCCTGAATCTATTATCTAGGAGAAGGAAACACATGAACCCATATCCTCTACTTCAAGAATGGCTGTTGAAAGAGAGGGTGGAGTGAAGCTACTAATATTTTTAAGTACTAATACAAGTTCAATTTGGGGATGTATTTACTTAAATGGATCTATGTATTGTTGAGATCCACACAATGCAATATTACCCAGATATTAAAGGAAGGAGGTAGATTTGCTCTTCAGAATGATATGGAATGATCTGTCAGAAACTGCTGAGTGCAAAAGCAAGGTGTAGGACAGTGTGCATCATGGGTCCTCCACTCTGTAGACATACACTAATGACCTTGCTCCTAGGTTACAATAAAAACATGTTTCAGGCTCAGAAATAGTCATACAATCTATTTCATTAGGTTGCCAGGGTCCCAGCTCTCTGTCCTTTAGGTGTTTGAAGAGCACATTCCTTGGAGGGTTTACTCTAGGACAGGGGTCCCCAACTTCTGGGCCACACCTAGTACTGGTCCAGGCCTGTTAGGAGCCAGGCCACACAGCAGGAGGTGAGCTTGAATGTAATGTGCTTGAATCATCCTGAAACCATCACTGCATCCCTGGTCTGTGAAAAATTGTCTTCCAGGAAACCAGTCCCTGGTGCCAAACAGATTGGGGACTGCTATTCTAGGAAGGCATATTCTACATGTAGGGTTCGTTTAACCCAGTTAAAGCTAGATGACAACATCCCGTTATGTCCAAACTCAAGACAATTTGCAGGAGTGTCTTTTGTATAGATTCCATACACCTTGAGCTCAATTTATTTCCACAATAAAAACCACTTTTTAGTCAACAAACGCTGTGATGTTAAACATGAGTTGATATCTGTAGCCATTAGCTGCCTGGGGAATGGAAATTTTCAACTGACAACCATCCACCCCTGGAGAGTATGTATTCCAGGTTAAGCTTCTTCAAATGATAACTACCTCTAAAGAGAAATGAGTCATATATATGTCTATCAAAAACATAGGACGAGTGTTTATAGAAGTCTTTTAAAGATTTGCCAAGGCCTGGAAATAACCCAATGCTCAGCATCAACAGAATGGATGAAGAGTCAAATGACAGCACAATTGGATACTACAATATATAACTATGAAAAAAAGAACAAACCATTGCCACATGCAGCCACACTGATGCCCACATAGACATAATGATACACGAAAGAATCCAGAACATGTATTCTATGGTTTGTTTACTTTTTAAAAATGCATACATGTATCTTTAAAACAAAAAAATTAAACTGTTAATAGTTTGCCATCTCTTTGAGTGTCAATTAAAACTAACACCCACATTTATACATGTATCATACCTTCTCTGTTGAAGTACTGAAATGTAAAATTAGAGATTCTATAACAAACACCACACACAAGTTCATCCTCCTGTGCTTTGAGTATAATAGCTTTAACATCCATGTTTTGAAAGAATACTTCTACCATTTGAACCACTTCCTCTTTACACTGTGGTTAACAACATTGAGATAAAACCTGACTGTTTCTTTTAGAAATAAACCCTAACTACAGAAAAGACAGTTTTTCCATGCTCTCAGGGAAATGCTCCACTCAATTTAAGGATTATTATTCTCAAAATGAGGTTAAAGGGCATCCTGGAGCCACCCAAGGACAGAATATAGGAAAGGTCCATTTATTTATGCTGACTTTGAACTATCAGAAATTCAAAAGGAGGTGAATGATGATCCTGTGTAACTGAAGGGACCTGATAAATTTTGAAATCCAGAGTTTCTGGGTTAGTTAAGAGACAGAGGATGGGGGACTGGGGGAAAGAGAGAAAGGGAGGGAGGGAGAGAGACAGAGAGAGAGAGAGAGAAAGACAGAAATTGGAGCTCAAAGAGGGGGAGTGACAGATAACCAAGTTTGGAGTGATATGGATCAGTTCTTGGTTAGCTACAGGGTAAACTAGAGAGGTAGTAAATTTGCATGCACTCTAAGCTACATGGAAACATCTTTAACCACCTCCACACCTACCTGGGGAATGGATGACTGGGTGGACTGTTTGAGTGCAAGATAGGTGAGACTTCTGATGATGCAAATGAAAAGCTCTGAAGTCTCTAGGTTTCTTGTTTTCTTTTCAGTGGAGACTCCTCTGCTAGGGATGTTTTTGGAAAGGCATGGCATCACTGTGAATTTTGTGGCTTCCCTTATAAGGAAGTTGTCATCTGTAACATTTTCTTTTAAAAAATTATACTACATTTATCTATCTTCTAGCTATGGTAGATTAAGAGTTTGGGAGAAGCTGTTGGAAACTTTGTCATTTATGTTCAGAAAGTGCTGTAGTGTTGGAAAATTGTCTATGTCACTCTGTATTTGATTTTTTTCTTTTATTGTTCTAATCTTTTAAGAAACCTGTACTCTACGTCCTCATATTACTGCTGTTGAAGGGGAACCTTTCTATTTGAAATATTGTTTATCTTCATCTGAGCATGAAAATGAGCCAACCACCATAAAATGGTACAAAAGCAATGAATCACATGGACTTGTTGAGCTAAGGTCAAGCAGTTCACCCAGAATTACTTTGCATGATTATGTTTTGGAATTTTGGCCAGTTGAGTTGGATGACAGTGGATCCTACTTTTTCCAAATGGGGTAAGTGTACTTTCTTTTTGTGTTAGTATATTTCAAAGCACTCCATAACTTTGTTCAGCAAATCAAGTATACAGTAATCTGGAAGGTAAGATAATCCATGAATTTTCTCTCCCCTACTCTTCTTACAACTTGAAATAAATACTTCATTATTGAAAAATTAAATTAAATGTTACCCCTGTGTTTATGTTCTTAGTGATCTTAATGAAATGAAAATAATGAAAGGAGATTACCTTTAAATGATTTCCTTTTAGGAGATTCTTACCAAAGATAAGTGAAAATTGAATGAAATTCTTTTAAAATTTAGGTGTTTCTGTTGTCTAGTGCTGCTGGTCAAGTGAAACAAATGGCTAGGGCTTCATGACATGGACATGTAGTGAAGGGGGGCATGCTACCTCCTGGGTGGTGTCCTCAGGCTGGACAGTGGGGTTGGAATTGGTGTAGCTACATGTTAGTCTAGCTTTCAAGGGTTTGTTGAGAGCCAGGTGGCAGTGCTAGTGAAGGATTTGTGTGTGCGGCAGCCAGTCACAAAGCTATAACCAGAGCCAGTGAGAGAGGGAAGCACAAGTTTCTTTGTGCAGTCTTCTCATGACAACCCAAGACTGCCAGGATACTCAGAATCAGAGTCATAGTGCCATGAAATGAGAACCACTAACTAAATGTGTCAACAATTTATTGCTGAACTTGATTCTTTTTATTTGATGAAATGGGAAAGGAGTAACTGGGAGAAGTTTTCTTTGTTACTGTTAGTGATGGACTATTAGTGAGAACATAGATGACAGGGTTATCTGGTACTTTTGTGATGTTATATATGTACTTATGTATCTGTGCATGTATGTATTTTATACAGATTTGAGACCGACCTGTAGAAAATAGCTCAGGGTCAGGAGAATGGTTATGTTGCCAAATTCCATACGTTTTTTTTCATGAGCACCTCTGAAGTGAGTTCTGATCATCAACAACAGTACCTTTGAAAGTAAAGTGAGATATCACAGTGAAACCTTAATATCACCCTTATGGTTTTACTAAATGAGGTCACTTTGGTTTGTTTTTATATCTAGGAACCCCAGGAGTCAGAAAGAAAATCAAGAACTCTTTTTCTTAATCAACAAATTTTATATGAACTTTTAGGAGAGATGATTCCAGAAATGGGGCACAACTGAGTCTTTTCACAGTAAGATAGAATGAATATTTGCTTTGGGGAAGAGAAAGAACCTCTCCCTAACCTTGCCTGAATGAAAGCATGATGGAAATGCACGAGGTATTCTGGATAGGCCAGAGAAAGCAAACTGAGGGGAAGAGCCAGTCATCTACTAACATTGCTTACAAACAGACAGGGGCAGAGGGCATTAACTGTCTCTAATAAGGAAGGTAGAGAATACATCCTACATTAGGAAAACAGTGGGATAATCAGATAGAAGTAGGTTATCAGAGAGGTGTGCAGGGACAAGGAAGAGGCTGGGAAAGGAGGGGAAAACCATGGCTCACAGTGGCTAAGGTGATAAACTCTGAAGGGTATTGGAGACTGATGAATAAGATGAGACTAAAGTGATGATGGAAACAGCAGCCTTGACAATGGTTTTGAAAAAAAAGGCAGCCTGCATGAGAGCAGGTTGTTTTGGAGACCTGGGAACCTTGAAGATACAGACTTTTTAAAATATAGTGCAACTGGTTCACAGTGCCCTGTGTTTGTGTGTATGTGTGTACACATGTATCTGTGTGCACTAATTTAGGTGAGCAAGGCTTTGTGGTTTCATGTGGGATTCATCAATGACCAGACCCGACTCCTGGAATTGTCTCCTTAGACCCTAGTCCATTAATTTTTCAGGATTCTATTGCAAGTGATCAAATATCTCTGGAGACAAACATGCTAATCCTGCAGGGAAAATCACTTTGTCAGATCAAATTTTAAGGAGGAAATCCATTAAGAGGGGAGTGGATGCAGGAGAGTTTTTGATGAAAAGGTAAAGAAATAAAGGTGAAGAAAAAAGCACCCGTGAAGCCTTTTTCAGGTTCTAGGATGACAAGCAGCAACTTTGACTTAGTAAGGGGCCTCAGAAGAGTGGGCTAGAGTTTCTTAAATCCCCTCTATGTGTATCAGGTGTGGTTCTTGCAACCAGGATGACTGGCCTTGACGGGGATGTGGATGGTCACTGCTTTGGGTCCATTGGCCTTAGCTTCACACCAGACTTTGAGATCCTCCTACTGTGAGGTGCTGCCTTTTCCAGCATTCTGGGGCAGTGCCTTGGATGTGGAGACATTCTTCTAGTTAGTATTTGTGGAGTGTTAGCACTCAGGATTGCAGAGGTAGAAAGCAATATGGCCTGATAAAATGGGAATACGCATGCATCTCATTCCTTATAAACAACTTGACACAGAGAAACTGGAAATATATCTTTTTCCAGTACAGCAAGGCCCAAGTCAGAGAAAAACATTACGGTGTTTAATATCTTTAAACCTTTATTTCATAGAAATGATACTCATGAATGGAGATTAAATGTCATCAGAAGAAGTAAACACAGCTGTTTTGCTGAAAAACAAGTAATTAGTATAACTGTGGAAGTTAAACGAGCTTTGCAAATATCCTGCGATGAACATAGTTACTATAAAAAACTAGTCAACAGAACGTTGTTGTATAAGGTAACACTTTTAAAATACTTTAACTTAAGACTTGGTAGAAAAGACAAAATTCCAAAATGAGGGTCTGGTGGCTATGGAACATTTTGTTTTTATAACATGTAAGTTGTGTGACTTCACATAGGCTGTGGCCATCTCTGAGGTGGGCACTCTCTAGGGTTGCTATAAGGAGTTCCTATACACAAGGCATAGAACACAGTTCTTCACCGATATTAATGTTCCATAAATGATAATGGCTTCCTCTCTTTTGTCCTTCTTTCATTTTTCTTCTTTTTTAATAAATTATTTTTTAGGAATACTAATTTAAAGATTTTCATTTTCTTCTACCACATATATTTTTAAATTATAATTCTATTATGTATATATTTCTGATTATATTCATTTTATAAAATTGGAAGATAGAAAAATGAATAATGAAGATAGAAATCATAATTTCACCAGCCAGAGACTGTTCTCTTTTTTTCTGCATAAACATCTACTTTTAAGAAGTGGTATTATTTAATGGTTTGTATTTTTTCTTTTTTTTCTTTATTCACTAAAAATTATATTGTGATCATTCCTCCACATCTTTAAACATTCTTTTAACTATGGGATTCCATTGTGTATATACTTGTATTTGACTAATCCTTTGTCATTGAACATTTCTTAGCTTCTACTTTTTGCTATTATTTATAAGGCTAAAATAAATATTATTCCTATAACTCTCAGCATGTACATATGATTTTATCCTCTGACCAAATCCCTAAAAGTAGGATCAAAGGCTATGAGCATGTTTATGGCTTTTGCTACACATCAAACTCCTCTCTAGGGAATTAGACCAGTTTAAAGCCCTCTTTCCCTATGCAGCCACCACACTGGATGGAATACTCTAGACCATGCAAAAGTTCTGTAACTCTTAGTGTGTTTCCCCATATTTCTTTTCTTAATATTAAATTAAACATCTTTGTATATTTGTTGCCTTTTAATGTTACTTTTTTTGTGGATTGTCTACTTTCTTTGTCTATTTTCTTCTGTAGATGTACCTTTTACTTGTTGAGTTGTAAGAGCTCTTTTAGACAATACTATAGAGATTGTACATACATATTTATGATATGCACACACACATGTATATTACATATACACATGCATTTATACACCCACATGTATATTATACGTACAGGTTTATATACACACTCACATGTATATTACATACACATGCATATACATGCATGTGTATATTATATATACATGCATATATGTGCTCATGTATAATATATATGCACATGCATTTATACACTCACATGTATATCATATACACACATTCACTTACATACATATATACACCTGCATTTATACACACATGTATAATTACATATATACATACATATATATTTACTCACATGTATATTATGTATACGCAAGCATTTATACACTCACATGTATACAGATATAATATACAAAAGTATATAAATAATATGCATGCACTCACACAACACAAATTATACTCTTCCCTTAGAAGAACAAACCTGAAAAACATGACTTGGTTGTGGAAACTTTGAAGAACTATGAGAAAGGGTGGTCTGAACAGAACACCTTGGGAAAGTTGAAACTCTGTTCCTTTTGCTTGAACACTGTTTACTTGTGATTTTTCAAGGACTGCTCTTAGGCAAAATATTTTCTAAACGTCTGAGTCAGTCCCCATTTGACTTGACTCCATTTCCTGTGAAAGCCGTAAATACTTGACAGTACATATAAATTTGAGGTAATTGTACCAGGTTTTAAGAAATTCCAACATGCAGATAGTTTAATTTAGAGAACAAATGCATAGAGAATATTTTTAGCTACAGAGCTGACCTCAGGGTTAAGTATTTATAGCCTGTTTACAGATCATGACCTACCTGAGGGGAGGGGAGCAAGAAAGCTAAATCAGTAAACAATTGATTGGAAAAAATGAAGAGTCTTAGGACTCTTCATTTTAATGGCTTGGAAAAATCAGTTTGGGTTTATAAAAATTTGGGGTATACAGAAACAATTTACTGATATGAGGTACACATGTGGGTGCTTTACAGGCCCATTCTAAACAACCTCAAGGCCTGGCCCTCGTTGCCACCAGCTATGGCAGATTTGAGAGGGAATTCTGTGGGCAGCAGTTTCTCCTCATTTGGTATTTGCAGGAACAATGGCACCTCATCAGAATTAGCAGTTTATTTCCCATTTTTCCCATCTGGTTCTTAGATTGCTTCAAACCTATCTGTGGGTGACTGATGGCTGGATTGAAGAAAGTGCCTTTTTTTTTTTAATCAATTCTTGTGACTTAGGTGGAAATTTGTGAGAGAGATGTTTGTGTGTTTATAGATTTGAGTATTCTTGATGCATTTCTAATCAATCCACTGTCTTCTGGTAGAACATATCATGTGAGTGAGTAGTCTGCTAAGTACTCAGTTTTGTGGATAATTCTGCTCCCATACTCACCACCCACCCTTGGGATAGCGTTAGATTGAAAGTGCTATGAAATGAAATTGTGTAGAAAGTTTTGATCCAAGCAGGGATTTTTTTTTTTTTTTTTGTAGAATGTTGTTCTCTTTCTCCCTCTCCCTCTCTTCTTTCTTTCTTTAGCTCTCTCCCTTCATCTCTCTCTTCTTCTCCCTGTCCCCCTTCTTTTTTCTCTCCCTCCCTCTTTCCCTCCTCCCTCTCCCTTCCTTGCTCCCTCTCTCTCTGTAAAAGAGAGTTTAAAAGAAAATTATGAAAGCAACTATAGTGTCCCCAACATTCCACTTCCCACCATGTAATATTAATAATGATAGTGATCATAACAGTAACAGGACTGTATTTTGTTTTTCCAGTAAAGGCAGTGCCAAATCACTGAGACATTTACTTAGAAATTGCTGGTTTTCCTTTAGTTTTTCTTTTTTCTCTGCAGATCTTTAACTTTAAAATTTGAATTATTGTAATATGATACTACTTTTACTTAAAATAATTTAACTTGTTTGTTTATAAAACAGAACTGTGAAAAGATAGAGAAGAATAAAAACCCATCCTTTCGGAAGAATGCAGAGCTCAATGATCAGGGTTATTACACCTGCATGTTTTTCCTTTATCATAATGGAAAATTATTTAATGTCACCAACACCTTCAATATAACAATAGTTAGAGGTAAGAGAAATTTTTGAATTGGGAGGAAACAAATGTATCTTAGTAAAACAGAATATTTTCTTCTAAAGTAGTACAGGAAGCCAGAGGCAACTTAGCTGGAGTTGGGACCACATTACTAGTTCAAATATAAGGGTCAAAACCATTTTGGCATTATTCACTATGCCTAAAGATTTTTTTGGGGGGGGACAGTAATTAAAAGTCCATAAAGGTGAACCTCCCATGAATCAGCTATCTTATTTGGTATTTGAATATATTGTGGGGGCTTTTGCTATTAAGCATATGCTTTCACTCAATAAATATTTATTGAAAATGTCTGTATATAATAAACTACTCAACACTGTGAGGGAAAGGAAGCAGGGAAATATGAAATGAAGTAACACACTCTCCTCAAAGAATTTGATTATAATCAGGAGAGGTGATAAGCCACATAGAGGTACAATAGTACAGTTGACCCTTAACCACACAGGGGTTAGGGGTGCTGGTCGCTTTCCCTCACCACTCCCCAACACACTGTCAAAAATCTGGGTATAGTTTTTGGTTTTCCCTAAACTTGACTATTAATAGCTAACTCTTGATGAGAAGCCTTACTGATAACATATATTTTGTATGTTATATGCATTGTTTTCTATTCTTATGATGAAGTAAGGTACAGAAAAATGTTATTAAGAAAATCATAAAGAAGAGGAAATACATTTATAGCAGTTATTGAAAAAAATCTGCGTGTAAGTGGTCCCGTGCAGTTCAAACCTGCGTTTATGAACCTGATGTCGTCTGTGAGGGAGTCCAGTGTGAGAACAGGTGCAGGAAGTTCTGTCTGAGTTGGGTCTTAGAGACTGACCATGGTGGATGGCACGAGGACATGCTTGGGACAGAGCACTCTGAAAAGAGAATGTAATGGGCACAGATATGGTGGTGGAAAGGGACTGTACATTTTGGGCTGACAGCTATTAATCTGGTTTATCATGAACCCAGACTATACATAATGGAAAAACTGAAGCCTGGGTTTTAGAGTGATGGAGACCCTAGAGGTAATTTAAACCTCACTCAGTGAAGATTTCCTTCATATGGCATCACTGGATCATGCAGTTGCTTTTTGGGAACTACCATGGAAATTACCAAATTACACAGGTCCAGATTTTAATATTTGATTGTTAAGGGTCATTTTTCCCATTGAGTCCAGTATGCCTTCATGAAGCTTCTCTTTAGTAACTCCACAGATTAAACCTGGTCTCCTCTTAAAATGACAGCTCCTTCATGTATTTGAAGATAGGTGGCTTATTTATCCTAAACATTCTTTTCCACAATCTAATAAAACTCTTGTGAAGACTCATTCAACAAAATAGTGGGCTCACAGTTACTAGAGCTACTTTGCTTTGGCGCCATTGTTCCTGTTCATTTTATCCATCCACATACATAGCTATAGTCCATTTATTTCTAATGGATAAATTACCAAAAACTTAGTGTCTTCAAAAACACAAATTTATTATCTAATAGTTCTGATAGTAGGAAGTCTGAAAATGCATTCTCTGGGTTAAAATTGAGGTTTCAGCAGGATTGCATTCATTCTGGACATTTTAGAGAAAAGTAGGTTTCCTTGTCTTTTCCAGCTTCTGGGGGCCACCTGCATTCAATAGCTCCTGCCACTTTTCCATCTTCAAAGCCAGCAGTGTAACATCTTCAGATTTCTCTCTTACCTTTGCTTCCAGTGATCACATTTCCTTTTCTTACTGCAACCCATCTTCTTCCCTCTTATGAGGACTGGTGTAATTACATTGGTGTTAGGAACTGCCCTGCCTGGTTTCAGAAGCTGTAACCCTCCATGGCTAAGGGTGAGTAAAAAGGCCTTAGGGACATAAGCTTCTAAGGAGATAAAACCTTATCCCCTCTCTCATATACCCCTGCTTGGCCGGCAGATGATTGGTTAGCCAATGATGGGTAAGATTCCTCAAGGGAGGAACAACCTAAGACAGGCATAGTCATGAAGGGTCCATCAGGGAAGGACTTAGGGGACTATAGAAAAGGGGTGATGGACCCTCACTCCTCAGCTTTGTCATAGCCTGAGTCCTCATTCTATCTGTAAGAAGTCTCCTAATCTTTTGGCTGCCTTACTTCCCCTGCCTGACGTAAGCCTGAAACAATGACGGAGGTGGATGCAGCCCTGTGCAGGAACAGGTGGTTCCCTGGGGTGATCAGGCCTAAGAAAGAATGCATAAAATCCTACGAAACCTGCTTTGCTAAGAATACCCTCAGTTTAAATGTTAAGGGTCCAAGCATAAAGCGAGTTTGTTTCCCAAAGTTTTATGGCCCTTTGGTGACACTCTATGTATCTGACCCTGACTCAGAATAAGCCCTTATAGTTCTTTGAATGTTATCTATTCCTTGATCATTACTGCCTGACAATGATTGATGAGCTTTATGTATACTCCCTGTATTCCTATGTAAACTAAACCCAATAAAAGCCCATTGAGAGAGAAGCTCCAGGCCTTTCTCCTCTGAGAGACTGGTCAGCCTTTCCTCCCAAAGCAGATCATATCTTGGTAGACTTATTGTGACAGAGCCCCCCTACACATTGGGCCTACCTAGATAATCCAGGATACTTTCCTCATGCAAAAATCCTTCATTTAGTCATATTGCAAAGTTACTTTTGCCATGAGGTAAAAAGTAACTTTGCAATATGACTAAAAAGTTATTGTGAGGTTAACATTCACAATATCTGGTGATTAGAATATGAATGACTTTTTCAGGAGAGTGCATTTTTCTGCCTGCTACAACCCATAACCTGGGAATCCCATAACTAAATTCTGAAACTCAAATATCTTATGTCATGTGATACACACACACACACACACACACACACACACATATCTCACATCTCCTGAATTCTTCTGTTTTACATTCATATATACATGAAAATATGTATATATGTGAAAAATATATTTATATAAATATAAATATATGAAAGTATGTTTTCATATATTCATATATATTCATCTGTGTATACGAATATATATATGTATATATATATTCTTTAATCTCATGTAAATCTCTGGTTGCTTGATACTTCTACTGCCAACACTCTTACCCCATCTATCTTTGCTTTTTGCCCATCAGCTCTTCTCTTGTTTCTCCCAGGAAGGAATAAGAATATTCATTATTAAAAGAGCACTTGCTATAGGCCAGAAACTATACCAAATACTTTAATTGAATCATTTCATATAATCTTCACAACAGCCCTGTGAGCTTGTGAGTTTGGGTGAATTAAATGTTTATCTGTGCCTCAGATACCTCAAGCAAAATGGAACAACGCAGGTCTCTCCCTCTTTGGGCTGCTTGCACACTGAGTGAGTAAATGTGTGTACAGTATTGAGAACAGGGCCAGGGATGGGGCAAGCTCAACAGTTTATCATGGTCTCTTATTGCCTCACTTCCCCACCCCTTGTTGTATGTACTATTTTTCTGCCTTAACCACCCATCTTATTTTGTCTTCTTGGAGGATGCCAACTATATCTTTCAGGACTCAGCTCAAATGTCTCTCCTCCTCTGTGTTCCCATGGCTTTTGTTCATATTTCTGATTGCTGTCAGAATTTGGGTCATGGGTCTATCTCTGGCAGTAGATTGCAAACCTCTTGGAAAGAAGGGATTGAACTGAATTATATTCCTCATTTTGCAACTCCCATACTTGTCCCTGGCACTTGGTACATAGTAAGTGCTCATTACATGTCTGTTGAGTGAATCAGTTGGGCCAGCAACACTTCCTTCCATTGTGCCTCATTCAACAAAAAGTCTCGACTTTTAACCACCCTGTCCATTTCCATTTGGATTTGGTGAAGTTTCCATCATGCTTTTAAACTGTAGAGTTTAGAGTTGAAGTCAATAGTCAAGAGGTATCATGGCCTATGCTGAGGAAAGTGGGACTCTGAGCTCCCACCTGCTCTATGTTGTATCTTTATTACAGTTCACCTATGGCTATGGATGTGGATCTCTCAGCCACCACTTGGTGAGCACAATTGCCTTGAATTACAGTTCTCTTCACTCTCCTGGCATCTTCATTTCTTAATCTCCTTCTCTGGCTGATCTGGTGATGTCTCCTCCTATGCTGACAATTTCTGTGCTATAATTTAGGAGCATACACTGAGGTTATTTTCTTCCTTCTGTTACCTTAAATAGGATTGTACTCTTCACTTTACACCAGCCTTACAAATGTGGTGCTGCTCTGGATTCTCAATGATACATTTCAAGTTTTAGAGATGGATCCAGAGGAAGATAATCAGTAGCAATTTTCCCCATTACACAAAACTATTTTTTCTTTCCTAGTCCTCAATGCTCTCAGACCTAAGAGTCAGTTTTTTGGATCCATTTCACCTCTTCCTGCCTGCCTACCTGAATTTCAGACTTGCCCAGTGAGTCTGAATGTTAAAGGAACTGGGACATGCTGGGGTTTCACTGCCCTAGTTTCATTCTCCAGTTCTTGCCCACAGAGTGGTCCACTCCCTTTTCCACTCTTCACTTGGTAGCCCCCGCTTTCTGAGGGAGTTAGGTGTGGGTGCCACACCAGAGCTCCTGAGTCATGTTTTATTCCTCATGATTAGGCATATTCCCCTTGTTTAGCACCTGCAAACCCCATGAAGGCGGATCTGGACATTAGTTGTAAATGCCCCCCAAACACCAGATGTACTAGCAGGGAGAGTCCAGGTCATTGAAAAAGTTGCCAGTGCTAATAATAGGTGCAACACGAACTTGAATATGTAGCAGGGTCAATGTATGACCACACTTGCTTTCAGTGTTGTGCAATTACTTGCCACCTTAGTTTGTATTATAGCATTCAGTGATGGGCTGTTGGGGGATTATCTGCTAAGAATTATGAGATGGGGGCAAAGGTGCAAAATATTTATGCACCTCGAGTTGGGGTCAAAAGTCACTGAGGAAGAAAAATAGAGCTGAGCTTGAAGTTGTGGACACCCTAACAGGGCTAGGACTAAGGTGAGGCACCCAGGGTACACAATTGAAGGGCCTTCCTCTCAGTGTTCTGTGATGGTAGGGTTGTCACCTGAGAGTGAGTTCCTTGCCTACCCCGTATGAGTTTTATTCTTGCACCCAACAGTTGAGAAGGGCATATGGAAGGAGTAAGGCAGAAGAGAAAGACACTTCCCAGTGACTTTGCATCTTCTAAGTCTTGCAAGTTTGGTTGTCTCCCTGGATGAATGTCTTCTTCTCACTTTTAGCTGTGGTGAGCAGAAGCCACAGATTGGAAATGAGGAAAAACTAAATTCAATGTGCTTTTTCTAGCAGTGTAAACTTTGAAGTTGATGGAAAGTGAAACAACAAATAATATTCACTGCAACCATTATGTAATGAAAATATGATTAAAATGGATATAAAGTGATGACTGTTAGAATCTTCATTACATGGAATAAGCATATTATAACAAATGTTTGTCTTATAGAAGATTGGTATAATACTAATGCACTTTTCTTTTTTTCACCTTTAGATCATAGTAATATAATTCCAGTTCTTCTTGGACCAAAGCTTAATCACATTGGAGTGGAATTTGGTATATTTTGACATACATATTTTCTGCATTTATGAATAGGGAAAAATGGAGTTCTCTAAGGCTAAATCGGAT
Organism: Desmodus rotundus; assembly: GCF_022682495.2. NCBI lineage: Eukaryota > Metazoa > Chordata > Mammalia > Chiroptera > Phyllostomidae > Desmodus > Desmodus rotundus. Next base: position 94,654,078 of record NC_071391.1, read on the forward strand.
TCATTATTGACCAATGTTGTGTGCATAACACCTTCCATATTAGTGAAGAGCATTACAAAGCCAGAAAAACCTGTCTTTGTTTGAATGTTGCCATTTTTCTACTGTTTAAAATGAACAGTCTGGAAGTGCCTGTGGTTTATAGATTAGGGTTTTTGTCATCTTGTTTGTGGTTTTTCTCCAATAGTCTCCATGGTCATTTTTGAAAATGAAAACTCAGTAAGAATACTTTGGAGAAGTTATTCAGACTTGTATGGCTTGAATATTTGATTAATGAATTTACTTTGAATCAATGGACTGAATTGGTTGTACAATCAGGAGTTGTCTAGAGAGGTCTTGATGAATCAACATGTCCCTTCAAAAAGAAAAGAAAGGAAGGAAGGAAAAGAAGAAATTTGCCATAGGTTAGGAGGGAGGGGGGTAATGGGAAAAAAGAAGGGGGACATGTAAGAAGGACCCATGGACAGGGACAATGGGGTGGGGATTGTCAATTAAAAAATTCACATATGTCAAACCAAGTTTTGTGTCAAGTGATTGAAATATATTATTGAATTAAATCATCCAGCAACTCCGAGGGTTATTATCTCCATTTTATGATTTAAATGACTGAAACACAGAAAGGTTAAGTAATTTTCTAAGATTAAACCATTGGACAGTGGCAGAAGTGGGATTCAAGTGTCTATTGATTTTTCCAAAGCCCACACTTTTTGGCCGCAGCTGGTCCTAGTTGTTTATGACACATATATTCAATGTAGCTTGGATACTTTACCATTTATATTTGTGGTTTTCCTCCTTTCTACTTTTTATTGACTTTTGAACTCATCTATTAATTGTCTTATTTTGGTCTTAATTTGCATTTCATTTTTCACTTGTCAATATGGAGAGTTAAGGAATAAAATACAGTTATCTTCTCTTGCAGTATGTGCATTTTAAGCTCCAGCTTTTCTTATCACCCCTGTAGCTGTTTGTTTCCCATAAGTGTTGGTATAATATAGTCTCTTTACTATTTATTCAAAACATTTAAAAAACTTTCTCTTATGATTTGCTCTTTCATCTACAAATTATTTGTGCTTCTTACTGTTCAAATAGTTGGAGGGTTTTTGTAGCTTTTTCCTGTAATTGATGTCAATTATGGTTCAAGATTATACACTGTATCATTTCAATCTTTTGAAATTTATAGTAACTTGCTTCAGGACCAGAATATGGTGTATTTGATGAATGTTCTTGCAAGTACATTAGAAAGAAATGTGTATTCTGCAAACTTTGGTTTTATTATTCTATAAATGTCAATTAGGTGACGTTCATAAAAGATATTGGCTAAATCATCTATATCCTTACTAATCTTTTGTTTGCGTTCTTTATCTATATTTTTAAGATTCATCATTTATAGACAGAGATGAAAGCAGGGAGAAAGAGAGGGAGAGAAACAACAATATGTGTTTGCCTCTGGCGTGACCCCTACTGGGGATCTGGCTTGCAACCCAGGCATATACCCTGACTGGGAATTGAACCAGTGACCCTTTGGTTCATAGGCCAGTCCTCAATCCACTGAGCCACACCAGCCAGGGAAGCTTTCTTTATCCATTGTTGAGAGAGATATTAATAACTATGAGGTTTGATTTGTCTGTATATCCTTTATTTCTGTCAAATATTGCTTTATATATGTTGAGGTTATCTTATGGGCACACATGAATTCATGCCTGTTGAACTGACACTTTATCATTATGAAATTCCTCTCTTTATCATTATATTTCTTCTCTGCCTATTCTGTCTGATACTAGATAGACCCACCAGTTTTCTTTTGTTTAGGATTGATTGACATGTTTTATTTTTTTTATATCCTTTAACTTTTAACATTTATTATCTTCATTTAAAATTCACCTGACATAAACTGCACCTATTTGGATCTTTTTATTTATTTATTTTTAGATTTTTGAATGTTTTAAAAATTATATTTCATTAATTATGTTATTACAGTTGTCCCAATTTGTCCCCCTTTGTCCCCCTCTACCCAGCACCCACCACTCCCTCAGACAATCCTCCCACCATTGTTCATGTCCATGGGTCATGTGAATAAGTTCTTCTTTGGCTACCCCATTTCCTATACTGTAATTTACATCCCCATGACTATTCTGTGACTACCTATTGTACTTCTTAATCACCTCACCTCATCACTCCCCTCTCCCATTTGGCAACCATCAAAGCACTCTCTGTATCCATGATTTTGTCTCTGTTCTTCTTGTTTGCTTAATTTATTTTTTATATTCACTTGTTGATAGATATGTATTTATTACCATTTTATTGTTCATTGTTTTGATCTTCTTCTTTTTCTTAAATAAGTCCTTTTAACATTTCCTATAAATTATTAGGAATTTATTGGTTTGGTGATGATGAAATCCTTTCATTTTTTCTTGTCTGGGAAGCTCTTTATCTGCCTTTCAATTCTAAATGATAGCTTTTCTGGGTAGAGCAATCTTGGCTGTAGTCCCTGCATTACTTGGAATATTTCTTGCCAATCCCTTCTAGACTACAAAGTTCCTTTTGAGAATTCAGCTGACAGTCTTATGGAAATTCCTCTGTAGGTAACTAACTTCTTTTCTCTTGCTGCTTTTAAGATTCTCTCGTTATCTTTCACCTTGGCATTTTAATTATGATGTGTGTTGGAGTGGGCCTCTTTGCATCTATCTTGTTTGGGACTCTCTGTGCTTCCTGGACTTGCGTGTCTATTTCCTTCACCAAATTGGGGAAATTTTCTTTCATTATTTTTTCACATAGATTTCCAATTTCTTGCTCCTTCTCTGATACTGGCACCCCTATGATGCAAATGTTGATATGCTTTAAGTTGTCCCAGAGGCTGGTTATACTATCCTTACTTTTTGGGATTCTTTTTTCTTCTTGTTCTGATTGGTTGGAATTTGCTTCCTTATGTTCCAAATCATTTATTTGATTCTTGGCCTCATCCACTCTACTGTTGTTTTCTTGCAAATTGTTTTTTATTTCATTTAGTGTATCCTTTTTTTCTGACTGGATCATTTTATGCAGTTTTGGTCCTCACTAAGTTCCTCAAGCATCCAAGAGTTTATAAGCAATGTTTTAAACTCTGCATCTGATAGATTGCTTATCTCTATTTCATTTAGCTCTTCTTCTGGAGTTTTGATCTGTTGTTTCATTAGGGCCATGTTTCTTTGTCTCTTCATTTTGGCAGCCTCCCTATGTTTGTTTCTATGTATTAGGTAGAGCTTTTATGACTCCATGTCTTGGTAGTATGGCCTATTGTAGTAGGTGTCCTGTAGGGAACAGTGACACAGCCTCCCTTATCACCCAACTGGGTACTTGAGGTGTGCCCTCCATGTGAGCTAAGTACACACTCCTCTTGTAGTTGAGCCCTGCTTGCTGTTGACAGATCAATGGGAGGGATTTACCCAGGCCAGCCAGCTGCAAGGATTGTATGTTACCATTTACCACTACCCTTTGCCCTCCGTGGAGGATCAGTCTATGCAGGGACAGTGTGGTGGTGTTCCAACATGGTCTGTAGCTGTCCATTGGTTGTACTTGGCCAAAGTCAGCCCCCTCCTATGTTTTGTCCAGGGCCACCTTGACTGGCTATAAAGCAATCTGAGACAGCTGCTACTTCTGCTGAGCTTGGAGATTCCCTGGTGATGCTAAGCTATGAACGTAGGCTGGCTGCTGCTGGTGCTGGGCCTGGGGTTCACTGAGGCCAGCTGTTGACTGCTTGAGAGCATTTAGGAAGTTGTACAGCATGAGCCAAGACCAGCCATTCATATGGAAAAGCAGTTTTAGTGGGCCCATAAGTTGGGTGGGGCAGAATCTGTGGGGATCTCCAAGGCAGGTCAGTGTTAGCCAGATTGATAGAATCTCAGATATGGCAGCAGCTTGCCAGCTCTGTGGCTTAGTGGCTCTGTAGTGGGATGGTTTAGAAAAGGGACAACAGCTTCTGCTCATCTTGATGCCAGACACTTTAGTTTCTCCCAGTATGCTGGTTCCTTTCAAGCTGCTACCCCAGTGCTGGAGCTCAGAGGGAATGAGTCTGCATAGGTGAGTCTGTGTGTGGCTTCTTTAAGAGGAACTTCTTAGGGTTCCAGAAGTTTCTTCCACCTACTCAATCCCCACTGGATTTTGCAGCCAGAAGTTATTGGGTCTTATCTTCCTGGCATTGGAATCTGGGCCAGCGGTCCTGATGTGGGGCTGGGACCCTTTGCTCCTGAGATATCCCTCCCAATTTTTTACCCACCACACATGGGTGTGGGACCAGACTGTTCTACATGTCAACATCTCCTACCAGTCTGGGTGGGTGTGGTTTCTTTAATTCTGTAGTTGTCAGACTTCCATTCAACTCAATTCCTGATGGTTTTGACTGGTTGTTCTATATTTTAGTTGTAATTTTGATGTGGTTGTGTAGAGAGGTGAGCCATGTCTGTGTATGCAGCTATCTTGACTGAAGTGGATCTTTTTTAAAAATCCAGTCTTTATAGTAGTGTTTGGCTCATTGACATCTGATGAGTTACTGATATAGCTGGTTTTAAGCCTTCATCTTGCTACCTGTTTTCCAGTATCTCATTTGTTCCTTTTATTCCTCCTTTTCTTTTGTATTACTAAAGTATTTTCTTTATTTAATGTGCTTTGTTTTCCTTTTAGCTATTCCTTTTTGTATCCTTTATTAGTAATTCTCCTCAAGATTACAACATATATTCTTGTTTTCCTACAATAAGACAGATGAACTTATTAGTACCTTTACAACTTAACAAACATGAAAATCTTATAACAGTTTCATTCATCCTCCTATATCACTTTATGCTATTATTTTATGTATTTCTCTCCTGCATATGCTATAAAACTTATAAGACATTGACATTATTATCATTATACACAACCAAAATTTTATATTTACCCAACTATTAATATTTGTTCTTTCTTGTATTATTTATTTGTTTATGCATTTCCTTGCTTTCATCTGAGATAATTTTTCTTGAGTTTGAAAAATTTCCTTTGCTTTTTCTAGTAGTGCAATTATATTGACAATTAATTCTTCCAGCTGTTGTTTACCTGGAAATATCTTTATTTGTCAGTTTTAAAGACTATTTATTTTCAATAACTTTAATAAGTTTATATTGGCACTTTTTACCCTGAGATTTAAAAATGCCCTGGTTTCCATAGTTTCTGTTGAAAAAGTAGCCTATAGCAGTTGTTGCTTCACTGGTGTCTTTTTCTTCTGGTTGCTTTCAAAACTTTTTTTTCTTCCTCTTCGATTTTGATGTGTTTAGGAGGGTTTTTTTCTCATTTATTCTACCTTGGGTTCCAGTGGGCTTTTTGAGTCTGAGGGTGGATGTATTTAATCAATTTCAAGGAAATTATTTGCTATTATGTCTGCCTGTTTCTTCTTCCCCTTTCTTTTCTTTTTTTCTGGATCTCCAACTATATGGATCAAATATTAATATGTTCTACTTATTTCTTATGCTCTGTTCTGTTTTTTTAATTTTTTCCCTCTGTGGTTTAGTTTTGGTCTCAGCCTGAAATAAAGCTAAAAAATTCTGCCTTCCTTTATGCCCAATCTGCTGTTAAAACCATCAAGTTCTTAAATTTATGTTTATTTTTTAGTTAACAAATGTTCATTTGATTCTATTTAAACAGATGACTGTTCTTTGTGGAAAATGTTCATCCTTTCATCTATTTTCTTTAACTTATTTATGATAGTTATTCCAAGCTCTTTATTTGCTAAATCAAGCATCTAGATCATCTCTGAGTCTGCTTCTACTATCTATTTTTGTATTGATTATTATCTCTATTTTTGTCTTTGCATATTTCTTAATTTTTTAATTGTTGCCAATCTTTGTGTAACTAAACTAACCAAAGTGATGAATTTTGTATTATTTTTTTTAAAGAGTGTTTGTCTTTCCTCTGTTAGGCAAGTAGTGTGAGGGGTAGATAATTCCAATCCATTTAGCAACAGCTAGGTGGTAGCCAGAATGTAGTTTATTAAATCAATCTGCCTTCATCTCTGATAGCTGGAGGGAGACTTCAGTCCTGTGTCTATTGCAGGTCTTTTCCTCTAGTGGGTCTTACTCTCCTGAGTACCATGAGACTGTAGGAGAAAATTGTTAAACCTTTTAGCAGCCTCCTATGCTGCTCAAGTCCTTAGCAATATTCCTGCAAGCCTATGTGGCTCTCAAAATCTCTACCTTTTTTACTTTTTGAGATCTTCGTGTTGTTCAAACCAAGTAAAATTCGTCCAATGAGTAAAATGACTGCTCTCTCAGCTCATCCAGAAAAGCTTTATCCTAACTGCATTTGAGTTCAACTGTCTCTCTTTATTTTCCCTGAACTTTGATGTCTTTAATTTTTGCTAACTTAATTTAATTTTTGTGACTTATCCATTTTGTTTTTCTAGAAGTTGCAGTGCGAGTATTGGTTTGACACAATCTACTGAATTGTATGTTGAAAAGAAAGTCCATTGCCACCCTGAATTTTAATAATGTATTTAAACATAAACATTGAAAAAGAAGCCAATTCATAGTTTAGTGATGCCTATAATTGATACCTGATTCCTCTGCTTTATAAAAATTGTAGTATTTAAAACAAAGCTATCTGTTCTCTTTCTGCAATGTAGCACTACATTAGCATTATATATTAGGTTAATATATATTGATTATACTAAATTAACCCACTTGGAAATCTGAGTTTCTAAAATCAGAACATTGGTTGTCCACTTTTACCTAGGAAAGGATGTACAGCTCAACTGCTCTGCTTTGCTGAATGAAAAGGATCTGATTTATTGGAACGTCCAGAAAGAAAATGGAGAGAATCCTAATGTACATGAAGAGAAAGAAATAAGAATTAAGTATGCATATATAATATATGATATATATCATAGTATGTATAAATATCAGTGTATCATATATACCTGATATAAAAATATCCAGACTCCTGAAGAGGTATGGGATGTTTGGGTTAAGTGTAAATTATAATTATAATTTATGTTTTATAATTATAATTCCCATATTTTATGTTGATGGATTATGCAGAAGTTCATTGCTGAGCTCTAAAGAAAGAAAGTCAATAGGGCTCTTTAGCATCACCTTGCAAAAGCAGTTTTTGGTCAGCCAGAGTTGATGGAGAGATGGGGATTGTACCTAAGCATCTTAAAAGGACTAATAACCTAGGCCACGGTTGTTTTGGATTTTGAAAATTCTGGTAAGTGCTTTATTTTTACTAATGAGCCATAATAAAGACCAGGTCAGGAGACTGTGCCATGTATAAGTTAATCTGGGCCCTTTGTATTCAGTAGGAATCCCTACCCATATTGCCCATGCATCACTGTGAGACCAGCTGGGAGGCTGTAAGTGCAGAATGACTCATCAGTACATTTCCCTGCAGGGACTTGGGTGCAACCAAGGCCAAAGGCAGGCTGTCCCCTGCTACCTGTCCAGATCTACATCCTCCCCTGACACATGTGCCTTTCATCATTCACTATAAGAAACGAGAAATAAGAAGGAAATAGCCATTGAACACAGTAATGTGTGTGTTTGGGGAATTTCTTTAATGGGCAAAAGATACACTGACATAGATACTAGCTCCTACTCTTTAGAAATAGTTTGTAGTTTCTTTCTAGAACATTTTTTACAGTGACTATCTTTTTAAAAGTAATTAAAAGAGCATTGATGAATTTTATCAGGTATGAAAGAGTTTCCAGATATTGTCTCAAGCAAATACTAATTTAAATTACCAGTCACCCTGGATTGACATTGAGCATAGTAATTATTGCAACATCTTCTGGTCAGAATCCACTCATGGAAATTAGAAACACAATAAGAACAGGTAGAAAAAGCAAACAGGACAATGATTAGATATTAATATCTAGGAGGCAATGTTGGTGCAAAGTGTTCCAAATGACATATATTGATATTCAAATAACCTATATTCTTCCATTAAGGGTTGGTCAGATTTATTAAAACAAATCATGCTAAATCTATGGTCATTTAAATGTTTCTGAATGACTTTGGGTCATTACTGTAATTATTAATGTACTGATACACTCAGGTTCTAGTAAGCAGTGATCCTAAGATTTCCATCTCCTTAGCTGCACTTTTGAGTTTTTTTCTGCTTTTTATACTTTGAAAAAATATTCTTCATCATCCTGCTGTTCGTTCTCAGTTCTTGTTGACACTTGTTTACAGGCTACTCACCCAGGGGCAGGTGCGTGATGATCAGTGCTCAGTGAGCACTGGTTCAGCTGAATTGCATGGCTATTCTGCCTTTTAGGCTCTATTGTTAATTTTTGGAAAGTTAGAAAACTGACCTGCCAAACTTATTAAAAATAAAGCCTAAACTAAGCTAAGAGATTGAAGTGGGTGGTCTTTTTTAGAGTTGGGTATACAAGCTTTTTGTCATTTGTTTTGGCTTCTCAGTGGCCTTGTGTGCCTCACTTCTGGATTTCTCACTGATGTAAGATAGTTGATATTCTATATTGGTGATTTCTGTACAAAACAGTGTTCTAAAATTTATGTGAGGTAGTTGGAGGCTACAGTGGGTACCATGTCCCAGGTACCAGAGATGCCTACTTCTAGTCAAGTGATAACTCCATCTGGGAGTGCTGGATGATCCAGTGCTGTCAGAACCTGTCACTGCAGGGGAAGCAGATATCCTGAGCATTAGTCTTGCATTCAATGACAGGAAAACTTAGATTTTTTAAGAAGAGAAAGAAAACTTTTCTTCTGCCAAGGGTTATCTCAGTCATTTTCTGACACTCGCTAAGCAACTTAATTAATGTCCTCATCTTCCTGGGGGGTATCTGAGGATAATGTTTTAAAATTTATTTTAAATGCTGAACAAAATAAAAGTGATCTTTAGTAGTGCACAAACTTGATATGAATCTGTGTCCATGCTGAATAATTTGCAGTCTGTTATTTTTAATTTACCATCATTTCCTTTCAGGCACTTTAATTCTAGGTAGTTTATAATACCATCCCCACATGGTTCAGGAGAGCTGTTTCTGTTGGGCTTAATGCCTCATGGAAGAGTGGGAGGTTCCCTGTGGTGATACTTTAAAAGTTCCCACCAGAAAAGGAGAATCTGATGAGTCACAAAGCTGCTGCCTTTGAGTACTTGCACAAATGAAATCTTCTCTCATGGGTAATGTTTCTGGCAGTGAAGAAAGCCTAGTGCTGAATTATGTTCCTCTCTTACAGGACTTCAGAAGGCAAATGGCATGCTTCAAAAGTATTGAGAATTGAAAATATTAATGAAATAAATCTAAATTTTTTATATAATTGCACTGTGGCCAGCGAGGGGGACATAGACACCAAAAGCTTCATCTTGCTGAAAAAAGGTATCAGAAAATTTTATTTTTGGAAGTCTGTTGAAATTTTAAATGTTGCTGCTGAGAGACTCCTCAAATATCATCATGTCCTCATTTTACACACCTGAAACCAGGCTTCTGAGAGGTGAACTCCTTGTGTGATAGGTGTTCAGGGCAGAACTGGTGCTCAGCCCATGCTGGAACCCCTTGTGCCCAGATTCCAAGCAGAGAATGACAACAGAATATGTATTCTTTTGCCCTCAATAATATGCCAGTTCCTATGCAGAAACCATGGCCAGAGCAGGGAAGGCAGGTGGAGTTTCAGAACACAGGTGCTGGTGCGTGAGGGTCATGGGAGGCACTGAGGGCAGCACTGGCACAGCCAGACAATCAGAGGAAAGTGTGCAGTTCAGTGGAGGGTGAGGCCAAAGATACTGGGAGTAATTGCTGCCTTCAGCCTACATTAGCTGGGCACTGGGCACAGAGGACCTTTGGGTGTGGTCATTCACTCAGTAACAACTAACTGGGGCCTCCCTTTCTTGGGCCAGTCCCTGAACTTGGCAAGTGGACAACTGATGGCTCTGATCAGAGGACTCTTAAAGTTTTTCAGTGTGTACATGATGGAGCTTTCCAGAGTCACCCACCTCCATCCTCCACTAAATAACATAATCCAGATCCTTTAGTGCAGTAGCTGCTTAGAAATGGCTGTGTCTGGGCCAAGAAACTATGCTTTCCAGTTGTTAGTACTCATTCACTACTCATTCCCAGGCTAGGGCATCCACCCCTGAATATGCAGGGAAGGGCTAGGCTCTAGAAAGACAGATAGGTATACAGAGACAGAGAAACAGAGATGAGAGAGAGAGAGAGAAAGAGAGAAACATGAGTATGTGTGTTAAATCTTGGCCTTGGTGAGAAACTGAAGAAGAGACTGAGGGAGAGGGAACCTAAGGCCAGAAGCTCTCTTTCTAGGTGGGAAATCCTGGTTACCATTTGCAGCTCACCTAGAATGCCTCTTCTAAGTCTATCAGTGTAGCATATGCATTGATAATAATAGCTAACATTCTTTATGTGTTTATTATATATCAGGCTGTGTGCTAAGTTCTTACCATTATTTAACCTGATCTTTACAAGTTTTTACAGGTGAAGAAACTCACCCTATGCCACACAACAAGTAAAGATATCAAAACTCAGACTTGATTAACTCTGAAATTAACTGATTTACTTGCTGCTCTTACCTTCTGTAGGAATTATCACATGTTCTCCCACCTATGTCTTGGTCCATGAACATGTGAGGGAGATACTTTCAAATCCATTATTTCTGTTTGATCCATTGTCTTGCCTGGATCTTTGATGACTGCTGTTCACCAAGCCACCTTTCCTCTCTGAGATTGACAGTGTTTGAATGTTCTGTCCCTCCCATAAAGGTTTCTACTCTGATCACATTTCCTTTTGCTGTACTCACAACTTTCATCTGGGTTATAGGGTCTTCCACTCCACCATTCTCCCTGCAGGAGTGTATGTGCCAGTGTGAAAGTGTGTGTTTGTGTATTTGTGTGGCACAGTTATGGATAGGCAGGTCTCTCAAAGATGCAGGAGCCCCAGGGTCTGTCATTATTCAGAATTTACTTAATAAGCAAATATGGTGGCTTACTTATATCCTAGTAATTAATTTTATGAAAAAGATCATTCCTAAAATTTGTGTAAAGATGTCAAGAACTTTATGCATGTTTATACTCTTTGACCTAGAACTCCCTCAACTTTTAGAATCTACTCTAGGAGAATAATCAGAAACTTGCATAAAGGTTTATGCATATATTCATTCCAGCATTATGTATATTTACAAAAATTGTAATCATTATAAATATTGAGATATTATGAATTATAATTTTAAAGACCTAATTAACTGCTCAGAATATAAGTTATACAATAAAGAGTGATAATCATATGATCCCAATTATGTCAATATTTTAGGGAAAATAACCCAAAAGGAAAAATACTAGCATGTTAGCAGTGCCTATTACCACATTGTGGATATGTTAAAAATTATTTTATCCTTTTTACTCTTTCATGTTATTTCATACTTTTCATAGTTAGCATAAACTGAATAACTCTAAGAAATGTTTTCCCAAAGGACACTTTCATAAAAAATGTTATAAAATTATTAGAGCTGTGTGCCAGATGATACGTTAACTACTTATGTGCCCTATCTCATCTAATCTTCCCCCCAAAAGCAACCTTATAAATGAAGCAGAAATTATTATTAGCTTCATGTTACAGGTTAAGATATTAACAGCTAAGGGCATCAGTGACATTTCCTAGGACACAAAATAACTGATAGAGCCAGGCTGAGAGCCCGGATGATCTTAGTTAAGTGCTTGCTTTCTCAAGATGATGTGCCTTAATTTATGTTTAAAACCTGTTCTCTGAAATGGGTCCTTCCCTCTGTATTTCACTCTAGTGCTATATAACCCTAGAGTTTTGACTCCCATAGACAGGGGTAGACAACATTACAATGCTTTCAATTCAGGTCTCTGAATAGCCTTGTGCACATCTTTATTCTTTAAAAAATGGGAGTAGAGCAGGCTGACAGTTGTTTGAGGGGAAGTGAAGGTGTAGAACTAAAAAAATAGGAAAAAACTCATGGACACAGACAACAGTGTGGGGATTGCCAGACAACAGTAGGGGTTGGGGGGAGGAAGAAGAGGGTAAAGGGGGGACAAATGGTGACAGATGGAGACCTGACTTGGGGTGATGAACACACAATACAGTGTACAGATAATGTAGTATAGATTTGTACACCCAAAACCTATATAATTTTATTAACCAAAGTCACCCCAATAAATTTAATAAAAATAAAACATAAAATATAAAATGGGAGTAGAAAGACCATTGCTCCAGAATAAAGGCAGGAATGTAGAATAACTCAAAGGAACATGTTGGGTAGACAACTGGATTAGTACTAATGGTAAAAACTGACATCTGCAGAATAATGGTGAAAGACAATGGTAAAACTTTTTTGATTAATTATTCCTATGTTATCTTTCTTTCTAGCAGAACTGGTTGATATCCCAGGCCATGTCTTCACTAGAGGAATAATCATAACTATTTTGATCTCGGGGGCAGTCATGTGCCTAGTGATTGTGGTTGTCATTTATAGAGTTGACTTGGCTCTATTTTACAGACATTTCATGGGAAGAGATGAAACATTAACAGGTAACAAATATCATAATGTTGGGATTTCTTATCCTATGGTTTCATTAGGAAACTTAATAAAGAAACATTAAACTTCATCTTATTTTGATTATATTGTTGACTTAATATGTGTTAGAGGTTTTCCATAGGAAAAATTGCTCTGAACATATCATCCATTATAGATGTTGTCTGCATCTGTGCCATCTTTTTGTTTTGTGCTTACTTACATGCTGCCAAAAATTATCCTCTAATTGTTTTGTGTATATATGTCATGTCCTACTAAATGGTCTATGAGATGCTTGATCCCAGGAACTCAATGTCATTGTTCACACACCACCTGGGCACCTTATACAGTGGGTTCACTCAATAAAGATCATTTAAATTGAATTGAATTATATTTGGTTCATTATTTTTATCTGGCAAAGGAGGCTGCATGATGTACTTTAAGGAACCCTGAACTAGAAGCTAAATGACCTGGGTTCTAGTCTCCTAGATTTGCCTGTTTTTACCTACTACTATTGGATCTGGTGAGTCTATGTCTCAGTTCCCCTATCTTTTAAAGGTTCAATATAATTGCTGAATTAAAAAAATCAATCTAATCCATTGTACTTGCTTTTGTTTTTGTGTGTGTACACACACATCTGTGTATGTGTGTGTGTGTAGGACACACATATTTCAAAGCACAAACAGTCTAAGAAATTATACAGTAGAAAGTTTCCCTACCAGCCTACCCATGTCTGTGTTTCCCACATCATCACCTGGCAGAACATCCAAACAAATATGAATCTTCTCCCACTTTTGTTTAGAAAACAAGTTTTGTTGTATAATGCACACTATTCTGAACTTTGCTTTACTGTGCCTTGGATACTCTGCCATAATGAGACTTTATAAAATCTCTCATTTTCCTTATGGTTTTATTTCTCTGGATAAAACCCTATAGAGTTTTATATCTGTGGATGTACCAGTGTTTATTTAGTCACCTTTTGATGGGCATTTGGGTTGTATTATGACATTTTGTTATTACAGAAATGATGTGACAAATAGCTTTGTACAGTCATTGTTTCATATGTATGCAATATAATTGAAGGAAAAATTCCCCAAAGTGGAATTGCTGGACATACCAAACATAGATGCAGTTGTTATTTTGAAAGATAGTGCCCATTTGCCCTCCGTAGGACTGTCCTGCCTATGATGATGGGAAAAGTTCCTCCCTCAAATGATGGGAGTAACTTTTCCCCAGAGCCTTACCCACAACCTTTTGGATATGTGACAATGCGATAGGTTAAAAAGTTGTATTTCAATGTAATTTTGATTTGTATTTCACTTACTATGCAAGAGCATGAGCAACTTTTTATTTGGTAAAGACTCATTTTTATTTCCTTTCTCAAAGTATCATTCATTTCCTTTGCCCATTTTTAAAATTGGGTTGTTGGCTTTTTTTCTTGTGTATTTTGAGGAGTAATTTACATTTTAAGGAAGTTAGCCTATTGTATATAATATGAGATGCAAATATTGTTTCCAGGTTGCGATTTGTCATTTGACTTTGCTTATGTCACACATTCCCTAATGAATTCAAATGTATTCTTTCTTTTATGGTTTCTGGATTTGTGGTCATAAGCGAAAGGCCCTCCTAACCTCAAGTTATAAATAAATTCTTATATTTTTTGAGATTTTTTCAGGTTTATGTTTACATTTACAACTTTTAATTTACTAATATAAAATTAGCAAAGTTAGTTAATTTGGATTTGAGCCTGCACGTGTGTATGATTTTGCCAAGGAGAGAAGCTCCAATAGACTGGGGGGTTTGTTTTTGTTATTTTATTATCAGGTTTCTACTTGCATAGATCAGTGCGTATCTCAGAATGGGTGTTCACTAATGTCTCTTTCTGATTTTCAATTAAGATTTTGTTTATCCTTGTAGTTGTGTTTGGCCCAATTCACAGATAATTTTTTTAATCCACATGTCTTAGTTCTCAATGTGGCTGTGCATAGAAACATTTAGAGATGTGCTCCACAGCAGCTGTACTTAGATTGTGGCCCATGGACAGAGATCATTTGTGAAAAAGTAAAAATGGAGATACAAGTACAAAAATTAAAACTTTTACATTATAGCAATTTTATATTGCTGCACTATCCAACAATGTGTTCAGTTATTGGTTTATGAAGGACTGGAAATGAAAGAAACCAATCAACCAAAAAAACTAAAACTAACTTAAAACATGGTTATTCGCCACACAGAGTTTGAGAAGCACTAGTCTGAATGACTCTCTGTAGTCCCAAATACCCATTCACCCATGTTTAATAATACACATTCGCCCATATATAAATAAAACCCATTGTTGGCTTTATTTATACAGAACCAAGAAAAAATTATTAGCATTCAAATTACTTTTTTTTGGACACCATGCCAGTTATTAAAGCCAGCAAAAGTTCCATTAATTGGGTTGAAAAATAAATTATAACATAAATTACCCTATTTGCTAAACCAAGAAAAGAACTGCTTGAAAAAATGAATTTGAAAGCTAATTAATAGTTAAAAAACTAATTTTTCATGGGTAAGAGTAAAGCTGTATTACATGTACATCACAATATAAATTGGACTGAATTATCTTTCCTATTTATTGCAATTAGTTAAATCTGATTATGAAAAAATATGCCCTTCTAGAAGTGCACTTATTTACTTTTTACATCTTGATGCCTTATTTAATCACTGAAATAATGACTGTATTAATGAAAGCACTCACTCTTATATTAATAAATAGCTGTATTTCACAGCAATCTAATAGAATTTTCCAGGGAACCTACTTACTGATTATGTTAAGAACTGGCTCTACTTTTACCAACTTTTAACCTATCTTTGATATGCACATTAATTCTGCACTTTTGCCCAAGTGTCCTGTCATTCACATGCATGCAATTCTGTAAAGCAATTGTGTTAAATCAGCAATAGATTCTGACTCAAACTGCTGAATGAGAGTGCTACAAGTAGAACTGAAGATGCTTTTGCCAGAAATAGAGTGTTGTTATGTGAGCCTGAGTGTTGTTAAAAAAATTGGGCCAGACTTTTGAGTATAAATGATGTGACACCACAAAGCATACGGACCTAGAATGGTTTAACCCTATTCGATTCTCATAAAGGATCCAATAATATTTAATCTTCAACTCAATATCAAATACATTAATCCTAATAATGGACCCAAGCATAAATCTGACTCCTCAGTCATCTAACAAATTGCAGTGGGATATAGATAAAGGATTCCCTCTAACACTTCCCCTTTTTCCTCTACTGTCCCAATTAGCATATATCACATTATTTAGGTCCTGACTCAAAATTTCCTTCTTTTAGAAAGCATATGTAAGATCACTTCTTATTCTCTGACAAGATGATTTGGTTTGCTCGGTTTGTGCTACACTCTCTTGTGTCTGCCCATGTGTTATTTGTAAACTTTTCAAATTGTTGCATTTGTATGTTACCTATTCTCAGATATATTGGATGAAAGTAGAAGAAAAAAATGCATATAATTTTTTAGTAACCCAGTTAGTGGAATCCCTTTGTTACTTTGGTAACACATTACTCTTGAATTTGTGCCTTTAGCCATTTGGATACTGAATAATGCTTCATTATTAGGAATAAAATAGGGGAAGATGCTATCATCAATGGAAACCTTTCAATAGATTAGAATCCATTGTATTTGTATTTATTATATAAATATAAATAACATTTTAAAATATCATAGCATGTGTTTTTATAGTATATTGTTTCAATTGCTTCTATTGTTTCTTCCCGCTCTCTAGTGTAAGTACTCAACCTTGTTGGTTTTGTTTTTTCTTAATTTCATTTACAGTTTACATTCAGTATTATTTTCTATTAGTTTCAAGTGTGCAGCATAGTAGTTAGACAATCATATACTTTACAAAGTGTTCCCTCTAATACTTCAAGTACTAACATGTCACCATAAATAATCATTACAATATTATTGACTATGTTTCCTATGCTGTACTTTATATCCCTGTGACTATTTTGTAACTACCAATTTTATCAATATTTTTGAGGGGGTCATTTTGAGGGTAAACAATGAGCTGGTGGTAGAATTAAATGATATAAGTCGAATAAGCCAAGGTGAGATTGGTTCACCTTGGCTTATATGTCCTTGGCTGGAACAAGGACATATTTGGGTTACTTCATCCACTATTATCTTCTAATTCCTTTATTTGTGTAATCTATGACATATTTCTTTCTATTTTTCTTTGATGTCAAACAGTAGGAGTCTTGATGGAGTACATGCTTAAAAGTAAAAATCAATTTGATAATTGATTGCTCAATTAGCATACAAGGTTTGAGGATGCTATGTTTGTCTAATAACAATTTAAGTTATTCCTTGTTTTTGACATTAAAAAATTCAGAGATAAAGAATAATGCGTGAAGAAGAATGATGGAAACAAATAATATTTGAGGAAACGGGAATTACCTAAACATTGTTTTATTTTTCAATTTGTTCTCTATCAAAAATATTTTCTTTATTTTTTCAACAACTTCATTGAAGTATAATTAATATACAAAAACTGTACATATTTAATGTATACAGTTTGATGAGTGTGGGCACAAAGATGCTATTTTTAACTTTTATTTTTCAATATTTCTATTCTCATTTTTCATGACTTTCACTCAAATTTAAACTTAAACTTTCATTTACATACCAATTAAAGGAATAATATGTCTTTCCTCCTAGATGGAAAGACATATGATGCTTTTGTGTCTTACCTAAAAGAATGTCAACCTGAGAATGGAGAGGAACACACCTTCGCTGTGGAGATTCTGCCTAGGGTGTTGGAGAAACATTTTGGCTATAAGTTATGCATATATGAAAGGGATGTAGTGCCTGGCACAGGTAAGAAAGGGAAAGCCAAATAGAAAACTAGTGGAGATACTTTCTCTTCATAAGATGAATAGCTTAGCAACCCTATTTGGCTTAAAAACAATTAAACATGACCTTCTGGCCAGAAATAACCAGCTACATCAGTGTAGTGATTAGTGAGAAAACAAACTGACTGCACTGCTCCCATTAATGGCCTCTTTAGGACCCTATCTCTTCATTGCACTTCCCAGTTCTCTAAAATTTTGGAGAGGGACCGAGCATTCCATTTTTAAAACCAGTTCCAGAACTGGCATTATTGTGAAGCATTTATTTAGACATGCTCTATAGTAGTTAAGAATACCTCTTTTGATAATATTTTGTGCAGCAGAACCAGACCCTCATTTAATACATGATTCTTTAAACACAGAAAAATGCTTGCTCTTTATTATGCTGACATCAGTGGGAAATTAAAGTAAGAAATAAGAAAATTGGAAAAAATAAATAAAAGGAGATTGGTGTTCTATATATTTTAGTTATGAAAGTCAATTTTAAATTAATATATAAATATACATGGCCATAACACATATCTTGCAGCAAAGTACAGTGAAAATCAAAGATATTTAGTAACATGTCCATGTTTTCTCTGAAGTCTTCCATAGCAAACATTTGAAAGCTGGTGTCATGAGTGCTGATGTGTTGTGAGTGATGTAATGTCTTCATTGTTACCATTCTTTATTAATTTATCCAAAATTTACTGAGTTCATCCCAAATTCTTAACAAGGCATTGATGTGGCAGTAAATAAGAAATGATTGTGCTTTTCCCCTCCTATCTTACAAATTAGAAAGGAAAATATTACAAGTTAGAAAGAGAAAATATACTACTGTCTAATTATAAATAACTTCTCAAAGGAAATAATATGCCAAATTGTCAGATGCTTATAACACTGATATTTTTGTCAACTCTTTCTAAGAATTTAGGAATCATTATTGCTTGCCTTTACATCGGTTTTAATATTTTACTATTATTTTCTAGCAGTGATTTTGAAAAACAGATTTCTTCTTAGTTCCTAAATAAAGAATGTTTATTCTCAGTTGTAATATGTTTTGGTTGAAAATCTCTATATGAAAAGGGATAGAGGTCTAAAACAGAGATTGACAATCTACTACCCATGGGTCACTACGGACCTGCCCCCCTCACTGGAAGTCAGCCACAAGCATTTGCTTACATGTTGTCTGTGGCTGCTTTTTAAATTACAATACCACAGGCGAGTTGTAGCAAAAGCTATATGACCTGCAAAACCTAAAATATTTACTTTTGGGCCCTTTACAGAAAAAGTTTGTCAACTTCTGGACTAAAATAATGGCATGTTGTTTTTTTTAATTTTTAAATTCCTATTTTAGTATGCTCCCTCATACATCTGGAAAGGCAAGACAGTGTAATAGTTAGAAATAAGTACTCCAAAACGAGACCATGTGGGTTCAGATTCTGGTTCTGCCATTTACTAGCTGTGTGACTCTGGGAAAGTTACTAAACTACTCTGTGCTTTGACTTTCTTCTCTGTAAAAAATTGGGTGATACTTTCTTTATAGGATAATTATGATAATTAGATGAGTTATTATACATAAAACATTTAATAAGGGGTGTTGCACAGAGTAAGTACTAAGTAAGTTTTCATTATTATTGTTACCTAGATAATTGCTTTTAATAGTTGTATCAAATTGAGAATAAATGGTTTGTATTAAAGAAAAACTTGTGAACTTCAGAGTTAAATAATACAAAATTAGACTGCAAAATGATTTCAATTTCATGCTCACCCTTTCAGTTCTCTTAAATTAATATTTCACATCTTGCATTTTCAGCTGTTGTTGATGAAATCCACTCTTTGATAGAGCAAAGCCGAAGACTAATCATTGTCCTAAGTAAAAGTTACATGTCTAATGAAGTCAGATATGAACTTGAGAGTGGACTCCATGAAGCACTGGTGGAAAGGAAAATTAAAATAATCTTAATTGAATTTACACCCGTCAGTGATTTCACATTCTTGCCCCAATCATTAAAACTTTTGAAATCTCACAGAGTTCTGAAGTGGAATGCTGATAAATCTCTGTCTTATAACTCAAGGTTCTGGAAAAATCTTCTTTATCTGATGCCTGCTAAAACAGTCAAGACATGGAGAAATGGATCTGAAGTCTTGCCCGCACTTTCACAGTCCTGATCTTCAGAAAAGCTGAATGTAAGAAAGAACTCTTGACATCTGGAGACTGAGTGGATGAGCCTGTTTATAACCAAGGGCATTATTCAAAATATTTAACTCTATGAAAATCCTACTCATAGTCTGAAGATGGAATGTCATTAGATTGCCAGGGATAATACTGAACATTGAGCTGTGGTTGTGTGTTCCCAGAAGACCCTGGAACTTAAAAGAACAAGAGTCTCCTGTTTTTCCCTCTTCCCTAACTGGATGTTGAGGCTGGGAATTATGCAAAATAACTTATGCCTTACAAAGGGGCACATATTTAAGATGCTAACAAATAAACTACAGGATTTTAAATTTATGAAGTAGAATTTTCTGTGAGCCAACAGTTGAAATTGTAACCAGAATGGTGCTGTCACCATCACTCTTCTACAATAGCTACCTAGCTCTAAACATTGTGGACAGTCCCTGGGATGTGAGGGATTGCTGGCAGGGCTGTGTGCAGAGTAGGGGAGTAAGGTTTGAGCCTGGTATAATAGGGCCAAAGCCTCAGGATGTGTTTAGTGTATCTCTTCTCCACAGCTACAGGCATGGTTCTGGAGACTCCACTGAGGCACTGCACAGGGCACGCTTACTTAAGTCTATTTGTGGGAACTTCTTAAAAGTGACCCAAAACAACTTTTCATCTTTCATGAGAAATACAAATTTTAATTCAAATGATCCTCCAGGTCTTTCAAAAGTGGTCAAACACATTTGTTGATTTTACATAAATGTTTATAAACAAGATGGTTGTCGGATCATATTAGCCATTAATCAACAAAAAATTATAGTTATTTGCTTGAGTTTTAAAAAGTCATACATTTAAAATGCCTGTAGGGTGGATGCAGCATGGCATGATGATTTTGTGTGTGAGCTATACAGCCAAAATCCTTGAGTTCAAATCCTGGGTTTACTTCTTTTGTGACCTCTGGAACATTTTCTAATGGATCTGTACCTCAGTTTCCTCATTGGTAAATTAGAATTTATAATAATTATACCTATTCAAAGGGGGACTAAATGAATAAAACACCTATGAGAGTTCTTGGCTCAGACTTAATATTCTTTAACTGTTGTTATTACCATTTTTGTTATTATCATTAATTATTACTTAGATCAAACTTTTAGCAGTGGAATAAAATAGAAGCCAGACAGCAGGAAAGCAAAGAGATATGCAGAATAAGACAGTTATGCCTGAGGACATTAATTGTATATGGAGAGAAGTATATAGGAGAGGTATACCAATAGGGCCAAGGATATTTCTTCATTGGACAAGAGCAATTTTTGACATTGGAAGACATATATCTGTCTCACTAACGTGAGCCTTGCACTGTGAGCCTAGCCTTCTTGATAGCCTTAGCAATGATGTCTATGCAGGACAATCACTGAGTGAGTGATAAGCATCAGCCTTAAAGAAAAAGGAAAGTGTTAGTTAAGTTTGGAAGGCTGGTTAGAGCATATTCATGCAGTGTGAATGTTACAAAAAAGCTTAGAGAGAGACTGTTCGAAACAGCTGTAAAATATTGTTGAAAATTAAGGAATAATGATTTTTTCATGAGATTTCAGTGTCAGAAGGTGATTTAATTTTGTAGAGCTTCCAATTCTGTGTTCTAGTTGTATGGCTAGAAAAAGTAAAAGAATTAAATTACTAGAAAAAGTAAAAGAATTAAATTACTAACATGTTTTATATATGAAAATATGTGGTCAGGAGAAATTTTATTGCTATCATCATAGTCTCTACTACAGAGAATAATTATGCTTTTCTCTTGTACTATGCATGCTTTAAAATATAAAAGTATATTTTTATTAAATGTGTAAATATGTACATTAAATATATGCTTTGAAATATATTAATGAACTATCAGTGACTTCAGTTTGGAAATGTCTAATGTCTGTTTCATTTTAAGATTCTAATCTCATTCTCAGTGTAGATTCTTATCTATTTTAATAAGATATGAGTCATCCTACTTCTATCTTTTTTAAAAAAAAATTTTTATTGTTATTCAATTACAGTTGTATGCCTTTTCTCCCCATCCCTCCACCCCACCCCAGGTGAACCCACCTCCCTCCCCCACCTCCACCCTCCCCCTTGGTTTTGTCCATGTGTCCTTTATAGTAGTTTCTGTAATCCCCTTTTCCCACTGTCCACCCCCCCTGGCTATTGTTAGATTGTTCTTAACTTCAATGTCTCTGGTTATATTTTGTTTGCTTTTTTTCTTCTATTGATTATGTTCCAGTTAAAGGTGAGATCATATGGTATTTGTCCCTCACCTCCTGGCTTATTCCACTTAGCATAATGCTCTCCAGTTTCATCCATGCTGTTGCAAAGGGTATAAGCTCCTGCTTTCCCTCTGCTGCGTAGAATTCCATTGTGTAAATATACCATAGTTTTTGGATCCACTCGTTTGCTGATGGGCACTTGGGTTGCTTCCAGTACTTGGCTATTGTCAATTGTGCTGCTATGAACATTGGGGTGCACAGGTTCTTTTGGATTGGTGTTTCAGTGTTCTTAGGGTATAATCCCAGCAGCGGAATTGCTGGGTCAAAGGAGAGTTCCATTTTTAGTTTTCTGAGGAAATTCCATATTGTTTTCCACAGTGGCCTCACCAGTCTGCATTCCCACCAACAGTGCACTAGGGTTCCCTTTTCTCCGCATCCTCTCCAACATTTGTTTGTGGATTTGTTTATGTTGGCCACTCTGACTGGTGTGAGATGATACCTCATTGTGGTTTTAATTTGCATCTGTGTGATGGCTAGTGATGCTGAGCATGTTTTCATATGTCTCTGGGCCCTCTGTATGTCCTCCTTGGAGAAATGTCTGTTCAAGTCCTTTGCCCATTTTTTAATTGGGTTGTTTGTCTTCCTGGAGTGGAGTCGTGTGAGTTCTTTATATATTTTGGAGATCAGGCCCTTGTCTGAGGTATCATTAGCAAATATGTTTTCCCATACTGTTGGTTCTCTTTGTAATTTCGTGCTGTTTTCTTTGGCCATGCAGAAGCTTTTTATTTTGATGAGGTCCCATTTGTTTATTCTTTCCTTTATGTCCCTTGCTTTAGGGGATGTGTCTGTGAGGATGTTGCTGCGTGGAATGTCTGAGATTTTCCTGCCAATGTTTTCCTCTAGGACTTTTATGGTGTTATGACTTATATTTAAGTCTTTTATCCATCTTGAGTTTATTTTCGTGTATGGCATAAGTTGGTGATCGAGTTTCATTTTTTTGCATGTACTGTCCAGATGTCCCAACACCATCTGTTGAAGAGGCTGTTTTTGCTCCATTTTATTTTCCTGCCTCCTTTGTCAAATATTAATTGACCGTATAGACTTGAGTTTATTTCTGGGCTCTCTGTTCTGTTCCATTGGTCTATGTGCCTGTTTTTATGCCAGTACCAGGCTGTTTTGATTACCGTGGCCTTGTAATATAGTTTGATATCAGGTATTGTGATCCCTCCTGCTTTGTTCTTCTTTCTCAAAATTGCTGCAGCTATTCGGGGTCGTTTATGATTCCATATGAATTTCTGAAATGTTTGTTCTATATCTGTGAAATATGTCATGGGTACTCTAATAGGCATTGCATTGAATCTATAAATTGCTTTGGGTAGTATGGCCATTTTGATGATGTTAATTCTTCCAATCCATGAACATGGTACATGCTTCTATTTGTTTGTATCTTCCTTAATTTCTTTCTTCAGTGTTGTGTAGTTTTCTGAGTAGAGGTCTTTTACCTCCTTGGTTAGGTTTATTCCTAGGTACTTTATTTTTCTTGTTGCTATATCGAATGGGATTGTTTTCCTGATTTCTGTTTCTGCAGTTTCGTTGCTGGTGTACAGGAATGCTTTTGATTTCTGGGTATTGACTCTGTATCCAGCTGTTTTGCCAAATTCATTTATTAGGTAGAGTAGTTTTTTTGGTGGAGTCTATAGGGTTTTCCATGTACACTATCATGTCGTCTGCAAACAGTGACAGTTTCATTTCCTCCTTTCCAATTTGGATGCCTTTTATTTCTTGTCTGATTGCTGTGGCTAGGACTTCCAATACTATGTTGAATAGGAGTGGTGACAGAGGGCATCCTTGTCTTGTTCCTGATCTTAGTGGGAAAGCTCTAAGTTTTTGTCCATTGAGTGTGATGTTGGCTGTAGGTCTCTCATATATAGCCTTTATTATGTTGAGGAATGCTCCCTTTATTCCCACTTTGCTGAGTGTTTTTATCAGAAATGGGTGCTGTATCTTATCGAACGCTTTTCCCGCATCTATTGATATGATCATGTGATTTTTGTCTTTGCTCTTGTTGATGTGATGTATTATGTTTATTGATTTGCGAATATTGGACCGTCCTTGCATCCCTGGGATGAATCCCACTTGGTCATGGTGGATGATCTTTTTAATGTATTGCTGGATGCGGTTTGCTAATATTTTGTTGAGAATTTTAGCGTCTATGTTCATCAGCGATATTGGCCTGAAGTTTTCTTTCTTCGTTGTGTCTTTATCTGGTTTTGGGATTAGGATGATGCTGGCTTCATAAAAAGAGTTTGGGAGTCTTCCATCTTCTTGGGTTTTTTCGAATAGTCTGTGAAGGATAGGGGTTAGTTCTTCCTTAAATGCTTTGTAGAAATCTCCTGTGAAACCATCTGGTCCAGGGCTTTTGTGTGATGGGAGTTTTTTGATGACTGCTTCAATTTCCTTTGCTGTTATTGGTCTGTTCAGGTTTTCTGCTTCTTCTTCATTCAGTTTTGGAAGATTATAGTTTTCTAGAAATGTGTCCATTTCATCTAGGTTTTCAAATTTCTTAGCATACAGTTCTTCATAGTAATTTCTTACAATCCTTTGTATTTCTGTGGTATCAGTTGTAATCTCTCCTCTTTCATTTCTAATTCTGTTTATTTGGATCCTCTCTCTTTTCTTCTTGATGAGCCTACTTAAAGGCTTGTCGATTTTGTTTATCTTTTCAAAGCACCAGCTCCTGGATTCATTGATCTTTAGAATTGTGCTTTTAGTCTCTATGTCATTTAGTTCTGCTCTGATCTTGGTTATTTCCTTCCTTCTGCTTGCTCTGGGCTGTCTTTGTTGTTGTTCCTCCAGTTCTTGTAGGCATAGGGTTAGGTTGTTTGTTTGAACTGTTTCTATCTTCTTAAGGTAGGCCTGTATTGCTATGAACTTCCCTCTCAGGACTGCCTTTGCTGTGTCCCATAGGTTTTGGGTTGTTGTGAGTTCGTTTTCATTTGTTTCCAGGAAGTTTTTGATTTCTTTCCTAATCTCATTCTTGACCCATTCATTGTTGAATAGCATGCTATTCAGTCTCCATGATTTTGAGTGTTTTGGGTTTTTTCCTTTCGGGTTGGTTTCTAGTTTCAGTCCCTTGTGGTCAGAGAAAATGCTTGATATGATTTCAATTTTCTTGAATTTGTTGAGGCTTGCTTTGTGTCCTATCATGTGATCTATCTTTGAAAAAGTTCCATGGACACTTGAAGAGAATGTGTATTTTGCTTCTTTGGGATGAAAAGCTCTCTATATATCAGTTAAGTCCATTTCCTCTAGGGTATTGTTAAGTGACACAATATCTTTCTTGATATTTTGTTTGGAAGACCTGTCCATTTTTGATAGTGGGGGGTTAAAGTCCCCTACTATAATTGTGTTGCTGTCAATATCTTTCTTGAAATCCTCCGAGATTTTCTTTATGTATTTGGGTGCTCCTATGTTGGGTGCATATATATTTACAATGTTTATGGCTTCTTTGTGGATTCTTCCTTTGAGTATTATGAAGTGACCTTCTGGGTCTCTCTTTATGGCCCTTCTTTGGAAGTCTATTTTGTCTGATATGAGTATTGCTACCCCTGCTTTTTTTTCCAGTCCATTTGCTTGGAAAATTTCTTTCCAGCCCTTCACTTTCAGTCTGTGTAGGTCTTTTGTCCTGAGATGGGTCTCTTGTAAGCAGCATATGTGTGGGTCATGTTTTCTTATCCATTCAGCTATTCTATGTCTTTTGATTGTAGCATTTAATCCATTTACGTTTAAGGTTATTATCAATAGGTAGTTATTCATTGCCATTATTTCCTACCTGTGTTCCTCTGTCTTTCTCTTTTCCTTCCTTTCCTTAAAGCAGTCCCTTTAGCATCTCTTGCAGAGCTGGTTTGGTGGAGCTGTATTCTTTTAGACTTCTTTTGTCTGGGAAACTCTATTTGGCCTTCTATCTTGATTGAGAGCCTTGCTGGGTAATGTAGTCTTGGGTGCTGGCCTCTGGTTCTCATTACTTGGAATATTTTTTGCCATTCTCTTCTGGCTTGGAGAATTTCCATTGAGAAGTCAGTTGCTAACCTTATTGGGGCTCCCTTGTACGTTACTTCCTTTTTCTCCCTTGCTGCCTTTAAGATCCTCTCTTTGTCTTGGAAATTTGTCATTTTATTTATGATGTGTCTTGCAGTGGGTCTCTTTGGGTTCGTCTTGCTTGGGACTCTCTGTGATTCCTGTATTTGGGTGACTTTTTCTCTCCCATATTAGGGAAATTTTCCATCATTACTTTTTCAAACAGGTTTTCTATCCCTTGCTCTTCTTCTCCTTCTGGTATTCCTATTATACGGATATTGTTACGTTTCATGTTGTCCTGCATTTCCCTTATTGCCTCTTGATTCTTTCTGAGCCTCTTTTCCTTTTCTTGCTCTTTCTGCGTGTTTTTTTCTACTTTGTCCTCCAGCTCGTTGATCCGATCCTCTGCTTCATCAAGTTTGCTTTTTATTCCTTCTACTGTGTTCTTCAATTCAGAAATTGTATTCTTCATTTCCTCTTGGCTCTTATTGATAGTTTCTATTTCCTTTTTCTTGTTGATATAGTTTGCAGTGAGTTCATTGTAGTTTCCTTGTAGTTTCTGGTAGTTCTCTTTGAGCTCAGAGAGCTCAGTGAGCTTCCTGATGACCATTGCTTTGAACTCAGTATCTGATAGTTAACTTGTCTCTTTTTCAGTTAGCATTCTTTCTGAGACTTCCTCCTTTCCTTTCATTTGGGAATTGTTTCTTTGTCTTCCCATTGTTTGTGAGACTCTTCTTGTTGGCCTCTGCTTCTTAAATTGCTCTATTCTGACTCCCTGGGTTTATGGTATGAACTTCTATGGTAGAATGCCACTGGGATTCGGTGGTGCTGTCTCCTTAATCTCCTGTGCTCACTGGTCTTGAAGTGACATTTATGGGTTTAACACGGTCTAACTCTAGTCTTTTCAGCACTCCAGGTTTTGTTGTCTCACCTGTGGGAAAAAGAGAAAGGGGGGAAGAAAGAAAAAAAAAGGAAGGGAAGGAGGGAAAAAGGAAATAGAAAAGGAGGAAAGGAAGGAAGGAGGGAAGAAGGAATAAAGAAAGATCGGAGGCAAGATAAGAAGGAATTTTAACAAAAATTAAAACATAGAAATAGATAAAAGAAAGCAGGAAGAAGACATAAAAATGGTAATGGATGGGAGGAAGAAGGAATGAAAAAAAAAAAGAGAGAGGAAGAAGGAATTCAGGGGGAAAGGAGGAAAGGAAAAAAAAAATCTTCTGCTGGCTTTAAACCGGTCAGGTTAGTTCTGCTGGTCGTCCTTTCTGTGCAACGGGAGGGGGTGGGTGGAAGGATTGGTTTCACTTTTCTCCCTTCCTGGGCCACACTCTTCGCTGTTGTTCAGCCTGTGGTCTCCCCTAGCACTGCAGCTCCCCTCTGCTGGGTGTTCTGCCTTTGTGCTAGAGAGCTAGTAGGCCCTGTAGGGCTCTGTGGGCAGGTGTTAGGTAGGCTTGTAGGTGTGGTCCCTGGCAGGCAATCAGGCCGTTGATCAGCCAATCCAGCAGCTTTGTTCTTGGGATGCGCAAGCGGGGTATCCAGCCGCTTCGGGTTTGGGAAGCTGGCAAGCGGCTTTGTGCTTGGAGCGTGCAGCTGGCTGATCCAGCTGCTTTGTGCTTGGGGGGCTGATCCAGCCGCGCTTGGCTTGAGTCTCTCCGGCGGGCAGGCTGCCCTGGGACTGAATCACGCGGCACTCGGGTCCGAGGTTTTGGGCCTTTGGGTGGAGCAGCTAGCCTCTGCTCCAGATGCTCTCGGAGGTTTCAGGTGTGGGCGCCCCTCCGGGGTTTCATGTGTGTGCCCCCAGTTCGCTAATCTGCGTACGAGCAACCGGGCCTCAGGTGAGCACCGGGGCTCCAGGGCTGCTTATCCTGCGCTAGCAGTCCAGGGGCGGAGGGGGGAGGGGCGCCAGGGGCCGCAGCTGCTGCCGAGAGTTCTCTAACTAGCCCCTGAGTGTCTCTATTTTCTTTTTCTTTTGGAGAAATTCTTCCTATTCAAGGCCCCCTGGTCCAATCAAGCACCTGGCTGCTCACAGCTCAGCCTTGCCCTCTCCCAAGACTCCTGCAGCAGCCCCTGCGCCTGGGCTGGTGCTTCTGCCGCCCTTGTACCGTGTGGTCCCGGTCCCGGGGACCTTATTGTCCTTAAGCACTCTTCTTACTGTTAGATCTTTCAATGTCCTCTATCTTTGGTCTCTGATCTTCATATATGCTGGAATACTGTTGGCTTTTTGCTCTGCTCCTCAGATCAGCTAGGTATTTCCCTGGCGTTGAGGGGAAGTGGACTCTGCTCCCACCTATGGTGCCACCATCTTCCCCTGGTTCTCTATCTTTTTTTTAAATGTCAGATTACTTTGTGCCTACCTTCTTCATTTTATCTTCCATTCAGAAGCAAAAGAATTCCTTTCCCTTTGTTAATCACTCAATACTCAACACAAGTACTAGGTTTTTATATGCCAGTGAACTTTTATTGATGGAATAGAATGATTTCATTCCATTTAGTAATGGGGGGCAGAAAGATATACTGTGTTCTGTCTTTGTAATTTCCTGTTGGACCATGAGACTTCAGGCAA
Organism: Desmodus rotundus; assembly: GCF_022682495.2. Classification (NCBI taxonomy): domain Eukaryota; kingdom Metazoa; phylum Chordata; class Mammalia; order Chiroptera; family Phyllostomidae; genus Desmodus; species Desmodus rotundus. Next base: position 94,682,524 of record NC_071391.1, read on the forward strand.
GGTTTTGGAGGCCATGGGCCCTTTTCTGGGGAGACATCTTATTCTGGGTCCGTCTAGGCCAGAGTGCTGCAGAGAGGATGCAGGACTGCCTAGGCTGGCTCAGAGGAGGAAAAAAAATGAGTACAAAGAACTTTCAGGCTTTCATCTAGGCTACTAGGGTAAAGATGGAAGAAGGAAATAGCACTCAAGATCTCCACAGTATGAAGGTGTACACTTGAAGGGATCAGTGTCCAGGACCGAATTGAAACATAGCTTTAAAAACTCAGAGAAAATAATTTGTCACTTTGACCCGAAGCACAGCTCTGAGGGAAAAGGCCCAGTAGCTGAGAGAAGCCATCATTTTGAGTACAAAGAGTGACCAAGCCACAAATCTAACAGGAAACAGGATGTGTATGTGCTCTAGGCAGGACACAGGGACCTTCCAGCCCCACCTGGATGCCACATTGAGAGTGATCATAGTCCAAGCTGGGAGCTCTGAAAGCAGCACCTAGAATTCTGTGCGTGACCTGTGAGAACCAGCCCTTATCTCCTCATGGCCTGATTTGTGGATGCACATGCATGCCTGGGGAGGCAATGCCCAGTGTTACACCTGCTATAGCTTGATGTGTGTGAGAAATATCCTTCATATGAAAGGTCAAGATTGACAACAAAGCAGAGCTATGAGGAAATAGAGATAAGCCAAAGGAAAAACATATTTAAAAACAAGCATTAGTATTCTCAGAGAAATAAAAGATTATGCTATATTACAGCATAATAAAGTGGAGTTGGAAATTAAAAAGTTAAGTAACTGAAATGGAAAATAAGCTACCAGGGTTGGAGGCTGGTGAGGTGTCACTCAGAATATAAAATAAAAGGCTAAGTAAATTGCAAATAAAGGTGAAAAATTGGAATATTAGCCTAAATTAAAGTAATAGAATATCTATAAAATAAGAATAAGAAAACACCCTATAAAAAGAGAATAGAGAAATAAAAAGAACTATTTTAGAAACAATTAAGGGAACTCTCAAAATTGAAGGATATGAGTTTCAGATTGAAAGTGCTGCTGATTACTGAGCAAAATGAGTAAAGAAATGCCCTTAAAATTGGAAATAAAAATAATGTGCTCCATAGAGTTGTATATTCAACCAAACAATTATTCAAATATGAGGGCAAAATAGAGATTTTTTTAGATATACAAGGTAGAACAAAAGTAGGTTTACAGTTGTTTATATGACAAACTATAATAATTAGTAAATAAATAATACAATAATAAACTTTGTGTTTTGCATACAATGGTAAACTTACTTTTGTCCCCACCTTGTATAAGACCTCAGGATATTTACCTCCCATGGACCTTTTTTCTAAGGTCTAATGGAAAAAGTGTTCTTCCAGAGAAAGAGCATTCTCTAAGAAGGAAACAGTTTAGGGTTTAAAAATAGGGCATCCAACTTGGAAGAGGGGTAAAAATGTATCTCCAGGTTGATGGGAAATGGAAATCTAAGGATGGAAATTGTAGATAAGTCATATTTGAATGAAAGATCAAGCTCCAGCAGAACATTTTCTGAAAAAAGATAGAATTCTCATGTGTTAAATTCATTGAGTAGCATTTTACATTTCTTGTGGAGAGTTTAGAAGTGAATTAATGATAGATATAAAGAAATTTCATCAAGTGAGAAAAACAAGTATTAGTTTCAAGTGGTATATGCAAAGAAACAGTCAAATAGCACTATATGGTTCTATATGTCTACAAACAATAGTTACCTGGTCACAATGGTGTAAACATTAAATCTTTATTTAACTAAAATCGTGACATAGCAACAGTTTATCTCTTCTAGCCAAGATGGAGGCATAGGTAGATATGCTTTGCTTCCTTGCACAACCTAAAGAAGGACAACGACAAATTTAAAGACAAACCCCCCACCCCCGGAACTGTCAGAAAATCAAACTGCATGGAAGTCTGACAACCAAGGAGTTAAAGAAGAAACATATACCCAGACTGGTAGGAGGGGTGGATAGGATGGGTGGCAAGGAGGTGGCTAGCGGACCGGGTGGGCGAGGTGGTGGCTGGCCAACCAAGTGGTCCCACATTTGCAAGCGGATAAACCAGGAGGTACAATGCAGGAGTGAGATAGACCACACAACCCAGGGTTCAAGGGTGGGGAAACAAATCCTCAAAACCTCTGGCTGTAAAAACCAGTGGGGTTATGGTAGTGAGAGAAACTGCCAATCTCACCAGAGAATCTGTTGGAGGGGCCCAAGAGGTCCTAGACTGTATACAAGCTGCATCCACTGAGGAATCAGCACCAGAGCATCACCTCAAAAAGGGCTCAATTCACTTGTGACTGAAAATGGGGCAAGAGCTGAGCAAGTGGTATTGTTCCCTCTCTGACCCCACCCCCACAACATGGAAAAGTGGGTTACCTTGCCCTGACATTACCAAAGGCTCTGCCCCTTACAATGTAACACATGTGCTGAGACAAAGAAATATGGCCCAAATAAAAGAACAGATTGAAACTCCAGAAAAAGAGCTAAGCAATGAGGAGACAGCCAACCTATCAGATGCAGAGTTCAAAACACTGGTAATCATCATGCCCACAGAAATGATTGAGTATGGTTGCAAAATACAGAAAGAAGTGAAGGCTATGCTAAGTGCAATAAAGGAAAATATATAGGGAATCAACAGTGAAGGGAAGGAAACCAGGACTCAAATCAACAATTTAGAGCAGAAAGAAGAAATAAACATTCAACCAGAACAGAATGAAGAAATAAGAACTCAAAAAAAAAATGAGGAGAGGCTTAGGAACTTCCGGGACAACTTTAAACATTCCAACATCTGAATCATAGGGGTGCCAGAAGAAGAGGAGAAGCAAGAAACTGAAAACTTATTTGAAAAAATAATGAAAGAAAACTTTCCCAATCTGGCAAAGGGAATAGACTTCCAGGAAGTCCGGGAAGCTCAGAGTCCCAAAGAAGTTGGGTCTAAGGAGAAACACACCAAGACACATCATAATTACATTCCCCAAAATTAAAGATAAGGAGAGAATCTTAAAAGCAACAGGAGAAAAGGAGACAGTTAACCTACAGAAGGGTTCCCCTAAGACTATCAGCTGATTTCTCAAAATAAACCTTACAGGCAAGAAGGGGCTGGAAAGAAGTATTCAAAGTCATGAAAGGCAAGGACCTACAATGTAGCTTACTGTACCCAACAAAGCTATCATTTAGAATGGAAGAGCAGATAAATTGCTTCCTAGTCAAGTTAAAGGAACTCATCATCACCGTGCCCTTATTATATGAAATGTTAAAGGGGCTTACCTAAGAAAAAGAAGATCAAAACTATGCACAGTAAAATGACAACAAACTCACAACTATCAATAACTGAACCTAAAAAAAACAAAAACAAAAATAAACTAAGCAAACAACTAGAACAGGAACAGAATCACAGAAGTGGAGATCACATGGAGGGTTATTGGCAGGGAGGGGACGGGGTTGGGGGGAATGGGGGAGAAGGTACGGAGAATAAGAAGAATAATTCATAGGTACAAAATAGACAGGGGGAGTTTAAGAATAGTATAGAAGGGAGACGCCAAAGAACTTATATGTACAACCCATGGACATGGAGAGGTATGCTAGAGGGAGGCTGGTGCGGGGTGGATGGGGATAAAGGAGAGAAATAAAATGGGACAACTCTAATAGTATGATCAATAAAATATACTTCAAAAATTAAATTATGATATAGCTATATTTGGGGGCTAAAGGGAAGGGGAAATGTGCATGTAGTGGTGGCGGGTAGGGTAAAGCATACCTTTCATTGTTAGGAAGTCAACAGATTATATCTAAAACTTTGTTCAAATTCAAGGTTCTTAAAAAAGCAGGCTTCCCTTTGCCTTCTCATTAATCCCTGATCCACTGCTGCAAAATCCTACAAACTCCACTGTCCACTCATTCACTGGGTTTTCAGTCTCTGGATGTTCAAATCGAATGGAAACTTTTAGATCTTTTTATTTCATTTATCTGTTGTACTTCATACTGTTCACCCCTCTTTTCTTCTTGAAACCACCCTTGAATTTGTGAAATTATTTCCTCCTGGTTCTCATAGCACTATTTTAACATTTCCTTTTCCCTTGCTTTCATGGTTACTATTTCTCTGTTCTAGGACCTTCTTCCCTTAAAATTTTCTAGGTCCCTTCTGGACTCTCTCCTTTTCTCATGCTGTATATTCTCCTTACCTCAGCTAACATATAGATAAAAATCTCTCTGACTATCTGAGATTTGTTTTCTGAGTCTACAGTCACATTCAGTCATATAAAGCTACATTGGGTAGCTTTATCTAGGAATGTACATAGTGTTGAACACTTTAGTTTCTCTGAGGCTACTCTTCCTATACCACAGTTTCTGTCTTGAAAAATAAGGTATTTTCTGCCTGATGATCAAGCAGGAAGCTGAGAGTCATCTACAGTAGTTTTGTTACTGAACAGACTGGCAGGGGGGGATGATATACTATTACTGAATGGATCTCCCTTCTCCCAGGGTCCCCCTGTATTAGGTTCGTCTTGCCTGCTGCCAGGGAATTACAGCTCTCAGTGCCAGAGATTGGTGAAAAGGAAAGGAATCATTTATTCAAAAGTTATACAGACTTAGAATAATGACTTGATGTCTTCATTAAAATCCTAAAGTCCCTTAAAATACCCACAAACACACACAGTCCTTCCATGTCCCCTTTGCCCAGTCCAGGGTACTGTATCTCAGTAAAAGAAATAGAAGTCCGTGGCTCAGGTACACCCTGGTTCTTCCCAGTAATCCGTGCTTGGCTGGCAGGCCTCTCACGGTTCCCAGCACTCTCAGCTGTGTCGCTGCCATGATCTCCAGTTCTTAATTCAAAACCTTGTAGCGCCTTCTCATGGCCCATCAGCAAGAGTCCTTTTAATGCGGACACCGGCCCGCAGTGTCCGAGGCATTGTGACTGAGATGAGACAAATTAACATGGACTATTGAGTCCTGTGGAGGAAAAGGGATGGCCCGACCTCAAGAGGAGATGGTCTCAAGGGATGGTCTCTCAAGAGGAGAGACACCCTGACCCTTGCCTTGACAGTCTTTTATTGCTTTTCTGGGCATATTACATTGAGTATGGTCCTCATTTACTATGCACAGGTTTGCTTCAGGTGGTTACTTTTTACAGAAAACAAAGGAGAGGATGTTGATAATTACATCAAAAAAGGAAGGATATTTGCAAATGTAAAAGGAAAAGTGGTTGAAGTGGTTACGCTCATCCTTGGAAGGTTTAGCATAGATTTTAGGAAGTTATTTTAAAGATATGCAGTAAACGTTTGCTGTCTCAATTAAGGGTGAGGGAGTTTTAGCAAAAAGCAAGTCTCAAAGCAGCCTAGGTACAATGCAGGCCTGATTCCCAATGGGAGAACCCATCCATGGGCGTAGGTCCTGTGTGCCAGACCTCACTTTCCACAGGCCTCTCTGAGTGGGAGCTGGGCCCACACCATGCTGAACAGTCTCCTATATCCTTTTACTCCTTTCCTTCCCTGCAAGTTCTCCCCTGCACTCTTCCAAATTGCTAAGAGAGAGCTCTGAATCATTGCTACATCTTGTTTTCCAGCTTCCTAAACTGAGTGGCAAAAGGAGCCCCAAAGCCACATGGTTCTCTCTCTCTCTCTCTCTCTCTAAAGCTGTTGCACCTAGGTTTACATCCCAGTACCAATCTTACTCTGCAGCCCCATTTCTGACTCCTCCCACAAGCGGCTACACCTGCCAGCATTTCTGTATTTTTCCAGCTTTTCTGGACTTCCATAGTAAGTTCAGGCAGGTGGCCTGTGGCATGGAGCCAATCATCTCCAAGCTCTTACATAGGCACTGTAACCAGGGGGAGTTGCCTCCCAGTTACGTCATGGGTTGAAGTCACTCCCATCTCCCTGGCTCAAAGCATGGCCACAGCTATTTAACATATCCATGAAACCGGTTAAAAGCTATAGATATGTTTAATGACCATTCCTGAGGTTATTTACAAAACTGTTGCTATGCAGAACAACTCTCAATGCCCCTGCTCCATTCATCCCATCCGCCAGTTCAGACATGTGGGGGTGAGGACATCCTGTATTTTTAATATTTCCTGGACACCCTGAGTTCTGGACTCCATTATCAATCCCTCTTTGGGGGGCCCCGTGGCTGCACCCTGTTACAGTTTCTCTCATCCATGGTGTTGTTTTCCATGGTTTCAGTTACCTGGAGTCAACCACAGTTCAACTATAAAGCAGAAAATTCCAGAAATAAACAATTCATAATCTTTTAATTGCATATTGTGCAGCTGTTCTGAGTACTGTGATAAAATCTCACACCATCCCACTTGGTCCTCCTGGGGATGTGAATCATCCCTTTGTCCAGCATATCTACACTGTGTATGCTACCTGTCCATTAGTCACTCAGTAGCCATCTTTATTATGAAAGGGAGAGATAGAGATCACATTCACATAACTTCCTATTACAGTATACTGTTATAATTGTTTTATTTCATTGTTAACAATAATAATTGTTATTATTGTTAATCTCTTACTGTATTAATTTACAAATTAAAATTTATTATAGGTATGTATATAAGTATAGAAAAAAGCATAGTATGTGTAGGGTTCATTACTATCCAGGATTTCAGGCACCCACTATATGTCTTGGAATGTATTCCTTGTGTATAAGGTGGGATTATTATATATCAATTCTCTTTCTCCCATGTCTCATATACAGCCAGTAAATTCTATCATGGACCTGTATTCTCTATGATAGCTGCTGCTTTACCTATGTCCTTTACTATTTCTAACAAACATAGGTGAGTAAAATGCTTTGGAGAGAACTCATAGAAGCTGTTTTTTGCTTGCTGTAGTTTTCCCATCATCAGCTGAGAATAAGGATGAGGGGGGAGATTTTAGATGAAAAAAATACTGCAAAATTGTTTTCTAGAAGAATGGGAGACTGATTGAACAAAAGAAATATAGTATAATTGCCAAGAAGAATTGAAGTCTCCTTTAACTGAGAGCGAGGCTAGTCAGCACAGCTGTATGTTTTCTCCATTTATGTCAAGTGGTGAATGTGTAAGTAGGGAAGAGAGCTAGTTTTTTTCAAGCTAGTATGATGAAGTAAGAGATTAGCAAGTGCACTAAATGCATATGCAAGAGTGACAATAATGAATAATAGAATTTAAGTGGAAAAATACAAGCATGGATGTGTTATTGAAAATTTGGTAGGATTAATATAAACTCCTGTGACCAAATAATAGTCACAATTGAATTGAAATTGATGTATTTCAGGGAGTAGGTTGATAGAAGGTGAGTATCAGGGAGTGAGACACTTGAAATGGAGATTATGGAGGCCTGGTAATTATTATTAAAGACAAGTCTAGAGTGTGCTCTTAAGAATAAATACCTGAGGCTGGGGTGGAGGACAAGACATTTGAAAAGAGGGTATTCCGTGGATCGTTTTATGTGAATACTAAAATTAGCAAGAATGAAAACAAGAAAAGTTCTGATGAAAGAATGAGTGAGGGGCTCATGTCTTCAGTGAATGAAATAGAGTGACTGGGGATTTGTGGACAACCACAATAAAGCAGATTATATCACCCCTAGAGATAATGGGTGATATTATAGTATGAGGCCATGTTATTCAAAGTTGGGGATTTTTAGGGAGGAGGGAGGTATGATGTCTGAAGAATCAGTGGTTCAAGGGATCTGGTAGAGGAAACAACCGTCATTTAAATGTTAAAAGAACTATGTCCTGGGGAGAGTCAAACAGCAGTTGGCAGGGGAGGGGTAAGTAAGTAAAAGTCTAGGGAGGAGTTTGAAGATATTACAAATGATTAATTTAACTATCTACACTTGAAGTTAGAGAAAAATTTAATGAAAATTTACTGAATTCTCTCTTGGAGTCATGCCCAAGTCCACAGTTTGGCTGAGTCCCTCCCTATGATCTGTTGTACATACCTCTCCAGCATTTAGCATATAAGAAATTGGGTGGGGTTGGGGGACAAGCAGGCGTGAAAATGAAGACAACTGTACTTGAACAGCAATAAAAAAATTAAAAAGTCAAGTGTAAAAAGAAGCATAAAAATAAAATAAAAGTTTCCTAAAAAAAAAAAAGGAAAGAAATGATCTTCAGAAGTCCAGCCCCTCTCTGTCCAACTAAACTGTTCACTTATGAAGGGCAATGTACAATGACAGTTACCAGTGAAAGATCTTGCATAGAGTAAATGTTTAGCAAATATTTATTAGATTGAAGTTATTACTGTGCACTGTAATTATTTGTCTCTCCCCCCAAATATGATCTCTTTGAGGATAGAGACTGTATTTTATTGTCCTTATATCACTTTCCTGATGCAATAATAGGCACACATGAAATGAGTGGACATGAATTCACAGGATGGATTTTTTATTTTAATTTATTTTTTATTGTTGTTCAAGTACAGTTTTGTGCTTCCCCCCACCATCCCCACCAACCCAATCCTCCCCATCTCCCTCCCCTGTTTCCACCCTCCCTTATTATTGTCCATATGTTCTTTATAATTGTTCCTGTAAACCCTTCACCCTTTCCCACCATTATCCTGTCCCCTCTCCCCTCTGGTCACTATCAGCCTGTTCTCAATTTCAATGTCTTTGGCTATACTTTGCTTGCTTGTTCATTTTGTTGATTAGGTTCCTGTTAATGGTGAAATCATATGGTATTTTTATTTCACTGCCTGGCTTATTTCACTTAGCATAATGCTCTCCAGTTCCATACATGCTGTCCCAAAGGGTAGGAGCTCCTTCTTTCTTTCTGCTGCATAGAATTCCATTGTGTAAATGTACCATAGTTTTTTGATCCATTCATTTACTGATGGACACTTAGCTTGCTTCCAGCACGTGGCTATTATAAATTGTGCTGCTATGAACATTGAGGTGCAAAGGTTCTTTTGGATTGGTGTTTCAGGGTTCTTAGGATATAATCCTGGCAGTGGAATTGCCAGGTCAAAAGGCAGTTCCATTCTTAGTTTTCTGAGGAAATTCCATACTGTTTTCCATAGTGGTTGTACCAGTCTGCAATCCTACCAACAGTGCACTAAGGTTCCCTTTTCTCCACAACCTCTCCAACATTTGTTGTTTGTTGCTTTGTTTATGATGGCCATTCTCACCGGTGTGAAGTGGTATCTCATTGTGGTACCTCTCTCTGCATCTCTCTGATGGATAGCGATACTGAACATCTTTTCATATGTCTCTGGACCCTCTGTATGTCCTCCTTTGAGAGGTGTCTGTTGAAGTCCTTTGCACATTTTTTAATTGGCTTGTCTTAGAGTGGAGTTGTGTGAGTTCTTTATGTATTTTGGAGATCAGACCCTTGTCTGAGGTATCATTGGCAAATATATTTTCCGATATGGTTGGTTCTCCTTTCATTTTAATGTTGTTTTCTTTAGCCATGCAGAAGCTTTTTATTTTGATGAGATCCCATTTGTTTATTCTTTCCTTTATGTCCCTTGCTCTAGGGGACATATCAGTGAAAATATTGCTGTGTGAAATAGGATTTTTTTATTTCTCCCAGTAATTCATCCTAAGTGAAATAGAATTTATTCATCCAATGAGAGCATATTTCAGTTATTTAGTGCTATTTAACAAGCCAAAAATTATTTGCTTAAACATAACAGTTTATTATTTTTCATTATTCTGTCATCTATGTTGGGCTCAGCTGGACCATTTTTTCCGGCTATATGTGGGATCTGCTGGAACATCTAATATGTTCTTCACTCACATGTCTGAAACTGGGATGGTTGGAGCTACTGGAGTCTGACCAGATCTCTCTCTCTCTCTCTCTCTCTCTCTCTCTCTCGTTCTCTCTCTCCCCATGCTTTTACAACTGCTTTTTATAGCTAGCTTGGGCTCACTTACTGAATATTTGGATCTTCATATTGTGTTGGCTTCCAAGAGAAAGAAAGTGGAAGCTGAAGGCTTTTTGCAAACTAGGTCCAGAGCTGGCACAGCATCACAGTGTCACTTCCACTGCATTCTATTGGTGAAAGACACAGCCTAAACTGAAGGGCAGGTAAAATAGACTCAACATCTTGGCATGAAAAGAAGAATGCACATGAAGAAGGCCAGAGGAAGTGATAGCAGCCATTATTGGAGACTATCTCTACAGCGTCTGTGGAGAGGATTCAAATTCTATTCCAGTGATCAAATTCACTTTAGAAACACCTTCCTGAATAACTCCACACTAAGCTTCAAGGTCTGCATCAGGATCTCTGAAACTTCAGAAGATAGCTCCCTTACCCCAATTCACTGCAATACAGTTCAATTCAACAGTTACTGACTATGTGTAATAAATAACCCCTTATGTTAACCTTTTTCCACCATCCTACCCATATCTCTTCCCACCCACCTAGATTTGCTGCCTTTATTCTTATGACTGTGCTGCTCCCACATGACTATGTGAAACTCGATCTTCTCATGACAGAATGTTCTTTCAGTTGTTTCCTTTGACCTCTCTTGGAATAAGCCTGAGAAAACCTCAAATTCTCTTGGAATCCAGCAGATTCATGAGCAGTGCAGAAATATATTGAACTCATTTCTAGCTATAATTTCTAATTCCTCCTTCTATCCATACTCCCTCACCTCAGATAAATACTAATTTTGTCTTTAACCCAAAGTGAACTTAGTCTTCATTTGCATTTTATGTTATCTTTTAGTTAGGTATAGAAATAGCCCTGGAACTTTGATGTGCTCAAATGAAACGGTCTTATCTTTATTAGAATCTGAGAGTCTTGAGGGATTGTGTTATCTAGGCTTAATCAAGATACTTTCTAGATAAAGCTCTTTCTGACCAATATGGTCTCAGACTGTTGTGAGGTCTTTATTAAATGATTTTAGTTCTATTAAATAACACTGGTATCCTTAATTATATATTATATTTCAAAGCTCTCTCTTAAAATTAGGTACAAAAAAACCTTAGTGATTTTAGATTATTTCCCTCTCTGTAGCAATAAATTCTCACTTCATTTAAATGGTGTTAGAGAGAGTTTTTTTTGTTGAGAATTAGAAAGTTAATCACAAGAAAAGCTTAGGCTATATCTTCAAGGTTACACTTTTGGGGGTTAGGTGTTCAAGACAAAAAAAAAAAAAACAAAAACCCACAGTTGAGAAATTGAGTGCTAATAGGCTTTACAGGAAATTCCTGTAAAGGAAATAGGCTTACTCACTTTTCAACTAAACCTAACCACAAGCCTTATCTAGTGGAGGAGCTTGTCAAAGAGTCTTAGACATTTCATCTTCAGGGTGTTTCTTTTTACTGATAGAGGTAGTTAATTTGATTTTCCTCTTTACTAAAATGGATTTGACAATGTCAGTGGCCACTTGCAAAATACTGAAGATTTTTTTTTCTCTCCAATTATAACTCATTATTTCCAAACTTGTAAAAATTAAATTGCTGTTTTCTTTTCTGGTTATCTCTCTGTCTAGGAAGAGATACAGTAGAACTATTTGAAATTGGATATTCTCACATGTTCTTCAGATAGAAAAGCCTGCAGTCACGGAAATGACATGAAGTTTCTTCCTCTTTTTTATGTCTTAAGAACAGGAAATAAAGGTAAGACAATGGTACTTTTTTTTTTTTTACTATATTTCCTAATCAGAAAATGTAACTGGAGAAAGAGCTTAAATAATTTTCAAAATGAATTGAATAACACAATTCTTTTTCATAAAATATATTGTAATGATAGATGTACTAACTATCAAAATTTACATCTCTATGTATCTGGAGTCTTCAGTTTACAAAAAATGGTAGTTATAAAAGAAACATATTTACAGGCTTTGAGCATTTTGTGGAAAAGGTGAAGAGTAGAGGGACTCAAGATATCTGCCAAATTTGACACCTGCCTTCTTCAGCATTTTCTATCTCCCCTTTTCCTACTCAAAACTTTGGTCAGTGAAATTTTTAGTTTATTATCAACCAAAGATAATTGAAGTTGTAGCCTTGACCAACTGAGGTGGGTAATCCACAACCTCTGATGAAGGAAATAAAGCTCTCTAAAAGAACTATAAAAATGTTTTGAAGTAAACATGCTTTAGACACTTGAAGATGGGCTCTCATCTTTCTGTGAGATGACAGCATGCGGTAATGGGAGAATCAGAGTCTTTGAGATATTCTACATGTGTACATAAATTTCTTTTCTAATACTCATCCATTAATAGTGGCAGCCACTATTTCAAGCAATATCAGTTTTGGTTGTCCATCAGTAAAATGACAATAGCTATCTTCCAGAGCATGACCAGAGACTAGAGAGTAGGAGTCTGCTAAGATGAAGTAATATCAAATGACTCATATAAAAGATGATTGCTGGCTGGCACAGTAGTCAGGAGGAAGGGATAGGATTCGTTATTCAGGGAGTCAGGGAAGGTCTCTTTGGGGAAGAAATTCAGATTATACATGAGAGAGGCAAATCAGGTCATGCAGGATTTTACACATGGTGGTTGGGAATTGATTTTTATCTCATACTCAGTGGGGTGAAATTATTAGCATAAAAATGACATCCTCAGGCTTGCTTTATAGAAAGATGCCTCCAAAAGCTGGAGATGGGAAGATAGTTTGTTCAGGAGTTTTGTGGATGAAGGAAAGGAAGATGAGGAAGGCAGACCACATCTTGAAAAGCAGTTGCTTTATTCTTGCCCTTTTCCTTGACCATAGTCATTATAAGAAAAACCACTAGCAAGGATAAATAATGCAGTGACTCTGATCCCCATGCCTGGCACTCTTCAAGGCCCTCCACCATCTCATGAAGCTGCTTCTGCTGAGAACTTCCTACTTTCAGAAGGTAAGCAGCCAGGTGGAAACATCTTGTGCTTTTGGCTCCCACCTGAACAAACTGGTCTGGATAGATCTACCCATGTTACATAGCTCTGCCCTTCTCCTCTCCAAGATAATGTCTCTGTGGTTTTCAGGGTTGTATTTTTTTCCTGCCTCCTCAGAGAAGTCAGTCCATGAACTCTCTTACTATCACTTGTAGTTGACCTGCTACCCTGCTTTCTTATTCCTCTCACAGTGGAATCATGTCGAAACTCTCCCTTTGTCAACAAAGGAGCAAAGAGTACCCTGTCTTCCCTGAAGAGTGCAGCTTTTGGAAGATGCAGCTTGCCCCAGCTTCCCACATTCCTTCCCCTACTGTCTCATCATAGCACAGCTCTCTATCATCTCACACTCACCCTGTGCATGCTCATCTGACCCATTGACACCCAAACCTAATGGGCCCTTTCAGTCTTTTTTTTGTATCCAATTCCTCCATAGCTTTTGACATCAACATCTAGTCTTTCCTTCACACTCTCTGTGCTTAGTGCTTCCTGTATTCTGTTTTACTTCTTCTTTTTGGGTATATCCTTTTTAATTTTTTCTTGGCCCTGACTCACCCTTCCAAGCTGGTGTTCCTCAGGGGAGTCTGTTTGCTTTTTCCTGGCAGTGGACAGACTTCTCTGGCTTGAACCCTCTTGTCTCCCATGTTGCTGACTGCCAGATTCCTTCCTGAGTCCCACCTGGCTTCCCTTGGACTTTTCCAATTGGATTCCCAAAGATACCTCCAGCTCAGTGTTTCTGCTAGAGAAACATTAATTATTGTTAACTAATTTCTAAATGTTAAAGTTATTCCCTTCTTCTGCATCTGAAGATGTTGGAGACATAGCGTGTGTGTGTGTGTGTGTGTGTGTGTGTGTGTGTGTTGGAAACTGGTTGAAAATGAAGAATTTTGTAAGATGATGAAAAAGCCAAGTGTTTCTTTAAAAGACAAGGAGGAGATACCTGGAAAGAAAGGTCCTGGGAAAGTCGTAGGTGGAGGGAGTGGTTGAAGGAACAACCAGTGAGAGAGGAGTGAAGAGAGGAATTTGCATAGCTGCTTAGATGTCAATAGTGAGAGATACTGACTTTTTGTAATCTCCATAAAAAAATCAGCTCTGGCTGATGTGGCTCAGTAGATTGAGTGCTGGCCTGTGAACCCAAAAGGTTGCCAGTTTGATTCCCAGTCAGGGCGCATGCCTGGATTGTGGGCCAGGTACCCATTTAGGGGCATGCAAGAGGCAACCAATCAATGTACCTCTCACACATCAATGTTTCCCTCCCTCTCTTTCTCCCTCTCTTCCCTTTTCTCTAAAAATAAGTAAATAAAATGAAAAAATCATTTAAAAATAAAAAAAATATATGGGAAGAATACTTTTAAAGGGAACTTTCAGAGTGGCCATACAATATTTAATATAACTTATTCCTTCCTTCCTTCCCTCCCACTCCCTTCCTTCCTTTCTTTTCTTTCCTCTTTATTTTTTCTTTTCTGTTATTTCTGCATTTGTTTCTTTATTTCATTTTCCTGGAATTGTTTAGCTGCCTGTTCTTGTTGACAAAGACTTTCTCCTTGACCAAATTTTAGTCAGGATCCTCTGAAGACCTCAACTCGTCCTAGACCTTGGTCCTAGTTATGTCTAAGGCTCATCGCAGCCCATTTTATCAAAATGTATGCTAAGTCGTCCTTCTGTCCTTGATATTTGACCAGTCACCTTGATACCTCTTCTCCCACCCTTGCTTCTAAGGCCTTGAAGTGCCTGCAGAAAGAATCCTGTTAGGTCAGTTTAATAAGAATTCTGCAGCCCTTGATGTTTCCTCTTGGTAATTTTCCATCTCCTTATTTCTTTACCTTGCTCTTCGGCTATAAATCATCACCTGTCCTTGTTGTATTTTGAACTGAGCTTGATCTCTCTACTCCAGTGTAACAGTCTTGAACAAACTCTTTGTTGCAGTTTTACTCAGTGTCAAAATAATTTTTTCCTTCAACATTGTTTTCCACACTTTGTCAGACCCTTCAAGACAGGGATCTACCATTTTTTATTTTGCCACCCTCCCCAAATTGCCTACAAGAGTATGGAAGTGTTTTAGCAGAAAACTCTAGCTAAGATGCAGGGGTTAAATTTCCTTATTTCTGTAACCTCAAGAATAACACACAGGGTATTTTTATGTTAGTAATAATAGAACTCTCAGAAGCATAGGAAAAACTGTTTTATAGAAAAAATTACTTTTATTTTTCTCTCAAAATAAAATTGAGTAATAATCAATTAGTAACTCTGAAGTGGGTTGAGAATCTGAATGTTTATGTTTCTTCCAACTTCAAATTCATATGTTGAAATCCTAATCCTCAAAATGATCCCCTAGTGATAGTATTAGGGAGTTGTTTAGATATTAACAGTGGAGCCTTCATGAATGGGATTAGTGTTCTTATAACAGAGTCTCCAGAGAGATCTCTAATGTCTTCTACCAAGTGAGGTCACCACAAGAAGGCGCTGGCTGTTAACGAGATAGAGGGTCTTCACCAGAACTAATCATGCTGGTGCCTTGATTTTGGACTTACCAGCCTCTAGGGGTGTGAAAAATGAATTTCTGTTGTTCATAGACAATCTACTCTTTGGTATTCTGTTATGGCAGCTTGGATGGAATAAGACACCATCCCAGTATCCTTATCTCTCATCTCTTGAAATGGGTTGAAAATTCCAATGATCATCCTATCAACGAGGGGGACAAAACCACCAGGAAAACAGCCCAGGCACTTACTCTCGTTCTATTTTTTTTTTTAAGATTTTATTTATTTTTAGAGAGAGGGGAAGGGAGGGTGAAAGAGAGGGAGAGCAACATTGATGTGAGAGTGATACATCCATGGGTGGCCTCTTGTATGTCACCTGACCAGGGACTGGACCTACAACCCAGGCCTGTGTGCTGACCAGGAATCAAATCAGAGAGCTCTTGCTTTGTGGGGTGATGCTCAACCAACTGAGCCACATTGGTCAGGGCTTACTCTTTCTCTTGACGTGATCTGCTCCCCTTTTATATTTCAGAGGATTGGTAGTAATGCTATTCAGGAGAAACTTTTTCTTTCTTATTTGAGGCAGAGAGGGTCAAGCATCATCTATTATCTAACAGTTTTTATAATCTATGTGCAGACAGTCTCAAACCTTATAGTATGAGCTATATCATTAGTTTCCCTAAATGTGGAGAATATAACATTTTTGTTCAACTTGAGTTTTTTTTCAGGAAAACTTTCACTTAATTCTTTCCAAATTACTCTCAGAAATATATATACAATGTGAAAATATTAAAAAAAAAAGAATTCTGTAAGTAAATGTAGTCAAAAGAACACACTGCATGGTGCAAAGTTCCAAGTGATACTATGAACTTGAAATATTCTCCCTCCTTCAGATGTGTAAAGAAATGACACATACAGAAACTGCTACATACCATTGAAAATAGCATACTCATGTGGACATATGACAGCTCACTTGGAAGGATCTGCCCTTTCAAAGCTTCCTGTGTGACTTGCATTTTGATCTTAAGTTCCCATTTCTCCATTTTCCATTTGCAGAAATGAAGAGGATCCTCAGGACAGAGATCTGAGTCACAATGTACTTCACTTTGGCTACAGAATATGGTTACTGAAGGGATGACAGAACCCAGGGAGAATAATGTTTTACTTGGGATGGATATTTCTTTGTCTTGTCACAGGAGAGAGAATTAAAGGATTTAATATTTCAGGTAGGGGATTTCACTTTTTTTTTTTTTTTGTTAACACTGTGAATCTTGTAGTCAAAGTTTAAAGTGACATAATTTGATATATCAGTAGCATGACATATTAATACAGAACACTTCCATCTTGCTGTTAAGATGGGTGTAAGAGGAGAAATTATTGGAGTGAACAGCCTTCAGCTGATACCAACCATTGATGGGGAACCCAGTTACCATTCGGTGGGTGGACAGTGGGAACAGCCAAAGAGGCATGAAGGGTGCATCGGCCACCTTTACTGGGAAGCCACTATTGACACTGGTGATGCTGAAGTCCCCTGGAAAGGGTTAGAATGAGAATTTCCTTTTCCTTACGAAATGGGAACAGTGAAGGGGAAAGACATACAACTACTCTTTGTAAAGATAAGTCAGAGTTTTATCTCTAATGCATTTCAGTATTGCTTTTTGTGTGTGTGTGGTTTTCAGGTTGCTCCACCAAAAAATTTCTTTGGACATATTCTTCAAAGAGTGAGGAGGAGTTTGTCTTATTTTGTGACTTACCAGACCCACAGAAATCTTATTTCTACCACAGAAGTTCACTCACAACCACCCAAGGCCCTGAACGCCTGCCCTGCAGTGACAGTAAGGCCTTATCTGAGGTCCAGTGGTACCTACAACCTCAAAATGGAGACACATTAAGGGAAATTACTAAAAACTATTCTCACATCATCCTGGACAATATTACCTTACGTTTTTTGACCATGGAGATCAACAATGCTGGGTCATATATTTGTAGACCCAGGATTAGGTATGCCCAAAATGCATTCTTATCGAAAACAGCGCTAAATCCTATATTATCTGGATATAATATCTATGTTTACATGACCTTGTTGACTCTCCTAGGAGCCCCCAGGATGAGGCCTGTTGTGTTAAGATGGTCTTAGAAGTTAAGCCCAAGACAAACATATCCTGTGTGAACTCTATACCGCATAAACAATACCTTCTTATTGGTAGCACTGACTCCATATATTGCCCTAGTCTTGGTTGCCAAAACAATGCACAGAGTCCAGAGGTGACCTGGTACCAGGTAAGAATGACTTTTCCAAAATTAATGCAAGAGAATGGTTTTAAATGGTAACATCTCTATCAGTATATAAAAATGTGGATTTGAGTAACTGAGGGCTAGAACTTTCCAAACTCTGGCCTTGTTTCTACAAAGAAGACCCAGTTTTCTAAAAAGTTTTTTTCCCCTAGATAGACACAGAGCTTGATATTGTAATTATTAGAATCATCCTTTTGATGGTGCCAGGAATATTTCTAGAAGTCTAGAATATACATGTGTAGTTAAGACATCAACTTACAACATCCACGAATGCAGAAGGCCAGATTAGTTCATTTTATTGACTTTAGAAAGCAATGAGAATTGCTAAGGGTAAGAGAGCACCCACCAAGTGAGACTTGAAGCATTTCTGGAAGAAATAAGAGAGTAGAATACTTTCCTAAGTGGACACAACTGGGAGACATTTAAGGCAAATGCTCGGTAGCCCTGAGTGACAGATGAGACAGTGAGAAGGGAGCGCCATACTAAGAGAAAGATGGAACAAGGGCCAGGAAAAGGCAAGTTTCATAATAACTTTGAGTTATAAACCATATTTCAGTAAACATAGTAAACACTTCACATTTTCATTGTGTTTTATTGTTACACCAAGTGCTAACAGATATACAAATGCTTCATAAGTAGCCCTATGTCAGCTGACCCCTGGATGATGGAATCAGGGAATAGAATTTAAATGGCTTCCTATACTTGCAAAAGTTTTTAAAATTGCTTCCTACAGGTGCAACAGTTTTAAGTTCAGTACTGGACTTTGCCTTAAAAATCATGTAAAACTTTAAATTTGACTTCAAAATATATCTGTTTGCTAAAATAAAAAAGTCATTTTGAATTGCCACTGATTGAAGTCAAGAAGGCAGCCCCTGTTCATCTGGTGGTTTTATGCACTCCAAGACTTAACAATTAGAGGCTGATGGGGGTACAATTACTGTGGTGTGAGAAGACATTTTTTTACCTGATTCTCTTGAAACTTGGTGACAATAAGTGGACAGGTGTTAAATCTACTGTATGAAAAAGTATTCACGGATGATGAGTGATGTGCTTAAAGTATCACATTTATATTTTAAAGTGACACTGAAAATGTGCTGGTTTCAATGAAATCCTAGTTTAAGAAACATTAATTTCATAACCTCTAAAATGAGGTTAATAAGAAGAGTCAATGGTACTGCTCATTATTTTCAGTTCTCTCTTAAGAATAAAACTTCCCTTGGTTCAAGTATTTGTAATCTGGATGACAGATGTCTTTCTATGTCAAGGTAGGATGCTCCTAGCCCAGAAAACCAGGTTTGCCCCAGTTATTTCAGATGCAAATGCATATCCTGGAAATGAAGGCTTATTTTTACTTTTAGGTAAGAGCAAGCCACAGAGTAGTTGCCAGCCTTCTGCATCTATTGCTCTTGTAAACTAAACCCTAAGGCTGTATGACATTTACAAAAGGAAGTTTTATGTCACTTCCCTGGGTCTTTGACTGAAAAATATCATAGTGTGTTTAATGGTGAACAGGCATCTGTTCTAAAAGTAGGCAAACAATAGCTATTGTTAAAATTGTACCTTCTGATGCAGATTTGGAGAGGTTAATGTTTCATCCATTGCAGGTATGTGTGTGCATGTGCAGACACACATATGCACACACAGATACATGCATACCTGGAATCTCTCAGACCTCATGTAAGCAACACTAAGAGTGACTACATTAGGCAGGGAATTGTACCCAGTGCTCTTTTCTTTCATGCAAAACCCAGGTACTCAGATGGTGGGTGACTCACACTTACGACATCTCAGAGCAGATGACATTAACACTGGCAGAGAGGATGAAAACATGGTGTTGTTGAGTTCAGATGAAACTGCTCACCAGGGATATACCTACCAGGTGTACAGAATATCCAGCTGAAATAAATTCATAGGCTGGAGTCTCTGAAAGTTTCCAAAATATTTTTAGAAGACATGTCAAAAAAATTTTTAATTTGGAGATTCTTTTTATTTTATTGCTATTCAAGTACAGTTGTCTCCATTTTTGCCCCACCAGAGTCCCCTGCCCCACCCATCCCTGCCTCCCATCCTCGAACTACCCCCTTTGGCTTTATCCATGTGTCCTTGACACATGTTCCTTGATGGACCTTCCCCTATATTCCCCCATTATCCCTCTCCCACCTCCCCTCAGGTTGCTGTCAGTTTGTTCTTTATTTCAATGTTTCTGGTTATATTTTGTTTGCTTGTTTTGTTGATTAGGTTCTGCTTATATGTGAGATCATATGGTATTTGTCTTTCAGGGCCTGGCTTACTTCTCTTAGCATAATGCTCTCCAGTTCCATCCATGCTGTTGTGAAGGGTAGGAGCTCCTTCTTTCTTTCTGCTGCATAGGATTCCATTGTGTAAATGTACCACAGTTTTTTGAACCACTCATTCACTGATGGGCACTTGAGTTCCTTCTAGCACTTGGCTATTGTAATTGTGCCTCTATGAACATTGGGGTGCATAGGTTCTTTTGAATTGGTGTTTTTAGGATTTTAAGTGTATAATCCCAGCAGTGGTATTGCTGTGTCAAAAGGAAGTTCCATTTTTAGTTTTCTGAGGAAATTCCATACTGTTTTCCACAGTGGCCTCACCAGTCTGCATTCCCACCAACAGTGCACTAGGGTTCCCTTTTCTCCACATCCTCTCCAACATTTGTTTGTGGATTTGTTTATGTTGGCCATTCTGACCTGTGTGAAATGGTATCCTCATTATGGTTTAAATTGAATCTCTCTGATGGCTAGTGATGTTGAGCATCTGTTCATATGTCTCTGGACCCTCTGTATGCCATCCTTGGAGAAGTGTCTGTTCAAGTCCTTTGCTCATTTTTTAAATGGGTTGTTTATCTTCCTGGAGTGGAGTTATGTGAGTTCTTTATATATTTTGGAGATTAAACCCTTGTCCAAGGTATTACTGGCAAATATATTTTCCCATATAGTTGGTTCCCTTTTCATTTTACTGCTGTTTTCTTTGCCATGCAGAAGCTTTTTATTTTGATGAGGTCCCATTTGTTTATTCTTTCCTTAATGTCCCTTGCTCTAGCGGACATATCTAGAAAATATTGCTGTGTGGAATATCTGAGATTTTCTTGCCTATGTTCTCCTCTGGGACTTCTATGGTGTCACAAATTATATTTAAGTCTTTTATCCACCTTGAATTTATTTTTGTGTATGGTGTAAGTTGTTGATCAAGTTTCATTTCTTTGCATGTAGCTGTCCAGATCTCCCAACACTGTACCTTAAAGAAGCTATTTCTACTCCATTTTATGATTCTGCCCCCTTTGTTGAATATTAATTGACCATAGAGACTTGGGTTTATTTCTGGGCTCTCTTTTCTGTTCCATTGACCTATGTATCTGTTCTTATGCCAGTACCAAACTGTTTTGGTTACAGTGGCCTTGTAATACAGATTGATATCAGGTATTGTGATCCCTCCTACTTTGTTCTTCTTTCTCAAAATTGCTGCAGCTATTCAGGGTCATTTATGGTTCCATATAAATTTTTGAAATGTTTGTTCAATATTTGTGAAATATTTCATTGGTAATCATCCTAATTCCAAAACCAGATAAAGACACAACATAGAAATAAAATTATGGGCCAATATCACTGATGAACATAGATGCTAAAATCCTCAAGAAAATATTGGAAAACCACATCCAGCAGTACATTAAAATGATCATACACTATGATCAAGTGGGGTTCATCCCAGGGATGTAAGTATGGTACAATATTTGCAAATCAGTAAATGTAATAGATCACATAAACAAAAGAAAAGACAAAAATCACATGACCATAGCAATAGATGCAGAAAAAACATTTGATAAGGTACAGCACCCATTTATGATAAAGACAATCAGCAAAGTGAGAGTAGAGGGAGTATACCTCAACATAATAAAGGCCATATAAAAGAAACCAAAGCCAACATCATACTCAATGGGCAAAAACTAAAAGTTTTCTCACTAAGATCAGGAACAAGACAAGGATGTCCACTTTCACTACTTCTAGTCAACATAGTATTGGAAGTCCTAGCCACAGCAATCAGAGAAGAAGAAGAAATAAAAGGCATCCAAATTAGAAAGGAGGAAGCAAAACTATCATTGTGTGCAGATAACATGATAGTGTACAGAGATTCATGATAGAAATATTTAATGATGGAGAAGTTGGACTTGAAGTAAATCAATTAGTATATATCCTAATGATGTTTTTCTCTATATTTTCTTTATTTCTAAAAACCATAATGAAAAAATAGCCTTGGCATACAGAGACTTCAATGATAGGGCATTGGCTAAAAAAATATTTGACATGGGAAAAATTATAACAAAGGTTCAATGAGAAAGACTCTTCATGAACTCTTGTTCATGCCATGAATAACTTCTCCATTGGCGGTTTAAGACAATCTCACTCATGTCACGTTTGCTTGCCACGCTGCTGAGGTGGCTGCCAGACCATCTCTGAGGCCTATGTTCCATGAGATTTTCATACATAGAACTGCCACTTCTTTTTCTCACTTCCTTTTGGCCTACTTCTCACAGTAACTGGCACTTGATGGCATTTGGTGGGCCTAGTGACATGGAGAACTGTTGAGAATGATAAGACTGGCTAGACCAGAGATAAAGTGATTCCAAGTAGGAAAGAAGTAAACATCATTTAGATTTGGTTTCTGAAAACTGTTTCCAAGGTTGATACATAGGTCCATTTGATTGTTCTCATGGTTAAATTTCAGACCTCTCATAATCTTGAGCAACTTCCTAATATTGATTCACGGCTATGATCCACATGTTGTCTAACCAATATTAAAAACAGAGAAACAGTTGTCTTCTTTATTCTGAATATTATATCAGTGTAGTCAGTCTATGCTTGTATTAGTTTGGGGCAGCTTATTATATAGTTGATTTACTCTAAGTTGGCAGGTATGTCTTTTTCACAAGAACTACAAGCAGAGCATTTCAATTTTTGTGCTAGTAGAGTAGAATTATAACCTACATTTGTGATTTTATATTTATTCCTATTAAACTACAATTTGTTGGTTTTAGCTCTTCATTTTCCATATTAAGTGGTTAGAATTTTGAAATGTAACATATTAACCATCACTTCTATATTTATAAGACCTGTAGATGAGATACATGCATGATAGGTCTTTACTAAAGCACTTAGTAAAAATACTGAACAGTTGTTGACCTTAGATTTATCCATCTAGTTACATATGGTCCATCAATCCACAGCTTGGCAGGGGTGGGGCATCATATTGCTGCTCCATTAACTAAAAAAGGCACTCAGAGATTTAATCACTCAGTTCACATGTATCTATTTCATTTAACAAGAAGATCATGAAAGTATTTTCTGAATGAGTCAGTATAATTAAGACATAGTATGTCTACTGTATTCCTCTAAGCCTTTGGTCTAATAATTTTATCATGGAAAGAATTGAGACGACTGGCATGATTCTTGTTAGTAAAAAGGAAGTGGCTGATATTAACTGCCTTTTCTTTTTTTAAGTGTTCATAAACCATCCATTTAATAATTCATTCAAGACTATGACTAGGGATTGACATTTAGCTTATCAGTCTCTAACTTTCACAATGTGCCTTTTTCCCATTAAAAGATAAGTATTAGTGTACAATTTATGTATAAGTAAATTGTTATCAGTTGATTGTAGCAAGAGACTGTAAAACTGCACTTAGCAGGAACGTGCAATGTGATCAATGGCAACAGACACATGCTGGGCATGTTCCATGAATGGTATGCAGCTCAGCATGGTGGAGCCTGAGAGTCCTTCCCTGGTGTAGCCAGGGTTAGAGCTAGGAATACAAGCTGCAGATTGGCTGTGTGGTAATTTGGCCTCTGTTGGTGAGTTTGAAGTTTACAAGTGTGACTTCTGATCCAGGGGCCTATCAGTGGGAACAGAAAGAATATGGTGGATGCTAGTCATATTTTCAGGAAATAAAATAAAAGATGAAATGCTTTAATACAGGGCATGAAAGAGATGACAATCACATTTTGGGATTTTATGGCTCAAAAATTCACAGAATTTATAAAGTTGGAGAAAGTAGACATTAATTCAATTAGGAGTGAGAAGAGGTGACATATACAGACCTGGACACAATGAGTCATTAAAACAGATATGAAACCATCAAGTCCATCAGGGAATATATGACTTGAGATATAAATGTTGAGAGTCCTCCTAAAATAGGTAGTAAAAACCCAGGCAGGACCTCTACTGTGTTGCTCAGGTCCAGGGAGCACCATTCTCAGAGAGTAACACAAAGTGCATTGTGCTCCCCGGAGTGGCAGTATTGCCCAGTAGTGCAGTGGATTTGTGATATTAGAGAAACATGTTATAATAAATGTTCCTAATAGAGTGAGCTTTCTTTGTTTTGTTCTTCTTCTTGTTTCACACATACCTTTAAACATCATTTTAGTGCTCTCGGCTGTTTTTGTTTTCATGCCTCAGTTCTTTCTAGGACTTACTGACACTATTCATGCAGGTTCATGCTGAGGTGTTCCTCCTTATTTGTATATGGTTTCTTCCTCTCCCTCTCCACCTCCTCCTCCTTTTGCTTTACATCTGAACATAACAAAGAATTCCCTTTGCAGCCCCATTAGCCCCTCTGTTTTCTACTAGAATCATTTGTGATTGCATTATTAGAATGGGGTTTCCATCATTTTTAAGACAAATTGCTTACTTCTTATCTCTTTTCTTTGGTGCTTCTTTTTAATTCTATCTCATAAAATCTTAATGGTACACACTGAGCCATACTTACATTTTTTATGAAAAAATTCGAGTCTACTTTTTACCACTCATCTTCCCTGTGATTCAGCTGAGGTCTTAGTTATAACTAGGCATCTTCTCCCTATTACTTTCTCATGTGATTTACAACACACCTCCACTCCAGTTCTGTTCTTTGTATGTTATTACTGTGTACTGTAGAATTTTGTCTCTGAATTTTACTCCATGCTCTGAACCATCCTTTAAAAATGTTCTTGATCCTCAATATCAGCTGATAGATTATTTAACCTTGTCTGTCCCACCACTTGGCCTTGATTTACTTTCCACCCGGAGGTCATCCTCCAATCAGTTCTGCCCACCGTCTCCTACCTCTTCCTTTAGATTGCTGCCTGCCAATTTACCGGAAATTCCTTCTTGAGCCACAGGAACCACACCAGAGACTTAGAGTGGAGGAATCCTTGACTCACTGAGTCAGCAGGCAAAATGGAAGGGAAATTCCTCAGTCAGAATCTGAAACTCAAAATCAGAATAATTTAGATAAATTTTCAGTTATCTTACTGACTAGTTTTGCAATATGGAGCAAAACACAAACTACAGAAGCTCAGGTGTTTCATCTATAAAATGGAAAACAAAATCTATGCACAATGAGTTCAAGTCTTTGAACACTCACGTGAAATGACATGAGAAAAAACTTTGTAATGTATATGAATAATAGGCTCTTACGTTTTTGTTATTTCTTTGTTATCGTTCTTTCTTTTCTTTTAACTGCAGTGGTAAGAGATATGTTCCTGGTACTCTTAGTTGGAAATTGGAAGGCCAGGTATCACATGGAGGCTAGGGGCTACAAGATTATTGGCACAAAGATACTCAATCATTCAACAAATATTTATTGAGCCCCTACTATGCACCAGCCCCTAGTGATACAAAAGTGATTATGATAGTCTTTGAATAACTTTATAAGAACTTCAACACTTAGTTGCAATTTTAAAAATGTCTAATAATGTGATTTTTATGCTTCAAAACCTTTCTTTCAATTACACATGCATTTACTCACTCTTCATTTACAAAGACCATTCTATTGCTGGCCTGCCTGCCATAGACTGGGGACCAAAGATTAAACACAACCATATGCATCAGCCCTTTCCACTTGGCCTTATTTCATATATATGTGCTTTGCTTCAAATGTTCTTAAAGTGGCACTTACCTGAAATCAACTGATTCTTACATATTCTTCAAAGTTCTAACTGGACCAGAGGGCGTACTTCTGTTTCATATGAGCTGAGTCAAAGCCACTGGCATGCATCAAACTCTGGCTTACTACTCTGGGCTTGCATTCTTAGACTGTGAGAAAGGATTTGTTTTATTTCACCCAGTGTGTTCAGGGCCAGGTATATGTCTTGTAACAAAGACTGTTCTCAACAACTACAAAGAAGGAGATACCTCAACACTACACACATCATTACTATACAAAGGGTACACACAATGATGGAGGTGTGTGCCTACTGCTCTGGAAGCATATCGTGATGCCTGACAACTTAGGTCCATGAGAGCTACCTCTTGAGTGGGAATTGAAGATTGAGCAGGAGCCTACCCACTGGGAAAAATGGTGGGAAACATGGGCAAATGCATGGATTGAGAAAGAACATGGTCATTTAGGGAATGGCAAGTGGTAGAGGGGGAATAGCAAAAAATGAGTCAGAGAAGTAATGGCAAGATCAGATTGTAAAGAATTTTAGACTTTATCCCTAAGGGCAAAAGACTATCACTGATAGGTTCAAAGTAAGAGAAAGAAATTTTCATAATCTATTTTAATTCTCATGAGACTTTGGGTCTACTATGAATTAAGTAATTTTTCAATCATCAGTTATTCTTTGTTATATTTATATAAAACTATTATTCACTTAATATTTTCACTTAATATTTTAAATTTATATTTCATTATTTTATTCAAGTTAAATTTATTTAAAGGGGAAGCTTTATTTTAACCCCATACAAAGAAAAACTACATCAATTTTCAGACATATAAACACATATTTTTTAAAAATTCATTTAGATATTAGCTACTTAGAACATGATGAGTTTTCTACAATACTCTCAGAGTCTGAATCATGCTTTGGAAAATAATAAATTAATTAGAGTGTGGTGGGCTGATTAAATTTGGTGCCCTGATATCCACACATAATGTAATTGTATTTGAAAATGCTTCTTATTTTATGAAAGAATTTTACAAATACAATTCTTTTAGTATATTTTATTGATTATGCTATTACAGTTGTCCCATTTTTTCCCCTTTATTCTCCTTTACCCTGTACCCTCCTCCCACTAACATGCTTGCCCCTTAGTTCATGTCCATGGGTTGTATATATAAGTTTTTTGCCTTCTCCATTTCCCATACTATTCTTAATCTCCCCGTCTGTTTTGTACCTACCATTTATGCTCCTTATTCCCTGTACCTTTTCCCCCATTCTCACCCCTCCCCCTCCCTGCTGATAACCCTCCACGTGATCTTTATTTCTGTGATTCTGTTACTGTTATAGTTGTTTCCTTTGTTTTTTTTTGTTTTTAGGTTCAATTGTCGATTATTGTGTTTGTTGTCATTTTACTGTTCATAGTTTTGATCTTTTTCTTAGATAAGATCCTTTAGCATTTCATATAATAAGGGCATAGTGATGATGAACTCCTTTAACTTGACCTTATCTGGGAAGCACTTTATCTGCCCTTCCACTTTAAATAATAGCTTTGTTGGGTACAGTAAGCTACATTGTAGGTCCTTGCCTTTCATGACTTGGAATACTTCTTTCCAGCCCCTTCTTGCCTGTAAGGTTTATTTTGAGGAATCAACTGATAGTCTTAGGGAGCTCCTTTGTAGGTAACTGTCTTCCTTTCTCTTGTTGCTTTTAAGATTCTCTCCTTATTTTTAATCTTGGGTAATGTAATTATGATGTGCCTTGGTGTGTGCTTCCTTGGGTCCAACTTCTTTGGGACTCTCTGAGCTTCCTGGAGGTTTATTTCCCTTGCCAGATTATATACACTTTCTTTCATTATTTTTTCAAATAAGCTTTCAATTTCTCACTCTTCCTCTTATCCTTCTAGCACACTATGATTCAGATGTTGGAACATTTAAAGTTGTCTCGGGGGTTCCAAAGCCTCTCCTCATTTTTTTGAATTCTTGTTTCTTTATTCTCTTCTGGTTAAATTGTTTATTTCTTCCTTCTGCTCCAAACTGTTGATTTGAGTCCCAGTTTACTTCCCTTCACCCTTGGTTCCATGTATATTTTCCTTTACTTCATTTTGCATAGTCTTCACTTTTCCCTCTATTTTGCGACCATACTCAATAATTTCTGTAAGCATCCTGATTACCAGTGTTTTGACCTCTGCATTTCATCAGAGTGATGAGGTTTGCTATCTCATCCCTTAGTTATTTTCTGGAGTTTGGATCTATTCTTTCATTTGGGCCATATTTCTTTGTCCCAGCATACCTGTTATATAGTAAGGGGTGAAGCCTTAAGTATTCACCAGGGTGGGGAAGCTCACATTGCTACGCTGTGGTGCAGTATGTTGGGGTGGGATCAGAGGTGGAACAATATCACTTGCCTGGCTCTCTTGATGAGCTTTCAGTACTTCCCCCACTATGCACAAGAAAATTGGGCTCTTCTGATGCTGAATCCCAGGTGGGTAGGTTTGTGTACGTTCTAAGGACCCTGTGGGTGTCTCCAATGAACTCTCCTGTGAGGCTGGGAGTTTCTCTTGCTGCTGCAACCCCGCAGGTTTTTATAGCCAGAGGTTTTGAGGCTTTTCCCACTCTAGAATCTGGGTTGTGTGGTCTGTCTCATCCTCCAGTTGTTTGTTCTGGTTTATCCACATGCAAATGTCAAACCACAGGGTCTGCCAGCTGCCACCTTGCTCACATGGTCCACTAGCCACCTCCTTGCTACACATCTTCTCCACCCTGTCTGCCTGTCTCCACCCCTCCTTCTAGTCTGGGTGAACATTTCTTTTTTAACTCCTTGGTTATTGGACTTCCATACAGTTCAATTTTCTGGCAGTTTTGATTGTTTTTTATTTTTAAATTTGTTGTTGTCCTTCTTTTGTTTGTGTGAAGAGGCAAAGTGCATCTACCTATGCCTCCATCTTGTCAAGAAGTCACAAATACAATTTTTGAACAGAATCTTTTTATAGTTTGGTAGTGTGATTGTTATTGCCTCATCTCAGACTGACATACCCTTTTCCCTCATTAAAATTTGTGAAGTTTTTTGAAAAGTGCAATTGATAGTAATGATAATTGTCTGATTAAAGAAAGTTATTTGATTTTCTTGTCTCTTGGATTAGGATGGAAGACTACTCTATGAAAAAAGGAGCAACCCAATGTTACTGAATGAAATTTATGACTTTCACCAGGGCATGTACACATGTGATTATAGTCAGTCGGATAATGAAAGTTCATGGACAGTCAGAGCTGTCGTTCAAGTGAAAACCATTGGTAAGTGAGATTTTATTTTCAAGACTATAGATTTGAACCCCAATTACCTAATTAAAGTTATCCACCTATGGCTTAGTAATTTTTTCCTTTTTTGAAAAAAGAGAAGGTAGACATATGGTATAGTCATGTAAAGCCTTGAATATTGGCAAACATCAGTTCTTCCATTAACTTAGATTCCATTCTCCAGGGAAGGCCTTGTTCTGGATCATACTCAAGCTGTCATAAGTTGGATTTTCCATGCATTGATTCCTGGTTTGTTTTCATAATAAATTTAAAAACAATATTAATAATTCACACACAGAAATAAGTAACACTCATGTACTTATCACCAAATTTAATACTGTTAACATTTCTTCACATGCTTAAAAATCTAGCTTTTTTTTTTTTTTAAGGAAACAAAGCATTGCATATACAGCTTGAGGCCTATGCTTTCATCTCTTTTCTCTCCCTCCCTTCCCATATGCAGTCAAGTTTTATATTTGATATCCTTTCTCTTTATGCCCTTTTAAAATATGTTTGCATCCATTAATAAAATAGAATTTTGTTTTATATTATAAAATGTGATTTGTGTTATAAACACATGGTATTATTCTAAAATGTCAATTTGCTATTACATTTTCATCAACAATGAATAGATTTCTATTATTCCTAAATAATATCTGGTGTCTTCAGACTTTTTTTGATTGGTGTAAAGTGGGGTCTCTTTTCTTTATATTTACATTTCCATGAATACTAATGAGGTTAAGTATGTTATCATATGTTTATTGGCCCACTGGCTTTATTCTTCTGAGACTTCTCTTGGGTCATTCTTACTAGATTTACAAGTGTCAGCATGAATAAACTATCATGTTATTAATTTAAGCATGGCCAATGTCAAAGCATAATCGAGTCAGTCATTCACATTTTGTATTGCAAAGCTACAGAATGGTTGATTTATCTCTTAGAAATATATAAATCAATTTTACTGCCTCTTCTTTTATTGTGTGATGCAATCCACACGGGTCACCCTGAAACCAAGTCAAGCAGTCCTGCCTATTCCTGGCTCTTGCACTTCACTACTTTGGATCTCAGCAATTTAAAATATTATTAGATTGTTCTGTGGATAAAAAGATAGAATGCAAATACACCACTTGCACCACTTATCCCCTCCTAGTGATGTGTGATTGTTCTTTTAGTCAGGCATGATGAATTGGCCCATCACATTTCCAGTGGCAGAGTCTGCTTTTCTGTTTCCCAAAGGACCCCTTGCAACATCTGCTTTATCTCTTTCGATCAAGCCTTGTCTGTCATCATTTCTGTCTTCCTCATTTACTCACTCATTCTTTTTTTGTTCATTCTCACACAAATATTTGTTGAAAATCTTATACTTGTCAGGCACTGAGCTTGGTGCTAAGGGTGCATGAGTGAGAGTGAGTACCTGGACACTCCCTCTGATTCCCAGAATGTAGTGTCTGTGGGGTGGACAGGGAATTAACAGGTCATCACAATACAATGTGATGGGTGGAGAAAAGTGGGGCTCATGGGAGTCCACCAACCAAACCTGCGTATTCCAAGTCCAAGTGAGAATTGAGGGGTGAGAACAAATTATTTCCATGATAGTGGGAGAGGTGCTGTTCCAGGCAAGGGAGCAGCATAGTTAATGTCCAGGAGAAGAGAGAGAGTATGGCACAGTCCAGAAAGAACATGTTTGGCTGAGGGTGAATGTCTGGAAATAGGACTGTCATCACACTGTCCCAGTAAGTTTGGACTTTATCCAAGGGGCAATAGGGAGTCATTGAGTTTTCTAAGCAGAAGAGTGTCATGAATAGATTTCTTTTTGACATAGGTTACTGTCTACTGTATAGAAAAGGGGTTTTTGGAGCAAGAATGGAGACAGAATTAGGAGGCTACTGTGATCAAGCAGGCACTTACTGGTGGTAGCCTAAGCTGGAAGTGGCAGTGGAACTGGAAAGAAGTGGATGAAATCAAGAAATATTTAGAAGGTACATATGAAAGGATTTGGGAATTGGGAGAGAAGAAGAGTGGAAAGGATGGGGATAGGATGAAAGCTAGGTTTTAAGTTGGGCAACTGGGTGGACTTTCTATAATTTACTGGTAGAGGATAGAATAGCATAGCAGAGCACAGCATAGCATACATAAGGTCCAATATAAGGCACAGGTGTGAGAGAAACAGGTTTGATTCATGTTTTTAAATGATGTCTCTGGTTGCTCTTTGAATGGACTTAGCAGAGGTGATAAGAAATGGCTTTCTGGTACATAAATAGAACATGATTAATTTTATCTGAAAGCTAAAAGAAAGAGGAAAATCAACAATGTTTTAGTTTTCTGGTCTGGAAAATTTGGTAAATGGTGGCACAATTTGATGATACAGAAAAGGCTGAAAAATAAGAAGTTCTGAGGAAGAAGTAGGTTTACCATTTTTTGTATGGAAAAATATAATTAATAAGTCATAATAGAAGAATAAACCCTGTGTATCTCATACTCACAACTATAAAACTACTTTTTCCCCACCCTTTATTACACCTGAAAGGACTTCCATTTATCCCAATCATGATAACAAGTTGGTATTAGGATAGCCAGTCTGGAGATGCTTGGCTGAAGAGGTGAATGTGAGAGTGGCCAACATACATGTAATATGCAAAGCCAAAGGCCTGAATGAGAATGCCTATGGAATGAGTATAGAAAGAAAAGAGTCCAGAGCTGAGGCATAGTGCATTCCAACGCTTGGACAGCTGTGGAAGAGAAGAATCCTCTAAGGAGAATGGAATAGGGGTATGAAAACAAAGAAAAACTGTCCTAGGCACAGTGACTAAAGTGTCTGAGGAAGGACAGAGTGATGTACTACTGCCTCAAATGGTAAGGCCTGGGAACTGATCATTGGATCTGGAAAGGCAGAAGTCATTATTTACCTCAGCAGGTGGGTGTCAGTGGAAGGGTGGGGAGGAGAGCAGTAGAGGAAGTGAAATTGATGATGTAGGAGAGACATCATTTCAAGGATCAAGGCCTTCTGTATGGAAGACACCTAGACAGTGAGCTGCACTACTTAGGGAGAGTAGAACAAAAGAGCACTAGGAGAAACTGGGAAGGGAACTGATATCCAACAAAGGCACAGAGGAGAGGAGCCCACCGCACAGAGACAAGTGAGCATAGAGCTGAGAGGTGAGCAGGAGAATCCAAAAACAAGGAACTGAAAGAGGAGAGGGTTCCAAAGAGGGTGTGGCCAATGCTGTTTAGAAAAAAGCAGATGAAAAATTCAGTTGTGCCCAGTGGATTTAGGGGCAAGAAGTTTTTTGGTGACTTTAGCCAAAGCAGTTTCAGTGGAGTGATGGAGGAAGAAATCATGGGAGGTGAGGAAATAGAGGAAACAAGCACATAACACTCATTCTAGAATTTGGCTGAAACTGCCCTGGCTGGTGTGGCTCAGTGGGTTGATTGCTGGCCTGTGAACCAAAGGGTCATTGGTTCGATTCCCAGTTAGGGCACATGCCTGGGTTGCGGGCCAGGTCCTCAGTAGGGGCTGTGTGAGAGGCAACCACACAGTGATGTTTCTCTCCCTTTCTTTCTCCCTCCCTTCCCCTCTCTCTAAAAATAAATAAATAAAATCTTAAAAAAAAAGAATTTGGCTGAAACCTAGGAGAATGAGTGAGGTAGGGATGTGAGGTGGAGGGTTTTATTCTTTTTTTAAGACATAGAGACTGAGCATGGGTAAATGCTGAGTGGGAAGGAGAGAGAGAACATTAAAGACACAGGACAGAGATATTGTAATTGAAAAAAGGAGGTCCCGAAGATTTAAAGAGGACATCCAGAGTAAAGGCGATTAATTTTCCTGTATCAGGAGATGGAACATATTCTAGAGGAAGTTTGAAAGTGGAGACACTTGGAAAGCTTGTGACAGGAAGTTGAGAAATAAATGATTAATAAAGGGCTGGACTCACCTTTATTTGGAGACAAACCATGAATTTAAGAATGGAGGTGGTGGACTCCACTCTGGCTGACTTGTGCATTTTCTCAGGTGGGTTCTCCTTTGTGTTTGGTTAGTCAGCTGGATGGTCCCAACAAACAATTTTGTGGAAGATGGAGATGGAGGCTTAAAACTGCAATAGGCAAGCAGGAGTGGTGTGGAAGAAAATGCACCCAGGAAGATATGGATTTATCAAAAACTAACGTTTTGCCAGCACCTGCACAGTCATTTTGGAAGCTTACTTTTTGCATAAAACCGGAGTTTCTAGCCTTATGAAATATGAATAAAATTTGAAGAGGCAGCCCCCAAACATAGAGATCTAAGTGTGCCCATGCATGCACATCTTCAGTAAGTAGGCTTTCAGATCTCCCAGTGCAAATAATGATTTTCTTTTTTATTTTTTAGTGAAGGACACGACTCTCAAACCGGATGTTCTAGAACCTGTCAAGGACATCCTGGAAGTAGAACTTGGTAAGGTGGGCTGAATTATCAAACTTGGAAGCAAGTCTAAGTGTGATGTAAGAAAAAGAGAGTTAAATTCAAGTCAAATAGAATTGGGCACGAATCTTGACTCAGCCACTTATTAGTGCGGTGACCTTATAAGTCACTTAATCTTTCTAAGCCTCAGTTTTTAAATCTGTAAATAGGCAAAATAAAACTGACTCACAAGGTTACAATGAGAGATATAGGATAATATGTGTTAGGTGGCTGGTGCATTTGACATAGTCAATAGATTTTAGATTTGTTCTTACTCACCCCAGGAATAAGTGATTATGTATAATAAGTCCACAGGCTTGATTAGATCTATAAATTTAACCAATTTATCAAATTGAGTATAATTAAGCTTTAAAAATATGGCATTTGGTTTGGTCTTTGAGATAATTATAGGAGAATACTATAATCCCTACTCAATTAATTTGTTTTCCAAAGTAGTGCCTTCTTTTGGTAGGAGGGCAAAGTGACTTTCTTATAGTCCCCTTT
The DNA here is from genome assembly GCF_022682495.2 of Desmodus rotundus. NCBI lineage: Eukaryota > Metazoa > Chordata > Mammalia > Chiroptera > Phyllostomidae > Desmodus > Desmodus rotundus. The sequence continues at coordinate 94,716,304 of NC_071391.1, forward strand.
CATTTTGTCAACTTTAACAACATCTATCTAGTACCAAACAGCCAAATAAGAGCTGCATTATTAAAAATCAAGTGCTAGTCACTTCAATAAAATAAGTGTTCTTTTATTATTTTTTTAAATCACAAATAGGCCTTTTTATTTGTCACCATTAAATGTCTGAATTTAAAGAGATTCTTGGAGTGGGGGCTCATATCCATCAGCTCATTCAACTTTAGCACCTGTCTCATCCCCAGTAGCTTTTCCAGAACTTCTACCTTCACCATGAAGCTCCATGAGTTTTCCCAGTTCAAACTTGGGCTTCTTCAGCATTTTGACTTTTCTGACAAAGACATCATGAAGTGGATAGATAGATTGGCAGGCCTTTTCTATGTCTTTCCCAGTGCTGTCTGGGATCAGTTTATTGACCACTTCTTTCAAGTCATTTGTCTGCACCTCTCGGGTCATGATTTCCATCATCTTCTTCTGGATTTGGTGGACCTGTTGATGCTAAGCATAAGAGGTCTTCCGAATCTGATTGTTGTGTTTTTTAGTAAAACCAACACAGAATAAATGAAGCAAATACCCATCGGTGGTCTTGACATTAGCATGAGCTTCAGTCATGGTTTTTCAGTCATTCATTTTTTGACCATGGAGCCCATTTTGTCACGGGTAAGATCCATGTCATGGAAATTAGTCAGACAGTTTTTGCCCTGAACATTCTCAGTAATTAGCTTGAATTTTCTAAATTCAACTTCATCATTTTGCAGATCAGCTAGGCTCACTTCAAATACTCGGCCCTTCAGACCATCCGATGCGATTTTGGTTCCCTGAGTTCTCGTGACTAGTGTTTTTCCAATATTTCTTATGTTGAACATAGCTGGTGCTTTCACATCATACCAATCTTTCTTAGAAAATGGATCAACCACTTTCTTCTTTGCTCCCTTTTTGCCACCTTTTGTCAGGCGCTTGTTCTTGCCCATTGCCATGGTGCTGCTCAGAGAGCCAAAAGGGCAAAATAAGTTCTTTTAAACGTGAAAATATTTGACAGAAATGAGAAAATAGACATTATGGTAAAGGACCGCTAGGTGGCAGTATCAGTACACCCTGATTATAGAATTAACAAAATGGGCAACACAAGAATGGAAGTAGGAAAAAAGGGGAAAAATATTTAATTAAAAATAAAGTTTCATATGATCTCAGTGAATTTTAAAGTATTACTAGGGGACAAACATTATTAAGTTGCAAAGATGAGTTTTCAAATAGAATCCCTAACCATTTCATGGTTAAAATATTAAGTTTGAGGCAGAGCATATCTGGATATCCCTTATGAGAAAACAGGGAGAAAGAGAGTAGTGTGATAAAATACATTCACATCCATAGTGGATTGTCCAAAAAGCAGCTGAATGTCTAAGTGATTTCTTCTTTAAACTATACATTACAGTAAGCTCATGATTTTTTACTTAATATGCAAATATTGGTTAGAAAAATGTTCTTTAGTGACACACTTGATAATGCAATAACAGTGTTGGAAGACCAAGCTGGTTACTGAAACTTCATATTTTCTTGGTGTATATTCTCAAACCATATTGGAACCCTTAGTGCTATGACCGTACCAATCTTCATTTTAAGAACATATAGTCACATGTTTGAGATCTAAGTATTGCCCCCTAGAGACTAACATGGTTTCATTTGTTTCTGAATGAGAGAGAGGTATACATTTGGTTATTATTTCTGGCACAACTGTTTCACCTATAAACCGGTTGCAACAGGAAACAGTCTTCATGGGCTTCCTTCTTCTTTTCTGGGGCCCCTTCATTTTCAGGAAAGTCTTTGACTCTTAACTGCACAGCAAGATTTGGCTTTGAAAGGGACTTTAAACCTGTGATAAGGTGGTACAGCAAAGATTCTGACCAGGAGCTGGAAATCCCACCAACTGAGATGAGAAGGTAAGAAAGAAATTAGAGGACAATATTCTTTACAACCCACAGTAAATGCTTTCACCTTTGGAAACCTGTAAAATGTACACACAGAGGTGAACATACACACACACATTCACACACAGTTGATGGTGTAGCCACAAGCAATAACTAGAGGTGAAAATGAAAGTACGAAAGTGCATGTTAATTTTAAATGTGGAGGACAAATTCAGTTTACAACAGGGACATTAAATAAAATATTTAAGTTGCTTTAAAGCTCAATTCATAGCAACAGTTTGATGTGGCTGCTTTAAACATCAAACTAACAAGGAGACAGGCACACTGACCTAGGTTGCTTGAATAGAAGCAGCATGTCCAACAAAAACGGAAGAATGCTGCCCACCGTCCCCACTCCAACTCCCCATTTTCCTCAATGCCATCCATTCAGAGTATCCAAATATGCAGAGTCATTAACAATCTAGAAAGTATGAAATGAGGAAATGGTACAAGATTAAGGAGTCTGATCAAAAATTATGTGACATGAGGAATAGTTTAAGCAATGCAACCTAGGAAAGGAGACTCAGTAGTGGTATACGTCTTGAAGTGTTTGGAAGCTGATCTGTTTTATGAGAAACTAGACTGTTTATTGTTCTCAAGAGCACAGAACCCAGATTAGTGGCCAGAATTTACTGAGAAGACAATATGGCTCAATAAAATGGAAAATTCTAGCCATTCGGATCTATCCAACTCCTCATAAAGCTGGACTCTGGTCTTTGGAGGGTTAAGAGCTTGGATTCAATCTGTTAGGCATGTTGCTAAAAAATACAGTTCCTCATCTTTGTAAGATCTTTTTCAAAGTAATAGTCTATGGATTAAGCATACTTCTGATTTTTAAAACATTTTAATAAACCAATAAATATATTTTGATAGAATACAACACTACAAAAAAGTAAAGGACAGATTCTGGGAACAGTGATAAAATTTATCAAGAACTTCTAAAACCAGGACCGTTGGATCCTCTATTATCTGATATTGCATCAAAGTTAATAGTAATCAAGTATCACAAAGAGAGTATGTTCTGACTTCACATGGCCTTTGGTATGAAATTTTGTTTTCCACCTGTTGGAAATGTGACCCTGTGAGTTTCCATCATGCCACCTACAATCCACCTTGCAAGGTCCCTGTAAGGAGTGTATACAGTTGAGGTGATATGCTTATCACAGCTTCTAGCAGGTAAGAAGCATTCTGTGAAAAAAAAAAGTAGGTAGTATAGGCTCTAAGCAATACAGACTAATGTGAATGCATTATTCACATAAACACTATTCCTTAACATGAGTACAGACCAGAGATAGGCAACTTTAGACAATCCAAATTACGAATAAATGCCCAGACTCCCACTTCCTGGATGGGGTAGAATGGCACAGGCTGAAGAATCAGGTTGCTACATCCCAGTAGTGTGAACTAAGACTCACCTTCTGTGCCTGGTCTTCATTGATAACCAAGTTAGGATAATCATACCATTACCTTGTGGAATTTCTGTGAGGTGTGGAATGGAAAAGACCCAATACTCCTCCTTTTGTGCTCAGAAGACAGCTTGATACATAGTAAGACCTGCGTAGAAGTTAGTCACTTTTAATATTAAGTTATTGCTAGAATCCATTCTCAGGTGAAATTCTTAGAGAAAGGTCAGTTGAGGCCCACAAATAAATTATACCTTAGTGGTTAGAACAATGTTTAGCAGATTAAATATATATATTTTAATGAGCTCTTTCAACTGTATTATGTTCTTTTGACGTCACCTACTGTGTGATCCCATGGCTCTTCAGAAAGCCAGACTGTTTGCTATTTACATGAGTTCTGAACGCTGCAAATGGGTGTCACTTTATCTACTGAACTGGCATGATGTTTTTTCTCCTTTCCTAGTGTTAAAGCCACTTTTGAGGATGAAATCATCAAGTGTGTTGTCCACTTGAAAGAAGTTACTCAGAGTGATCTTCATAAGACATTCATTTGCTTTGCCCAGAATTCCATTGGGAACACTACCCAATCCATCCAATTGAAGGAAAAGAAAAGAGGTAAGCCTGGAACATTACTGCAGAATGCACACAACTGTTTTTATCTGAATGGAGAGGAATTTTCCTACATAAAAATGATGATGTTACCGAATAAAAATGGGGACTTGACTACTACCACCCAAGAGGCAAGCTCTAGAAGCAGAGACTAGTGAGGAAGGAAAGAGGTTTTTATTCAAATGCTGGATGATATGGGGACTCCCTGTTACAAAGCTCATCTCTTCTGTAAAACCCAGACAAAACCCAGCTGTCCTCAGCAAAACCAAAGTAAAAGGCAGCCACCAGAGTTTCTGCTTCATTTTAAAGTACTGTTCTTTGGAGCCTGAGGCAAGTGCTAAGTGGTCATCCAGATAGCTTAGCTTGTTTCCAGCTGCTGTCCAGCTTCAGGATCTCTCCTGGAGACTGTGTGTGGAACCAATGTGGCCTTGGCCATGTAGCTTCTAAGGCTTAAAATTCCAATGCTCCCAGGCCAGAGAGTGCATGAATGTGCCAGACGATGCTCCATCAGGTCAGGAAGAGAGAGACAGAGACAGAGACAGAGACAGAGACAGAGACAGAGAAACTCCCTCTTGGAGGTCATGGGCCATGTGACTGCTAAAACCACATGGCCTACGGAGAGGACAGGTCAGTACACCATCCAAGTGCAAGTCTCAAGTAGCAAGTAATGAGCAAGAGAGTGTTTATCTGTTCCCCTGGGTTTATATTAACTTTGGGTGTGGGATGGGTCAGGTGCTTTCTCAGAACGGCCAATTAACTTCTCAAAATTTTGCGTGTTTTGGGTAGATCCACTTCCCATCCAATCCCTTCTTTCCCTGAGCTACACTGACAGGCCTCTTTAGTCCAGCCCCTCGCCCTGCCACCATTTTAACTTCTATTGCACATGTGCCTGCCTTCCCTTAGTTCCCTCCCCCCCACCCCCCCCGCAATGTGGTACTGAAGGGGGGTAGGAGGTTTCTTTCCTCTGTTCAATGATCTTGCTAGCCTTGTGCATACTCAGTGTAAGAACCTATCCCTGCCACCATCATGGTTATGAAGGACACTCCTATGGCATTCTGTCAACTCCGCACTTCCCATTCTCTACTCTCTATATGAGGTGAGTTGCCCACACTGGAGCCTGCTGACAGAGAGCAACCGAATCAAAAGCCTAAATAAAATGACCCTGGAAACCTAACATGGCCTCTCAGGTAGTGCTGAGAGTGGCTTCAGTGGGAGGGGCAGGGCATCTGCAGCCAGGAGCAGAACTTCTGCATGGGGGCACAGGGGGCTAAATGTCCACAAGGCACATACTTGGTTACCTGGGGTATTTAGCCTCATGCCTGTGGGACCTGGCACGGTGCTACAAAACTCAATGTCCTAGCCATGACCCTAGGCAGTTCATGAAAGCATTACTCAAACCTCTGACCTCCATCCCCAGTCCCCAAGGAACATGGCTTGGTGCACGAGGGGCTCCCAGGTCCCATTCCCATAGCCTAACTCTATCTCCCACTGTGGTCCCTCCTGTTCCTCACCCTCAGCCCATTCCCAGAGGTCCAGACAGGCTGTCTATTGGTATCAGTGATTATAGCAATTAATATTTATTATGTAAGACAATGTTCTATTCACTTTGCTGCATTAACTCACTTAATACCTTGACCAAGGCCACACACAACAAGTTTCATATCAGTGATCCAGAGATGGTCTTCTTAACCAACATTTTGTGTATTGGGGTTATGTCAGAATAGCCTATTATTCATGCATTCATTCATTCATTCTACAAATACCTATGCATGCTCTATGCAATAGGTATTGTGCTAGGTCATAGGTCCCTTTCCTACTTTTCTTTTCTGGCTTCCAAATACAGAAAGCATGATGGCTGGGTATTGGAGAGTGAAGGTGTGAAAATGTAATTTTTCTCAGTGTCTATGTATGTAGAAGTGTATATGTATATCACAGATCATAACTTTTTAAAGCTGGAGTGGATGTTCCTGGTAAGGAATAGTTTCTAATTTTTTAAAGAAGATTCTCAGAGATGAAGTTGATATCATTTATTCATTCAACTGATAAATTATTTTAGAACAGATGATTGTGAAAGCCCATGAGGCAAATAAGACAAAATTTATGCCTGGTCCACAGTGGATTCTCTGTGAAGGTGTTTCATGAGTCAGGTGTCATGGAGGGTGCAAAAGTATACCAGACATAGTTCCTGGCCTCTGGAAGTTTAGACTTTAGTACGTAAGAACAATAATGGATGAAAATAATTTACAATATACAATGAGAGGGTTGTATATTGTAAATGTGTTGCAAATGTGTTGTGTAGAAGTTTATGGGGAAAATGAATAAAAATGGTTGTGATCAGTTTCCCAGGCCATGGCTGATCAGGAACTTCCCATTCCCCCAAGCTCTCTCCAGGTCATTGTAAGATAGTTCCCTGAAGATGTGATTTAAGGCATTTTGCATTCAAGAGAAATGCTTCCAATAGCAGTGATATTGATAAAATAATGGGACCAGAAAAGGCTTTGGGTGGGTCCACAGCATTGACCTGAGTAAAGTCTTGCCACAAAAATGTGGTTCTGCATTTGCTCATGGTTGCCATGTTTTCCCCAGTGGTGTTCCTGTACATCCTACTTGGCACCATCATGACCCTAGTAGGCATGTTGATGGCAACTGCTCTCCTCTTCATGTACTGGATTGAAATAGTGCTGCTGTACCGAACCTACCAGAACAAGGATGAGACACTTGGGGGTAAGGTGACTCCAACTTGGGTGTGACTTTTCCTCTCAGGACTGACTTAACAGAGGAACTCCAAAAATGGATTATCCCTGATGGATAAGGTCATGTTCCTCAGGCTTTGAGATTTCTTCCAGATCTGATGGTGTACACCTGGGAGGGCTGGGAGCAGATAGAGAAAGTCTCTTTTTATTCCAGTTACCAGGAACCTCACAAATGATGCTATTATCAGACATGGTGGACTTGAAAATAATCTCGCTGCTAACCAGCTTGAAGCAATATGGTAAATGACTTAACACCTCTGCGCCTTGGTTTCCCCTTTGATGAAATGGAATTGTAACCACAATTTCAATCTCAATGAATGCTGTGAGTGCTCATGGGGTTAAGACATCCTAAGCTTTTAGAACAGCATCTAGCATATAGTGAACACTCAGTACTACTATTATCTCATGAGTACCACGTGCTTACCAATCAAGTGTATTGGCTACTTGAATTGCCACAGCAATCCTAGAAGCCAAAAAGAAAGACCGTATGCCCCATATTGAACTGCGAGGCTATGTTAGAGCTTGGGACTTGGACCCAAGCAGTTTGACTTATAGCCCGCATTAGTTATTAGTTTGGTCAGCCTTATCTGAAAAATGAGGGACTTGAAATTGGTGGAAATATCCCCCAAATCGTGAAGTTCTGTAAGATGCAAGTCCCATACTATTAATGACGTGTCTGTCAGCTTTTCCATGACACAGGATAGTGATGTTTACTAATGTTTGCTTCTTCAGAACAGAATAGCTATTTCTGTGTTTTTCTAGTCCTGGAATCCCCTGAGGTTAGGATGTTTGCAGTTTTAGCAAATAACTCTGTTGCTTGGAAAGAGAAGAAGCTCCTCTGCTGGACTCCGGAGCTAATTCCTTATCTGACAGGCTTCTCCCACACAAGGAACTCAGTGAAAGTTCTCCTGTCTCTGGGGAAATGGGAGTCAAGAAATATGCCAGTCATACCTTCTTTTAGATTGGTGGTCTAAACCTTCTGGCGTCTCTGGGCCACACTGGAACAAGAGTTATCTTGGGCCAAACATTAAATACACAAACATTAATGAAAACAAAAAAAAATCTCATAATGTTTTAAGTAAATTTACAATTTTGTGTTGGGCTGCATTCATAGCCACTCAGGACTGCATGCAGCCTGTGGGCTGTGGGTTGGACACCCCTGTTTTAGACCAATTATTGAGAATACATACTAGAAATCTTTAAGCCAAGAGTGTTATTTATTTTTAAAGTTAGCTTTTTTGAATTAAGCCAAATATCTAATCAATGTCTAATCGTTTCCTTGGATAACTTCATACTTCTTTTACTAAAATGTTATTTATCTTTAGATTGTAGAGCTGGCACAGAAGAGTCAATCAACTGTGAAACATTTAAATATGCCCTTTCTCTTTTTACTTTGCACAGACACTAGAATTCTGACAGGAGCAGAACCTGGGTTTCAAGCACAATGATTCAGTGCCCTCTCTGCCCAATCTAATGTTATTCAGCAAAACTACTGTTTCCTTTGATGTTGATGATGAATACACAAAAGTTTAGAGAGACATAGAATGTCGCAATTTTGGAGGACCTAGTATGTTGTCTAGTACTTCCACTCTAATTTTATTACCAAGTAAATACAATCTTTTATTATTATAGAAAAATCCTAGTTTGCTGGACTTTCCCATAGATATGAAAGGAATTGAGTCAACTATAGTGTGTTACATATTTACCCACAAGTGTCCTTCTTTCTATTTGGGTAACCAGTAGCTTCCTAGAGTAGCCCCCTGGGCCTCCACTCCCTGGCACCTTCCTTTCTTGATTCCAGACCTTTTCCACTCTCTCTTCCTTTTATATTTCTGGCCTCTTCCACTAGGGCTCTTCTTAGGTCCACATTGAACAAGTGTAATTCTAAGCTGCACCAGCAGCCAGGGCTACTACTATTTTGTAACAATATTATTTTGCAGTCAGGGTGCAAGGTGCTGGAATATGAGCCAGGTGTGTCTAATTCTGAAGCCCATGAGTTAACTTTGGAGGTTTTCTACCGCTTTCAATGAGTTCTTTAGCATTTTCCCGTAATCAACGTTCATTTCTAATCATTTAGTCAATAGAGACATATGAGACCAAAAAATATTCTGAAATAAGTTCCATAAATATAGAGTCCCATTTAGAAAGGAGGGTAAAGGATATTTATCTTGTGCCTGCTATGAGCCAGACCCCAAGCTTGTCATATACATTATCTCCAGCATCCTTGAAATGAGCCTGCTGGGTAGTTATCATTGCCTCATTTCACACATAGCATTCAAGCAGAGGTATATGTGCCATCAGCTCTCTAACGGGCAGGGTGCTGGGTGTCAGCAGTGCTTTGCTAACTGGATATCATGCTTTGATGGAGTAAACTTTTCTTTGATGTGCAGTGAATGAGACAGCAACACTGCAGATGCAAGGAAAGCTCAGAGGAATCTCCGAGTGCTTGTGATTTATCACAGAAGGCCCCAGCTGTCGGATCTGACATCAGTGGAACTGCAGAAGTTCTTCAGAAATCAGAATTTGATTCTAATTTCTGGGAAGACAATAAATTCCACTCAGCAGTGTGATTTTGAAATGGACTCAGCTGCTGTTTTTAATTTTTTTTAAATCAATTCAGTAATGAGCCCGACTCTTAATTCTCACCCATTTATCATATATTTCAAGCACGCGTACATATACCATGACAGCACAAAATCTGTAAATGGCATAGATTTTTTATCATTTCTCTTCTTCAGATAAAAAGGAATTTGATGCTTTCATCTCTTATGCGAAATGGACCTCTTTTGAGAGTGAAACCACTTCATCTGTGAATGAGGAAAAGTTGGCCCTGAATCTATTCCCTGAAGTTTTGGAAAACAAATATGGATACACCTTGTGTTTGTTTGAAAGAGATGTGGCTCCAGGAGGAGGTAGGTCCTGCATGCCAGGAGAAAGTATAAAACAAAAGGGCCAGTTAAATGCAAGTACGCTCTAAGTTTTCCTGTCACTCTTTCTGTTGGGATATACATTTTCTGGAAGGTTTCATGAGCTTAGAACTTTTTTGACAATGATACAGAAAAATATGTGTTGCAGAGACCTCTTCCATCACCTAAAATATCCACCTTCAGAAGAAAAGACAATATCAGGCCATAGGGAGGGTTTCTAGGACAAAGGTGTATTTCCTGGTTCTTCATCAGGAAGTCACCTGTCCTTCCAAACAAAGTGGTCCCTCTGCATTCTGGGACTCTGTCTGCAACAAACCTCAACACTGGATCAAGCAGGCTCTTTGAGCCTGGGCCCAGGCCTGGCCTTGTATCAGATGTGTAGACATCATCCCCTCCTGATGACCTCTTGTGCCTCCGCTACCTCGGATACTTCACCTAGGAATCTGAACGTTCCATTGCCCTTTGTTTCCCCAGCCTACCTTGTTCCAACAAGCTTTGCTCCTAGAGGAGTTGATAATTTGAGGACACAGAACATAAGGGAGAACTGTAAAATTGGGAGTCACTAGACATTAGAGTGGTAAAACTATTGGTAAAGTTGATATAGAGAATGTGCTGTAGTCAACCATGTTTCTTTCCTACTTCCATGAGTGTCTGTGGCAAGGAACCCTCTGGGCAAATGTGGGACAGTCAGGATTATTGTGATTCGAGGTTTAACAACAACAGTTGCAATTAATTTAATTCTTTATTTCCAGTGTATGCAGAAGACATTGTAAGCATTATTAAGAAAAGTAGAAGAGGAATATTTATCTTAAGCCCCAACTATGTCAACGGACCCAGTGTCTTTGAACTACAAGCAGCAGTGAATCTTGCTTTGGATGATCAAACACTGAAACTCATTTTAATTAAGTTCTGTTCCTTCCAAGAGCCAGAGTCTCTACCTCATCTTGTGAGAAAAGCTCTCCGGGTTTTGCCCACAGTCACTTGGAGAGGCTTAAAATCAGTGTCTCCCAATTCTAGGTTCTGGACTCAAATGCGCTACCACATGCCTGTGAAAAACTCTAAAGGATTCACATGGAACTATCTCAGAATTATTTCAAGAATTTTTTTCACTGGTAAGACTCAGTAAAACAGAAACCACTAGGAGGAGCTCCCAGCCCAGGGAATGGGGAGCTGGGCCCTGAACCACCTCCCTCCAGTCCTGGAGAGCAGAGATGTTGATAGACAGAACATATAGCATGGATCTGGCTGATCTAAAATAGAAGGTGTTTTGCCAGCCCTGAGTGAGTGTGATAGGTACTGGGATAACAATGAAGCTGTGGTTAGGGCCTCTGATTTCCTAGACTGGACAGGCACTCTCACACATTCAGCATACACCTCCCTAAGACTTTCTTAGTGGTCAACAAAATCAACAGATGCATTCACTTTTACTTTGTGGCTATAGACTATCATGTCTGCTATGTATTGTACATGTAAATTTATATATATTTGCAATAAAATAAATATTATTTTATTAGAAACAATTGATTTATACTTTGTCAAACCTTTTCTGTAAAGAAGACAATTCTTACTCCATGTTCACCCATTAACTCTGGAGCACAGAAAACAAGTAAGAAAGGCAAAGATCAGGGAATGAGGAGCACAGAAGGCCACACTTAGTTTTTACTGTTACTGTGGGAAGTGACACCTCTGGGCAGATGGATTGGAGGAAGGAGCCCTTTCCATTCAGCTGATGCACCCTGTGCCAGGACACGAGTCTTGGGGAGTGAAGTAGGGATATCTTAAGCTTCTCCTTGCCCCCTGGGCCTTTGTGCAGAACCTGAAGTACAAAACCTTGCTCTGGGCCAATGGAACTAGGGACCCTCTAGGCCAAAATGAGAACCAATGAATAGACTAGCAGCTGCATACAAAGTGGAAAGGCAGTGGCAAGAGTTACCTGCCAAGATGAGTATGAGAACCAAATTTGCACACTGGTTAAAAGATAGCAATAACGGAGCTTTAACAAAGCTTCTGTCTGAACCCTTTGCCCATTGAAGTTGACACTTCTTATATGTGCTTCCTGACCTATGATCTCAGCTGAAGTTCTCTTGGGTAATGGATGATTTGATGGAAGACCAAGCAGTTCCTGATAGACAAGAATTTCATTCTCATAAATTTGTTCTCTTTCTGAGGGTTCAAATAGTGTTGTAGTCACATATGAATGTAAAACCTTTATGCTTTCTCATTACTGATGGAATGGGATGATTCATTTTAGTGATAAGGAAAAGCAGCTTCTGGACTTATTTACATGTAATGTGTCACATCCACTGTATAAATGTGACCCAGGTTTGGAGTGACTAAAATTCATTGTCATCTGGCCACTGATTGCAGCCTGTGTGAAATGCTCTCAAGTTCTTTTTTCATGGAGGAGCCCACATCATAAAAACCATTGTGGCTTTGGCACCAAGTAGTATCCTTGTTGGGAATTCCAGTGATAAAGTTAAAGATGAGTTAAAGAGTATATATTATTCCTGCAGGAAGTTTCTTGTGGGAAGGCTCATTGTAGGGTCTCAGTGGGGAAAAACCTACATTGTCATTGTGACTTTGTGTTATGGGGAAGGCCAGAATGCCTATTTTTCCTACCCAAAGCTCTCCGGGATCTAAGACTCATATGCCTCTAATGGTCAGTCTATCTAGGTTTATTTTATCCTAAAATAAATATTGGTCTAGAGTTCTGTTCTGAGCTTAACAGAAACCCAAACTGAGTCTCTGGTTTGTATGTATACATACACACAAAGAATTATCTTGGTCTAACATTACAGAATACACTCTTTCCAAGTTAGTAGGTACACTGAAGATGACAAATCCAGGACAAATGTTTATTTACATTTTTTACATCTAAATTAATCAATACAAAGTGGACAACCAAAACAAATTTTCTATGTATAGGAGAATGATGGTAATTAAACAATTAAATTCAGTGAATACAATGTGAAAGAGGTATTATTTTCCACAAGCCCTTCTAGATAAGGTGGTGCTATTATCTGGTTCACACTTGTTTTTCAAGTATAATTTTCATAGACCAAGTGAATTACTCACTCTGACAATGTGTTCTAGTTTGGATGATAGTCACCCTACCTCTAACATAGTAGAATACTCCTTACTGTCCCTGGATAGTTTCACAGATAGCAGATATCACAGTTCTCTTGGTCTCTTCTGGGCTTTAATACCTATGTTTACTATCTGTATTATTTTCAGATCACAGTTGGAATAAGCATATACTACCTTACCTTCTCTACTCATTCTAGCTATAAAACCTAGAAAAAATGCATAGAAAATCATTGTGAGCATTATAAAAATAAATAGAAGCAGGAAGATTGGAGAAGCCAAGAATTCAAAGTCACATAGTTTTAATTTTCTCCAATACTTCCTGGCTTAGACTCAGTGTAGTCTGAAACCCAGAAGTGAACATTAATGATAATAGAAAGAGTTCCAGAAGTTCTCTAATTCTGCATTGAATGCTGGGAAAAAATGTTTCCTAACACTCCCACAGTTTTTCCTCTCTCATTTGCTTCCTAGCCCCTGTGCAATTCTGTGATGGTGGCAGTTGTACCAGCAAAAACTCAAGAGCCTACATTTGTGAGGAAGGCAAATTGGCCATTGTGATGAAAGGAGCTGTGGTCCGAAATAAGTCTTACAAATTTCTATTGATTTTTTCCCTCTCTGTCCTCTTATCACTTGGCTGCGGAGATGGAAGAAGTTGTGGAAAGTGCACTTCACAGTGGAGTATATAAAACACCAATGCACTGGCCAGAAGGGAAATATAGGAAGCTTATGAATCCAGAAAGTACCATGGAGATTGCAGACAAAGGGGAGGTCAGGAAAGCAAGCCAATAATGTTGTTTCCAAACTCCCAAGCTCATCCTTCTACTGTACATGCATGAATCTAACATTAAATAGAATACCGTAAGCTTTGAGCATAAGACAGACCACTTCTTAAGTTCCAGACTGGCCAATGCAAGGTGCATATATGGAGCCAGTCTAAGTAAAATGGAAAGATAGTAAAACAAGACTGACTTTGAAATCACAAGGCTAGTTATAACTTGGGGCTTGAATCAACTGGGTCAACTGCCTGCTAAAAATTAAAGAAAAAAAAAAAAAAGCATTCTTCATAGTATGTCAACAAGATCCAGAGTTGCATAACAAAATATTTAAAGTATTCAGAATACAACCCATTGAAAGCAAAAATTTTAACATTTTTCTGACAGGATTTTCAAGGTAGGTAGATGTAATAATATTAGTCAACTACAATATAAAGGAAGGAGTGTAAGTATATATGTATACCACTTGAAGTAGCAAAATATTGATTCTAAGTAGAAAGTGAAAACATATAATTATATTTTAATCCTGTGTGCAGCCATTAAAACAAATAAAATACATTGTTAAAAATGATAAATTAAAATGGAATAATACAAATGGTCAAATATCCCAAAAGTAGGAAAGAAAATGAAAATAAGGGAACAAAAAAACTGAGGAATAAACAGAAATCAAATAATAAAATGGTAGATGTAAATTTTAAAAATATCAATAATTACAGCAAATGTAACATGTATGAGAATAGTATTCAAAACACCAAGAGTATTAGAAAATATTTTTAAAAACTGACCTACCTACAATCCCTCTACAATAAACATATTTCAAATATGATGATATAGGTAGGTTAAAAGTTAAAGATTCCTTACAAATATATTATGTGAACATGAATTTAAAGGAAAATTAAAGTACCTATATTAACATCAGCTTAACCAAACTTTAGAGTAAAGAAAATTACCAGGGATGAAGATGATATCACATGAAACAAAACAATACATTTGCAAGAAGACATATAATCACAAATGTGTATGCACCAAACAACAGATTCAAAACACATAAAGAAAAAACTGACAGAACTAAAAGTAGAAATAGACAAGCCCACACTCGTAGATACAAATGTTAATATTCTTCTCTCAGATATTGATAAAATTAATAAACAAATTCAACAATGATATAGATGAACTGAACAATACTACTTAATTCTTAATTGGTGGATCTACCAGACAATATAGAACATTCCACCCAATAACAGAAAAATACATATAGAAAATTATCTATGAATTTTCTTACCAACATCCTAGGTTATAAAACAAATATTAACAAAAATAAAATAATTATATGAAGTAGGTTCTCTATTTATAACATTTACAATAGAAATTAATAACAGAAAGATGACAGAAAAAACTCAAAACACTTGAAAATTAAACAGCACATTACTAATAATCTCTGAGTAAAAGAGGGAGTTTCAAGGGAAATTAAATAATACTTTGAACTTAAAAAATACAACATATCAAAATTTGTAAGATGAGGTGAAAGTCATATGGGCAACTATATAATGTTAAGCACTTATATTAGAAAATAAAAATATCTCAATAATCTAAACTCCCGTTTAGAAAGTAGAAATATAAAAATAATAAAGATAAGAGCAGAAATTGGTTATGTTAAACACAGGAAAATGATAGAGAAAATTAACAACAAAAGTTTGTTTCTCCAAAAGAAACAAAATTGATAAGTATTGCCGTAGTTCTCTTTAGCCACACAGAAGTTTTTTATATTCATTTCTTTATTTTTCCTTCATGTATTTTTCTTTTTTTTTATTACTGTTCCACTACAGTTGTCTCTGTTTTTGAACTACCACTCTCCCCTGCCCCACCTAACCCCACCTTGCTCCCTTAAGCCTTCCATCTTTTATCTTTGTCCATGGGTCCTTTATACATGTTCCTTGACTTGACCCTTCCCCTTCTTCCCCCATTATTCCCTACCTCAACCCCCTCTAGTTATTATCAGTTTCTTCTTTGTTTCCATGTCTCTGGTTCTATTTTGCTTGCTTGTTTGATTTGTTGATTAGGATCCACGTATAGGTAAGATCATATGGTATTTGTCTTTACTGACTGGCTAATTTCACTTAGCATAATGCTCTCCAGTTCCATCCATGCTCTTGTGAAGGGTAGGAGCTCCTTTCTTTCTGCTCCATAGTATCCTATTGTGTAAATGTACCACAGTTTTTTTGATTCAGTCATTTATTGATGGGCACCTAGGTTGCTTCCTGCACTTGGCTATTGTAAATTGTGCTGCTATGAAGTTTGGGGTGCATAGATTCTTTTGAATTTGTGTTTCAGGATTCTTAGGGTATAATCTCAACGGGGGAATTGCTGGGTCAAAAGGTAGTTCCGTCTTTAGTTTTTTGAGGAAATTCCATACTGTTTTCCACAGTGGCTGCACCAGTCTGCATTCCCACCAACTATGTACTAGGGTTTCCTTTTCTCCACAACCTCAATAGTGCTCCTTGTTCCTTGATTTGGTTATGATGACCATTCTGATCAATGTGAAGTGGCATATCATTATGGTTTCAATTTGCATCTGTCTGATGGCTAGCGATGCTAAGCATACTTTCATATGTCTCTGGGCCCTCTGTATGTCCTCCTTGGAGAAGTGTTCATTTACATCCTTTGCCCATTTTTTAAATTGGTTTGTTTGTCTTCCTGAGTTGGAGTAATGTAAATTCTTTATATATTTTGGAGATCAAACCCTTGTCCAAGGTATCACTGGAAAATATATTTTCCCATATGGTTAGTAAAAAAAGCCACATAGATCAATGGAACATAATGGAACAGACTAGTGGTGCTCAGCATCTTTTCATATGTCTCTGTATGTCCTCCTTGGAGAAGGGTCTGTTCAGGTCCTTTCCCCATTTATAATTGAATTGTTTGTCTTCCTGGAGTTGTGTGAGGTCTTTATATATTTTGGAGATCAAACCCTTGTCCAA
This sequence comes from Desmodus rotundus, assembly GCF_022682495.2. Taxonomy (NCBI): domain Eukaryota; kingdom Metazoa; phylum Chordata; class Mammalia; order Chiroptera; family Phyllostomidae; genus Desmodus; species Desmodus rotundus. Next base: position 94,732,783 of record NC_071391.1, read on the forward strand.
GGTATTATTTGCAAATACATTTTCCCATACACTTAGTTCCTTTTCATTCTGCTGGTATTTTCTTTAGCCATGCAGAAGCTTTTTATTTTGATGAGATACCATTTGCTTCTTCTTTCCCTTATGTTCCTTGCTCTAGGGTACACATCAGTGAAAATATTGCTGCTTGAAATATCTAGATTTTCCTGCCTATGTTCTCCTCTAGGACTTCTATGGTAGCATGAAATATATTTAAGTCTTTTATCTATTTTGATTTTATTGTTTTGTATGACATAGGTTGGTGGTTGAGCTTTGCATTTTTAATGCAGCTATCCAGATCTCCCAACATCATTTGTTGAAGATATTATTTTTACTCCCTTTTATGCTTCTGTCCCCTTTGTCCAATATTAATTGACCATAGAGACTTGGGTTAGTTTCTGGGCTCTCTTTTCTGTTCCATTGATCTATGTGTGTCTTCTTATGCCAGTACCATAATGTTTTTTTAAAATTTATTTTTATTTATTTATTTTTTTAAAATTTTTTATTGTTATTCAATTACAGTTGTATGCCTTTTCTCCCCATCCCTCCACCCCACCCCAGCTGAACCCACCTCCCTCCCTCACCTCCACCCTCCCCCTTGGTTTTGTCCATGTGTCCTTTATACTAGTTCCTGCAGTACCATAATGTTTTGATTAAGTGGCCTTATAATATAGTTTGATGTCAGGTATTGTGATTCCCTCCTACTTTGTTCTTTTTTTAAAAAAATTGCTATAGCTATTTGGGGTCATTTATGGTTCCATATAAATTTTGAAATGTTTGTTCTATATCTGTGAGGTACATCATTGGTATTTTAATAGGAAGTATGTTCAATATATGAATTGCTTTTGGTAATATGGACATTTTGATGATGTTAATTCTTCAATTCAATGAACACAGTATACACTTCCATTTATTTGTGTCTTCATTAATTTCTTTCTTTAGTGTTGTGTAGTTTTCTGAGTACAGGTCTCTTACCTGTGCTCATTGGTTAGATTTATCCATGTACATTATTTTTCATGTTGCTTTAGCTAATGGGATTTTTTCCTGACTTCTGTTTCTGATATTTTGTTGGTGTACAAAAATGCCTTCAATTTCTGAGTATTGACTTTCTACCTGGATGCTTTGCCAAATTCACTTATTAGCTCAAGTAGTTTTTGGGTGGAGTCTATAGGGTTTTCTATGTACACTATCATGTCATCTCTGAACAGTATCAGTTTTACTTCCACCTTTTCAATTTGGATGCCTTTTTATTTCTTTTTCTTTTCTGACCACTGTGGCTAAGACCTCCAATACTATGTTGAATAGAAGTGATAGAAGGGGACATCCTTGTCTTGTTCCTGATCTTAATGGGAAAGCTTTTAGTTTTTGCCCATTGAGTATGATGTTGGGTTTTCATATATGGCCTTTATTATGTTGAGGAATGCTCCCTCTACTCCTACTTTGCTTTAGTGTTTTAGTCATGAATGGGTGCTGTACTCTATCAAATGTTTTATTAGTATCTATTGAAAAAATCATGTGATTTTTGTCTTTTTTTCTGTTTGTCTTTTTTTCCCTGGGCTCTCTATTCTGTTCCATTGATCTATGTGGCTTTTTTACTAACCATATGGGAAAGTATATTTTCCAGTGATACTTTGGACAAGGGTTTGATCTCCAAAATATATAAAGAACTTACATTACTCCAACTCAGGAAGACAAACAATCCAATTTAAAAAATGGGCAAAGGATGTAAACGGACACTTCTCCAAGGAGGACATACAGAGGGCCCAGAGACATATGAAAGTATGCTTAGCATCGCTAGCCATCAGACAGATGCAAATTGAAACCATAATGATATGCCACTTCACATTGATCAGAATGGTCATCATAACCAAATCAAGGAACAAGGAGCACTATTGAGGTTGTGGAGAAAAGGAAACCCTAGTACATAGTTGGTGGGAATGCAGACTGGTGCAGCCACTGTGGAAAACAGTATGGAATTTCCTCAAAAAACTAAAGACGGAACTACCTTTTGACCCAGCAATTCCCCCGTTGAGATTATACCCTAAGAATCCTGAAACACAAATTCAAAAGAATCTATGCACCCCAAACTTCATAGCAGCACAATTTACAATAGCCAAGTGCAGGAAGCAACCTAGGTGCCCATCAATAAATGACTGAATCAAAAAAACTGTGGTACATTTACACAATAGAATACTATGGAGCAGAAAGAAAGAAGGAGCTCCTACCCTTCACAAGAGCATGGATGGAACTGGAGAGCATTATGCTAAGTGAAATTAGCCAGTCAGTAAAGACAAATACCATATGATCTTACCTATACGTGGATCCTAATCAACAAATCAAACAAGCAAGCAAAATAGAACCAGAGACATGGAAACAAAGAAGAAACTGATAATAACTAGAGGGGGTTGGGGTAGGGAATAATGGGGGAAGAAGGGGAAGGGTCAAGTCAAGGAACATGTATAAAAGATCCATGGACAAAGTCAAAGTGGGTAAGGATTGAGGGTGGGAGGTGGGTGTAAGTGGAGTGGGGGATAGTGGTGTGGGGAAAATGGATACTGTACTTGAACAATAAAAACATAAGAAAGAAAAAATTGATAAATTTCTAGCAAGTCTCACTAAGAAAATAAGTGAGAAGACACAAATCACCAATATTAAGAATGAAAAAAATTGATAACACTACAGACCCTGCATTTCTTTAAAAAGATAATAAGGGAATATTTTGGATAACTATATGAACACGTATTTGGCAACTTAAATAAAATAAACAAATTATCAAAAATCATAATGTATCAAAGTACACATAAGGTAAAATAGATAATCTGAATTGTGCATAACTAACAAAAAAGTTGAATATATGGTAAAAGTTTCCAAAAAGAATCTTCACACCCCTCTGTTTCCCTGGCTATTTCTACCAAACATTTAAATTGAAAAAAAATTAACTCTGGTTCTACAAAATTTCTTTCAGAAAATAGAAGATGAGGAAACATTTCCAAAGTTATTTAATGTGACCAGAAATTTTCTTATACCAAAACCAAAGTATCAGAGAAGAAAACTGCAGACCAGCGTTCTTTATAAACATTGACAAAAATATTAACAAATTGAATCCAGCACTATGTAAATATAATAATAAACTATAACCAAGTCGAATTTATCCTAGGTATGTGAGACTAGTTGAATACATTCTTTTTCAGTGTAGTGCTCTATATTAACAGACTAAAGAAGAAAAATCAGATGATCTTATCAAGCAATTCTAGAAATCACTGTCCATTCATCTTTAACACTCTCAGCAGTCTGGAACAGAAGGTAACTTACCATGACAAAGGGTTCTACCAAAGAAACAAACAAAACTTTCAGCTAAAATCACACTGATGGTGAAAAACTATGCTTTTCACATAAGATTTGGAACAAAGCAAGAATGCTTGCTCTCAATTCAAATTTATACTAAAAGTCTCCAGCTGTGCAATAAGGCAATAAAAATAAATTAAATGTATGCAATTTGGAAAGGAAGAAATAAAACAGTCCTTCTTCCTGACATGATTTTCTAAATAGAAAACTCGAGAAAGCTATAAAAAAATTCCTAGGACTACTAAGTAACTTTAGCTACATCTCAGAATATAATATTAACATGCAAAAACCAAATATATCTGTCTCTAGCAATCATCAGTTGAAAACCAAACATTGAAAAGCATTTCCAATAGCTGCAAAAAAGAAAAAAAAAGTGTTACTGAGGTATAAGTCAACAGAACATAAGAATGTTCTATGTGCTGAAAACTACAAAGTATCTATAAAAGAAATCAAAGAACAATTAAATTAATGGAGAGGCATAGATGTCCATTGACACAAAGGTTTAATGTAATCTGAAATCCATAATTCTTTAAAAAACTGATTTAGAAGTTTAACATAATTCCAGTCAGTATACCAGTATCCAAGAAGAATTTTTGGTAGAGATAGGCAAACTGATTCTAAAATGTATATGAAGGGTATAAGCTCCTTCTTTCTCTCTGCTGCATAGAATTCGATTGTGTAAATGTACCATAATTTTTTGATCCACTCATTTGCTGATGGACACTTAGGTTTCTTCCAGTACTTGGCTATTGTAAATTGTGCTGCTATGAACATTGGGGTGCATAGGTTCTTTTGGAAGGGTGTTTCAGGGTTCTTAGGGTATAATCCCAGCAGCGGAATTGCTGGGCCAAACTGGAACATAATGAACAAAAGAAAAAAGCAAAGAAAATATAACCAGAGACATTGAAATTAAGAACATTGTAACAATAGCCACAGGGGAGTGGGGAGGGGATAGTTGGGAGAGGGGTCTATAGGAGCTACTATAAAGGACACAAGGACAAAATCAAGGGGGAGGGTAGAGGTTGGGGAGGGAGGTGGGACTGGCTGGGGTGGGGTGGAGGGAAGGGGAGAAAATGCAGACAATTGTAACTGAATAAAAATAAATAAATTAATTTTTTAAAAAATGTATATGAAAACACAGGATTCACAAGTGAAAAAATACATCCACACAAATATGACCTATTGATTCTTTTTTAAAAAATGTCTGGCTATTCTTATTTTTATTTATTATTCTTGTAAATTTTATTAGATAACAAACTAAAATGATATGCAATAATCTTGTAAAAACAAGTACATTAAAACTCTAAAGCCAAATGAGTTTTAATTCCTTTAAAGTGGTTCTTATTAGACACCAGACACATACTATAGCAGCATTTTTTATAATACTAAACATTTTTGTTACCAGGAATTACCTGTCAGGCAGTTTTGTTAAGACCTCATCAGTAGAAAATTAATTTCACTTTAATGTAATTGTTTTCTTTATTCCAAATTTAATTGGGTAGTTTAGTCACAAACTTTCTTTACTAACTTGGCTCCAAATTGCTTTTGATTTATCACCAGTAAGAGTGTTTATTTAAAATAATGTGCAATAGTGTCAACAATAAGAATAAAGAAAAAAAATAAAATAATGTGCCACAGGCTCATAATTCCAAGGAGAATCAATGGCAGCAAATTCAGAATAAATATACCATTTTCTAAATACCATTTTCTTTTTTTCTTTTTTTAAAATTTTTTATTGTTATTCAATTACAATTGTATGCATTTTCTCCCCATCCCTCTACCCCACTCCAGCCGAACCCACCTCTCTCCCCCACCTCTACCCTCCCCCTTGATTTTGTCCTTGTGTCCTTTATAGTAGCTCCTGTAAACCCCTCTACCCACTATCCCCTCCCTGCTCCCCTGTGGCTATTGTTACATTGTTCTTAATTTCAATGTCTCTGATTATATTTTGTTTGCTTTTTTCTTTTGTTGATTATGTTCCAGTTAAAGGTGAGATCAGGAGCTTATACCCTTTGCAACAGCATGGATGGAACTGGAGAGCATTATGCTAAGTGAAATAAGCCAGGTGGTGAGGGACAAATACCATACGACCTACTGATTCTTAAAAACTTTCAAACACAATTCAATAGAGAAAGGATAAAATCTTAAGCAAATGATGTTGGATTAATTGGATGTACATAGGTAATAATGTGAACTTCATGCCTTCTACAAATATTAACTCAAAATGGACCATAGATGTAAATGTAAAAAATCCTAAACCTATAAAACTTTTAGAAGAAAACATGACCTAATACTAGGCAAAGAGTTCTTAGATATGATATTGAGCATAATCTATAATAAGCAGATAGATAAATTGGACTTCATCAAAATTAAAAACTTTTATTCTGAGAAATACTATTAAAAATAGGAAAGTAAACTTAAATCTGTAGAAAATATTTGCAAATCACATATACAACAAAAGTCTTGTATCTAGAAAATATAAAGATTTTTCTAAATTTGATAATGAAAAGCAAACTACTCAATTAGAAAAGGAGCAAAAAACTTGAATAGATAATTCAGTGATTAGAATATATATAAATAAGCACATGACAAAATGTGAAACATTATTATCTACAGAAAATGTAAATTAAAACTACAAACCGAAGTGACCAAAAAAACCCAAACAAAAACGAACAAAGAAAACAATGAAAAGAACAGGAAACTGACAATACCAAATGTCAATGATGATATGGAGCACCTGGAATACTCATGCACTTCTAGTGGGAATGCACATGGCACATAAATCTGCAAAATAGCTGAACAATTCATTATAAAATGAAATATCCATTTATAATATATATCCAAGTAATCCCGTTCATAGATAATTACCCCAGAGAAATCAAAACTTACATGTGTACACACACTCATGACTTGTATGTGCATGTTTATATCAACTCTATTTATAATCATCAATATTTAAAAAGTAACTCAATGACCTTCAACTGGTATATATCAGTTTGGGTCCAGTCAGGAGTAAAAAACCACACAGTAATTAAAAATTTTAATATAAATAATTATTTGGCTATAAGAGAGTGACTCTAAATATGTGAATAGAACTTCAAAGAGTACATTTGGGCTGAAAGAGAGTGCAAAGGGAAACTTAGAAGGGGTTTGTTCATCAGTCAGGGCTGCAGATGTTGTTGGAGAATGTGTGGTGCGGCCCAATGAGTGGCAAGTTCTCCTGGTTGCCGAGGACATACCTAGTCTCCAGCTGCTGAAAGCAGCTTGCAAAGCTCCAGAACATGACAAAACATGTCTGGTGCATAGACTTGAAGCATGAACTAGGGAATGGGTATGGAGAGGGCTCTGGAGCACAGGGCATCCACATCATGAGAACTTCAGGACACGAAGTTTTATTGTGCAGATGAGCTGCAGCTGATGTGGAGGTGCACGGGGGCAGGCGGAGCGCCACTATGGGTAGGAAGCTTGGAGTTCAGTGTCCATGCCAAGAGGTTGCAGTAAGGTGATAACCTAACTCAGGCCAGGACTGCAAAGGTTGCTGAAAGACTGCTCCCTCTAGGTATACAACTTAGGCAGGGCACCAAGAGGTATCTTCACACACCCATGCAGCTGATTGACAATGCAGCAGGAACAAGAAAAAATAGAAAGCAATTCCCCTACAGCTTCCTCTACTGATGAAGCTTAACATTACACTCACTGTAAAGAATAACTGCTTCAAAAATCCAGTCCATTATTTGGAGCAGTTACTGGATAGTGAATTCTGGGCTCAAAGGTAATAAAATAACTAGCACAGTCTAAATCAATCATTAAATAGTTATACATGAAAAAATTAAACACTTCTCAGTATTCAATAAAGAATACACTACTGACATACACAACAATGTGGATAAATCTTGATGAGTTATGTTGAGTAAAAAATAATCTCAAAAGGTTACATTTTTCTGCTTATATACATTTTTTTTAAAGGCAAAACTGTTGCAGAGGAGAAATCTGTGGTTTCCGTGGGTTAGGAATGGAGGAAGGTGTGACAAATGGACACACAAAGGGAGAGCACTAACCTGATTGTCTTGGTGATTATGTGAACCAACAGTAGGTTTACAGTTGTTTATATGGAAAATAATACAATAATTAATAAATAATCATACAAGAATAAACTTAGTATTTAACATACTCACAATTGTAAATGTACTTTTGCCCCACTCTGTATATATGTGTTAAAATTCATACAGCCAGCATTGACTGGTGTGACTTCATTGGCTGGGTGTAATCCTGCAAAGCTAAAAGTTGCCGGTCCAATTTCTGATTAGGGCACATGCCTGGGTTGCAAGTCAAGTCCCTGGACAGAGCACAAAGTAGACGCAACGGCTTGGAGTTTCTCACTTACTTCAATGTGTCTCTCTCTGTGTCTTTTTCTCTCCCTTCCCCTCTCTCTAAAAATAAATAAATAAAATCTTAAAAAATTCATACAACCATACAGCAAAAAGGCCAATTCTATTAAGTGCTAATTAAAAAATAAATGTTTAAAGTCAGTCCAATCTATTATCAAAAATTCAATCTCTAATCCAGTTGAAACTTCTCCCGTTACCCTAGTGGAAACCCATGTGCAATTCTGCAGGTCAGCAATGGGACAGGAGTGTGTGGCCTGCTTTTCTCTCCTGTGTGGCTCTGCCTTTTCTTTGTTGAGTTTAGAAGGAGGAGGGACTAGTGGAGAAGGAAGAAAGAACTTTTAATTTGGATGGTGCTATATGAAATTATTTCTCTCTCTCTTTTTTTTAATCCTCCCCCAAGGACATGCTTACAAGTGGGGATGCTCCCCAAAACAGAATTTATTTATTAAAAATTGTGTATTTATTTTTTATATTTAAATTTTAATCACCTTCAAAGTACTCTCCATTTGATGCAATAAACCTATCAAGATGTTTTTTTACTATGGTATATTTACACAATGGAATTCTACACAGCAGAGAGAAAGAAGGAGCTTATACCCTTTGCAACAGCATGGATGAAACTGAAGAGCATTATGCTAAGTGAAATAAGCCAGGCGGTGAGGGACAAATACCATATGATTTCACCTTTAACTGGAACCTAATCAACAAAAGAAAAAAGCAAACAAAATACAACCAGAGACATTGAGGTTGGGAACAGTCTAGCAGTGGCCAGGGGGGAGTGGGGTGGGGACAGTGGGAAGAGGGGATTGCAGGAGCTATTATAAAGGACACATGGACAAAATCGGGGGGGATGGTGGGGGTGGCGGAGGGAGGTGGGTTCAGCTGGGGTGGGGTGGAGGGAAGGGGAGAAAAGGCATACAACTGTAATTGAATAACAATAAAAATTGAAGGAAAAAAAGATGTTTTTTTAGCTTCTCAAAGCAGTTTTTGAGCTCATCAATTTTGGTGTCTTTTAGCGCTTCTGCCATTTTTGTTTGTTTTACCTCTTCCAAGTTGGCAAAACTTTTCCTTCTGAGGACTTTTTCCATCTTGGGAAACAAAACAAAACAAAAGCTGCTTGGGGCAAGACAGGGTGAATAGGAAGGATGGGGCATAAGGGTCATGACATTTTTGTCAAAAACTGCTGAATACTCAGCATGGTGTGGGCAGATAGGATCATAAATCACCCATTATGAAATAGGCAAATGCATTGAAAGAATCTTCAAAAAAAATTCACTGAAGCTGAATGCAGCCTCTTACCACAACATCAGCTAGTACACTGATACAGATGGGTTCCTAGAACACTCAGCCTGCAGGGGAAGCCTATACTATGAGGGGCCCACTCTCCAGAAGATAATTCCAGTTTTTTTGTGGATTTCTCCTGTATTGATTTCAGAGAGAGGGGAAGGGAGGGAGACAAAGAGGAAGAGAAACATTGATGTGAGAGAGAAATGTGGACTGGTAGCCTTTCATACATGGTACAACCGGCAAATGAACCCACAACCCAGGCTTGTGCCCTGACCAGGAATCAACCCTGCAACCTCTGGTTTTCAGGACGATGCCCAAACCAACTGAGCCACACCAGCTAGGGCTGAAATGATCTCTCAATGGTGGAATACTCTTTCTTCTACCTGATATCAAACTGCTAGCTCCTTCTGTTTGAAGCATTCTGGCTGGTTGTTTGGACAACCTCCTTCCCAATCCCTTTGCTGCTATTGGTGAATCCTATGCAGGTTTGCCTTCTCTGGATGTCCCTGCCCCATGCAGTGAAGCCATTATGGTCGATTTTTTCCATGTGATTCACCTGACTCATGGAGAATCAGATGACCCTTTCTCCACCACTATGCCCATTGTTTCTCCTTGTGCTTGCTTTCACATTGCAGTTGTTCTTGCTATCTCCCACTGTCAGTGATATTAGGATCCAGAATGATCTTTGAATCCTAAATGAAAAATGTCAAACTCTCCCAAGAATTGTTTTTTTACTCTTTACATCCCAACTCTATGGGCACTGTGGGGATGATAAATCTTCACCTCTGTAAACCTTCAGCCACGGGGTGAAACGTCTGTCTTCCCACTGGCAGAAAAACTCCATCTTTATGATTTATTCTTGGAGCTCTCTTACTGGTGATAATGGCTGGATTGCCTCCTATATAGGTTGCTAGGGGATGTGACTTGACAGTTTGGCTACCCTTAGCAAGTCTTGCAATGGTTTTGTCCAACATCTCTCTTTGGACTAAGAGAGCATTCATCACTCACAGTCCTTAAATTTGTGACCTGCTAAAATTCAGAGTCAACTGGAAAAGCCCCATTTAACATCTTGTTGCACCTGCCCCCAGGTAAGTTTCTTTGCCATTTTAAAAACCAATTATGTAAAGGCAAATATCTGGTGAGATTTTTGCACATTTAAATATAATATACAAGGGGGGACCCTCCCAAAATACTAAATTATCTTTTGGAGGGCAGGCCCCTTGTAGTGCAAGCTTCCCCTGCTAGGTCAGTGTTCTAGGAACCCATATGTATCAGTGTACCAGCTGACTTTGTAGGGAGAGGCTGTGGTTTGGCTTCAGTGAATTTTTTTGGAAGACCCTTTAAAGGCTTTTGCCCATTTCATGACCAGTTATTTACAAGTGCACTTGTCACACCACGCTGAGTGTTCAGCAGTTTTGGGGCAAATATGGCATGAGCCCCGTGCCCCACCCTCCTTATTTACCCAATTTTGCCCAGAGTGACTTTTTTTTTTCCTAGATGAAAAATGTCCTCAGAGGGAAATGTTTTGCCGATGTGGAAGAGGTGAAACAAAAAATGGCAGAAACATAAAAAGACAACAAAATCAAGTTCAAAAACTATTTTGAGCAGTGGAAAAATGTCTTGATAGGTTTATTGCATCTAATGGAGAGTTCTTTGAAGGTGACTAAAGTTTAAACATCTAGGAATAAACACACAATTTTGTATAAATAAATTCTGTGGTTTTTTTGAAGTCTGCACCCCCCCCCCTCTCTAAAGTGGCTATTCTTACTTACCTTTCTAATCTGGCTCATTTCATGTCTAGGAGTTTTTCATAAACCTCTACAACTGTAACTGGATTATTGAACATGTTGAACTTACTGAGATATCTGCAGAAAGTGTCTTTATTATTCTCCCACCATTGCCTCATCACATTCTCTATGGTTTTATTCATATCTCCAGATCTGATCCCATAGAAAGATATTTAAAAATCAACCATTCAGCCCTGGATGGTGTCATTCAGTGGGTTGAGCATGGGCTGAGAACCACAGGGTCATAAGTTTGATTCCCAGTCAGGGCACATGCCTGGGTTGCAGGCTGGGTCTCTGGTGGGGGCCACATGAGAGGAAACCACACATTGATGTTTCTCTCCCTCTCTTTCTACATCCTTTCCCCTCTCTCTAAAAATAAATAAATAAAATATTTTTACAAATCAACAATTCAACTAAGAATGGGTGACCACTCATGCGATTGTTCCTGGAGTATAATTAGAGCTTACTGCAGAGGTGTGGTGGAGAAAATGCTATGGTTCACCAAAAATTATTTTATTTTTCTGAACACACAAGATGATGTTTTTTCCTAGTCCCCTTTGTAGTTGGTTGGGGACATGTGACAGTTTTTTTCTAAAAAGGTGAATGGAAGTGATACATGATTTCTAGAGTGAGGCCATTAAGTGAAAGTATAACATTTCCATTCTCTTCCCCTGCCATTTTGATCTTGGAAGCCGCACGTTTGAGATGGCTTTGCTATGTGATAAAGTAGGGATTCCTGACTAATAAAATATAGGCACCTTTTCTCTTCTTTTTAACATCTCAGAGCACTCAGAGTGTTTTGCCATCTGAAATTGTCATGATATTCAGAGTTAAAGAAAATTATATTCCGTTTTCTTTTGGTGGGAAGAGATCTGACTTCCCTTCATGTTCCTTTGTCTCATTGCTTTCCCCTATGCTTTCTCCCTTTACCTTCTTATTCTGAACTATGTTTCTGTGGCAGAGTAATTCAGTTAATAATTGTTAAATTGAACTGAGTTCTGGGGCTGTACTTTATAAACTGCCACATAAGTGAAGATCCTGATGAAGAAATCTATCCAACTGACCTCCAGATTTATACAAGAAGTATTTACAACTTTTGTAACAGCAGCTCTAACACTTTCCCAAGCCTTTCTTTTTTCTCTTTCTTCTCTTAAAATTAAGAAAGTGCCTCTTCTCTGTTGTTGGGTAAGTAGAAGTATAGATATTTCTTAATGGGAATAGAAAATACTAAAATCACATCCCTTAATGCATTTCTCAGTAAAATGGAATCTATTATGGGTGTGTGGATGTGGGTAGCTGTTGCAAGTGGGCTTAATTGATGGAAGAGATCACATTCATCCACCCCATATCTTCCGTCTCCTTCACCCCCCACCCCCGCCCACACACAGAGTGTGTGCATGCACACGGACACTGAAATCAATGGAATGCAGTTGGCTGCACCAGACGGAGCACGTACAGCATATTTTGTAGTTGGTCTCACTGGCTTTTTAGCTTCCTATTGGTCCCAGAGTCAGTCACTTTTTCTGTGCAATGAGATTCCTGTAAGAGTTGTCAAAATTGCCCCACTAGTCTTAATCCTCAGAGTTTATGTCACTGTTTTGCATGAAATTGCACTAACATTCTATGTTAATGATTTCTGTTTAAGGGATTTACAAATCTTGTGTGTTCCCAGTTTTTGAACCAAATTCAACATTGGTTAGGTCACAGCCCTGAGTGAGGAGGAAGCAGAAAATGCCTAGACCCCTGAATTTTACCCCTGTCCTTGCTTTCTTGTGTTCCATAATATATTTTTCTGTCTTGCAGAAAACACCCTGCCTCTGATTAAAATACCTCTTAGCTGAGTGGTTTAATAATGACTTTGGGCTAAAACTAATTGCACAAATTCACTAACCTACAATAAGACATGATCCAAATGGATTAAGGACTTGAACATAAGATCTGAAACCATAAACCTCTTAGAAGAAAACATAGGTGGTAAACTCCTTGATATTAGTCTTGGCAATGATATTTTGAATTTGACACCAAAAGAAAATGAAAGCAAAAATAAACAAGTGGAACTATATCAAATTAGAAAGTTTCTGCACAGCAAAATAGACCATCAACAAAATGGAAATATAACATATGAAATAGTAGAAAATAATTGTAAATTACATATCTGATGAACACTTAGTGTCCAAAATAACTTATATAATTCAATACCAATATAACAAACAAGGCAACAAAAAAATGGGCAGAAGACCTGGATAGACATTTATCCAGGGAAGAATATAGATAGCTAACAAGTACTTGAAAAGTGCTTGACATCACTAATCATCAGAGAAATGCAAATCAAAACCATAATGAAATATCATCTCACACCTGTCAGAAAGCCATTATCAAAAAGTCAACAAAAAATGACTTGGTGAGGATGTGCAGAAAAAGGAACCCTTGTGCGCTATTGGTGATAATGTAAATTGGTGCAGCCACTATGGAAAACAGAGTAGAGTTTCCACAAAAAATTAAAAATATAACTACCATATGATCCAGCAATTCCACTTTCGGCTATGTGTTTGAAAGAAACAAAAAAACATTAACTTGGAAAGATGTATGAACCCCACACCCACTGTAGCATTATTCACAATAACGAAGCCATGGAAGCAACCTGTGTCATGATATAGACATAGATGGTATAGATATAGATATAGATACAGATATATGTATATGTATAGATATGTAGATATAGATATTAAAACAGATAGAGATAATATAATATTCAGTCATAGAAAAGAAGAAATTGCCATTTGTTAAAACATGGATGGACCTTTAGGATATTATGCTAAGTTAAATAAGTCAGACCAAGAAAGTTAAACGACATATGATCTCATTTGTACTTGACATCTTTAAAAAAATAAACAAGAACAACAAAAGCGAAAACACAGATTTATAGATACAGAGAAAAAATTGGTGGTTCCTAGAGGTAGAGGATAGAAATTGGATGAAATGGGTTAAGGTGTTTAAAAGGTACACACTTCCAGTTATAAAATAAATAAGTCCTGGGGATGAAAGGTACAGCATAATGACTACAGTTAATAATAGTGTATTGTATATTTGAATGTTTCTAAAAGAGTAAATCTTAAAAATTCTTATCACATGAAAAAACATTTAATTGTGTGTGGTGATGGATGCTAACTAGATTTATTGAAGTGATCACTTAGCAACATGTACAAATATTGAATCATTATGTTGTACACCTGAAAATAATGTTATACATCAATTATATATAAATAAAAGAAAGATAAATTAAAAAAAAAAGATTATCCCATCCAAGTTGCTTTAATTATCCAAAAGCTACCTCACTGTAAGAGACTTTCTCTTTTACCTGAGATAAGGGCTTGGAAAATACCCCAGAAACAGATCTTTTATTCTACCTTAAAAGCACCCATTATCCTCCCACTTCCAAACTCATATATTTCTGGAACTATACATATTATGCTACCCTGGCTTTTTATATCCACTTTTCACAAATTATCTCTTTTAAACTTTGTTTTTCCCTTGAGAAATCTGCTCTCATTTCTCTGTCTTGGAGGGAAGGAAGAAATCAACTTCTGAAGCAGGGGAAACATTGTCTCCTGGGCCACGGAGTTTCAGGACAGCAGTTGTGGGTAGCTGAGGCCAGCAGGACATCCAGTCCATGCAGAGAAAGTAGAAATTTTATCCAGGTCCTGACTTTCCTAAAGGATGGGGGAAAGATTAGATGTGGAGCTTTGGAAGTGACTTCTTTCCTTCTGAGACTCTCTGGAAGATTGGTTTGCTACAGGAATGTCTCTAAACTTCTGCTTCAACAGTCACCTGGCTGGTGAGCTACTGGGTGGTTTCTTCAGTTTTGTGGTAAAGGATTACGCAATGAGTGGTCAGTTTCAGTGATTTAATATAGAATGGCCTTGGGAGAATCTGTCTAGCACTTCATCAAAAATCTTCCTTTTCTTAAAGGCTGAGAGTCTTGACTGTTATATCACTATGGGGTACAAATTTTTTCTTGTAACAAAACAACACATCTCAGATATCCAGAGCTACCTGAGGAAGCCTTTTAGATGAAGGATATTTATGAACAGGCTCTTTTGTGCTAATAGAGGACATTAGAAGTTTAGAAGAAGTTTAGAAGTTTAAAAGAAAACTGAAGCCCTTCCAGTTGAGACAGCAAAAAGAGCAAATTCTATTACAGGAACAATTAGCTTCATCACAGGAAGTCAGGAACTAGGCAGAGGCAAAACTCTTCCTAAAGGTTTCTTCTATGGACTAAATTGTCTCCTCTCAAAATTCACATGTTGAAGCTTTAACCTCCAATGTGACTGTATTTAGGGACAGGGTGTTTAGGAGGTAATTAAGATTAAGTGAAGTCATAAGGGTGGGACCCTGATCCAATAGGATTAGTACCCTTGTAAGAGGAAACACTAGAGATATCACTCTTTCCTGTGTGTACACACAGAAGAAAGACTGTGTGAGGTCACAGCAAAGGCAACCACCTAGAAGTCAGAAAGAGAGCTCTCACCATAAATTTAATTATCTATCACCATGATCTTGGACTTCCCAGCCTCCAAATCTGTGGAAAAATATATTTCTGTTGTTTAAGTGACCTGATCTATGGCATTTAGTTATGGCAGCCCAAGTCGACTAATATAGTGTCCAAACTCAGGCATTTGGTGTTGGAGATGATGTGAAACAGGAGGAAGTTTTGAAGGGGGTAAAGATTTACCTGGATTGAATCACAGAAAATGGGAGTTGGTTTACTGCAAGTGGTTTCCTTGACAATGAACTATTGAAAAGAGATCACGGTTGTGCTTTCTTCACGCCATCCATGTTCTTGAAGTCCAATTAGAAAGAAAGGTTGGAAACCTCCTCTGGCCCACAATATTTTTCCACACTTCACTTTCTTATACCTGTCACTTACATTTAACCAACTGCTTTAGTAGCTACCAGTAATTCTCTTGCACCAAAAGAAGCAACCTTCCCTGTGGCGGCACATGTTCTCTACCCAGGGTAGTGAGAACCAGTGTTCTTCCAAATGCATTATCAAAATCACCCTAAGGGAATAGGAATTTTGTTGATGGAAGAAAGAAAAGAAGAATTTCAGAGAGAGGAAATGAATAACAAGCCTATTAAGCATTCCTAGAACAAGTGATGGTAGTGAAAGGGGGACAGGGATGTCAGTCCCTGGGAGGGACAGGAAAGAATATGGAAGTTACAGTTGCTAGCCCAATCACATAGGTCTGGACTTGACTAGCCTTATGACTCATTTTCAGAGTGTGGTGACTGGTGATAATGTGGGTAAGTAGGATAAGATTATATATTTCATTTTAATTAGGTAATTATCTTACTTCAGCCACCCAATTCATTAATGTAGGATGTATTATGGACAAGAATTTTCTTAGGCATTAGACTGACTACAAAGGGATTCTACGTATATAAAGTTTATAATATTTTTGAAATAAAATGAATCTAACACTCCTCTAGTGTCTGCTATGTACTAAGCATTTTCCCTTCTGTTATATATATGTGCCACTCAATCTTCTAAAATTTTTTTTATATAGACATCATCCTCATCATCATAATATTCATCATCTTGATAGATAAGACAGCTGAGGCTTGGAGGTGTTTAAGACATGCCCAAGATCACACAACTTGAAGTTTATCCCCTATACAAAACTCTTATTTCCCTATGGAAGTTATCACATTAGACTTGTAAGATCATAACAACCATGATCTGGTTTGGAGATTTGTCCCATTCCAAAGCTCACATTCATGTCCACCATACCATTGTGGTACCTATCTTCTCCTTCCTGTATTAGGCAGTCTCCCAGAGTTAATTACACTCTCCAGTAAGCTCCTGTTTCTCTCTGAGAAGCAGCAGACTTTGGGAGCAAGAATGGGATTCGGCTTTTCTGTCCTGAAAGACAGGGTCAAATCTCTTGATTTCACTCCAGCTTGGGATGCAGACTTTCAATTTAAGGGCATGATATGCCAGAACTCAATTCAAGGCCATCCAGCTTAATTGCTAGCTATGGGCTTGGAAAGCAAACCATGTTTCTGGACAGTACTGACCAATTTTCTCTCACTGTTTTCTTCTTTCTAAATAAAGAATAGGAATTTGAGTCTGTACAAATTAACAAGAGTTCAGGGGCAAGCAACAGATACTTGATTCCCAGAAGTGCTACGCGAATGCTGATAGTCAATTATTGCCACACACTGTGAGAAGGAGGGAAATTTGTGCTGATAATTTTGTTTAAAACTGTTCTGAGAGAGTTGATTTTCTAATTCATCATGTGCAGGCACAGAAGAGCCAGCTTTGCTCTTGTTTCTACTGGAGCTTTTCTAAGGCAAAAATTGCCTTTGGGAAACTGAAGATAAAAAGGGAAGAAAACCAAACCCCCAAACTCTTTCTTCCAGCTGTGCACAGCTAAAGCCCTGGATGATGGGAGATCCCCCTGCTGGGTGTACCCCCTTCAATTAGTCTCATGAGGGTGGACTGGGTACAGTCACTGGAATTATAAGGGACACACTCAGGAGAGAATGCCAGTCCTTCTTCCCATCACTGGACTCTATGAGTAGTTGGGTTTCCAAGAGCAGATGACAAGGATCACAGGATTTTGAGGATCTGGCACCAAAAAGGGTCAGAACAAACCAGGCTTCTAACGCCAATATAATTTTCTGGATAATTAGATCAAAAGCTTCAGGTTATTCAGTAGTTTACTACTGACCTAAAATTCCAGAGTAACTCCTTTAATTATCTGCTATGCAAGCAAAAATTGGGTTTTATTTTTCCTTAACATTGCAAATCTCTTTTTCTGTATACAACTATAGGCAGGTAAGTGTCCAGTATCTTTTGGTACCATGATGCCTCATCAATTGATCTTTCTCAAGGAATTAACTTAACTAATAACTATAATTTGGATTTTATTACAATGTAAGAACATCAGGAAGAATTTGTTTCAATTAAACTATGAGGATCTAACCCCTCATATCAACTCCTTCTTATCAATTGCTCTGTCTGCATCTTCTTGGTTCTAGTCAGGGAAACCTGCACAACCCAAAATACATTTTTGAAACATCATATTCTCTTTCTGGAACATCTTTTCTTTCCTATTATGCCCAGAACATATGACAGAAAAGTTTTCATGTTTGTTGAATGAATGAAGAAAAGCCCTCATGCTCATCATTCTAACTTCTCCCCCATTTCTTAAACAAATTCTTACTTAGGGTTTATGTGCCAGAAACTGTTCTAAGTGCTTTATACATATAAAGTCATTTAATGTTCAAAAATACTTTTGTGTTTATTTTCCTTACATTATAAGTAAATAAATCAAAGCATAGAAAGCTAAGTACCTTTCCCAAGGTCACAGAGCCAGTAAATAGTAGAGCTGGATTTGAACCCAGGCCTGCTGCCTCTAGAACCTGTGTTCTTAACCTCTTGATTGTATTGTCTCATCAAAAAGCTTTCTCAAGATACAGCTTTTCCAACAGGACTTATTAGCTTGTCTTCCTTATTTTTGACATTTAGGAGGAAAAGGGTTTCCTGTGAGACTTTGAAGAAGGAATTTAATGTACTTATTGAGGAAATCAGATTGTGTAAAAACTGAGGCTGGTGGTAAAACTTTTCATTTCAACACCTGTAAATCCAGGGCAGTCACTTTGCGCCAGGCACTGTGCTGTTCATGGCAAACTCGAAAATGGTCATGACAGCCCCTGCTTTGATATCTGCTGGGAGGAGAGAGTTTAACTTAAGTCCAAGGAGAAATCCTCTTCCAAGTGGAAGAAAATGAAATGTTTCTTTCCTGAGTTCCGAAGAACCAGGACACATTACTCAGACCAAGGGCAGTGGTAGATAGAATTGAGCTACTCCAATCAAAAGGAGCTGCATTTACAATTATTCAGGTTTGAAAAGAGGATGTAAGGATTCTCCCAGGAAATGTAAGTGGTTTTGAACAAGTGGAGCTGTAAATATAGTAAGTGGTTAGAACCTGCAGGCCACTTGAATTGTGCTGACGAATGGATCAAAAAGAGGGTCCATTTTTTGTTTTTTGCTTTTTTTCTAGAACTGGTTTGTGTGCCACCACATCTCTTGGCTCCAGGATTCACGGCTTCATCTGCATGGGCTTTGACCACATGCTCTGTCTGATATAACCTTGCTTCTCCCACATCAGATGGGTCTTCTTAGGTAGATGTCCAAGAGTCAGCTTATGAATATCTGTTGTTGGAACATGGCTTCTCCCCCAGGAGGTGGACAATGGTCCTAAGAAGCTAGAATGCTCAGGACTTCTCCATGTGCACTGAGGTCATTTTTCACGCAAGGCCTATAGCTCATTTTCCAATTCTGGGCCTGTGGGCTATAGTGTACTAGGGGGATTCCAATTTAAACCATCATTTCCCCCTACATCTCTAGCTCTGGCTTTCAAACAATTATTTAACGATGAATTGTAATTTCTCTATTGTCTTCTGCTGTAGCATTATCAATGGCTCTTGCAGGCTGCTGGACCTCAGAAGGCTGTGGCTGTTCTTTCTGCTTCCAGGCCAATATGAAGCTCTGCAGTGCAAGGTGTGAGATCTGGCTTCCCAGGAAGTATCTTGTTAATATATCTGAAAGTATAAGGGAGTCAGTATCCTATAAGGCAAAAGTGGGTGGACCAATAAGAGATTGGAGATGGGAAGAACCCTTTCTCTTTCTTCTCATCAACCTTCTAAAGCATGGTGATTCAACGTGGCTTTCTGGAAGATATCCTATGTGACCAAACAACCAATTATATTTTCTTGTGAAGATATGATTGAGTCATAACCAATTTGTTCCCTGTCTTGCCTCAGTTCTTAGTTTTTTTTTAATTAATTAATTTATTTTCAGACAGAAGGAAAGGGAGGGATAAAGAGAGGGAGAGAAACATCAATGTGTGGTTGCTTCTTGAGTGCCCCCTACTGGGGATCTAGCCCACAGCCCAGGCATGTGCTCTGACTGGAAATTGAATCAGCGACCTTTTCGTTCCAAGGCCAATGCTCAATCCACTGAGCCACACCAGCTGGGGCTCATGTCTTAGTTTTTAAACAGCTTTATTAAGATATGATACCATATGATTCGCCCATTTAAATACTATACAATTCACCCATTTAAAGTGCAAAATTCAGTGGTTTTTCCTATGCTCACAGAATCATGCAATCACAACCATGAATTTAGAATATTCATCAACCCAAAGAAAACCTCATAATCATAGTCATTCTCTACCTCCTCCCCTCACTTTCCTCATCCTCCAGATCTAGACAGCTTATCTACTTTCTCTTGCTACAGATTTGTTATTCTGAACATGTAATATAGAGTTTTATAATATGTGGTTTTTGTAATTTCTTTCACTGAGAATAACTCACCATGTTTTTTTCAAGTTCAACCACATTGTGGCACATGTCAACACTTCCTTTAATGTATGGATATTTCATGTTCTATTTGTTCAATGAAAAAGTGATGGGCATTTGGATTGTTTTTACTTTTGGGGCTGTTAGGAATGCTTCTGCTAAAAATATTCATGTACAAGTTTCCAAGTGAATATATGTTTTCGTTTCTGTTGGGTGTGTATATATCTAGGAGTGGAATTGCTGGTTTGTGTGTAATTCTTTGTTTAATATATGGAGGATCAGCCAAACTGTTCCATTTTAGATTTCCACTAACATTTTAGAATCCCACCATATTCTTGCTATTATTTTAAGTATATTTGATTATGCTATTGCAGTTGTCCCATTTTTTCTCCCCTTTATGCCTTCCACCCTTCACCCCCTCCCTCCAGCATGCTCCCCTTAGTTCACGTCCATGGGTCATTCATAGAAGTTCTTTGGCTTCTCCATTTCCTGTACTATTCTTAACCTTCCCCTGTCTATTTTGTGCCTACCAATTATGCTTCTTATTCCCTGTACCTTTTTTTCCCCGTTTGCCTCCCAACTCTTCCCACTGATAATCCTCCATGTGATTTCCACTTCTGTGATTCTGTTCCTGTTCTAGCTATTTGCTTAGTTTGTTTTTGTCTTTGTTTTTGTTTTAGGTTCAGTTGTTGCTAGTTGCAAGTTTGTTATCATTTCACTGTTCATAGTTTTGATATTTTTCTTTTTCTTAGATAAGTCCCTTTAACATTTCATATAATAAGGGCTTGGTGATGATGAACTGCTTTAACTTGACCTTATCTGGGAAGCACTTTATCTGCCCTTCCTTTCTAAATGATGGCTTTGCTGGATACAGTAATCTAAGTTGTAAATCCTTGTTTTTTCATGAATTTAAATACTTCTTTCCAACCCCTTCTTGCCTGTAAGTTTTCTTTTGAGAAATCAGCTGATAGTCTTATGGAAACTCCTTTGTAGGTAATTGTCTCCTTTTCTCTTGCTGCTTTTAGGATTCTGTCCTTATCTTTAATCTTAGGTAATTTAATTATGAAGTATCTGGGTGTGTTTCTCCTTGGATCTGACTTCTGTGGGACTCTCTGAGCTTGCTGGACTTGCATGTCTAGTTCCTTCACCAGACTGGAGAAGTTTTCCTTCATAATTTTTTCAAATAAGTATTCAATTTCTTGGTCTCCCTTTTCTCCTTCTGGCACCCCTATGATTTGGATATTGGAACATTTAAAGTTGTCCCAGAGGTTCCTGAGCCTCTCCTCATTTTTTAAAAATTCTTGTTTCTTCATTCTGTTCTGGTTGAATGTTTATTTCTTCCTTCTGCTCCAAACCATTGATTTTAGTCCTGGCTTCCTACCCATTGCTGTTGGTTTCCTGTATATTAGTCTTTATTTCACCTGTATAGCCATCACTTCTTCCTCTATTTTGTGACCATACTCAATCATTTCTACTAGCATCCTGATTACCAGTGTTTTGAACTCTGCATCTGAGATGTTGGTTATTTCCTCATCACTTAGTTCTTTTCCTGGAGTTTTGATCTGTTCTTTCATTTGGGCCATATTGCTTTGTCTCAGTAGACCTGTTACATTGTAAGGGGAAGAGCTTTAGGTATTCACCAGGGGTGGTGTAGGCAACCCACTTTGCTGGGTTGTGGCACTGTATGTGGGGGAGGTGTCAGAAAGAGAACATTGCTGCTTGGTGGGCTTTTGCCCCCCTTTTCAGTCACTTGCCCCTGCTCACCACAAAGTGGACTGTGCCTTTTCAGGGGCTGATTCCCAGATGGGTGGGTTTATGTATGTTCTAGGATCCCATGGGCCTCTCCAACAGATTCTCCTGTGAGACTGGGAGTTTCTCCCGCCGCTGCAACCCTACCAGTTTTTATAGACAGAAGTTTTGAGGTTTTAGTTTCTCTTACTGGAACACTGGGTTGCACAGTCTGCCTCGCTCCCCAGTTGTTCCTCCCAGCCTTTCCACATGAGAATGTGTGATATCCTGATCTTCCAGCCACTGTCTTGTTGCACATACTGGCTTCCCCATTTTCCTCTTTCTGCCCCTCCTCCAGTCTGAATGAATGTTTCTTTAACTCCTTGGTTATCAGACTTCCATACAGCTTGATTTTCTGGCACTTTTGGTTGTTTTTTGTTTTTAAATTAGTTGTTTTCCTTCTTTTGGTTGTGTGAGGATTCAAAGCATATATACCTGCACCTCCATCTTGACTGGAAGCCTTGAATTATATTCCACCATTATTGATAAGATTTCTTATTACCTATATTTTTTTCATTTGTTTTGTTTGCTGCTTTAGCATTCTTGTGAGTGTGATGTGATATCTCACTGCAGTTTTGATTTGCATCTCTCTAATGATGAATGATGGGCTTTTTGTGTATTTTTTTGAGAAATGTCTTTTTAGATGTTTTTGCCCATTTTTAATTGGGCTATTTATCTTTTGATTATTGAGTAGTAAGAGTTCTTTATATTCCAAGATATAAGTCCCTATCATATATGTGATTTACAAATATTTTTTTTCCGTTCTGTGGGTTTTTTCTTTTTTTTTTACTTCCTTTATAATATAGTTTGGATAAAAAAGTTTTTAATTTTAATAAAGTCCAACTCATTGATTTTTTCCTTTTATTGGTTGTGGTTTTGGTGCATATGAGAGGAGGCTTTGCCTAATCCATAGTGCTTTAATTTTATTATCTTGCTAAGAAATTGCAGCTAGATGCTAGCCCTCCTTAACTCTTCTTGCCTCAAATCTCTAATGGTCTTTGTCAAATCTGTTGAAGGGAAATTATTTACACTGACTAATATCAACTGAGAAAAATTTACAAATCATCCTCCAGTTTGACATAAAGTGATGCTGAGAGAGTGAATGTGAATAATAATTCTCATTTTCTGTTGGGCACTATTTGTCATTGCAATAGAGTTTTTATTTCTCATATAGAATAAGAAATGTGATTAAAATAATAAAAACTAATATTTATTAAGTGCCAAATAGTATATATATTTTATTGATACTCTTAGTCACTTGATGAGGTAGCTATTATCTTCCCCCTTTACATGTAAGGCCACTTTGAAAAGTAAGTAATTGGCCAAGGTCACCTGGCTAGATGTAGAACTAGGAGTAGAACCATAGAATCCATCTCAATATGCTTTCATAAACTCTCTTGTACTGCTTCTTTGGAACAAATAGTCCTTAATAACAAAATCCTTTAAACAGAAAATTTTGGATGTGCCATGGAGCTTTTGAAAACTGGGTTTTTACATGTATTTATGGAGCTTGTTCTGCTTATTATTATTTTTTAATACTGTGTAAAGTTTACAAATAACTGGAACTTCATTCTGTCTTTGAATTGTTGCTCAAGGAGTCCAGTAATGTGCTATAACTCCTCCTTCTCCTCTTCCTCCACCTTCCTCATTAATAGAGACTATGTGACACAGTGTACCAGGAAATTCCTGGTATACACCTGTGGTCTGCCATATATTGTTTGCTTTTCTTTACTCTCAAAAGTGCCCTGGTTTAGATGATGATACATAGTGGTTTGTTGTTGAACGTGCCAAGTTGTCCTATTGTGGCTGCCCACTAGGTGTCAGCAGTGTAACCCCTACCCCCGCAACACCAGAGAACCCTCCAGGAAAGTCAAATCAGAGCAAATAATTAAGTGTAGTTCAAGAGTTACACGCAGCCTTGGCCATTCAGAACCAGTGAGAGAGCAGGGGGAGGAGCGAAGGAGCAGGTGCAAAACAAGTAGCACTTTCCTGGGATCTGGTAGAGAGGGGAGGATTCTCTTCCTGGCTGAAAGGACTCCAGTGATACCTGAAATGAGCACCGTGGTGGTGTTGTAATTTTCACTCACAAGACCAAACCAGTGTGCAGCGAAGTGAGGAGACAGCTTTGAATGAAGAGATATTTTTCTCCTTCATAAATTGCTCTTCAAATCACGATCAGGTAAAGGCCCCACAGGTAGCTCCCTGGACTTTAACAAATCTACCGAACAACTGCATTTGAGCCAGAAGCCGAGTTGCCTGAACATGAATCTTTTAAAGAATATTTGAAAACATCTACACTCACAACTCAATGACAGACTCTTACTGGGATGACCCATGGACTGTATGTATATTACTTTTGAGCAAGTGGAGGTTGCTGCTCTTCTGAAACCTACTTACTTCAGAGGTATGGCACACAGGGCAGAAGCAGCCCACAGCATGGGTTTTCAGGTGTTTGTGCCTTTTTGCCATTGGAATTGGTTGCTGTTGCTAGTGGTCCTCAAGAGTTCTGAAGCAACTTCTGTTTTAAACAAATCCACAAATTCTACTGATATTCAGTTTGCTGCTGCCAGCACAGAGCTAGATGTGAAGATAAGTATTTTTACACTGGATTATGAATATGTGCAAATTCCTTATGAGGTCACCCTCTGGATACTTCTAGCATCCCTTGCAAAAATAGGTAAGTCTTCAAACACTGGCTTATGCAAGTTGTTTTCCATCTGAGATATTGTATGTAAAAATGCCTTGTACATTGGGGAGCTAAGTGGATTGTAACTGTTAACTGCTATTACATGAAAAATTATGTTCCCTTGACACAAAGGAAAAGTCTTACAGCTTTTTATACATTCATTTAATGCTTCAGAATTGTGTTTTGAAATTTAAAAGCACACTTTTGGGTCCTGTTTTTTTTTTATTTCTTCTTATTTCAGGATGACAACCATGTGCCATTATTTGACATGTAAAAATCTCAAGATTCTATGCTTTAAAAAATCCTGTAGAGTAAAGCATGTAGACCTCAGAATGATGGCCACTTGGAATTTCAGGAACCACATAATGATTCTTCTGGAAATATTCTTCCTTTATTCTTGGCCACACAGCCAGGGGCTTCATCAATGGCTCCCATTGTTAATTCTTTAAAAGTGGCATGTGCTTCTTGCAAATTGAGAGAAAGCAAGGAACAAGACAATCACAGGAGACTCTATATCCCTCAGTGATGGGATATGGGTCACAGGAGATGATATGTGTCAGTAAGATATTGATTTACAACTGAGCCAAGTGAATCCAGTGGGGCATCTATGCTTTTCTTTGTGAAATAAAGTAAAGTCAGGTTAATGGATTAAATTCTAATCAAGGTTCTTTGTGCCAAAAACCGATGTGATGGTTTACACTCTGTGACTATCTAATTCCTAAGTCCACCCCCTTGTCTCCTTAAAACCAGCTTATTTGAAAGTGAAAAATTGATATAATTATCTCAATTATCATGTATAACATATTATTTGCCTCAGTTATGAAATTTGATAGTTGAGTAAATAAATTGCATTAATACAATCCATGGTACTCATTTCTACTTTACCTCTAGTATGAGTGTGAAATGTGGACTGAGCCACAAGACCTGGCAGTTAATTCCTTGGCATCAGTACTGGGGGCTCTGCCTATTCATCTGACTCCCCATGGGTGTTGGGGTACTAACTCCTTCATAACTGCTATTCATTTTGACCTAGTAAGGTATAAAGATTAAATGGAAATTGTTAGCTTGAAGAACTCTTGTGTGATTTGTCAAATGATTAAATTATATGAAGGACCTCATATTATTTCTAACAAGTGATCAAGTAAAAATGGCTTTCTAAAGCGATAATATTCTGAGTTCAGAGCTAAGGGTCTAACCCTTTTCAGGCAACCACATGGACACTGAGAACATTGAAGGTGATTTTATGTGGATCTTTTGTTTTCCTTTGTAAACAACGCTAGAGATTCTCTCTGCCCTGACTGCCCTTTCCTCTTCACAGTAATTGATGCAGTTGTTCTGGGGGTCAGGGACTGGATCTACCACTCCCTAACTAGTCACTTTGTTTTTCTAAGTCTTAGTTTTTTCATCAGTGAAATTATCTTTAAGAGCTCTGTTTGGTGAAAATATGGATTTTCTAATTGAAAAGAGGCTTATGTTCTATGTCAAGAAACATCTCAATGCAGAAAAGATACATTTTATCTTGGTTTTGTATTAGCATAAAACATAGATTGTTCTTTAAAGGCATCATATGTGCCCAGACTCACTATGTCTAGAAGTTTAGCATGTTGTAGTGGTTTAAATGTTCTTGATTTTCATGTTGATCTAACTCAACATACTTTAGAAAAAGAAAATAAGTAGATTATCAGATGGATCATGTGCATTCAAGTACAATTTCATTTTTGGTAGTCTTTAGAAATTAAGATTATTTTTACATTGTACATGAAAATAAGGCCATGTTTATTGAATGCCAGGTGCTGGCATTCAATAAACATGGTGCCAGGTACTGTGCTTGTAGTTTTACATATGGTGGCTCATTCGCCTGGGGGTGGAGGGAAGACATAAAAACTTTAAGACAAGAAATGTATATAGATTTTTTTAGATTCTCTATTATGAAACTTGAGTCCAAATGTAATTAATAATCATTATTATTACTCATTCTTATATTTAGCCATTCTATCAAGCCACATTTACTGAGCACCCATACAATATGTGGAAATGACCATGGTCCCTGGCCTCAAGAGACTTAGTTTCATAGGAAAGACAGGTGAATGTAGCACTGCCTAGTAGGCTGTCTCACAGAAAAACATCACAACTCCCTCCAATAATTTTTAAAACACCCAATTATGCATGTTGCAAAAGAATAATATTTGGGAACAAAAATAATACAAAGTCACATCAGGCTTTTTTGTTTATCTTTTATTTTGGTTCCATTACTTGTACCTTTATAAAAAGATGTTCCTGAATCATTAGACAGAATGAAAAGGAAGGCTGTCTTTGACTTATAGGTAGGACTTGGCTATTTGTGGCCATTTAAGTTTCAGGCACTGGAACTATAATGTCTCAAAGTGACTGGACTCTATCGTCCATTATAAAAGGGGAGAATAGTTGTGAAACATGAAGCATAGGTATCATTGTCCTTTACTGTACTTTATTTGTAAGTAGGCATGAGGTCTCTATCTCTATTGCTGTGTTAAAGTTGCACTTTAAGCTAAGGTGCACCTTAGCTTAAGACATGTACATGTTGGATTCATTTCAGGAAACTAGATTCTGGGGAGCAGGACCAAAATGGGGAGACACAGGGCCTGATAAAATTACATTATATTATCTTCCACTTCTTTTACATTTTAAAAAGTTCAATGTGGTTAAAATAAGCAGTACAAGATGAATATGAAAAAGGGGGAGGAGGAAGGAAGAAGAGGAGAAAGTTCTTATTCAGATATAGAGAGTGCAGGACTCTAGAAGGAGGCTTAAACTGATTTTGAAGCCAGTGGGCTAGGTGTGTGGTCTGCAGTAATGTCTCTTGATACTAATAATATGCCATTGTATTAACCTGCCTTCTATAGTGCATGGAGAAATTCAAAGCTGTGGTAGGGAAACCCATATGTTCTATGGACGGCTGAACCTAGAAAATTCCTAAGGAGACATTCAATGGCTCTCCATGGTCTATGGGAGAAAACCTACACTTCTTGCATTTGAATCCACGGCCCTTATTGTTTGGCTTAAAAATCATCTTGTAACACCCCTCCCAATACTCTTCCAATTCAAAATTCGCTCCAGCCAGGTGGATCTCCTCAATGAATATCAAACATATCCACATGGACCATTCCTGTCTCTATTTTTCTCTGGAGTTCTCCCCACCTAAAATGTCTCTCATTCTGTCGTCCAACCACATAACTTGTAATAATTCTCCAATAACCTGTTCCACTTCTACTTCCCATGTAAAATCTCCTGTGATGAATATTTAACCTGTTTATTCATTCATTTATACACATAAATTCTTTCAGCAAATAGACTGGCTGTTATGCTTTGGGAGATATAAAGATATCTATCATTCTGCTTGAGCTGGAGAAATTTAAGACTTAGGGGACAAATTCACACACAAAAAATGGTAGAGAAAGATCATTATCTGTACACAGGTACAGATAAAATGTTATAATAATTCAGAGGAAGACATATTATGTCTTTTTGGGAAAGATCAGGAAAATCTTAACTTCAAAGATTGAGCAGGACCAAAAGAGTTTGAACAAAAGAACAGTTCAGACATCAGTAATAGCATATGAAGATAAGAAAAGGGGTCTTCAGGGTGGAAAAGTGTGTGGTTGGCTGTAATGTAGGATTCATAAAGATAGGGCAGGAGGGGAATATTGACTTAGAGAGAGCTCCAGGGAGACCTGTTGTATTCTGACTGCTTTTCATATCTGCTGGTATATTCAATATGCATCTTATTGTATACTTATACATTGTATTATTTTTGTTTTCTTATTTGTTAATATCATGTTTCTAAAATTTGATCAACAGTTGGAATTGTAGAAAACATGTTTAGTCCTCCACCTCATAGTACTTCCCAGCAGGTTGATTAGCAGGGATGCTTAAGAAATACTCTAGGTTTAAAATCCATGAGAAGCACTGTGTACTTTCACAGTCAAAGGCGGGAAATTAGACCATCAGATATATGTGGTATAAGAAAGTCATCTGGCAGCAAGATGTGGTGTGAACTGGGGAGGGGGGATTGAGGGTGAGATTGAAGATCAAGAAGACAATATAGTAATTAGGTGAAGAAATGGGGGACCTAAGTAAAGGCAGTACCTGTAGAATTGGTGAGACGGGGATGGACTTTAGGGGCAGCTAGTGAGAGACATTCTTGATGAAATGGGGAGCTGATTGTCTAAAGGGACAAAGGTGATAAAAGGGGGATCATGAGAATGTGACTTGATTTCTCTCTTAAGTGATTGTCTGGATAGCAATGTGATTGATTAACTAAAGGAAACAAAATAAAAGACTTTTTATTTTTGTTTATTTGTTTGGTGGAGATGGAAGTAAGGTAAGATAACTTTGGAACAAGCTGAGGTTTAGACAATGATGAAAGACTCTGTATGAGCTTTAAATGTGAGTTTTGCATGAAAGCAGACAGTCCCACCCTCTTCTCTCAAGTGCCTCAAATCTTGTAAAATGGGGACAGCAGGAAGGAGGAAGGGGGCAAGGACTGCTGGCTGGGACCACTGATTCTGGGGCCTGTGCTGACATGTTAAGTACTTGTTCTTGGGTAAGGCCCCTACAACACTTCCAGTTCTTGCTACACATGGGAGCTGAGGCTCAGAGAGGACAGCCAGCTTGCCCAAGGTTCCATCTGCTTGACTTTAAAAGAACACTTGTGCACCCCTCTCCTGGTATCTTAGTGGCCAGAAGGGTATTATTAGCAGACAGCTAAATGTGGTTTTCTTCCCTATTCAGGCTTCCACCTTTACCACAGACTGCCAGGCCTCATGCCAGAAAGCTGCCTCCTTATCATTGTTGGGGCTCTGGTGGGCGTCATCATTTTTGGCACCAACCACAAATCACCTCCAGTCATGGATTCGAGCATCTACTTCTTGTATCTCCTTCCACCCATCGTCCTGGAAGGTGGTTACTTCCTGCCCACCCGGCCCTTCTTTGAGAACATCGGCTCCATCCTCTGGTGGGCAGGCCTGGGCGCCCTGATCAATGCCTTTGGCATTGGCCTCTCCCTCTACCTCATCTGCCAGATCAAGGCTTTCGACCTCAGTGACATCAACCTGCTTCAGAACCTGCTGTTTGGCAGCCTTATCTCTGCCGTGGACCCGGTGGCTGTGCTGGCTGTGTTTGAGGAGGCGCGAGTGAATGAGGCACTATACATGATGATCTTCGGGGAGGCCCTTCTAAATGACGGCATTAGTGTGGTGAGATGTCAATGATACATCCCCAGGGAGCTTTGGGGCCTGATTAAGCTG
Organism: Desmodus rotundus; assembly: GCF_022682495.2. Taxonomy (NCBI): domain Eukaryota; kingdom Metazoa; phylum Chordata; class Mammalia; order Chiroptera; family Phyllostomidae; genus Desmodus; species Desmodus rotundus. The sequence continues at coordinate 94,762,733 of NC_071391.1, forward strand.
GAGACAGTAGTCTGTTTTCAGGGTTAATGGAGAAGGCTCAGCAAGACTGAGCCACAGCAGGACAGAGATTGGCTTCAGTCAATGCAGTATGGCCCAAGTGCAGGTGATTTTCCTTAAGATGATTGCTCACCAACACAGCTTGTAATTCAATACCCAACTAGCTTCTTTAAAGTGTGAAAAAGGAGAGAGAGCAAATCATTCCATAGTTATATTCAGTTTTTCACTTAGCAAACAGAAACTGTCTCTAAAAGCTCTTGTGGGTTTGCACACTGAGACAAGCAATGGCTTATGTGTTTATTATCTCTCCTTCTTCACAGGACCTCATTCCCTTTGTATACTTATTAATTTAAAAAAATATTTTGTTTATTTATTTTTAGAGAAAGGGGGAGGAAAGGAGAAAGACAGGGAGAGACACATCAATGGGTGGTTGCCTCTTGCATGCCCCCTACTGGGGACCTGGCCCACATGTGACCCAGGCATGTGCCCTGACTGGGAATCGAACCTGAGACCCTTTGCTTTTCAGGCCCATGCTCAATCCACTCAGCTACACCAGCGAGGGCTTATTAATTTTTTAACATGATGCATTAGATGATGACGTTTAATAAAAGAGAGGGTTAGGGAGAGAGATGACAGAGGATTTGTAAAAATGTGTTAGCTATGTATCGGTTTTGATTGCATGACTCATACAGAAAATGTGAAAGAGGACTTTTTGCTTAGAAGTACTCCTGGAGAGAAGCTGAAAAGCGCTTAAAGGCTAACTCACATAGCATTAGGGCCCAGAAGATGTCTGTGGATGGGGGTGCTAGAACATTCTAGACTAGCTATCCCATTGCTCAGGTTCATTACATTACTACAAACCTTCACCAGTTAGTTTGAATTTTTCTATATATATTTTGATATACTTTTCTTATTTTAAAATTTATATCACATTACGTAAGTAAAACTAGAATGCATTTTCAGTGTAAAAGACTTAAATTGTGCAAAATTACACAACAAAAGACCACAAAAGCCTCCACCTGTCCCCTCTATTCTCACCCTCTATGAAAGAGATAACATAATATATATGTAGATATGTTATCATACATAAATTGGGTGAGATTATATTACATATATTACTTAGAAGTAACGAGTCTTGGAATTCTCTCTAAGCCTTTTCAACTGTTGCATAGTATTCTATAGTTTGTTTAACTATAATTTATTTAACCATTTCCCTGTAGATAAATATTCAGGCAGTTGCCAACTTTTTCCTTTTCCTTTTTTTTTAATTTTTATTGTTATTCAATTACAGTTGTATGCCTTTTCTCCCCAACTTTTTCCTTTTAAAAACAATGTCACAATGTATATTCTTGTTTCTACAGTTTCTAGGAAATGAAATTTCTTGGTTTAAAATTAGGCACATTTAAAATTGGAAAGATGCTGATGTTTTAATCGCTACTTTTTCATCCAATTCATGAGGGAGGAATCTCTACTCTAGGATTAGGGAATGACATGTGATACTGGACAGTTGAGATTAATAACAATTTGTCAGTCAAAGCCTGGGGGAAGAGGATACCACACACCACATGGGGGTGCACTCAGGAACAGATTGAATAATTAGGGGTGTGAAAAGCAGGCTGCCTAGTATTGAGAGGATGGGGTACCTCCTGGTTCGAACCGGATGATGAGATTGGTTTGTTTGAATAAGCCCACAGGCTAGCAGCAGGCTGAAACCCACTACACAGGGATGACCAAGAACTGTGCCTGGTCCCCTTGATAAGGAGGTTGTTTGGCTAAGGGACCTTATCCATGGGGTTAGATTGGGGAGAGGACTTGCAGTTAGCCCACTCAAGACCCTCCTCATTTTACCAAATATCAAGTCAGAACATAATATTGAACCTTAATTTAAGGTTTTACACCATGGCTGCAAATATTTTCTAGGAAGTCTCTGTGGGCTTACATTTCCACAGGTAGTATATTGAGTGCATATTTCTTGGTATTGCTTCAATAAAGGATGTTGTTTTCCAATTTAATGAGCAAAAAAGGATTACTCATGTTTGTTTTAATTTGCATGGTGATATCAAACATCTTTTCAATGATCATGAATCATTGTTTCTCATGCTGTAAATTGAAACTTTGTATCCTTTTAGGATTACCAGGCTTAAAAATATACAGGACACCCAGTTAAATTTGAATTTCATCTAAACTACATATACTTTTTTATAAGTATGTCCCAGTTATTTCAGGCAAATACTGAGTCTTGTAAATTTTTCTTATGATTGACTTATTTTTATTTTTAATTGGTTTGTAGGAACTCATTCAATTATCCACATTTTAAACTTCTAAATATTGGATAAAAATCAAGTATTTTCTCCCATTATGTCATTTATATATTTTTAGATTATGGTATCTGTTATTCTATACAAGTTTGAAATTTTTATAAAGTCAAACCTCACTAAAGAACTCTTTTATTGCCTCTAGTTTTCTTACTTTGCTTTTGGAGAGTGTTCCTAACCAAAAGATATGCAACCATTATGTTTTATATTTTTCTCCTTTTACAATTAATAATATAACTCACTGGGCACATAATATTCTTCTGTGAGGACTTTATGCAAAAATAAATAGTGTAGAGGGAATAAAAGCTCTTGAAAAATAATCCAATATTCCTGGGGTATATTCACCAAGTGAAGGAAGCTGGTATGTGCACTGAGAAGTCAATTTATTTTTGCATTAGAAGAATCTTTAGCTCACGGACAAGGTGCTAGAATCATCAGGCCTGCACATACTTTCCCTCCTGGTGAAGGTCATCAAAAGCCAAGTTGTCAGAAAGTTGCCAGGGGAGCATGGACTCCAGATTACCAGAGGATTCATATATTTAATTTTTCAGAGTGTGTCCGTTGAGCCCTGTGCCTCAACAGGGCCCCAGTGGGCTTGAGGACTCCTCAGATGTTCAAACCCATATGAGACCTACTGACCCAGACTCTCTAGGAGGTAAATTTGAAGATCTGTTTCTAACAAGCACCTCAGATGATAGCTGGTCTTTGAGAACTACTGTTTTTGTTTTGTTTTGCATTTAGGCTTAGAGAAGTTAATGCATCTTGATCTAAAATGAAGATACATCTACAACACGGGCTGTACATCTCTCCTCAGACTGCACTAGATTAATCTCTGAGGTCCCTTTCCCCCTGCTCATTGTTTCCTTAGATATTTTCAAATTTTTGACCTTGTTACAATGGAGTAACTGTTCTTGGCTAGGAATCTATTTTGTCTCATACAATGGGTTCTCTGAGCTATGATGTATTCAATTCATAGTTAATCTCCTAGATATAATCTTATTTCACTTATATTTGAGTTCTCTGGGAGGACCTGTTTACTGAAATCCCCACAACTGGCAATGCCACCGAGAGTGATCATCTGTGATAATAAGCCATGTCTTGGCTGCTCATTCTTTCTTTCATAAATTATTAGAGAAGTCTAGAAATGACTTTCCTAATACTAACTCTTTACTTTTCACAGGACACACTATTTCTTTTTATTTTAATTAAATCTGCACCTGAGGATACGTTTACTGATTTGAGAGAGAGAGAGAGAGATTGATTGTTTGCCTCCCATATGTGCCCCAACTGGGGATCGAATCTGCAACCTATGTTTGTGCCCTGACGAGGGATTAAACCTGCAGCCTCTTGGTGTACAGGATGATACTCCGACCAATTGAGTGCCCTGGCCAGGGTGACACACTATTTCTTCATTGAGAACCCTATGATATGAAAATCTTTGCAGAGAAATAGTCTTTATTAATTACCAATGAAAATATTTGACTCTGCTGCCTCTTTGGTGCTGCCCTGAACTTGAGAATCTAACCTCACCCTGGGTTTTTACCTAGGTGGTTTTACATGTAAAACCAATTGCAGCTTGGCTGTTTTGTTTGTTTGCTTGTTTTGTTTTGTTTTGTTTTTTGCTAGCAACATTTGTCTGACTTTCCCAAAGTTTAATTGCTTCCACTTGGACAATTTTTTAAATGATAATTTCAAAATAAAATTATAATTATCAAGTGACCAAAGTATCTGCTGAGGGCACTGCTCTGACCTCCAGTGGGAGGAGCTCCTGTTGTGTTGGCTCCAGCAGGGTTGCTCACACGTCACTCTTGAGTCACTCTGTGGTTACCCGTAGCACAGTGAGCATTAAGTGTGCTGGGGGACTTCTGCATTCCTACGTGAAACCAGAGAAGCTCCAGGGCCAGATTTAGAAAGTAGTTTGAAAGCCACTGGTATTTAATGCAGTCCAGTTGTATTTTGAGCTAAAGGTCTTGAACTCACCCTTTCATTGAAGAAGGAACCTTCTCAAGGGCAGCAGTCATAAGCATGCTCTTTCAGCAGAAAGTCTGAGTCATCTAAAAAGTGACATGTGATTCGTGGGTTACATGTGATGACTCCACAGATGGTTATCAACTAAACAGTTGCCTTCTTACTGAGGAGAAGGAACTCCTCCAGTACTGTCACAGTATTAATATATCTGATTCTCCAGGTTTCTTGTCCTATTTCCTTCTCTTTCTTGCTTAATAATTTAAGTCATGACTCTTATCACCAGAACATACTCTTAATGGTGGGCAAAAGGAGTAGAGAAAAAACCCAAATAGCTTTAAAATGATTACTAGTATCTCTAGGTGAATCTCATGACCAAAATCACAGTAGGAAGAAAGGTGCCACTACTATTTCCTGGCCTTCTGTAGGGTCATCTTTACATTTATTTTATGAAATCCTTACATTTCACTACAAGGAATGTAAACTGAAATGAGGACATACTTCCTAGCTGATGACAGACTGAACATGGGTACTCTGGTCTGTCTTGTTCCAATCTCTTTCCTTTTTGAATTTCAACTTATGGAGCTGGCAAGGCTGGCAAAGAACCCACGTTGCTGGTAGGGAGACTGGGCTTATTTCCAGTTAGTAGTGAAGTCAGTGTTCTTTCTATAAATCAAAACTGACTGGCTGAGAAAAATTCTGATTGTCTCTGTGCCTCACTTCTGTAAAATCAAAATAATGATATTGTCACAGGAGGGCACAGGTAACCCAGGTTCTTGGTGATAGTGGACAAAGAATTGAACTGAACACCCAGAGAGTTTATAGCAGAAAGAGAGAGAGCAGATTTATTAAGTGATAGTACACTCCACAGAACATGGGAGTGGGCCAACTCTGAGCAGAGATTGACCTCAGGGGCTGGAGGGATTCTATTCTTATAGGGCATATCCCTCCTGGCTAGTTTTGGTGGGCTTTTATTGTGCATGTACAAGTAGTAGTATTGTTACAGAGCAGAAGGCGGGGGTGGTTCACGATAAATTATTACAGAAAGGATTCCCCCTTTCTGTCTCTGGACGTTCCTTCCCCCACGCCCACCTGCTAGGTTCGCAATGCCCGCCGCCAGAGGAAAGACGTCTCTCAATGCCAGAGACTGGTGAAAAGGAAAGGAATTGTTTATTTAAAAGTTACACAAACTTAGAATAATGACCTAATGTCTTCAATAAGATACTAAAGTCCTCTAGAATACCCACAGATGCACAGTCCTTCCCTCTCCCTGTGCCCAGTCCGGGGTACCATGTCTCAGGAAAAGAAGTAGAAGTCCGTGATTCAGGCTCCCGGCATCATCAGCTGTGTGGCTGTTGCAATCTCCAGTTAATCCAAAGCCATGTGGCACCTTCTCATTGCCCAGCAGCAAGAGTCCTTCCTCCCCTTTCTCTATGGCTGCAAAGTCTCTCCTGCTGCCTAAGCCGCGTGGCAAGAAGAAGCACTCCAAAACCTCGTGGTCCTCTTTACTCTCCTTCAGAACCGCGTGGTCCTTTTCCCCATTTACTTTGGAGCCGCGTGGTCTCCTCCTTCTCCCCCAAAACCTTGTGGCCCTCCTCTACTACTATGGAGCCGCGTGGTCTCTTCTCTACTTCAGAGCCGCATGGTCTCTTCTCACTCTATGGCTGCCGGGCCTAGGTTTAAATCCCAGCGCCCAGCTTCCTTTGCAGCCCCATTTCCAACTCCTCCTACAGTCAGCTACACCTGCCAGCATCCCTGTATTCTTCCAGCTTTACTGGGCTGCCATAGTAAGTCTGGGCAGGTGTGGCCCCATGGCGTGGAGCCAATCATCTCCAAGCTCTCACGCAGGCCCTGTAACCAGGAGGAGTTGCTTCCCAGTCCCACCTTGGGTGGAAGTCACTCCCATCTCCCTGGCTCAAGGCAGGGCCACAGCTATTCAACATATCCATGAAACCAGTTAAAGGTTATAGATATGTTAAATGACCGTGCCTGGGGTTAGCTGCAAAGCTCTTGCTACCCAAAACAGCCTCTGAATGGCCCTGTTCCATGTGTCCCATCCCCCCTGGCTCAGGCCTGTAGGGGTGAGGACATCCTATATACATTTTTCTAATATTTCCTGGACACCCCGAGTCCTGCACCCCATTACAAATCCCTTCTTGGGGCCCTCCTCTTGGCTGCACCCTGCTTCAGTATTACTTTAAAGCTACTGTGCATGTGGTCTCCCATGATTTTCCTTGATTTGTCACCAGGGAAGGGAGCCCCACAATTTATTATAGTGCTATTATAATGAAGCAGGGGTCATGTAACATCTTCTGTGCAGGTGCATTCATGATTCACCATGATTCTGCACTTTTCCCAGAAAGCAAGAACAGCCAGTGTTAGAACAGGTTCTCTGTTGTGTATCCATGACCTTTATCTTATCCCTGGGGCACCTCTGGAGTGTCCTCCTTCCTAACTATCTCCTGCTTCAATATTACTTAGCCTATAGTGTCCCTGGAAAATTCATATTAAGCTCTTAGTATAGTGATACAGTGGGTGCCCAGAATGTAATGAATATTCCATGTAAGCTGGCTATTACCTTTATATCACATCAGCTCATGGATATGGCATGGTGGTTGGCTTTCTCTTAATAGACATTTGCTATTAAATATGGAACTATGTCTTTTATTGTGGACAAGTTGTTTTAATATCCCTTCTTGGTTTTCCTGGATCACTTTCCTGACTAAACAACAAGGCAATGCCAGCAAGCTTTCTATGACTCTCATCCCTCCTCACTCCCTCTCCTCCCACTCATCTGAGAGGTCCAGGAGACCAGGATGGGCCATGGCTGAGATTTGAACCCTGGCATCCTGGCTCCAGGGACTCTGCTTCTAGCTGCTACCCCATGTTGTCACCTCTCCCTCTCCCCTCCCCAACTTCTTTTTCTCTGGTTTTCTCCCCTCCCAGATATTCTAATTTGGCATCTTGCTGCTGCAGCAGCCTATTCTTTAGGAATGGAGTGAATGAGAGAGTTATGGAGGGGTGCAAACTAAAATTTTGGAGTATAGACCTTGGGCCAATCAGATGGGTGTTTTTTATGTACTTTTCCTATTTGAGCCTCCTAATGACCTAATGTGCTTGGGATTTTTGTCCTAATTTTGTGAAGAGATAGTAAGTGTTGGGGGTCTTTAATGCAGCCCCCCCCCCGCCCCGGTTCTGCCACGGATGAAGAAAAAGACTACCAAGACATGATCTGCTTGGGGAGGAAAGGTGGCCAATCTCTCAAGGGAGAAGGGCCTTGATCCTTTCTCTCTATGGGCTTTTATTAGGTTCATTGGGATAGGAATGCAGATAAAGCTCATCAATCATTGTCAGCCAGTAAGGGTTAAACAATACAGGATTTACAGAGAACTTCCAGGGCTTAGTCTGAGCTACAGCCAATCAGCTAGAGGGCCATAAAACTTTAGGCACCAGGCTCATCTCAAGTCTGGACCCTTATCTTTTAAGCTGAGGGTACAGATTAAGTAGGTTTCACAGGAATGTAAGTATTTTCTTTAGGCCTGATTCCCCAGGGAATCCGCCCTTTCCCAGCACAGGACTGCACCGCCCTCTATTATTGCTTCAGGCTCAAGTCAAACAGGGAAGTAAAGCAGCCAAGAGATTAGGAGACTTGTTGCAGACAGAATGAGGACTCAGGCTATTTCAAAGCCCAGGGGCGAGGGTCCATCACCCCCTTTTGCCACAGCCCCCCGAGTCCTTCCCTGACAGCTTATCCCTGGTGACCAGAGACTGTCTTAGGTTGATCCTCCCTTGAGGATTCTTACCCGTCATTGGCTAACTGGCCAAGCTCAGGGCCAAGCAGGGTGAAGTGGGCAGAGGTGGCACTTCTGCCAGGGAGACAAGCTTTGTCTCCTTAGTGGCTTATGGTCCCAACTCTGACTCAGCCTTAACCATGGGGGATTACAGCCTCTGAAACCAGGCAGGGCGGTTCCCAACAAGTAAGTAATGGTTAAGAGCAGAGACCCTCTGGACCCAGGCATCAGAGTTCATATTTCTGTACTGACCCATTTTGGTCCTTGGGACCCTCAGGTGCATTATCAACTCTCCACAAGTTTAAGTTTCCTCACTCTTGTTTTTATTAAAAAGACACAGACTGTTAGAAAAGATACTTATTTATAGAATATAATTTTTTCCATGCAGCTCAATATCCTAAGATATACACAAGAGCTGTCTTCCCACTGCTTTTCCCAGCCAGCAATTGATAGCAACAGTTTCCTAGCAGACTTCACCTTTCATGTGATTCACCTTTCTATGATGTATTCTTCTTGCTGGCATTAGATCCTAAGTTTCCCAATCCCTTATGCTATAATTTTTTTTGCCCTCTTCTCATCTTTCCATCCCTTTATCAGCCTAATTTTGCTACCTAGTTGCCTGTTAAGCCTCATGATTTCTCTCTTAGCAGCTCCTGCCATCACCATAGGGCCTAGTGTATAGCACTGGGCATTGCAAGAGGTGCTAAGTAATCACTATAGTGTGGCAAAGAATGCTACATAAAGAGTGAACAGGAGAACCAAGATGGTGGCATAGGTAGACACACTGAGCCTCCTCCCACAACCAGAACTGACAGAAAATCAAACGGCAAGGAAGTCCGACATCAAGGAGATAAAAAATAAACATTCATCCATACCGGTGGGAGGGGCGGAGATGGGCAGCTGGGGTGGAGAGGACTCATGTTGTCGGGTCGGGTGAGAGTGGTGGAGTGTGGGACAAACGGGACAGGCAGTCTGACCACTAGCAGACCCTGTGGCCCTACATTCGCACACAGATAAACCGAGAGAGCCGGACTCAGAGTGGTGGAGAATGGGGCAGGCAGAAAGGCGGGTAGCACCCTGTGGCCCCACATTCATGTATGGATAAACCGGGACGAACGGCAGGGAAGCAGACCCCGTAACCCAGGGCTCCAGGGTGGCGAAATAAAGCCTCAAACCTCTGAGTGAAAACACCGGTGGGGGTTGGGGCGGCAGCAGGAGAGACTCCCAGCCTCACAGGAGAGGTCGTTGGAGAGACCCACAGGGGCCTAGAGCGTGCACAGGCCCACCCACTCGGGAACCAGCACCAGAGGGGCCCAATTTGATTGTGGGTAGCAGAGGGAGTGACTGAAATCCAACAGAGAGTGGAGCTGGCGCCATTACTCCCTCTCGGCCCCTCCCCCACTTACAGCATCACAGCCCAGTGACCAGCATTACCCTGTCCCGGGGAACACCTAAAGCCCCACCCCTTTATGTAACAGGTGCACCAAGACAAAAAAAAAATGGCCCAAATGATAGAATACTTCAAAGCGACAGAAAAAATACAACTAAGTGAGGAAGAGATAGCCAACCTATTGGATGCACAGTTCAAAACAATGGTAATCAAGAAGCTCACAGAATTGGTTGAATTTGGTCAAAAACTAGATGAAAAAATGAAGGCTATGCTAAGAGAGACAAAGGAAAATGTACAGGGAACCAGTAGTGATGCGAAGGAAACTGGGACTCAAATCAATGGTGTGGACCAGAAGGAAGAAAGAAACATCCAACCAGAAAAGAATGAAGCAACAAGAATTCAAAAAAACGAGGAGAGGCTTAGGAACCTCCAGGACATCTTGAAACGTTCCAACATCTGAATTATAGGGGTGCCAGAAGGAGAAGAGGAAGAACAAAAAATTGAAAACTTATTTGAACAAATAATGAAGGAGAACTTCCCTAATCTGGCAAAGGAAATAGACTTCCAGGAAGTCCAGGAAGCTCAGAGAGTCCCAAAGAAGCTGGACCCAAGAAGGAACACACCAAGGCACATCATAATTCCATTACCTAAGATTACACAGAAGGAGAGAATCTTAGAAGCAGCAAGAGAAAAGGACACAGTTACCCACAAAGGACTTCCCATAAGCCTGACAGCTGATTTCTCAAAAGGATCCTTGCAAGAGGGACTTCTATGGCATAGCATCTGAGGAAGGATTAGCCTCATGTGGTTCCATTATTTTCAACATAAGATCTCCCATTCAAGAACAAAAGTAGACAGACCCTGAAAAAGCCTGTTTATAGACTGGGGACTATGTAGGTCCTTGCCTTTCATGACTTGGAATACTTCTTTCCAGCCCCTTCTTGCCTGTAAGGTCTCTTTGGAGAAATCAGCTGACAGTCTTATGGGAACCCCTTTGTAGGTAACTGTGTCCTTTTCTCTTGCTGCTTCTAAGATTCTCTCCTTCCGTGTAATCTTAGGTAATGGAATTATGATGTGCCTTGGTGTGTTCCTCCTTGGGTCCAGCTTCTTTGGGACTCTCTGAGCTTCCTGGACTTCCTGGAAGTCTATTTCTTTTGCCAGATTGGGGAAGTTCTCCTTCATTATTTGTTGAAATAAGTTTTCAATTTTTGGTTCTTCTTCTTCTCCTTCTGGCACCCCTATAATTCAGATGTTGGAATGTTTCAAGATGTCCTGGAGGTTCCTAAGCCTCTCCTCGTTTTTTTAAATTCTTGTTTCTTCATTCTTTTCTGGTTGGATGTTTCTTTCTTCCTTCTGGTCCACACCATTGATTTGAGTCCCAGTTTCCTTCCCATCACTACTGGTTCCCTGTACATTTTCCTTTGTATCTCTTAGCATAGCCTTCATTTTTTCATCTAATTTGTAACCAAATTCAACCAATTCTGTGAGCTTCCTGATTACCAGTATTTTGAACTGTACATTTGATAGGTTGGCTATCTCTTCGTTGCTTAGGTGTATTTTTTCTGGAGCTTTGATCTGTTCTTTCATTTGGGCCTTTTTTTTTTTTTTTTTTTTTTGTCTTAGCATGCCTGTTACATAAAGGGGTGGAGCCTTAGGTGTTCACCAGGGTGGGGTAATGCTGGTTGCTGCGCTGTGATGCTGTATGTGGGGGAGGGGCCAAGAGGGAGCAATGGCACCTGCTCCACTCTCTGCCAGATTTCAGTCACTCCCTCTGCTACCCACAATCAAATTGGACCCCTCTGGTGCTGATTTCCAAGTGCATGGGCTTTTGCACACTCTAGGCCCTTGTGGGTCTCCCCAAGAAACTCTCCTGTGAGTTTGGGAATTTCTCCTGCTGCCGCCTCAACCCCCATGGGTGTTTTCAATCATAGGTTTCAATCATAGGTTCCAGCATAGGTATTTCCCTGTGCTGGAGCCCTGGATTGCGAGGTCTGCTTCGCTCCCCCACTGTTCCTCCCAATTTATCTATACACGAATGTAGGGCCTGCTAGCTGAAGCTTGGCCTGCCCCACTCCACAACCCACCACCTCGCTCGGTCCACCAGCTGCTGCCTTGCCATGAGTCCTCTCTGACCTGGGTGCCTTTCTCTGCCCCTCCTACTGGTCTGGATGGATGTTTCTTCTTTATCTCCTTAGTTGTTGGACTTCCACACAGTTCGATTTTCTGTCAGTTCTGGTTGTTTTTTGTTGTTAAATTGTTGTCCTTCTTTTGGTTGTGTGAGGAGACACAGTGTGTCTACCTATGCCTCCATATTGGCCAGAAGCCCAGCTACTGTATGTCTTTTGATTGGAGCATTTAATCCATTTACATTTAAGGTTATTATTGATCAGTACCTATTCATTGCCATTTTTCCCCTTTGTACCTGTGTTCCTCTCTCTCTCTTCATCCTGTTAAACAGTCCCCTTAGCATCTTTTGCAATGCTGGTTTGGTGGAGCTGTATTCTTTTAGCTTTTTTTTTTTTTTCTAATCTGGGAAACTCCTAATTTTGCCTTCCATTTTAAATGAGAGACTTGCTGGGTAAGGTAGTTTTGGTTGTAGGCATTTGCTTTTCATTACTTGGAATACATTTTTCCATTGTCTTCTGACTGTAGTGTTTCTTTTGAAAGATAAGCCGATAGCTTCTCAGAGGTCTCTTATAAGTTACCATCTGTTTTTCCATTGATGCCTTTAATATTCTCTCTTTGTCTTTAAATCTTGCCATTTTAATTATAATTTGTCTTAAAGTGGGCCTCTTTGGGTTCATCTTGATTGGGACCCGCTGTGCTTCTGGGACTCATGTGACTTTTTCCCTTATCAAATTATGGAAATTTTATGTTATTACTTTTTCAAACAGGTTTTCTACTCTTTCTCCTCTGCTATCCCTACGATATGAATATTATTGTGTTTCATGTTGTTCTGCAGTTCCCTTATACCCTTTTCATTCTTTATTAGTCTTTTTTCATTTTATTGCTCTGTCTGGGATTTTCTTTTTTCTTGTCCTCCAGCTCACTGATTCAATCCTCTGCTTCATCTAGCTGCTTTTAATTCCTTCTAGTGTGTTCTTCATTTCAGATATTGTATTCATTTCCTCCTGGCTCTTATTGATAGTTTCTATGTCCTTTTCATGTGATGTAGTTCCCAGTAAATACCTTGTAGCTTCCATAGAGTTTCTTCAGCATCCTTGAGCATCCTTACAACCATTATTTTGAACTCAATGTCTGATAGATTGCTTACCTCAAATTCATTTAGCCCTTTTTCAGGGGATTCCTCCTTTCTTTTAGATTGGGTGTTGTTTCTGTGTCTCCCCATTTTAGGTGACTCTTCTTGTTTGTTTCTCTATATTAGATTGATCTGCTTGGACTCCCTGTCTTCATGGTGTGACCTTCTGTGGTAGGAGACCTGTGGACTCAGTGGTGCAGTCTCCTTGATCTTCTGAGCTGGATGCTTTTGGAATGCCCATTATGATGTTTATGTGGTCTCTCTTGTTGTAACAGGATTTTGGTTGTTGTTAGGCCATTCTTTGGTTTCTTCCCTCCAGCTGACTGTCTGAGAGTCACACCACCTACCATATCTTTTATGCTGTTGTACAGGTGTTGCCAGAACAAAACAAAACAACCCAGGAGACAAAACCCACACTTGCAGTAATAACCCCCACCCACAACCATACTGTCAACAGTGAATGAGGAAATATTAATAAATGTATAAGGAGATTAAGACTATTATAACAAAGGAAAAAGAAATATGAAATGATTAAAAGAAAAATGATTTTGAGAATGTAGAGGGAGGAGAAATAATAAGAGCAGAGAATAGAAACAAGGTAAAGAAGGGAAGAAAATAAAATTTACATAATTTTTAAGAAGGGGAATAAGGTAATATGGAGTAAGAAATGTGAAGAGTATAATATGAGTTTAAAAATATTTTTTAAATATTTATTCATTTTTAGAGAGGTGAAGGGAGGGAGAGAAACATCAATGCATGGTTGCCTCATGAGCACCTCCAAATGGGGACCTGGCTCACAACCCAGGCATGTGCCCTGCCTGGGAATTGAACTGGCTACACTTTTGTTCACAGTCCTGCACTCAGTCCACTAAGCCACACCAGGCAATGCTAAAATTTTTTTTTTGAACAATAGTGAAACAATTAAGGACCAAATTGGAGAAAAAGATCCACCATGGCAATATCAACAACAAATGAACAAAGATTGATACTGGAGGAATAGGGATAAGAAGGAAAAAATAAAGGGAAAAAGAGCTTACGAGATGTCTAGAGGAAATAAAAGTGGTTTTGAGAGATAGAAGGAAAAGGAATGCTAAGAGTCAGGAATGAAAACCAGGAAAAGACAAGGAAAAAAGAAAATTTAAATCACAAAATAAAAAAGGAAAAGGGCAGGAGGAAGGCAAAATGGAGTAGGAGAAGGAAATGATAAAATTTGAGATTTGAAATACAAAAATATTGAAGATCTAGGAATAACATAGAGGAAATGCAACAACCACCACCATATCAACAACCAACGAGTGAAGATTGATAAAGGTGAAGAGAGAAGAAGGGTTTTTTAAGAATGGGTAAAAGAATGTGAGATGACTAATGACAAGAAAAATGGCTTTAAGAAAGTGGAGGAGGGAGAAATAGTAAGAGTGCAGAATAGAAACAATAGCCAGAGAAAAAAAATAAAATTTAAAACAAAAGTATGAAGAGGAAGGAAGAAGGTAAAATGAAGTAAGAGAAGGGAGAAGAAAATATGAGATTTGAAATAAACTAAAGTAAAAAAGCTAGTGAAATAATAGGCACAAACTTGATGAAAAGAAATGAACAATAAAAAGCTATGCAGGAGAGAAAACACGAATAATGAAGAAGGCCGTGTGGAATTCATCTCTGTAGAATCCAGTGTTTACCACTGTATTCTTTTTCTGAATTCACCCCTGGTAATGTCAGATGGTGTCCGAGTCTGGCCCTAGGCAGCCTTTTTGAGACTACAGGTGATCCACAGTCTGTGGTTGTCTGTTTCTGACAAACACAAAAACACAAGTGTGTTTCTGACAAACACATTTGGCTGGTCCCCACTGTTCTTACCTGCTATCTTTCCATCAGCCCAGGGCCCAGAAATGCTTCATTTAATGATCGGAGTAGATTGCAAGTACCTTCTCCATTTTTCTCCAGAGGCGGCCTCTGGTGAGATTGAGAGGGTGGGGACCCTGGGTCAGACCCCAGGGGGGTGCTGTTTAGTTGTCAGGGAAGATGGTGGGAGTGTTTCCCTGTCCCCTCACCACACCACTTGGTCTGTCCCAAAGTTTTTCCTATAATCTACGGTTTCTGCTCTTTTGCAGGAGACTCCAGCCTGAACTCTCCACTCTGCACTGTCCTTGCTTGCCAACCATGATGGGTCAGGTCCTACATTCCCTTCAGTCTGACTCTATTCCTCTGAGTTCTTTGTTGGCGGGGACCATAGGCTTGAGTCTTGCCTCAGCTCCTCTTTTAAAAGAGTTTCTGTGTGGCCCCCTCACTACATCTGGGGGCCTGTTCTCTGAAAGTTCCCTCTCAGCAAAAGGAACAAAGTCTGTCTTGGTCAGGGAACCTGCCAGAACCTCTGACAGTTTTACATGAAGTTTCTCTCTGGATCTCTCCCAGATGGCCCTGGGGAGAGTCCTGCAGTGGTACTATATAACACAGGGCACTGGCGAGGTGCTCTTGCGGCTCCCTGCAGTAATTCTCAGCCTTGGGCAGGCTTGCTCCCGCCACACTATTTCTACAGCCAGCACCTCTCTGGCCATCTCTCTCTGCCTCTGGAGCTCCCAGCTGCTGAGCCCAACCACAGCCTCTTCAGCCAGATTCTGTCCCGCTGGCGGTTCCCATGGAGCCCAGAGTCACGGAGGTGACAGCCTCTTTCCCAGTCAAGTACTGCAGTCCCTGGATCTTGGCTCTTGGTGGCAGCAGCGTGCGCATCCCTGCAGGGGTGGAGGGCACAGACAGGTTTAGGTGCCGAAGTGTGGGCACTCTTGCCCAGGAGGATATTTTAAATTCCTCAGAATGGCTCCTGCCCAAAATCTATGCAGTCATAAATACTGGGTTGGGCAGTGGCAGCAACAGCTGCTTCACTAGAAGAGTCTGGGCCGCCTGCTTATGAGTGCCCAGCAAGTAGACGGGCTCTTACCCACTCACATGCCCTGCATACTCGTCCGCATGCACACTCACTCACACTTGCTCTCACTCACTCTCAGCTGTTTTTTTTTTTTTTTTTTTTAATTGATTACCCTGTGGTTTAGCTGCAAGACCAGTCCAGGTCTGGGAGGAAGTGTACAGAGCTTCCAGCTCCTCTGCAGCCATCTTGGATCCAGTAGAAAATATTTTCAACAAATGATAATGAAAATACAGCATATCAAAATTTGTAGAATGTTGTTAAAGATTTACTTGGAGGAAACTTTATAGTTTTAAATGCTTATTAAAAAGTTGAAAGGTTTAGAATAAATAACATAAGGTATTACCTGAAAAAATAAGAAAAAGTACAACAAAGTCATTCCTAAATACTAGGAAGACAATTGTAAAAAGAATAGTAAATGATACTAATATAATAAGTTATAAGTTATAAAAGTAAGATACAGTATCTGTATCTTAAGAAAGAATTAGTTATTTTCTGTAAAACCTTTAAAAAATAGAAGAGGAACAAGGGCTCTGGTCATAAATTCATTTGAAGTGACCAGGTGGGGGATTGGGGACTATGCAGTGCCCAGGCACCAGCTGGGTGTTCTACAATTCAACTCAGTTCTGACACTATTTACCAGGAAATAGCATCAGATTCCACAATTTAAAGGCTCAGTCCCACAAGAATGCCACTTACCCACTTTAGATGCCAATTGCATGTCTAGGTTGTCACCTGTGCTTTTGATCCACCTGCTATAGACAAGAGGTTCTAATAGCCTTCTGCTTGGGTATCATTGATATGCTAGAGAAGCTCACATAACTTGGAGAAACATTTTATTTACTAGATCACCAGTTTATTATAAAGGATATAACTCAGGAACAGACAGATGGAAGAGATGTATAGGAAAGGCATGGGGAAAGGTCACAAAGCATCCATGTCCTCTCTGAACATGCCACTTTCCCCCAATCTCCACATGTTCACCAACGTGGAACCTCTTAGAACTTGGAGATTCTGAGGTTTTATGAAGGCTTCATTAAATAGGCTGTATTGATTAAACCATTGGCCACTGGTGATTGAATCAAACTCTAGCCCTTATTCTCTCACAGGAAATTAGGAGGTGGGGCTGAAATTTCCAATCTTCTATTCCTGGTTGATTCCCCTGGAAACCAGTTCCTATTCTTAGATACTTTCCAAAAGTTATGTTATTAACATAAACCTAGTTGTGGTGGAAAGAGGCTTGTTATAAATAATAAGACATACATTTTGCCTTTCTGGCTTTGAAGAGATTTCAGGAACTGAGGACAATAGACCAACTGTTCTTTTAAAAAAATGTTCCCATTGCTCTTATAGCTCAGGAATATCAAAGGGCCTTGGGAGTTGTGAACCAGGAACCCTGTGCAAAGGCCAAACATATGAGGAATACATTTTGGCCATCTGAATAACCAAGTGTATATGTGTGTGTGGAATACATTTTGGCCACCAGAATAACCAAGTGTGTATACACACACACACACACTGTAATATATAATATATATACACAATAGAGTATATATACAATATATAATATATATATATATATATTATATTAGAGTATATATACAATATATAAGGTATTATATATTGTATATATTTTGGTCACATGAATGACCACACACACACACATATATATATACATACTGTAATATATATTATTGTGTATATATAATATATAATATATTATGTATATAATATATACAATATAGTATATACATACAGTATATAATACAGTAATATGTATGTTACAGTATCACAAGGAGTGATAACTTTTCAATGCATATTATGAGGCCAGCTTTACCCTGATAAGAAAATCAGACAAAGATAATGCAAAGAAAGAAAACTATAGACCAATGTCCATCATAAATATAGACCAAAAGTACTTAAACAATATATTATCAAGTCAAAATCAACAATATATAACAAAGATAATAAATCATTACCACACAGGATACATCTTAGGAACACAAGTTTCTTTAACATTGAAAAAAATATATCGATGTAATCCACAATGTAAATATAATAATTGATTTTATCCATAGATGCAGAAAACCATTTGACACAATTTAACACCCATTTATGATAACAACTTCCAGCAACATAGGAAGAGTAAATAACTTCTTCAATCTGATAAAAGATATTTATGAAAAATTTATAGCAAACCTTGGAGAAGGCAAAAGACAGGAAAAGCACAAACATTGAAAGATAAAAGGTAATACACTGGATTTTAAAAATAGAAAAAGTTTTGCTCTTCAACATACACTATTTTAAAAAATATTTTGTTTATTATTAGAAAGAGGGGAAGGGAAAGAGAAAGAGAGGGGAGAAACATAGATGTTCAAGAGAAACATCTATCAGTTGCCTCTTGCATGCCCTCAATCAGGGACCTGGCCCACAATCCAGGCATGTGTCCTGACTGGGAATTGAACTGGCAACCTTTTGGTCTGTGGGACAATGCCCAACTCACTGAGCTACACCAGCCAGGACCAAAATACACTATTAAGTAAGTAAACTAACAACAAACAAAGCCAGCCAAAATGGGAGAACGTACTCACAGTGTGTATATCTTACAAAATATGTACATCCAAGATATAAAAAAATTATAACTCAATAATAAAAACATAAACAACTCAAAAATGGATAAAAGATTTGAACATAAAAGATGGTATACAAGTGATCAATAATCAAATGAAAATATGCTCAACATCTTTAGTAATCAGGGAAATTTAATCTTAGCAGATTAAAATTACAATGAAATATCCCTACACACTCTTTAGAGTGGCTAGAATGAAAAAGAATGACAACATAAAGTGTTGCTAAGGGTAAGGTACAATGGAAAGTCTTATGCATTTCTGGTGGGAATGGAAAATGATCCAACAACTTCGGAAAAAAATCTGGCAGTTAGTATGGACTGACTGTTTGTGTCCCCCAAAATTTATGTATTGATACCTAATCCCCAACCTGATAGTATTTGGAAGTGGGGCCTTTGGAAGGTGATTAGATCACGTGAGTGGAGCCATCATAGATGGATTAGTGCTCTTATAAGAGAGACCACAGAGATCTCCCTTGCTCATTCTGCCATGTGAGGACACAGTGAGGAGACAGCTGTCTAAGAAGCAGGAAATGGGCTTTTAACAGTACACTGAATCTATGGGTGACTTGATCATGGACTCATCAACTTTTAAAACTGTGAGAATAAATTTCTGTTGTTTATAGCCCACCTAGTTAATGACATTCTGCTATAGTCATCTGAATGTACTAAGAGAGCCGTTTCTTAAAATTTTAGCTTGTATCTGTCATATTACTTAGCAATTCTACTCAAAGGTATATATCAAAGAGAAATGAAAACATGAGTCAACATAAAAGACTTATGAATGTTTATAGCAGCAATATTTCAATAGCAGAAACTGGATGGTGGAGGGAAGCAGAGAACAAATGTCCTTCAACATGTAAATGGCTAGAACCAAGATGGTGGCATAGGTAGACACACTGCGCCTCCTCCCACAACCAGAACTGACAGAAAATCGAGTGGCAAGGAAGTCCGACACCAAGGAAATAAAAAATAAATATTCATCCAGACCGGTAGGAGGGGTGGAGACGGGCACTGGGGCAGAGAGGACTCCCGTGGCCATGGCAGGACCGAGACTGGCGGAGTGTGGGACAAATGGGGCAGGCAGTCCGACCACTAGAAGACCCTGAGGCCCCACATTCGAGCACAGATAAACTGAGAGGGCCGGACTCAGAGTGGCTGAGAATGGGGCAGGCAGAGCAACGGGGAACACCCTGCGGCCCCACATTCTTGCACAGATAAACTGGACAAACGGCGGGGAGCAAAGGAGACCATGCAACCCAGGGCTCCAGCTCGGGGAAATAAAGCCTCAAACCTCTGATTGAAAATGCCCGTGGGGGTTGGGGCGGCAGCAGGAGAGACTCCCAGCCTCACAGGAGAGGTCGTTGGAGAGAAGTCCTAGACACAGCAATCAGACAAGAAAAAGAAACAAAAGGCATCCAAATTGGAAAGGAGGAAATGAAACTGTCACTGTTTGCAGATGACATGATAATGTACATGAAAAATCCTATAGACTCCACCAAAAAACTACTCTACCTAATAAATGAATTTGGCAAAACAGGTGGATACAAAGCCAATATTCAGAAATCAAAAGCATTCCTGTACACCAACAACGAAACTGCAGAAACAGAAATCAGGAAAAAAATCCCATTTGATATAGCAACAACAAAAATAAAGTACCTAGGAATAAACCTAACCAAGGAGGTAAAAGACCTGTACTCAGAAAACTACACAACACTGAAGAAAGAAATTAAGGAAGACACAAACAAATGGAAGCATGTACCATGCTCATGGATTGGAAGAATTAACATCATCAAAATGGCCATACTACCCAAAGCGATTTATAGATTCAATGCAATCCCTATTAGAGTACCCATGACATATTTCACAGATATAGAACAAACATTTCAGAAATTTATATGGAACCATAAACGACCCCGAATAGCTGCAGCAATTTTGAGAAAGAAGAACAAAGCAGGAGGAGTCACAATACCTGGTATCAAACTGTATTACAAGGCCACTGTAATCAAAACAGCCTGGTACTGGTGTAAAAACAGGCACATAGACCAGTGGAACAGAACAGAGAGCCCAGAAATAAACTCAAGTCTTTACAGTCAATTAATATTTGACAAAGGAGGCAGGAGCATAAAATGGAGCAAAAACAGCCTCTTCAACAGATGGTGTTGGGAGATCTGGACAGCTACATGCAAAAAAATGAAACCCGATCACCAACTTACACCATACAGAAAAATAAACTCAAGATGGATAAAAGACTTAAATATAAGTCATAACACCATAAAAGTCCTAGAGGAAAACATTGGCAGGAAAATCTCAGACATTCCATGCAACAAAATCCTCACAGACATGTCCCCTAAAGCAAGGGACATAAAGGAAAGAATAAACAAATGGGACCTCATCAAAATAAAAAGCTTCTGCATGGCTAAAGAAAACAGCGCCAAATTACAAAGAGAACCAACAGTATGGGAAAACATATTTGCTAATGATACCTCAGACAAGGGTCTGATCTCCAAAATATATAAAGAACTCACACGCCTCCACTCCAGGAAGACAAACAACCCAATTAAAAAATGGGAAAAGGACTTGAACAGACACTTCTCCAAGGAAGACATACAGAGGGCCTAGAGAGACATATGAAAAGATGCTCAGCATCACTAGCCATCAGAGAGATGCAAATTAAAACCACAATGAGGTACCACCTCACAGTGGTCAGAGTGGCCAACATAAACAAATCAACAAACAAATGTTGGAGAGGATGCGAAGAAAAGGGAACCCTAGTACATTATTGGTGGGAATGCAGGCTGGTGAGGTCACTGTGGAAAACAGTATGGAATTTCCTCAGAAAACTAAAAATGGAACTGCCCTTTGACCCAGCAATTCTGCTGCTTGGATTATACCCTAAGAACCCTGAAACACCAATCCAAAAGAACCTGTGCACCCCAATGTTCATAGCAGCACAATTTACAATAGCCAAGTACTGGAAGCAACCTAAGTGCCCATCAGCAAACGAGTGGATCCCAAAACTCTGGTATATTTACACAATGGAATTCTATGCAGCAGAGAGAAAGAAGGAGCTTATACCCTTTACAACAGCATGGATGGAACTGGAGAGCATTATGCTAAGTGAAATAAGCCAGGAAGTGAGGGACAAATACCATATGATCTCACCTTTAACTGGAACATAAGCAATAGAAGAAAAAAGCAAACAAAATATAACCAGAGACATTGAAGTTAAGAACAATCTAACAATAGTCAGGGGGGAGTGGGGTGGGGACAGTGGGAAGAGGGGATTACAGGAACAAAGGACATGATAATAAAGGACACATGGACAAAATCAAGGGGGAGGGTGGAGGTGGGGCAGGGAGGTGCGTTCAGCTGGGGTGGGATGGAGTGATGGGGAGAAAGGGCATACAGCTGTAAGTGAATAACAATGAAAATTTAAAAAAAACATGTAAATGTATAAACAGTGTGCTATAGCTACATAATGGAATATTGCTCAATGATAAAAAGCATGAATCACTAATATCTGTCACAATATGGGTAAGTCCCCAAAACATTATACTCAGTTAAAGAAGCCAGACTCAAAAAAGCACATACTTTATTATTCAATTATATAAAATACAGATTAATCTCTAGTAACAATAATAAATCAGTGGTTTTCTGAGGTCAGGGTTTGAGAAAGGAATAGAACTTTTCAGGGTTCATAAAATTGTTCTAGATGTTGACTGTGATGGTGATTTTAAAGGTGGGTACAATGGTCAGTACTTCATTCATTTTAGATGCAGCTTATCATATGTAAATTATTCCTCAATAAAGTTGATCAAGAAAAAATATCATCACATTTAAATCAGCTCAGCTAAGTCCTGGTTGGTGGGCTGGTATCCTTAATCATTATACTTCTTGTTGAAAAGGCTTTGCAAACTTCTACAGTCCTATCTGTTAAAGCCATTATTATCACCTTGGGAGACTTGATGTACTTAAAGTTAACACAAAAGGACAGTTTCCTGAACGATGTCCCTTTGAACTGTGCTTTGTTTACAATACCATTTCTGACACCAAATGTATGGGTGTTTTCCCCTATAACGACCAACTCTCCAACTCTCCATAAACCAATTTGGTGTCCTCCAATTCAATTCAATTCTGATAATAACTACCTAAAAGTAGCACAGACATCACAAATTAAGATTTCAGTCACACAAGACTGCCTCCACTTCAGACACAAATCATACATCCTTGCCACCCATACTTCTAACTGACAGTCTATAAAATCAGGGGTTCCCACAGCACCCTCCTCTGGTCGATAATTTTCTAGAATAGCTAACAGAACTCAGAAATACAGTTCACTTCTTATTACTGGTTTTTATAAAGGATTCAACTCAGGAACAGCCTGAGATGCACAGGGCAAGGTAAGGCACAAGCTTCTGTGCCCTCTCCAGTCACACCATCCTCCCAGAGCTAACCTGGAAGTTTCCTGAAATCAGTCTTTTAGGGTTTTTATAGAAAATTTATTACATAGGCAAATTGATTAAATTATTGACCATTGGTTATTGAACACAATCTTCATTTCTTCTCCCTGGAAGTCAGGGGAGGAGCAGGGTGAAGATGGGATTAAAAGTTACAACTTTCTAATCACGTAATTGGTTCCTCTGGCAATCAGTCCCCATCCTGAAGCTGTCTTGGGCCAGCCAGTCACCTCATTAGCATAAACACAGGTATGGTTTAAAAGCATTCATTATGAATAACAAAAGATGCTCCTTTCATCCCATCACTAAAGAAATTACAAGGTTTTTAAGGTGCTGGAAGGGTGCTGGGAGGGTGACTGGAGAGGGCATGGAAGCTCTGTGCCCCTTCCCCCCACACCTTGCCCTGTGCTTCTCAGGCTGTTTCTGACTTGAATCCTTTATAAGAAGCCAGTAGTATGAAGTGAACTGTTCTTCTGTCTGTGTCAGAAAACAAAGACAAAAAATATAGACAGGGTGTGGCAAAAGTAGGTTTACAGTTGTACTTCCTTTACTCTACCCTGTATATATATTTACACACACACACACAGATATATTATATCATAATATCACACCTCCACGTTAAATGAAGATGGTAAATCTAAGTTGGTTTTATATTAGTGCTGTGGACTTGTTTGAGATGTAGGAAAATACACGCACATTATTGTGATTTAAAATAAGACAAAGAGAATCTTTTACAACTATAATGACATCCACAGCCTGGTAATTTGAAAGACAAGAATTGTTTTCTATGTAGTCAATACGAATTGTGCCTATAAATGTGGTCTTTTTAATTAGATATACTGCTTGAGCTTCTTAAACTGCTATGGCATCTTCCAGCCAGGGCACCTTGGCGCCTAGCATCAGTACTGTCCTGAATGACTCCCAGGCCCTTGGAACAGACTGGATAACTACTTATAATCTGGAGAGCTGTGCAAAGAGATTTTGTTTGTGAAAACAACATGAAAATCTCTGAGTCTCAATGGAATTCCCTGAGTTTTCTCTGAGTTTGGCAGTCCCACCTGAATGCATTCAGACCTGCCTTTTCACACTCTTGAAGAAGTATCTGGCTCCTCATCTTGGCTTACTCATTGGAATGTGAGCATGACTGCAAAGATGCAACCCCATGGCTTCTGAGACCCATGAATGGGTTGCCATGAATGATGTCAGGCCAAAGGTGAAATTGGACTTAAAAAGCTCATTGACTTGGGATACAACCACTAAATTTCTTTTGGATTCATTTTGAATCCAGAAATCACAATTTTCTATTATGCAGCCAAGATTTTTTTTAAAACATGGCTTCATTTTACTTAAATAAGAGACTAGTGTTATACCAGTTTTGTAAAAGATGGTTGATAAATAAACAGAAAAGTTATTGACCCAATTTCTTTGAGTTTTAGCTTCTGTTCATCTGATTTTTTTCATTTCTCTTAACATGGAAAACAATTATTCTCAAAGGTCTTCATTTTCTGCAGAGATCTCACTGCAGCTCTTTAATGTGTCTCATTACCTACTACTTTACAGAAGTTCAGTTTAAGTTCTGAGCTTGCCAAGTGACATGAATTAGTAATAAGCAGATCACTGCAACTTCATAGAAATGTTGAAATAAGTAGAGAAGTAGTAGGAACATTAGGAATGTGCATCACATGGGCTAGAGTTTTGTTTTTGGGGGAGGGGGTGGTCAATGAGATGATGTATATGGAAAGTACAGCAAGCAGGGTCCAATCAGGAAAGAGAAACCACAAGTAGATTAAACAGTGATTCCTTTTTCCTGATTGGACCCCACCAGCATATGTAGAATCTAATAAACAAAATAGAAACAGATTCACAGATACAGAGAACAGACTGACAGCTGTGAGAAGTGACAGGGGTTAGGAAGCTGGGTTAAAAAGGTGAAGGGATAAGAAAAGAAAAACCAACAACTCTCAAAGACACAGACAACAGTATGGTGATTACCAGAGGGAAAGGAAGAGGGTGGTGGTGGACAGAGGTAGAAGAGGGTAAAGAGGGGATAAATGGTGATAGAAAGAGACTTGACTTTGGGTGGTGAACACACAATATAATATACAAATGATGTATTATAGAACTGGTACACTTGAAAACTATATAATTTTATTAACCAATGTCACCCAATAAATTCAATGAAAATTTTAAAACATATTAACTATAATAAAGACATAGCTATAAGATATAAAGAGCTCTCTATGGTAACCTAGGGCTGAGGGATGGCCTGCAAAAAGGACAAACAGAATGGGTTTAGATCTTACTGGGGAAGGTGTGGATGACCACTCTACAGGAGCTGGTTTGGAGTTACTGGACAAACAACAGACCACCCTCCATCCGGCAAGCAGGGAGCAGTCAGTGGGGCACCAGAGAGGCAGTGGGATCCTGGTCTCAGGAGTGGGCAAAGGGGGGCAGTTTGCAAAGTGGGGACTTACAGAGGGAGGGCTGTTCAGGTAGACCCCTGGACTATAGGCATGTTGCACATGGGCCATGCTGGGTTTCCCTTCCCCCACCCCCCCCATGTATCACCAGGCTAAAGAGGGACAGTTGCAGAGAGACAACGTTAGGGCCTATGGCCCTGGCAAGATTCACAGGAAGTCCTCACTCCCACATGACTGACTCCTCCCAGGCCATGCCGAAGTTTTAGGGAGCCTCTTTCTCCTACAATGTCTTTCTGCTGAGAGAGCTTAGCATGGAGCTCACATTAAAGGAGATATACTTATAGGAATTTCTTTATTATAGAGTCCATATTGAACAGTGAATTTGGGGCTGAGAGGAAATAAGTTGATAATGACAGAGTTTAGCAAGAGATGAGCACACAGTAGGTGTTCAGTGATTGAAAGCTGTGAATAGGATACTTATTTGGAAAAACAATAAATTTAAATTAGTTGGAAAATTAGGCAGCTGTGTTAATATTAATTATAATGTAATTTATTGTATATTATCTAAGTAGATACAAAGTTAAGAATCTGTGTATAAAATATTTCTCATTTCTAATTTATGTTTCTGTTTTTTTGTTTTTTTTTGTCCAGGTCTTATACAATATATTAATTGCCTTCACAAAGATGCATAAGTTTGAAAACATAGAGACTGTTGACATTTTGGCTGGATGTGCCCGATTCATTATTGTGGGGATAGGGGGAGTATTTTTCGGCATTATTTTTGGATTCATTTCTGCATTTATCACACGTTTCACTCAGAATATCTCTGCAATTGAACCGCTCATCGTCTTCATGTTCAGCTATTTGTCTTATTTAGCTGCTGAGACCCTCTACCTCTCCGGCATTCTGGCGTGAGTACAAACCAAGGACCAACTCCAGTAGCAATAAAAGAGAATTTAGGATCACATCTTATGGACCGGCATCTGGAAAAATCTTGACTACTGATGCTAATTCTCAAAAGTTTTGCAGGATTCAGGTTTCTTTAAACATTTGTAAAATCTGATTCAGGTCCTTTGCCTAACAAATGCTCTTTCCACCATTTGTGTTTGTTCTCTTTTCCTGATTTGCCTGTGGAGAGCATAGTAATTATAAGATCATTTTAGAATGACCAGAAAAGCTGTTGTGGAAAAAATCTAGGGGAAGTTCAAGGTTAAAGTCTCATGTCAATAATTTTTTCTTTCTTTGAAAAATTCATTATTCTGAAGTTTAGGAGAAGCATGCCATGAAGGCCTGCCTCTGCTGTTTCCTTCAGACCCCATTGCAGCCCAGCACCCTGCAGGTAGAATGAAACTAGATAGACGGGATAAGACTAGAAATCCAGGTTTCTTTTTTTCTTAATTAAAATAGTTTTAAGTGTTTATTCTTGTATAGATCTTGAAATGAGGTTTCTCACTTGGCTTATTATATCAGGTTATGTTATTTTCTCTGACATTATTCTCACACTCAGCTACTCAGGTAGAAATAGTTAATTTTATTGTACAGTGGTAACTATTTTAATTAATTATAATAGTGTAAAATCTAGACACATTATTTTTTCCACCTTAAAAATGATCAAAGCTACTAAGAAAAGGCAAAGTTCTTTCTCTACCCACCTACTTCCTAAGTGGGTCTAGATCAGAAATATTTTAAATGAAAAATTGCTTACTAAATTATTGTAAGAAATATTGCTCAGGCAAGGAAAATGAGGGACCTTGCTGAATTACTCCCAGGTACTACAATGGATTTATTTTTGTTTAAAAGGCAGAGTGATGTAGAGAGTAAGAGGAAGATCAACAAAACTCTTGATGAGGGAGGGCAAGATAGAAACAGCTGAGCTACCAATTTGTGCATGAACTGCCTGTTGTTTTGCTGTGGGAAAGCTTTAGTACCCTCCTTCCCCATCATACTCAACTTCCCCACCACACTCACTCACCTTGCACAAACCCCTTGGGGAGGGAGAAGAGGAAGAAAGAAAATCTGTAGGAAAGCTGCAGCCAGAGAGTGGGTGGAAATGTTCTCTCTGGATAAAAATGTACCTGTGGCATCACCAGTAGGGCGGCTTTTGTGGGAGTGGCAAAATCATACGCTTCTCTCTGAGACTCAGCTTCTTTTGCAGAATCACGGCCTGTGCAGTGACAATGAAAAAGTATGTAGAGGAAAACGTGTCCCAGAAATCCTACACGACTATCAAGTATTTCATGAAGATGCTGAGCAGTGTCAGTGAGACCCTGATCTTCATCTTCATGGGCGTATCCACTGTTGGGAAGAACCATGAGTGGAACTGGGCCTTTGTCTGCTTCACCCTGGCCTTTTGCCAGATCTGGAGAGCCATCAGTAAGGACAGCAGGGCCCCCAAGAGTTCCTGCCTGTGGCTTTTTAAATTTTGTCTTACTCCCTCCTGCTGTGTACAAGCATAAGCAGTGAGGTTATAATAGCTGGTTTTACTGGTTAGGGGAGTATGGGCACCTTCTAGTGAAGAGGAATGTTCTCTTGAATCTTTCAGTCAGTTCAAAATCATTAGTGGCCAGTCAGGTTCTAATCCTGAGAAAGTGTTATTTTTTAATTGAAGAGAGAACTTTCACATCTACACATTTAAAGATGACTGATTTTCTCCCTTGCTCTTCACTTCTGGTGCTAGCTTGTACCCTTTTGCACCTGAAATCAGATATAGGTTATAAACTTTGGGCATTACACTTTTGTTACAGGAAAAGTGAGATATCACAAACTGTACTCTATATAAGGCAAGTACTTTAGAAAACATTTTCTTGAATAATATAGGTGGTTTCAGTTGAAGGTTGAATGTTATGTATAGAAATCAAGGACCAGCAAGTGAGTCTTTATTTTTAAGAAGTGCTTAGCATTAATTAGTAAAGCCGACTTTGTAATGTAACTGGTATCACCCCTATAAAATATGCCTAATTTAAAAACTGAGATGTCTTGACTAAGGCATTATGATTTATCTTATTTTATGTTTCTAGAGCTAGAAGAAAACATTAAGTACTGAACTACAATATATGTTGCCTTTTTACTAGAAACAGTTAATTTTTAATTGATTTGACTAATATTTGAGGCATTTTAAATTACTTTGATCAATATTGGCAAGGCAGTTACTGAAGGAGAACTTAGGAAAAATGGCAGAGAACTTACTGAGAATATCAATTTCAAATTAATTTAGGATGGGTTTTAGGATCTAGGAAAGAATAAGAAGAAATATTAAAATATTCATAAAACTTACTCTGAATATGACTGTTGGGTCTCCAGGGGGGAAAAAGATTTCAGAAACTGTGATAGAAATTTATAATCTCACATCAAATCCTGGCACTATTACTAACTAGCTAATCAACCTTGGATAGATATTTAACTACTCAAAATATTTGTTCTCAACCACAAAATGGTGGGTGTGGACAAATTTCTAAGATCCTTTTCAGTTCTAACACTGTAGGAATCCAGAGTTAGTAAAGTTAATGTCAGAGCTTCAGCCCAGCCAACAAGAATAGATACCATCTAGGAAAGGATTAATATTGTGGCTCCTTCCACATCGTTGAGCTTTGGTGACCCTCAGCCTACCTTCATCATCTTCTAGCTGAGGGACCTAAGGGAACAGTTACCAAAAGCATGGCTGACTGGACCACATCACAGTGAGAGATAGAGCCCAGTGTCAGAATCCAGTTCTCCCAGTTCCAGCCTGTTATCATTCTAGCCTGACTCATTATAGCTAATAGTGATTCACACTCATAAAGGCATGTAACATATAAGGGCCTGCTTTATAATTATTTGTAGTTATGAAATTAATGCCAACCTTATGTCGACCTTCTGATGGAAATACTATCATTACCTCTATTAAACAGATGAGGACTTAAGGTACATGACAAAATTTTTTTAAAGGATTTTATTTATTTATTTTTAGAAAGAGGGAAAGGGAGGGAAAAAGAGAAGGAGAGAAACATCAACCTGTGGTTGTCTCTCACATGTCCCATGCTGGGGACCTGGCCAGCAATCTAGGCCTGTGACCTGACTCGGAATCGAACCAGTGACCCTTTGGTTCACAGGCCGTCACTCAATCCACTGAGCCACACCAACCAGGCATGACAAAATTTAAAGCCTTTCCCAAGGTCAGGTCACATGACTAGTAAGTATATAGAGGACCCAGGACAAACAACACAAAATGAAAAAATTTAAATGTAACTGTGTTTTGTGCTGTCAATATGCCTATAATCGAAGGCTGCTTTCTGTGAAGTCTGTGTGATTAGAAGTCATATGGTGCTGCTGAAAGATTTGTTATTCTGCAGTGAAAACTTTTGTTTGGCCAGTGTTTTAGTGAAGGGACATTTCCCACTAGGAATCATTGCAGTATGGTAGTAGGTCATGTGTGCCAGTTGGGGATGGAAAAGTAGTGTAGTAGAGTGTATCTTTGTCTTTTAAAGAAGCTCTCTCACCCTTTACCCTCCACTTACTGACAGCAAGCAGGACTCCTCTTGAATTCTTGCCAACATCCTTTGTTGTTTGCATTGCTCTCAAGAAGAACCAGATCAACCACACCATATTTGTTCATGCTGCAGAGACCACAGTCCCCAAGGGGGCCCCTTTTATGTTGAAAATTACACACCTTCTTTGGTCACTGAATGAGAACATGAGTGATAAAAATGTTTTTACTCTTCAGGCAATATTGTTGTTTTACCATGTTTTAAAAGGCAGAACAAAAATTATGAGTTAGATTAGAAAATATATGCCATTTCTCATATCAAAAAGTATCAAGATTTTATTACTTTAAATACACACACACACAGGGAACTCTAGAAAGCTACCAATCTGAAGCACTACTGTCTGGGATGGGAGATCATGGGTGTGATGGAATTCGAGTGCCAACTTTTCAAGGCACATGTGCACAACCTGAGTTCACTAGCATTGTATCTCTACTCATTCATGACCCTGTCCTCTAATACATATCTCCCCTTTTCTAGGCGTGTTTGCTCTCTTCTATGTCAGTAACCAGTTTCGGACTTTCCCCTTCTCCATCAAGGACCAGTGTGTAGTTTTCTACAGTGGTGTTCGAGGAGCTGGAAGTTTTTCACTTGCATTTTTGCTTCCTCTGTCTCTTTTTCCTAGGAAGAAAATGTTTATCACAGCTACTCTAGTAGTTATATATTTTACTGTATTTATTCAGGTTGGTAGATTTCTTTCATATTTGGAAGAAGTAGATTAGTTAAAAATTATGTATTAAATTACTATAATAACAAAAAGTCCACTTTATTTGATTTCCAGATATGATTTTCTATTTTTGTATCCTCTATTTATTATTTTGAAGAATTAGATAATATACTCAAACTAAATTCTCAAATATTTCTAAATCATGTTTGTGGTCATCCTTTAAACTCTAAAATATGTTGGCTTTTAGTCAGTAAAGTATATTAATCAAAATATTCCTGGGTAACAGGTGAATTAAAGCTACTCTACTGTGTATTGATAAAAATGAGATTCCAATTAGTACTGAGTAGCACAAATTTTTATTTTAGCTTGAGCTACCTTTTAGCAAGCTGATGAGGGGTTATTTTAAGGGATGAAATGAAACTCTGGTTTAAAATTTAGACAAAATGCCTATTTTTATTGCAGAATTTAAAAGAATTAAAAAGAACTAAAGTAAACATTGAAGCATTTATCTAGTAAAAGCTAGTACAAAACAAAGACATAAAAATTGGAAGTTCTAATAATTTTGTTAATAGACTTGTTCTCTATAATGACAATCTTAACTACAACAAAGTCCTTTATTTTGTTATTTATAATCTAGGGAATCACAATTGGCCCTCTGGTCAGGTACCTGGATGTTAAAAAGACCAATAAAAAAGAATCCATAAATGAAGAGCTTCACATTCGTGTAAGTTATCTGTTTTTCATAATTAATAAATTAATAAAAAGTTTCCCATTTACCACCTATGTGACTCCTTTATGAGGCTATATCCCTAGACATAGCCTCTTTCCAGCTCCACCAAGAATGACTGTACTAGTTCCCTATTGCTGCTGTAGGAAGTTACTACAAACTTGGTGGTTTAAAAAAATGTCAAGTTATTACCTTAGATTTCTGGAAGTCGGAACTTCAAAATGTCTCTCTGGACTAAAATCAAGATGTTGTGGGGCTGGCTGTATTACTTTCTGGAGGTTTTAAGAAGGAATCTATTTCTTTGCCTCTTCCAGCTTCTGGAAACTTCTGGCATTCCTTGGCTTCCTGACACCTTCCATCCACATAGCTAACAGTGGCCAGACAGTTCTTTCTTGTGCTGCATCACTTTGATACTGATTCTCTTCTGCCTTCCTCTTCCATTTTAAAGACCTGTATGATTATATTGGGCCCATGTGGATAATTTAAGATAAGTATCTGAAAGTCAGCTGATTGGCAACCCTAAGTCCATTGGCTATTTTAATTCATCTTTGCAAATAAATTAACATGTTTACAGGTTCTGGAGTTTAGGGCATGAACATCTTTGTAGACCATTATTCTACCTCTACCACAGTCTGCCCTCTGCCCCTCAAAGATACATGTCTGTTCCACATTCAAAATACATTAACTCTATCCCAACATCCCAAAAGTGTCAACTCATTATAGTATCAACTCAAAGACAAAAAATCTCATCTAAATCATGTCTGTTCACAAGGCCCAAATATTACCATCTCAGTGATCTAAGTCAGGCATGGATGAGGCCCTGAGATAATCCATTCTGAGGCAAAACTCCTCTCCAGTTCTGAACATGTGACACTCAAGAAACAAGTTATCAGTTCCCCAAATGTACTGGTAGGCAGTCATGAGATAACCCATTTTTAAGAGGGAGGGGGAAATGGAAGGAAAAAAGAAGTCATCTATCCCAAGCAAATTTCTCAGTTCACCTGGGAGAACTATTTGGTTTCAAGGCCTAAGAACAATCTTCTGTGGTTCTTTGCACTACCTTCTTTGTAATAAACTCCCCGCGCTGAGTCATACTTCCTTTTTCACAAAAGGTGGCATGTTTGAAGTTCATTAGTGTGATCAGCTTTTTTCTTGCTTGTACAATTTTGGGGATCTAAAAGCCTTATGTTATATGCCTTCTCTCTCTTCCTTTTGGTCTAAGCTGGCAGTATTTATCAGAAGGAAAGCAGAGTCAGTAGGAGATATATATTAAGAGCTTTGTTGCGAGAAATTGGCTTACCTGTTGAGGGACCTGGCTAGGCAAGTCCACAATCTAGAGACTAAGTCATTAAAAAGGTGGACTGAGAGTCTTAGGCATGAGCTACAGCCACTGTGCACAAGTGGAGACATCAGCTCCATTCTTTAAACCTTTCAACTGATCAAATCAGGCACACCCAAATTATCTAGAATAGTCTCCCTTACTTAAAGTAACTGATTATGAACTTTAATCATTTCTAAAAAATGCCTTCACTGCAATAGCTAGATTACTATGAATAATAACTGGAAACTAACCTAGATAATTTGATACATCAAGAAAGTATGACTGTAACTAACATTGAGAGTTTTTTTACTAGGCTCTAAAATCGGAGTTCAAATGTAACATGGGATCCTCTGCTCTTTCTGAACTTTTAATTAGAAAGGGGTAAAAGCTTCTGCTACTTCTACAGACGAGATCTAGCAGCAGTTTTCAGTGAAAATATGCAAGTCTGACAAAGATGAGAATGAAGTTGAGCATGGTTTCTACCTGTTTGTTTTATTTAAGTTCAATACATTCAATACAATACTGAGGGAAGTCATTCTCTATGGCTCCAGGGAATAGAATGAGAACTAATGTATAGAAGATATAGGGAGACAGACTTCAGCTTAGTTAATGAAGAACATTCTGACTTGTTTTTTCTATAGCACATCCAGAGCCGAAATGGATGTGGGCAAGTAATGATTGGGAACACTTGGCATAAGTATAGAAGATTGAAGATTTGAGGGGATGTTTGACTCATAATTTTTAGGTTTCTTCATCCCTGGGAATTCATGATTCTAAAGCTGGAGAAACTGCTGAAAGTCATTCAAAGTCAGCACTGAATTTCATGGCCAAAGTTACTTGAGAAAATTGATGCAGATCCCCACTGGCTTTTCCAAGTTGGGGCTGGGCTACAATTCCCACGCTTGGAATGGTTCCCCATAGAAAATAAAGTAATTACCATATTTTTTTGGACTATAAGATGCACCCCCCAAATTTGGGAGGAAAATTGGGGTGCGTCTTATAGTCTGAATGTAGCTTACCTGGTGGTGGGGGTGGGGGGTGGCAGTGGAGCTGAGTCACAGGAGGCATGAGCAGGACTACACTTTTTGCTTAAAATTTTTTTTTCCTATTTTCCTCCTCTAAAACCTAGGTGTGTCTTATGGTTTAGTGCCTCATATAGTCTGAAAAATATGGTAAACTCCAGGACACCCAAAACAAAATTTTTCTTTTTCTTTTATCTCACTTTTTTCATCTTTTTTTTTCATTTTTTTATTGTTGTTCGAATAGAGTTGTCTCCATTTTCCCACTACCACTTTACCCTGCCAAATCAACCCTCAATCTTCCCCTCTTTGGCTTTGTCCATGGGTCCTTTATACATGTTCCTTGATGACCCTTTCCCTTCTTTCCCCTTTATCTCACTCCTCTCTCACCTCTAGTTACTGTCAATTTGTTCTTTATTTCAATGTTTCTGGTTACTTTTTGCTTGCTTGGTTGTTTTGTTGATTAGGTTCCACTTATAGGTCAGATCATATGGTATTTGTCTTTCACTGCCTGACTTACTTCACTTAGCATAATGCTCTCCAGTTCCATCCATGCTGTTGTGAAGGATAGGAGCTCCTTCTTTCTCTCTGCTGTGTAGTATTCCATTGTGTAAATGTACCACAGCTTTTTGATACACTCATTTACTGATGGGTATCTAGATTGTTTCCAGCACCTGGGTATTGTAAATTGTGCTGCTATGAACATTGGGGTGTGTGGGTTCTTTTGAATTAGTGTTTCAGGATTCTTAGGGTAGAATCCCAGCAGTGGAATTGCTGGGTCAAAAGGTACTTCCATTTTTAGTACTTTGAGGAAATTCCATACTGTTCTCCCCAGTGGCTGTACCACACTGCATTCCCACCAACAATGTAATAGGGTTCCCTTTCCTCCACAACCTCTCCAGGATTTATTGTTTGTTGATCCATTTACAATGGCCATTCTGACCACTGTGAAGTGGTATCTCACTGTGGTTTTACTTTGCATGTCTCTAACGGCTAGTGATGTTACAAATAGTTTCATATGTCTATGGGTCCTCTGTATGTTCTTCTTGGAGAAGTGTCTGTTCAGGTCCTTTGCCCATTTTTAATTGGTTTGTTTGTCTTCCTGGAGTGGAATTGTGTGATTTCTTTATATATTTTGGAAATCAAATCCTTGTCTGAGGTATTGGCAAATATATTTTCCTCTATGGTTGGCTCCCTATTCATTTTGCTGATGTTTTCTTTAGCCATGAAGAAGCTTTGTATTTTGATGAGGTTCCATTTATTTATTCTTTCCTTTACGTCCCTTACTCTAGGGGACATATCGGTGAAAAAATTGCTGTATGGAATATCTAAGATTTTCCTGCCTATGTTCTCCTCTAGGGTTTTTATGGTATCATGAGTTGTGTTTAAGTCTTTACTCCATCTTAAGTTTATTTTTGTGTATGGTGTAAGTTGGTGGTTGAGATTCATTGTTTGCATGTAGCTGTCCATATCTTCTGACACCATTTGTTGAAGAGGCTATTATTACTCCATTTTATGCTTCTGCCCACTTTGTCATATATTAATTGGCCATAGAGACGTGAGTTTATTTCTGGGCTCTGTATTCTGTTCCATTGATCTATGTGTCTGTTCTTATGCCAGTACCAGACTGTTTTGATTACCATGGCCTTGTAATGTAGTTTGAAGTCAGGTATGGTGATCCTTCCTACTTTGTTCTTCTTTCTCAAAATTGCAGCAGCTATTCAGGGTCATTTATGGTTTGATGTAAATTTTCAAAATGTTTTTTTCTACCTGTGAAATATATCATTGGTATTTTGATAGGGATTGCATTGAACCTATAAATTGCTTTGGGTAGTATGGACATTTGATGATATTAAGTTTTCTCATCCATGAACATGGTATATGCTTCCATTTATTTGCATCTTCCCTAATTTCTTTCTTCAGAGTTGTGTAGTATTCTGAGTACAGGTCTTTTACCTCCTTGGTTAGGTTTATTCTAGGTACCTTTTGTGTTGCTATAGCATATGGGATTTTTTTCCTGATTTCTTTTTCTGATATTTCGTTGTTGGTGTACAAAAATGCCTTCGATTTCTCAATACCGAGTTTCTATCTGACTGCTTTGCCAAATTCACTTATTAGGTCAAGTAGTTTTTGGGTGGAGTCTTTAGGGTTTTCTATGTACACTATCATGTCATCTGCCAACAATGACAGTTTTACTTCCTCCTTTCCAATTTAGATGCCTTTTATTTCTTTTTCTTTTCTGATTGCTGTGGCTAGGACTTCCAATACTATGTTGAATAGAAGTGGAGAGAGAGGACATCCTTGTCTTGTTCCTGATCTTAAGGGGAAAGCTTTTAGTTTTTACCCATTGAGTATGATGTTGGTTGTAGGTTTCTGAATTATGGCCATTATTATGTTGAGGTATGCTCCTTCAACTCCACTTTGCTGAGTGTTTTTATCATAAATGAGTGCTATACCTTATGAAATGCTTTTTCTTCATCTATTGATATGATCATGTGATTTTTGCCTGTTCTTTTGTTTATGTGATGTATTACATTTATTGATTTGCAAATATTATACATCTTTGCATCCCTGGGATGAATTTCATATGATCTTGGTGTATGATCTTTTTGATGTATTGCTGGATGCAGTTTGCCAATATTTTTTTGAGGATTTTAGCATCTACATTCAGCAGCGATACTGAACTGTAGTTCTCTCTTTTTTGTGTGTCCTTCTCTGGTTTGGGGATTAGAATGATACTGGACACATAAAAAGAGTGTGGTAGTTTTCCTTCTTAGAGTTTTTGGAATAGTCTGAGAAGGATGGGGTTAGCTCCACCTTAAATATTCTGTATATCTTTCTGTGAAATTGTTCAGTTCAGGGCTTTTGTGTGATGGGAATTTTTTCATTACTTCTTCAATTTCACCAACTGTTATTAGTCTATTTAGGCTTTTTCTATATTTCTAGAAATTTGTCCATTTCACCTAGGATTTCAAATTTCTTGGCATATAGTTGTTCATAGTAATTTGTTACAATCCTTTTTATTTCTGTTGTTTAGTTCTAATTTCTCCTCTTTCATTTCTGATTTTATTTATTTGGGTCATCTTTTTTTCTTGATTAGTCTGTTTGAAGATCTATAATTTTTGTTTATCTTTACAAAAACCAGCTCCTGGATTTATTAATCCTTTGAATTGTTCTTTTAGTCTCTATGTCATTTAATTCCATACTGATCTTGATTATTTCCTTCCTTCTACTCACTCTGGGTTTTGTTGTTGTTCCTCCAGTTCTTGTAGATGTAGGGTTACGCTGTTTATTTGAAATGTTTCTATCTTTTTTAAGTGTGCGTGTATTGCTATGAACTTCCCTCTCCAGACTGCCTTCACTGTGTCCCATAAGTTTTGGATTGTTGTGTGTTCATTTTCATTTATTTTCAGAAACATTTTAATTTCTTCTTTGATCTCATTTT
Organism: Desmodus rotundus; assembly: GCF_022682495.2. Lineage (NCBI taxonomy): Eukaryota > Metazoa > Chordata > Mammalia > Chiroptera > Phyllostomidae > Desmodus > Desmodus rotundus. The sequence continues at coordinate 94,799,569 of NC_071391.1, forward strand.
TAACCCATTCATTGTTAAACGGCATGTTATTCAATCTCATGAATTTGAGTGTTTTTTTTAGTTTTTTTTTCCTTGAGGTTGGTTTCTAGTTCCAATCTTTTGTGGTTGGAGAAAATGCTTGATATGATTTCAATTTTCTTGAACTTGTTAAAGCTTGTTTTGTGTCCTCTCATGTAGTCTATCTTTGAATACATTCCATGTGCATTTGAAAAGAATGTATATTTTGCTTCTTTGGGATGAAAGGTTCTTTCTCTATATATCCATTAATTCCATTTGATTTAATGTGTCATTCAGTTCCACAATATCCTTGCTGATATTTTCTTTGGAAAATGTATCCATTGTTGACAGTGGTGTGTTAAAGTCCCTAAATATAAGTGTGTTGCTGTCTATACCTTTCATAAAGTGCTACAAGATTTTCCTAATATTTTTGGTTGCATTTATGTTTACAATATTTATGTCTTCTTGATGGGTTCTTCCCTTGAGTATTATAAAGTGTCCTTCTATTTTGTTGCATATAAGTATTGCTACTGGACTTCAGGCCAAGGTGGAGGCATAGGTAGACACACTGTGCCTCCTCTCAACCAAAAGAAGGACAACAAATTTAAAACAACCAGAACTGACAGAAAATTGAACAGTATGGAAGTCCAACAACCAAGGAGGTAAAGAATAATTATTCATCTAGACTGGTAGGAGGGGTAGAGACTGGCAGCTGGGTGGAGTGGACTCACATTAAGGTGGCAGCTTGTGGACTGGGCAGTCCCACATTTGCATACAGATAAATTGGGAGGAACAACTGAGGAGTGAGATATACCAAGCAACCCAGGGTTCCAGTGTGGAGAAATAAAGCCTCAAAACCTTTGACCGAAAAAATCTGTGGGTGTTGTGGCAGCAAGAGAAACTCCCAGCCTCACAGGAGAGCCCATTGGAGAGGCCCACAGGTACTAGAACATACACAAATCCACCCACACAGATATCAGCACCAGAAGGGCCCAATTTGATTGTGGGTAGCAGGAGAAGTGACTGAAAACTGGCAGAGAACAGAGCAAGCCACATTGTTCCCTTGTGGATCCTTCCCCAACATATAGCATCTCAACACAGAGGTGTGGGTTGCCCCGCCCTGGTGAACAACTAAGCCTCTGCCCCTTACTATGTAACAGGCACTCTGAGACAAAAAAAATGGCCCAAATGAAAAAACAGATCAAAGATCCAGAAAAAATACAACTAAGCAATGAAGAGATAGCCAACCTATCAGATGCACAGTTCAAAACACTGATAATCAGGATGCTCACAGAATTGGTTGAATATTGTCACAAATTAGAGGATAAAATGAAGGCTATGCTAAGTGAAATAAAGGAAAATGTACAGGGAATCAACAGTGACAGGAAGGAAACTGGGACTCAAAACAATGGTGTGGACCAGAAGGAAGAAAGATACATTCAACTAGAATAGAATGAAGAAACAAGAATTCGGAAAAATGAGGAGAGGGTTAGGAACCTCTAGGATATCTTTAAATGTTCCAACATCTGAATCATGAGGGTGCCAGAAGGAGAAGAGGAAGAGCGAGAAATTAAAATTTTATTTGAACAAATAATGAAGGAGAACTCCCCCAATCTGGCAACGGAAATATACTTCCAGAAAGTCCAGGAAGCTCAAAGAATCCCAAAGAAGTTGGACCCAAGGAGGAACACACCAAGGCACATCATAATTACATTAGCTAAGATTAAAGATAAGGAGAGAATCTTAAAAGCAGCAAGAGAAAAGGAGACAGTTACCTACAAAGGAGTACCCATAAGGCTGTCAGCTGATTTCTCAAAAGAAACCTTGCAGGCAAGAAGGGGCTAGAAAGAAGTATTCCAAGTCATGAAAGGCAAGGACCTACATCCAAGGTTGCTCTGTCCAGCAAAGCTATCATTTAGAAAGGAAGGGCAGATAAAGTGCTTCCCAGATAAGTTCAAGTTAAAGGAGTTCATCATCATCCAGCCCTTATTATATGAAATGTTAAAGGGACTTATCTAAGAAAAAGAAGATTATCAAAAATATGAACAGTAAAATGATAACAAACTCCCAGCTATTAACAACTGAACCTAAAAACAAAAACAAAAATGAAAGCAAACTAAGCAAACAACTAGAACACTAACAGAATCAGATAAATGGAGATCACATGGAGGGTTATCATTGGGTGAGTGAGAGGGGAAGACAGGGGGGAAAGATACAGAGAATAAGTAGTATAAATGGTAGGTAGAAAATAGACAGAGAGTGGTTAAGAATAGTATAAGAAATGTAGAAGTCAAAGAACTTATATGAATGACCCATGGACATGAAGTAAAGTCGGGGAATGCAGGTGGGAGGTGGTGTGCAGGTTGAAAGGGAATAAAGGGGTGGAAATGGGACAACTATAATAACATAATCAAAATATGTTTAAAAATGTATTGTTACCCAAGCTTTTTTTTCCCCTGTCTGTTTGCTTGGCATATTTTTCTTCCAACCCTTCACTTTTAGTCTGTAGATGTCTTTTGTTCTGAGGTGGGTCTCTTGTATGTAGCGTATGTTGGGTCATGTTTTCATATCCATTCAACTACACTATGTCTTTTCATTGGAGCATTTAATCCATTTATATTAAGAGCGTTATTGATATATACTTATTTACTGCCATTTTACTCACTTTGTACCTGTGTTCCTCTCTCTCACTGTTTTTCTTCCTCTTAAAGTAGTCCCTTTAGCATATCTTGCAATGCTGGTTTGGTGGAGTTGTATTCTTTTAGCCTTCTTTTGTCTGGGAATCTCCTTATTTCACCTTCCATTTTAATTGAGAGCCTTACTGGGTAGAGTAGTCTTGTTTGCAGGCCTTTGTTTTTCATTACTTATAATATTTCTTGCCATTCCCTTCTGGCTTGTAATGTTTCTGTTGAGAGGTCAGCTGTTAGCCTTATTGGGGCTCCCTTGTATGTAACTTCCTGTTTCTCCCTTGCTGCCTTTAAGATCCTCTCTTTGTCTTTGAATTTTGCCATTTTAATTATGATATGTCTTGGAGTGGGCCTTTTTGGGTCACTTGTAATTGGGACCCACTGTGCTTCCTTGTCTTGTGCAGCTTTTTCTCTCATCAAATTCGGGCAGTTTTCCGTCATTAATTTTTCAAAGAGGTTTTCTCTTCCTTGCTCCTCTTCTTCTTCTGGTATCCCTGTTATATGGATATTATTCTGTTTCACATTGTCCTGCATTTCCCTGAACCTCTCCTCATTCTTTTTGATTATTTTTTCCTTTTCTTGCTCTTTTTGGAAATTTTTTTCTACCTTGTCCTCCAGCTCACTGATTGAATCTTCTGCTACATCTAGCCTTCTTTTGATTCCTTCTACTGTGTTGTTCAATTCAGAAATTGTATTCTTCATTTCTTCTTGGCTCATGTTGATTGTTTCTATGTCCTTTTTTATACTGTTATAGTTTTCAGTAAGTTACTCCCAGTTTCCCTGTTGTTTTTGGTAATTTTCAGGGAGCTTATTGAGCTTCCTTATAACCATTTTTTTTGAACTCAGTATCTGATAGTTGACTTGCCTGTATTTCATTTAGCATTATTTCTGAGGATTCCTCCTTTCCTTTCAATTGAGAGTTGTTTCTTTGTCTTCCCAGTATTTGTGAGACTCTTCTTGTTTTGTTTCTGCTTCTTAAATTGATCTGTTTTGACTTTCTGACTTTGTGGTGTGAAATTCTATGGTGGGAAGCCTGTCAGAGTCAGTGGTGCAGTCCCCTTGATCACCGGAACTAGATACTCTTGGGATGCTTTTTATGCCACCATACCAAAATTGTTCAAAGTCATTTGTAAATATTCAATATATGAGGACAGGGAGTAAGTGCTTTAAAAAAAGTAATGTTTAACCTAACTAAAAAAATTTGTCTCTATAACCTCTGCTCATTATTTTCAGAAATAAAAAATTATATATCTAAGACAATAAAAATTGGTTATTTACTTCTTTCTTATTTTTTAAAAAAAGTTATAATTATTGGTAAAATGCATACCAGTTACTTCAGAAATTTAGTATTTTATATATTTTTCAAAAAATTGAGGAGCTAGTATAAACTTTAGTATCATAAATTTAAATTGTATGAATACTAATTCATAAATTTTGATGGGATTGTGCCTTTTTCTAAGCTCTTATAAAAAATTTGGATAAGTCAAATATACTACATTTGGCCTGGATCATGAAAAAATGTCAAAAAAATTAGGCATATAGCTAAATTTTGTTGTTATATGTTATTATAATAGAACATCTATAGATTATATTTTTAGAAACTGTATGAATTGGATACTGGCATTTTCTCTTTTTTTGCAATGAAATTAATAGTAAGTTAGTTAATAGGCTTTATATCCACGTGATTTCAGTAATGAGATATTTCCTAGATAGTTCTAGAAATATAATATTCAAAGGAAATGGCAGGTACCCTGTATTCATTGAAAGTTATGAGCCTTATTAAGGAACTTTTTTATACAGTCATTGAATCATGAAATGAAGTGAAATTACTATGAAAATAATTATAACTTTTTAGTTATATGAACAGAGTGTTAGAAAAGGGGATATGCTCCAGGGAATAATGGACTCCTTTGTTTTCCAAAGTGTATCAGATTTCCTTGTATGTCTTTTATCATTAATGTTTCACCAGCAATCATTTTCTTGTGTTTGCTTGCTAGCTGCTGGATCACCTGAAGGCTGGAATTGAAGATGTGTGTGGGCAATGGAGCCACTACCAAGTGAGAGACAAGTAAGGAAACTGAGGGTTCCACTATTCAGGAAGGATATTTATGGCATGGGGAACCTCAAAATGTTACATTGGAAGCTGCACATAAAACTAGAAAAAATCTAGAGAAAGATGACTGGGAAGATAAAGGGTCTGGGAGCCATTCCATACAAGAAGCAAGTGGAAAACTTCTGGCCAGGATGGAGGCATAGGTGGATACACTTTGCCTCTTCACACAGCCTAAAAAGGACAAGAAATTTAAAAATAAAAAATAACCAGAACTGCCAGAAAATCGAACTGTATGGAAGTCCAACAACAAAGAGTTAAACAAGAAACATTCACCCATACTGGTAGAAATGGGCAGCTGGGGTTGAGAGGACCTGTAGCAAGGTAGCAGCTAGAGGACTAGGAGAGGCAGCAGCTGGTGGAGCAGGTGTTCAAACACTTGCATGTGGATAAACCATTAGGAACTACTGGGAAGTGAAACAGACCTTGACCAGGGTTTCAGTATGGGGAAATAAAGTCTCAAAACCTCTGACTGAAAAAACCTGTGGGGGTTGTGGCAGTGAGAGCCACTCCCAGCTTCACAGGAGAGATCATTGGAGAGACCCATAGGGTCTTAGACTAATACAAAAAGCCACCCACCTTGTGGATAGCAGAGGAAGTGACTGAAAGCCTACCAAGAGCAGAGCAAGTGGCATTGTTCCCTCTTGGACCCCTCCCCCACATATAGTGCCACAACGCAGCTACATGGGTTGCCCTGCCCTGGTGAATACCTAAGGCTTCACCCCTTATTACATAGTAGATGCACCAAGACAAAAAAAAATGTGGCCAAAATGAAAGAACACATCAAAGCTCCAGAAAAAAAAATACAACTAAATGACAAAGAGATAGCCAACCTATCAGGTGCACAGTTCAAAACACTGGTAATCAGGATGCTCACAGAATTGGTTGAGTATGGTTACAAAATAGAGGAAGAAGTGAAGGCCATGCAAAGTGAAATAAAGGAAAATGCACAGGGAACCAACAGCGATGAGAAGGAAACTAGGACTCAACTCAATGGTTTGGACCAAAAGGAAGAAATAAGTATTCAGTTGGAACAGAATGAAGAAACAGAATTCAAAAAAATGAGGAGAGGCTTAGGAACCTCTGGGACAACTTTAAACGTTCCAACATCCAAATCATAAGGGTGCCAGAAAGAGAAGAGAAAGAGCAAGAAATTGAAAATTTATCTGAAAAAATAATGAAAGAAAACTTCCCTAATCTGGCAAAATAAATAGGCTTCCAGGAAGTCCAGGGCACTTAGAGAGTCCCCAAAACTTTGGACCCAGGGAAGTACACACCAAGGCACATTATAATTACATTATCCAAGATCAAAGATAAGGTGAGAATCTTAAAAGCAGCAAGAGAAAATGAGGCAGTTACCTACAACAGAGTTCCCATAAGACTATCAGCAGATTTCTCAAAAGAAACCTTGCAGGCAAGAAGGGGCTGGAAAGAAGTATTTGAAGTCATGAAAGGCAAGGACCTGTATCCAAGACTACTCTATCCAGGAAAGATTATTCTATTCTTTCATTTGGAATAGAAGCACAGATAAAGTGCTTCCCAGATAAGGTCAAGTTAAAGGAGTTTATCATCACCAATCCCTTATTATATGAAATGTTAAAGGGACTTATCTAAGAAGAGAATAAGATCAAAAGTATGAACAATAAAATGACAACAAACTCACAACTATCAAGAATTGAACCTAAAAAAATACAGAAACAAAAATGAACTAAGCAAACAATTAGAACAGGAACAGATTTGCAGAGATGGAGATCAGTGGAGGGTTATCAAGATGGAGAAGGAAGAAGGAGAATGGGGGAAATGGTACAGGAAATAAGAAGCATAAATGGTAGGTACAAAACAGACAGGGGGAGGTTAAGAAAAGTATGGGAAATGGAAAAGCCAAAAAACTTATATGCATGACCCATGGGCATGAAGTAAGGTGGGGGAATGCTGGTGGGAGGGGAGGTACAGGGCAATGGGTAATAAAAGGGGAAAAATGGAACAACTGTAATAGAATAATCAATAAAATATATATTTAAAAAATTACTGAATCATGCACTTTAATAAAGCTTTAAACATAAAAATAATAGAAGGCAGTGGAAAATAAGAATGACTCTCAGATTTCCAGGTAAGGAGTCTAGGGAGATTATAATATCGTGGTTATATTTCTACACAGTAGACAAATGTTTAGAGTTAAACAATAGATTATGTTTCATAATCTAATATAAGATTGAGGTGGAGATTAAGGTTGTGGTTTTCAGGGAGCGTTTGGTAACCAAAGCCATGGGAATGGGTGAAGTCACTGGCTGAGGAGAAGATTCTGAGAAGCCTCCATTTCTATTGAGCATGTAAGGAAGAGGAAGGGTGGAGGAGACTCAGAGGAAGTCCTTAGGAAAGCTAAAGGGGGAAGCCTGTATCCATCAGAACATGGTGAGCATGGAGAAAATAACCCAATGGTATATCAGGGGAAGCCGCATGGCAAGAAGGGCAAGGGGAATGGCAACAAGTAAATTAGGCAAACAAATTACTTCTTGAATATAAAATGATTGGAAGTGTTGAAAATTTCTACCCAAACAAATGGCCAACTTCTAAGGCATCAACATATCCACACAGCTCAGTCTAATGGGTCAGTGAGAGGTTCACTACAATAATCAGAGGCCATCTGCATCTAGCCTATTCAGATTCTCCATCATTTAGACTCTTGCAAGGATTCTTGCAACCACCCCTTAATTGGCAAAACAGAAAATTATCTGCAGCATAGAGAGGGGAAATACTGTAACCACAGGGCCATTTAAACTTCCTGGTTTTGTTTTGATAAGCCAGTATCACTGTAAGTGTATCTGCCACTGTTAGGAGCTATTAGAATGAAACCCCTGTTCAAAAGCCTCAACCCCCTCATTTCTTCTCTTACAATTGGAAATGATCTAGGCTGGGCCTTCCCTGCTCCCTACTTATGACATTTTTTGTCCTGATTGCAGCTTGTCTTTTCCTTTTGTGTAATTGATTTTCATTATATTCAGGCCAATAAGCCATTCTTTCTTTATTTAAAAAATATTAATTCCATGATTTAAAAAAATGTTCAACAGCTATGAATTCCAGACACTGTCCTGGTGTTTCTCAGACTAAAGTTAAGTAGTAATTTGTTTTAAGAAAAGGACATAGTTACATATCACATAGAGATTAAACATTTCCCAAATATTGGTTTTCATTTTTAGGTTTAAGAAGTTTGATCATAGATATTTACGGAAAATCCTAATCCGAAAGAACCTGCCAAAATCAAGCATTGTTTCTTTGTACAAGAAGCTGGAAATAAAACAAGCTCTTGAGATGGTAGAGACTGGTATCCTAAGTTCTGCAGCCTTTTCCATACCCCAACAGTAAGTTATATCTGCTCTTTGATCTAGATGATTTTTCATTAAAACATTTTTTGATTATAGTTTACTTTTGTCACTATTCTGTATTACAGCATAGTGGTTAGACAATCACATAATTTACATAGTGATCCCCCAATATTTCAAGTACCCACCTAGATCCATGCATAGATATTACAATATTATTGACTATATTCCCTTTGCTGTACTCTACATCCCTGTAACTATTCTATAATTTGTGCTTCTTAATCCCTTCACTTTTTTCACCCAGCACTCCAACATCCCTACATCCCTCCCCTCTGGCAACCATTGATTTAGATGTTCAACATCAGGACTCCAAAGGGCACTAACTCATTAATTCTTACTTAAAGATAATACTGGGTGTGAAGAAACACAAGTATGAGCTAGAAATATTGAAAAAAAGGGATGATCTTGCACTGGCTGGTGTGGCTCAGTGGATTGAGTGTTGGTCTGTGAACCAAAGGGTCACAGGTTTGATTCCCAGTTGGGGCACATGCCTGGGTTGCAGACCAGGTCCTCTGTGGGGGACTCATGGGAGGCAACAACACATTGATGTTGCTCTTCTGGTCTTTCTCCCTCCCTTCCCCCTCTCTCTAAAAATAAATAAATAAAGTCTGTCATTACAAGATGATTCCCTTTGAAGCATGGCACTTCTATTGGAGCACTGGAAACCAATTATCTTAAGATGCGGGTAGATATTTTCTAAGCTGCTTTAACTTTCTGACATTTAACAAGAGTACTCTCAATATCACATGAATTAATTTACACCTGCCCCCACCCACGGATGCCCAGTTCTCTCCCAAGAAATGATTTATGAATTGAGAAAATTAATCAGAGCATATATTTAGGATAAGGAACTCCAGACCTTCCATCCTGTTCTGTTCAGCTGGTAAGAACACTTGATCATGAGCTTTAATAATGTCCTCATGTTTGAAAACCTAGTTGAGAGAAGAGCTAAAAATACATAGCAATAAAATTGTCACTAATGCTCGAGTATGTGTTTCTTCTCATCCCTTACTTACTAATAAATCAGAAACACCATTGCCTCTCTTCCACAGCCTAGAAAAAATCTAAGGTAGTGGTGTCCCTGAGTGCATCCCAGTGTTAATAAAAAGCAGTCTGCCTTATTTTTTAGTGAAACTGTTTTGGTGTTTGATTTGTTTACTTTGGTGCTGCCCATGAAATGACTATAAGGAAACTTGTTAACAAATTTTTATTGGCAGTGCCATGCTAAGCCATATTAGAGCCTGAAGCAGAAGGAAAAATCAGTAATATTGAACTTGTCTTAATTTAAAATGTTAATATTTTATTCATCATGGATTTTTTGCATTGACCTTTATTTTCTAAAATATTGCATTCAAATCCTACTTAACTTTGGTGTAGGGGCAGGGTTCAGGGAGGGGTAAGAACCATATACAGTTTTTTTTTGATGTCCTCTTACCAGAGGCAAGTACTACACTAGCCTCACCATAGGCCCAATATTTTTCCTTGGGCACCTACTGTGTGAAAGGACACACAGTCCCTGTCTTCATGGAGCTGGGTCATGACATTAATACAAAAGGTTATATTAATTAAAAAAGGTCATAAACATATAATTCTAAAGTTGAGGTAGCTGTGAGAGTATAAGAGGTGAAACTCACCTGTTCCCCAGACATTTGACCTGCTCACTGAAGGTTGAATGGGAGTTAACTCAATGCAGGGCAGGAGGGCTGGACAGTTAGACTATTTGAAATTTCCTCAATTGGTTTGCTTACTAGTTATGTGAACACTTGGACTAGGAATGTGTGATCACTTACCTCTAGTAAGAATCAGTCTATTCTGTGCTAAAACCTAATTTGAATTCTGTTGAGTCAATTATACTTTTAGACAGTTTTAAGACATTGATTCAAGATTAGTAAGAGAGCCTTATAGGTGAGAGACAAGTATTTTCCTACCTATAGTCCAAACTGGGGTGGAGAGGAGAATTTTTAAACACATTAATTCAAATTTAGTAGTTAAATTGTATTTATTTGATCTCATCAGAAACATGTAGAACATTAAGCAAAAAGGAATTCCTCTCCTAAGACCAAAGCAGCTAATTTCTTAATAAACAAACCTTCATACAATAATAGGAAAAAGAAGTGAGTATTCAGCTCCCTTTTTATTATTCTGTATGAAATGAAAATAAAAAAATGCACATATTTTTTTTTTTCTTTAGAAGTTTAGCAATAGTTCTACAAGAGATTTAGGTTTGCAAACTCTGTGACCTTTAGGAGAACCTTTCCACCAAAAGTTGTCTATAGTACAACTTAGATGGTGCTGACTCCATGGAATTTTATTACTTTTGCATGCATCGTTTCATTTGAACCTCAAAACAACTCTATGGAATAGGTAGAATATGCATTTGAATTATTATTTTAAATATGAGGCATCTCATTTTACCAGCGAGTAGTAAGCTTTTAGAAAATAAGAGGATAGAGGCTTAGATTGATTAAAACTGTGGAAGCTTTAAAAATTTTTTGGTTAACATTAAAAAGATATTGAAATATTTATAAATTTATAGGCATAGCAAACTAAAACATACAGCTTTAAAATATTATATTTAAAAACTCCCAAATAATGTCAACCTGTCATTTATAAAAAGCATACATTTATTGTACTTTAAGAAATTTTTATTTGATCACATATTGACAGGTGTAAGTTTACCTTCATGCATTTTTATACTAAAGACTCTGGAATGAAGACTGATGTCATTTTCATTCCATAATGGAATATGGTGTTATGGGAAGTCAGACCTTCTTCTCTGCCTCTGTTCACTCATTCTAAATTTTGGTCATCTTTGTGACTTTCCTAAAAAGTCATCCTGATAAACTTAATAGGAGAAAAAAGACACTAGGCCACCACAGTCACAGAAGAGTGGTTGGGCACTATTGTTTACTCAGTGGGCAGGTCCTTCAGTCATCTTATGTATTTCCTATGGATTTCATGAATAAAGCTATTCAAAGAGGATGGATTTTTCTAAATGAATCAGGGTATAGTATTTGATGTTTTGTAAATTAATATTATGGCATGAACATAACATCTACCAGATTTTATACCTATATTATTTGGAATTGAAGCTTCTTTTTACACTATCATAGCATCTCTTTCTAAAAAAAAAAAAGTTAAGAGAAATGTGAACCTTTTATTCAAATACACTTAGGTTCAGATTTTCCTGTTTGATTTTAAGAGCCATGAAATTACCATAGGACTTTTATTTATAGTGACAGACATTTCTTTTATGGATAATGAATGAAGATTCAAGTGGCAAAGATATTTCAGTTTATAATTTTACTTTTTTAAATAACAAATTATTAATATTCCATTTTTCTAAGGATTGTATCCTTCTTGTGCTCATGATATAATTATTTCCAGGATAGTTCTGCTAATCAAGTGGTAGGTAGAAAGCTCCAGGTGTCATGTTGTCACATTAATAATTCAATTTATGATTTTATAGCTGTAGCTTCTCAGTGTGGCTAGTGAAAGATGATGCCTTTGGGATACCGGTATTACACACCCAGCCAGCAGCCTGAATGGACTTCCCAAAGTGGTCAATTATAAATCAAAGAGTGTGCCAAATTAGGTCTACTGCTATCTGAAGTTTAACTTTAACATTGCCTTTACCAATGGGTTTTCCTACTTTTGTTAGGCATACAGAAAATGAAACTGTTTCATTAGCTATTGTTTCTACTTAGCAATAGATTACTTCCACCATCGTAAGGGAATGTGTTAAAATTGTTGGAATGTGTGGGTGCATCTAAATCAGAAGAATACATTTTATTTGAAAAACATTTAAACAGTTAAGTTGAAAAGCCCTTATAATAATGTTCAGTTCACCAAGGGTGGGAATAATGTCAATAGTGTTGACATTCGTAGCTCAAAGATATGGAAACTCTGGTTTCAAAGATTATGTAGAAAGAGTATTAGTGCACAGATAGAATTGTTAAATAAATCTGGCATACTGTGATATCTAACACTCAGGTCCTTAAAAATCCTTTACCAGTTGTACATACAAAATGTCCTTGCTATTTATGATTACATTGCTATTAATGCTTAGGGGAAATATTTTAAAAGTGACCTGTACGGAAACTAATAAGGACTTATCTCTTTGATCAATTTTCCTAAACCCTTTGCAAGCAGATACAAGCACAGCAGTGCCCTTATGCACTCAGAAGATCTACAGCTAGAGAAGAAAAAAAAAAATCAAAACTCTGTAAGGGTTTATATCGAAATGTTAAGGGAGATAGTATTAAAATGGTTTAATTTTCTTTAGTTCTCTTTTTTTAGTTCTTATATTCTACAGTGAATATATATTACTCACAAAATAGTAATAGAAATTACCTCCACTAAATTGAAATGAATGAAATCAAATATATTTGTCAATGTAAATTCTGCACATAGCAATGTCATGGCTTTGAAATCCTCAGAAGACAATTGTATATTGACTGATAATCTGGGCATGACTTGGTTTTTGAACCCTTTTGTGGGGGTTGTGGGGGGGCTCATGGTGAAGGACAATGTGGGGAGCTGGTCCATGCGGAGGCAGTGAGCAGTCAACTGTTTCTAGAATCTCCCAGAGCTCTCAGTGTCTCAGAACTGAGCTGGGTATTTCATGATAAAACTGTTGTAATTCTCCTTGTAAAATATGATACTAGTTTCTTAGAATGGTCTTTAACTTTCTAGAAGATAAAACCCCTAAAGGAACAATCCCAAGGTAGATGTACTCATAAAGGTACTCGTAAAGTTTTAATACACTTAGCTTAATGCCACTCAAAATGTGGTTTGTGGATATATCATTGTCCATGAGCTGTTTGTCACTTGTCTACCATAATTACAAAGCTAATTAGGAATCAGCCTTAAAAAAAAAAAAGAATCACTTTTGACTAAGCAATCTTATTTCCGTTGAATCTAATAGTAAAACATTTGGTTTGCATTTTATGGTAGTTTTTAAAATTTTATTTTCTAATAATTGACTTTTATTATATTTTACAAACATGTAAGTTTATAGCAAATATGGAGGGGAAAGAAACTGATTTGTTACCATCTTAAGCCCCTTTCTAAAAATGAGTTATAATATTTCCATACAAAAGCTAAAGGCAAAGAAACTATATTTTAAAAATATAAGTCAAGACTCATGTGCTGCTATTTCACAGGAGCTTACCAAAACAATAGGAAAGATTATGTAAAAACAGGGGCCTGGAACTTAGAACTCCCACAATTACTCTGATATTTTTTAGGCACTTTTGCCAAGATGGAAAATTAATGCTTGCCTTCCTCCAATGATGTTTGTAGGACCCGAAGGATACAAGGAGTCAAAAAGCTTTCCCAGGAAGATGTGGAGGCCATGAGGGACATTCTGACACGCAACATGTACCAAGTTCGACAGAGGGTGTGTATAAGTGATCTTACTTGTCCCTGTGGCCTGTCCTGGGAACCAACCCCTCAAGAATCAGGTCTTGGTCACATTGTCCTCTCTAAAGCAGATTTTGTGCTGAACCATTTCTCTCTGCTTAGTTTGGAGAACAGAAAGTTCATTGTTATGTTTCTGGTCCAAATTGGCACCTGTCGTATAAAAAGAAATACAAATCTAGTTGCTGTCCCCAGGGGTCAGGCTGGTCCTTGCCCTGCAAAAAAAAAGGATGGCTTCTAGTCACAGATAGTTGTTTCAACCTGTTGACTGTAATAGAGCTCAGAAAATTGAGATGGTTTCTACTAGAACACTGAAACTGCAATGGTGAAAGCCTTTTTAAAAAAGGAGATGTATTAGGTATATTATTTCTCAGTTTTGGAGAATGATATGGAGTCTATACTAGCATTTGGGAACTGGTCCAAAGTGCAGAGTAGGAACGTTTCTTGAATCAGTGGGTGAGTGCTTCTGAAACTTTGATTTAGTCTGATGATATATAAACTTGTGAACTCTTATTAGGAGTTGTTTTTTCTTTTAAGTTTGAGGAGTCGATCAAACTTCTCAGTTCTTCAGTATGATTATAAATGAATTCTTTATGAGGGCTTTAGTTTTTGTGACTATGTCATAAATTAAAGTCTTGATGGGACCAAAAAAATCATCTAATTGAAGCTCCTCATTTTCAAGTAGAAAATGCTGAGGCTAGGGGAGTTGGTTATCTGATTTGTTCAAGGTCACAGAAAAGAAGAACCCAGGTCTTCCAGCTGCCTACCTAGTGCTCTTTTTATGACTCCATATTTACAGGATGCAGTGAAAATAAATATTTCAGCTTCCTGTTTTGGAAAGGTCAATGATTAAGGGGAATGTGTCATGGAAAGTCTCTGCACCTGCTGAAGGAATATAGGTCAGCAACAATCATAGCATGCTTTCAGTAAATGCAACAGCTTTCAAATCATTCCAAGTGAAACTGTTTCAGTAAGACTATCATGTTCTGCCTTAGCTAAATAGTTAGGAACTTCCTGGTTTAAACAATGAGGGCTAGCTGAATGAGGGCCAGAGCCCAAAAGGTGCCTGGTCCTTAGCCTTTTCCCTATGTTGATGAAAGTTGAATTTAAGGAAAGGTCCAGAAATGGAGATAGAGATCCTGGGTCTCCAATCCAGTCTAAAATGAGGTTAACTGCTCATTCTCTCTTTTTTGTCTTTTATGCAGTTTCCCAGATAGCCACCTGTCTTCTTCTACACATGAGCCTATTCAGTCTGTCCTCTAGGCTACTCCCTTGTAAGCTATGTGGTAGACCCTTGCCTATGGTCCCCAAATGAGCAAATAGGTTACGGAAAGTCACATGGGGAGAACATAAATAATAAACAGAGGATAGTTCCAAGCCTCTGGGATGGCTTTTGCCTATACTTTTGTTACTTTGAGAGAGTGAAAATTACCAGTTCTCTCCCTTCCTGTCTTTTCTTTCTCTATCTTCTGCATAGGTCATGTGGCTCCTTATCTCCACCACGGTCTTCTTGCTCTATTGAAGGAAAAACAGCTCTCAAAATGCCACCCAAGACAGTTATTTGACTGCTTTGTCTCTAGTGGACCATCTACAATTTTGAGGATTGTCACAAAAGGTGACATCTATAGTCAACTAGACTGGGTCACTAGGTCTTAACTGCAGTCGGGACATTGCTCACAGTCCACATCTTGGAAGAGGCCATCTTGGGAGCGAGGAGTCACTTCAAAGCAAGGTTACAATGAGTGCAGTGTTTGACTCTGGAGAATCTTAACGCGTAATTGGTCTGAAACTGAGCTGGTTCTGCTGGGTATGTTCTACCTGAGAGGGTTCTGGCACCACCCCTTAGCACATCTAGTACAAGATCTTCACTGGTGGGGAAGTTGAAGAACTCACCTCTGAAGATTCTCAATAGGACAACCACATCAGAAGTGCTTTGGAATGCAATAGGGATGGAGATTGAGAAAAACCCTAAATTTACAAGGGAAGAAACTGGCCTCAGTCTTGATCCTAAGGATAAGTCAAGAGACTGATGGGCAATCCCTGGGGTTACCCTAATGATCAGGTCACCTTCAGAATTTTATATGTTCAAAGGAGAAAAGCAATTTGTTTAACTTTAGTTCCATTTAGCAAAGATTTAATCACATCTAGAATGTACATCTTTATCCCAAAGAGCTCAAGTTTTAGTAGGAAATATAGGTTTTAAACAGTCACGAACTCCTTCATTAAAAGGCAGAAAGGGAGGAAGGACAGGGAAAAAACTTAAATATACATTATATGCATAGGACCTACTATGCTCCATGAATATAGGCAAATTAGACAAGCACATGGGTGAAGTGATATAAGGCAAAATAGAAAAAAATATGTCCAATTTTTTTCTTAAAGTAAAACCTTCCCTCAAATCAGGATGTAGGGAATTTCTACTAGCAACATATGTATACATGCACATATATATACACATATGTATATGTGCATAAACACACACACTGCTTCAGTTTTGCATGAATTTAACATTGGTGAAAAATTATAAAAGTTTTTCTCAGTATTCTAGATGTTTATTTTAAAAATATTTTAAGGAAAGTATTATATGTATCCTTTAATATATCAATGTACAAAGTACTTAGGTTGAGGTCCATCATTACTGATGGTAGATAAAAATCCATATTTCAAAATGTCTTCAAAATTAAATTTTTCTGGACAAGTTCTTGTCAGATTGGTTAATTTGGCAAGAGTGTCCGGTAAAGATCTCTCAACAGCTGAAGGATAAGTTTTGTTTTGCTAATTCACCTTTGTTTCCTTGACCCCCAACCTATGCCTTCTTTATGGAACTACTTTTAGACAGTTGCCCTTTTACGAGGATTAGTTAACTGTTATTGAGCTAATAGATAACAAAGGCCACAAATGTACTTAATTCGATGTGTATACACTACAACACACAAAAATAACTGACTGATTGAGTGCCTTTTGCCTATACTCCGTAACTCCTGCAAACCCCAATATCTTATCACTTACCTGAGCACATAATAGCATGTGCTTTTTTGTATAACTGCCCCAGTAGAGTATGAGCCTTTTGAAGACCATACTTTTAACTCATCCATTTTTAAAAATTTCATGTTTCCCATGGCATCTGGCACATAAAGTGTTTGCTTTTTTGCTGTTGAATTGAATATCCTTGTTAAAGCCTCCATTAACTGAGAATGATAGTGCCTGCAGTCCTGATTCTATTACCCAAGAGATCTACTGGCCCATGGGAAACAGGATATTCACTGGTAAACCCTGGGTAAAAAGAAGAGAGAGAAGTTCCAATTAAGCACTTTGTAAATATCTGAGAACTAATGCTGGTCTGTTGTTGAGCACAGGTTTTCACTGGTCTTGGTAAAAACAAGGAAGAAATTTTTCATTAAGCTAAGTTGACTCAATTTGGAGGACTATTCTTTATCTGAGATGATGTATTTGGTTGACTTTTTAAATGTGTCTTTAGTAGGCAAAACTTAAAAATAGCAACCTTGTGGGAATGCCCAAGGTAGTTCTGACATTGTCCTGATTCACTGAATTCAGTAACCACTGACTTAGTATAAAAACACAACCCAGGGAAAAACGTGTTTATATTGGGCAGCCCAAATCTGTGGGTATTTGCGTGGGGGGGGTGCTACAAGGACAATAGAGGGAGAGTAAGATGTATAATAGAGGGAGAGTACTACTGTGTGAGCATAGAGGCACCAGCTCCAACCACAGACATGTCCTGATAGTGGTGGCCTCAGTCACAGTCCCTTCTCTTTGGGGCCACAGCTTGCGCCCCTTTAATTAAGGAAAATGCTCAGATGACTTCCATGAGGTCTTCTTGCTTTAGTGGTCATAACTCATGATATTTTGATGGCCTCTGAAGTTGGCAGCTATCCTGGAGATGTCCTTTCATATTTGACGTTTCGTCTTTCAACAGACACTGTCCTATAACAAATACAACCTCAGACCTGAAACAATCAAGAACCAGGCTAAAGAGATCCTGTTCCGCCACCAGAACACCTTCCAGGAGAGCAGGAGGAAAGGCCACAGCCTGCCATGGGGAAAGCCGGTGAGGTGGGGACTGTGGACACACCTGAGAACCGGGTCAGTCTCTGTATAGGGCCTCCTCAGGTGACTACCACTGACATTAAACACGCAAAAAAGCAAAAACAAAAATCACTGCCTGTTGACAGAGAAATACAAAAGGAATGGAGTGCAGGACACCATATCTGGGTATCTCTCTTGACATCCAGGGCCTTAGGAAATCCATGGGATCTGTCCTCCAGCATGGGTCAGTGACTATATTGGACTCTCTGGACTGTGAGTCTAGACCAGACACCAAGGTGGCTAGGTACTGAACATGCAAGGGGACCTCCTTGGACCAGGGCCCTTGGCTCTAGAAAGCTTATATTTCTCCCAGGGAGGAAGTTGTTTTTGCCAAAATGCTTGGGCCATATTTCCCTATCACTTGTATAGCTCATGCATCGGAGCTATTCTTAGACCACAGCAAACTAATCTTACTGGTTAGAGGTTAGATGTGGAGTAGTTCCTCTTCTCTATCCTAATCTCAGTAAGATGGTGGGGGTAACTCAGGTTTATAATGGTCTATTTTATTTGAGAAGGAAAGAAAATACATATTAAAGGCTGAGGCATTTTGGTTTTCTTTTTAAACAAAAGTAACTGAAAGTCAGTCATCCAAATAAGATGACACAGTATAGATCTGAGTCCTTTACTTTTCTTGCCACGTGAAACTCCAAATTGCAGTAGCTAACTGTGTTTTATTTTTACTTGTTCCTTACAGGCTTGTGCCAAAAACATCCGCTACCTGTCTTTTCCCTATAGCAATCATCAGCCCGAAAGAACAGAAAGGAGGGCTGCTGATTTCAGAGGTAACTGGCTTGGTTGATCTTTTTTTTGTCTGTAAAGGGCCACACGATATATATTCTAGGGCTTGGGGGCCAAAATATAAAAACAAGAATGTTATATAGGTACTTCTATGACTAAAAGAAAAAACTTTTTTATTGATTTAATTTACATATTTATTGATGGAAACTGAAATTTAAATTTCATTATCATTTCACTTATGAAATATTCTTCTTTCATTTTTTTCAGCCATTCAAAAATATAACAACAATTCTGTTTACAGGCCATACAGAGGCAGCAGGCCAAATATGGCCCAAGGGTCATACTTTGTTGAGCACTGTCTTAGAGAAACAAAAAAAATGGGCACTTTTGTCACACAACTCACCCATGTTTAAAAATTACCAGAGTTCTTCCAAGTTGTTTAAATTGTACTAAAATAATTTCATCATATTTACTGATGAAATGTTTTCCTTTTATTATCTCTTTCTGTGTAGATATATGTATATATGTTATCAACTTAAATTTTCCTAAAATTTCAAGACTTTCAATTGGAAATTCAAATAAACACATTGGATTTTAGAATTAAATCTTTGAAAAGTGAATATTATTATTTCTTAAAATTAACTTTTATTTAAAAATATGCTTGATATAAAGCAAAATCAACCAGTATAGACAAGCATAAAAGGAAAACTAGAAGTATTTGACACCCTAAAATCTATATATAATCACTATAGAATACTTTGGTAGGAATTCTTCTATAATTTTCTCTATAGCATCCTAATCCCTACTCTACCCATACTAGATACAAAAAAGAATTATAAACACACCAGCATCATATTATACATTAAATCATAGTATAATCATTATTTTGTAACTTTTAAAAATTGTTTAGTTTGCTGAACCATATGTTGTGGACATATTTCCATGTCAATAGATATGAAACTTTTGATCATTTTAATGACTTAAGAATCAATTCTATAAATGCCCTATTGCTTATTTAGCTAAATCCTTATTGACAAATATTTCAGGTATTTCCAATTTTCAATGATATATAATAAGTGACTTGGATCACTTGTGATTGATTTGTGCACAAATAAGCAATTATTTCCTTAGCACATTTTCCTGGAAATAAAATTTTTAGGTAAAAAGAATCACATATATTTAAACTTACCCTTAAACCACAATCTGTGAGAAAGGTCATTTCTGAACACTTTTACTATAACTGGGCTATTTTCAAACTTCTGAGTAATCTATAGGATAAAATTTAAATTTCACATAAGTATTTTTAGTCCGGTTGAACATCTTTTCATAATTTTAGAGACAACTGTATTTCTTTTGGAGAAGTTTCTGTTTTTGCCTTGGCCATTTTTTTGATTTGGTTTTTTGTTTTCTTAAATTGAATTTGAAAAACATTATATAATAAGGACATCATCTATTGTCTTATATATGTTGCTAATGATATTTCCTCAAGTTTCACATTTATCTTTTAGCTTTTAGACATACTTGCCATTCAGATTCTGATTAATGAAATCTGCTTGATCTTCCACAGAAAAATTAGAAAATGGTTTGGCTAATATTTTTCATCTGGAACTTTAGTGATTTGACTTTCTCATATGAATCTCAAATCATCTGAGATTTATCTTTGTGTAGATTAATATAGAGATTGTCTTTAAATGGGATTGTTTTTAAATCTCTTTAATATAGAGATTATTTTTCCTGTCTCAACACTATTCTTTCCTCTTAGATGACATGCCATGTTTGTTGTACTAAAGTCATTTACTCTGAGAGAGTTTTGGACTCAATTCTGTCTCATTGGTCTAGTTGTCTATTCTCAGCTCAGTCTTGTGACTAGTATTATGTTATGTTTTAAATGAGCTATTTCACAAACAA
Organism: Desmodus rotundus; assembly: GCF_022682495.2. Taxonomy (NCBI): domain Eukaryota; kingdom Metazoa; phylum Chordata; class Mammalia; order Chiroptera; family Phyllostomidae; genus Desmodus; species Desmodus rotundus. The sequence goes on from NC_071391.1 coordinate 94,819,917, forward strand.
AAGCAAACTAACAAAAGAACACCAGTTACAGAGTGGACAGCAGATTAATTTTAAAAAATCTTCCTGGTATGAATCATCTGGAACTGTGTATTGTTAGAGTGAATAGAAAACATGAAAGTCTCACAATCATTTCTTGTGAAATGAACATCAGTATCACATTCTATGATAACAGAAAATAACTCTCCTGAGCATTAAAGTATAAATCTTAAATAGAACATTATAGAAAATGCAGCAGAACATTAGAGGAATACTATGCCTTACAAAGTGGAACTTATTCCAGAGGTGAGGTTGTTTAACATTTGGAAATGTGCTTACATTATTCACCAGATTATCAGTTCAAAAGATCCTATCCTTTCAATAGATTCCCTAAAAGGCTTCTCACTCATACATTCAGTAAAAATCATAAAATCCCAGGAAAAAATATCTAAAAGTTACATGAAGAAAACATAAAACTCTGCTTTTCTATGTTGTCATTTCCTCTCTGTAAAAGAGAGAATACTGGTATGTTCCACACACAAAAGTGTTGACCTGGCATGAAGCCAATCATTGCACAAAAAGCTCTTAGAACAATGCCTGGAACCAAGTAAATGTGCAATAAATATTAGCCATTATCACTACTACTGAAGGATATCAAAGAAAACTTGACATAGGTAGATAGAGATGTTTCTGGAAAGGAAGACAACACATCAGAAATGTTAGTTCTACATATATTGATCTAGAAGTGCAATGAAATCTTCATCCCAATGATTTTTTTTTTTATTTCAAATGTACTCAACTGGTTTTAAATTTAATTAAGGGAGTAAAAGTAGTGGTAAACCTAGAACTCTGAAAAGGAAAGTAATGAAGTATTGTTTTAAAGAATTATCATAATCATGAGGAAAATCAGTTAGACCTCAAAGTATATCTGGGCACAATTACTTAAATCCTTGAAGCCCATCTGTACCAGAACAAGTTCAGGGAATGGCCAGAGGAGCTCTAGGGAGAACAAAGAGGGAGATGTCCAGCCAACAGGCAATCCCTTGTTAACCAGCTTATGACTTGGAAAGCACTTTCCTTCCTCTCTCTCTCTTTGCCCTCCAGTGGTAGAACATCCTTTACTCTACATGCCTGGGAGCTCCCTACTGGTTTGGGGGTCTCCACACACTCTTCCAATTCTTCTTTGCCCTTGGGGTTCACTTGATGTTACAAGTACAGAGGTCCTGCCTAGATACCCCTCCTATGCCCTGAAACTGCTTAAAACCCATGTGAGTTGGGGAAGATGAAGAGTTCTGTAGCTGGAGAGTGGTGATGTTGCAGAACAATGTGAAGTACTTAGTGCTGCAGAACTGTACACTTAAATATGGTTAAAATAAAAAAACATGGTTAAGATGGTAAATTTTATGTTATGTGTACTTTACCACAACTGAAACAAAATGAAATCTTGAGGAGGGTGTTGGGGGTGGGGTGGCATCGGAGGTCTGGGTCTGTATTAGGTAGTCCACTTTCATCCTGTGTATTAGTCCCTGCCTTGTCCCGAGCAGATGCACTTTCCCTGTTTCTCCTTCACTCTGCCCTAGGGTGCATGTCCAGGAGTTAAGGATCTTAGTTAGGTGGCAGATACAAGAACTGATCTCTCTCTGGAACTGTGCTGCCTGGGTGCTGACCTGGATTTTGCCAGCAAGACAAAGAACAGTCCTCACTCTTCCTCTTTCCTACTTCTGCTTTCCAGCCAGCCACTTTCTTCAACTGTGGACAGATCTAAAGACTTCAGTTTCAAGTACTGGCCCAAATCTCTTTCTAGTGCATGGAACCCACTTTCAACAACCAGGAAGTGGTCAGGACTCTGTCTGCTGATGGAAGCATATGCTCAGAAGGAGTGGTTGGAAACTAGGAGGGGGAAAGGCGGAGTGGGAGGAAGGATCCGCTCCTGAGGGAAGGCACATCCAGGCCATTGTTTTCTCAGATAATGCTTAGGTACTGTACCAAAATATCAAGAGGAATGCAGGCTCCAGGCCAGACTGTAGGGCACAAATTAAAAGGAAATCATGAAAAATAGACAAATAATACACTAATGTTTCCTTTATTCAAAGCATTGATTCATACCTTCTACCCACTTTAACTTACAGGCTACCTTCTCAGGATTATTTGGTCACATTTTGGAAAAACCTTAAGGGTATTTTAAGATTTTCTGATGCCCCACATCCTAAACACATTCTGTCAAGTATAAACTTGTGTGCATATTAGTTCTAGCTCTGGGGATTTTGTTTTGTGTTTTTTGTTTTGCTTTTTTAGGAAGGGGAAGAAAATGGGCGAAAGACCCTGCTTTCAGATTTAAATGAAAGGTCTTAAAATACCTAAATTCTCAGGAGAATATTTAAAGGGAAAATAAATTTATAAGTTTAAAATTTTGAGGAAATGAGAATTAAAGAGGTTGTGAAAAATATTCCTTTGAGGATATATGCACAGTGAAGGAAAAGGCAAAGTCCTGAGAATGGCTTAGGTATTTGGAAGATCACCCAAGAGGGACAATGGCTTTTCTGCTCTCATGATTCAGCTCTCCTGACCCACACATGACATATGTAAAGGAGACTGTGACAGCCTGGCTGAGAGTGAATGAGCTGCTGGACAGGCTCTGCTCAAACTTCAGCCCTATCTTCATTGTACAAAACTGAAAGTCACTTACATCTTGAAACCTTCACCTATGAAATGAGCACCATAACTTTTCTCATCATAAAGGGTTATAATGAGGACTAAATGGCATAATAGATGTGAAATGATTAGCACAGCAACAGACCCATAGTGAGTTTCCAATAAATTGACTTTATCCTCATCATCATTGCCATTGTGTACCAGCCACACTCTGTTCATCTAATCTCTTTTGAAATGACAACATCTAGTCATAGTTGTGCCACATATAGCTCTGTATTGCAGGGGCCCCCAACCCCTTGGTCATGAACCTGTATCAGTCCCTGGCTTGTTAAGAACTAGGCTGCACAGCAGGAGGTGAGCAGTGGGCTAGCAAGCAGTGTTGCCTGAGCTCCACCTCTTTCTTGTTCCCCTAACCCTCAGTCGAAGGAAAAATTGTTTTCCACTAAACCAAGCCCTGGTGCCAAAAATGTTGGGGACCACAGCTCTACTGTGCCCACAGTTTATCCCTGTTTCTCTAAAATTGGCTAGTTCAAGGTTAAAAGGGGAGAAACTCAGATTTAATGCTTTCTGGTAACCATTGATTTAAAAACAAACCTACATAAAAATAGCCATTTTCATATAGAGTAGCATATAAACTTCATTTTAGCATTGGTCTTTGACAACACAAAGCATCTTTGTGCCTTAGCACCAATTGTTCTGACTTTGTAAAAAACATTCCCTATTTACCTGGAGGAGACAAGCTTGATATATGCATTTTCATACATTACTATTTATTTGGAACACTGTGCATATAGCTTCTACAGTTGATCCTTGAACAATGCAGGTTTGTACTGCATGGGTCCAGTTATATGTGGATTTTTAATAAATTCTAGTACAGTGCTATAGACATATTTTCCTTATGTTCTTCATGACATTTTCTTTTCTGTAGCTTAATTTATTATGAGACTATAGTTCTAGAAATACATCTAAAATACAAATATGTGTTAATCAACTGTTTACGTTATCTCTAAAGCTTCCAGTCAACAAAGTTATATACATGGATTTTCAAACACACAAGAGAATTAGTTCTCCTAACCCCATGTTGTTCAAGGGCCAACTGCATTCCACTCCCTTTCTGGGGTAGCAAACTTGAAGAGACAATTGTACTGATAAGAAAATTGAGTTTTTGAGCTGGGCCTTCAGAAGGGATTCTGTTTTACTCTGGGCTCTGACCATCTGGTTGTTGTCTTCTCTCAAATATTAGGTCTTGTTCTGACCTCTTCTTGTCATAATTTCCTAGATAATAAAAGCAGTGATTCAGAACTCTCTTTCAACATGTTCACTGCACACTCTCAAGCAAGGTTGCTTCAAGAGAGACAACTAACAAAAGAAGTACTCCCAACAAAAAGTTCAAACGGAGGAGAGAAGTCATCCAACTTTCGTTATCAAAGAAGTAGAGGCCCAGAAGAGCATGTTGGCAGAAGCAGAAGGGCGGCTTTAAGACCCAAACCACTGTTTCACGCAGTAGATGAGGAGTATGAATCTGGAGAGGAGAGTGGAGAAGAGGCCTCAGCAACTGGGTCCAGATGGTCATCGGAGCACAGACACAGAAGGGAACACCACAGATCCCACAGTCCTTTGCTCCGAAGAAAATAGTATTGTGCACAAGATGGTTTCAGTGCTTTTTAAGAGTCCATCTTCCTATTGTTGTGAAAGAAGGATTTTTAGAATTCTGAAGAAAACTATTGAGTTTAGCTTTTTTTTTTTTTTTGAAGCTATTAGACATGCATCTATAAGAAGCAAAGGGAGTTTTTGAAAGACTAGGAGCACTAACTTTCAGGTTGTGCCATATTCGTAGCTGGTGCACTTTGTAGATAATTCCCTATGAATGACAGATATTCATCACCCCAGAAATTATTCACTATTTCTATGTGTGTGTGATTCATTTACTTTATTGAGGTACAATGTGATTGGTAATTTATCTTAACAATATGCATGCACAACTTATAATCAAGGTAGTCCTAAGAGGAGTCTAGAAATATCCCAATCCCACCCCATGAGGTTACAGACGAGGACATCTTGACCAAGGTCAAGTGGTGAGTTCACAAGCTGATTAACCTCCCTCCCAAGAGAATGCATTTGATTTTGATTTTGATATGCACTATTCAATAACTATATGTTTGGGAAGAGGTAAAATTTGTTATAACATTGCTACATTTAATCAGTAGCAACAATAGATGTATGTGATACAGACTAAAGAATTAATCTGCAAACAATGGGCTTGTCTATTTTGTAATTGGAATATTTATTTTAAAAACAAATATTAGAAACAAAATAGCCATAAAAAGGCTTTAAATAACAATGACATAAATACGAAGTATTTATGGGCATTTATAGGCTGTGATATTTTTCTCCTAAGGATTGAAACTATTTTTGAATTTAATTTTCCATCTTCATTGTCCCCAAGCTTGACCTTGAACCTCACACTCCAGCTCATCATCTTTGTTAGATGACTTTATCTTTCCCTTCTCTTCCTCTTCTCTTTCTTCTGACCACCTATAGATTTAACATTTATTAAATACTGTTTATTGTGCTAAATGGCTGATCTATAATAATCAACTAACCATAATGTCCTTTATTGTTGCTATTTTTGAAATCTTTAATCATCCCCAACTGATTGAATAGTATACATCTTCAAAGGTCATGATCCAATACAACCAGCTCCTAGACCTGCCTTGATCTTCTTAATTAAAAGTGATCAAGTGATCCTCCTCCTTCTTGTGCCCCCACACCACTTTGGATGTATTATGGGACTCATCTGGGAATTGCACTTACATGTGTGTGTGTGTCCACTTCTATGGTCCAAGAATGGGAAGGATAGTTTATTCATTTTTAATTTTATCCATTTATCAGTTGTGACTTTTATCTCCCACATTTACTTCCTATTTGCTTCAGCTTTTGTTATTGTTATAGTGCCTTGTACATGGTAGATTGTCTATAAATGCAGTGATGATGACATTTTAGAGCTGAAAATACATTAGAGAAGATGTCAGGCATTCCCATTTTCTAGGTGATGAAAATGAAGTCTTGAGAAACTACCTGATGCCAGTTCAGGGTCTGATTCCCCTTGAAGGACATGGACTTGTCCTCTAGTATAACCCATGGGTGCCAGTGACTGCTGAAAAATGTATGACTTTCCATAGATTTATAATTTTAGTGACATTCACTCAGGTTCCTGCTGCAGTGGTAGAAATGTAAGAAATGTAAATGCAGTGGTTGAAATATAAGACTGCTTCTAAGTTGTCTAAATATTTGGATTTTAATAAAACTGTATACTACCAAGTAATAGTAATCAGTGCAAAGGGATGGAAGCACATATAAAACCTAGGGATCTTTGGTTATTTTATTTATTTTTTTCATTTAAACAAACTGGCAATCAAAGACGCAGAACAAGCCTATATACCCTGAAAGAGTCAGTGAGTCATTATCCTAAAGCTATGAATGAAGACACAGAGACAGAGAGACGTCATGAGAAATCACCTTTCCAAATCTATATGCAAAGCTGATTCTTGAGAGGTGTAGAATTCCTGTGTCACTTACTGGACTTTCCCCATAATACCAGAAACGCAAATTGTAAAGGCCCCTTCCTGGAGTAGCTATCAAGGTCTAAGGATTAATGGGAGTCATCTAACTCTACTATTTTTCTTTGAGATGTTGGTTTCATTTTGGAGAAGGGCAGTAGGATTTAGTGAGTAGATTGGAACCTTCTCTTTTAACTAATAGAAGTCATAATGGAGTTGTTCTACTTGAGGACTTTGCTCACCTAGACACTGTCTGGCCAGACTGCCCAAGTCTGGGAAGTAGCCCTGGAGCTCTTGCCTAAAAGGTAAGGCGAGTTGAGGGTAGCTCTGACAGACTTAGAGAGCTCATAGTGGAAATGGTCACTTAGTTTACCATCTAAGATTGTTTCAAAATGCAGTGTTATATGATCTTCATTTCATTAGTTACTCTGGGGATTGGTTGAGGGTGTAATAGGTGCTGGAGAAATGCTCTAGGGTATCAGTTTTCCATGATGATTTTTTTTTTTTTCCAGCAGGCAACGCACAGTTCAGCAGAGAAAGTTTCCTCTTGAGTGTTGAGGAAGATCTGGTTCTTCTTCCTAACTCTTCTCAGGAAGGAGATGGAATTGCACAAAAAGTGTGCTCCTAGACCTGGTTCCAGTCCACCTTCTCTACCCTTTCTGCCAGTGGCAGAATTTTCCCTTTTATCTCAAACCTCAAAATATCAGACACAAACCCCGCAAAATCTTAATTTTCCTCTGTAAGTTTTTTTGCTTGTTTTGCTTCTTTTTTTCTTTCTCAAGCTTATTTATATTGCTAAACTGATTGGTTTTGGGTGTCTGTGAATTCTGAAGTTGGGTAAAGTAGCATTTCCTTGTATTTATCCTGTACAGAGACTTTCCACCTTAAGGGTTTCCACATGTTTTCTGGCATTTGGGATGTGGTAAATTTTCTTATTCATCTTCACTGGCCTTGATATGGTGCCATGGGCACCTCCTTGTCTTTACTCAATCTGCTTAAAGAGAAACCTTGGCCATTGGTTGTAGAAAGGGATCTGCTGTGACAAAGTGGAGATGAGATTCTGGACACTTTATTATGGTTCTTTCATGATTTTCTCTTGCTCATGGAGGCCTTATATTTCTGCGTTTCTCTTGGGAAAGTTAAAGGGTCATGGGAGGTAGGGCTGAATTCAGTGATACATTGCTATATTACAGATGCCTACTATGGCAGGTGAGTGGCAGAACTCAGGTCTTAAGCTTAAAGTGTTGGTTTCAGCCTTCAGGGAAAACCCCCACAAGTCTTCCTTACTTGTTTAGATGTCTACCACTCAGATCATTTAGATTTTTAAATCAGTATAATTAATTCAGAGCTCAAGGTCTATAGTCAGATCACTCGTAGCTGTAGGACCTTAGGCAACTTAATTATCAACCCTAAGCTGAAATTTGCCAATTAATATTCTAAGGTATTAATTTTATCTACATCATAAAGTGATAATAAAGATTAAATAAGATAATATATGTAAAATTCTTACATATAGCTTAGGGCTTATTTTGTGGTTGGAGAAGGATCATTAACAGTTATAATTATTTAGGCTAAAAATATGTATACACAAGAAAAGATATACATTGATTGAATAATATGAAGAGGCATAAATAATAGAAATATGAGACTTGTCTGAGAGGCTATTTGATTGTTATAAGAGGATACTGGGGCCCTGGTGAGAGGATGTGACAGCAATAGAAAGCACTGAAAACCATGATCACATCTTTACCAGGCTACGTATCTGTTCAGCAGCCTTCAGTCAATAGCAAAACCAAAGGTAAAATCTGAATATGGATTCATGTTTTTCAATCACTGCTTGCTTTTTTTTGTGCCATTCTCTCAAAATTATTATATTCTCCTACTTTGGGGACAATTACTCTGGTGTCCAATTCTAATCGTAGTATACTTTCAAAGAGACAACAAATTTAGAATCCCTGCCTCTGCATATCTTGACAGGTGCCTAGTGAAGAATGAAGACACTTTTTGTTGAGGAAACTTTCAGTAGGGTTTAATTTATCAGCTTCAAATCTTTTCTATAGAAGACCTTCCCTCCAAAACTGTAATTCTTTTAACATGAATATTTACTAGAGAGATAAGTATTCAAGAATTTCCATCATGGAATAAATAGTTTCTAGTTATGTTTCATAACTTTATAACATTAGGAAAAGAAATTTTTTATAAAGTCAATATAAAGTCATTTATAAATATGTGTTGGTATTATATCTAAGGTTTTTGCACACATATTGCGTACATAAATAATATGGGTGGTTTTTGCAGATTTAATTTTTTCCTGACTAAACTGTCGAGTATCTTATTTCTAACTCCTCCTGAGAAATCCCAGGGGGGAAGACAGAAAGCTTCTGTTTAGGACATCAGTCATTGTTAATTGTTAATGGAGTCATAAACCAAGGGGAATGAAAGAGATGCTTGCATCGGTGCTAGTCTCTCCTTTAATTAGCAAGAGATGTGTTGTTTCATCTGTGTACAATATTTGATTAATAAATTATTTTTCTTTCTGAGACTCTAATGAGCTTCCAAGCCAGGGGTACTCAGTGTGACAGGTTAGAAATAAAAATTTCCATTCCCTGGCCTTCTTCAAGTTACAGTTTGTTCAACAAAGGAGCTGGAACCATGTTGTAAACAGAACCAAGGTGATCATTATTTGGTTTCCAGGCACAGTAATGCAGATCTCCAATTGAACTGAGGAGTCCTGAAATCAAGGTACATACTCTGTGTTCTAGGAAATCAGTCTTGAGTACAACAGTAATAACAGGTAACACTTATATAGTGCTTACTATATGCCAGGCACTATTTAAAATGCTTTACATACATAATGCCATTCTCATCCCATCTTAAATGAAAAAAGTCAGGTTTAGAGAGATTAGGTAACAGGACCAAGGTCACCTTGCTTCCAAGGAAGACCTTAGAAATCAGGTTTGTCTGGTTCATAACCACTGACATAAACTTTCTTCCTGAGAAGAATTTGGAATTTTGTAAGTGACTCAAATCCACACAGTTATCTTTCTCACTTGAAAAAACCAGTGGGGAGAAACAGAGGAGCTCTATCCTACTGATAAACATCTTTGCTTTAGAATTGACAAAGAAATACAGTGCAAAAGGATGTGATTTTAAAAATATGTTTTACAAACACAATGGATGACCTAAATGTAGATGGTGATTAGGATTGATCATTTCTATCATTAATACTATTTTTGAAGACAAATAAAATGTTTTGTGTCTGATTTCATTTATTTATTTTATTAAATTTATTGGGGTAACATTGATTAATAAAATTATATAGGATTTAAGTGTAGAGTTCTTTAATACATCATCTCTATATTTAATTGTGTCAATTATATGTTGTTTCCAAAGAACTTTGTTCTTGGTTTCCAAATGGGGTTTCCAAGTAGACAATCTCAACACTCCTGGGCAGTGCTGGAACACTGCCCTGTGCAATTTACTTATAAAGAAAATATAAACCACAACCCACTAATGGGGTGGAATAGGGTAAACAAATGACTTTGACTATTGAAGCATCTGTATAAGGATGAATTTAAATTCTTGGTAAGCGCTGTACTATTAATTGAAAACATACTATGTGCATGACTTTTACTTAGAACTTTACATATATGTTTTTTTAAATTGTAATTCTTACAACAATCTTATGAAGTGATTATTACAGATGAAGAAACTAAGCCTCAGAAAAGCTTTCACCAAGGACACACAGCCATCCAAGTTTTCATCAAGGGCACACAAATGGCAGTACGTTTATTTATATTTAGAGCTGCCTGACTCCAAAGCCACTAACTCTGTCCACTAAGCTATAGTAACACCCTCATAGCTGCTGGAAAGAATACACTGAGTATTCTAACAACATGAATATGCTTTGTGTCACCATCATTTGAATTTTTAAAAACCCTTCACTACATCAACTGCTAGTTTTAGTCTTGCTTAGGCACTACTTCCACAGTTTTCTTTCTGTTTTACTTGATGTTCCAGTGCTATTTAAGGGTAACAGTGACTGACTCAGGTGTCTGCATCTTGGAATACATATGATGAAGTGAGGACATTCATTACAGTTGACTTGTTTAAATGTCAATATTTTTATTGATATTGGATCTTATCTTTAATCATGGAAATACTCTCAAGTCAGAAACTTTCAAAATAAGGGGTCACCTAGCATCATGACCCTGGAGCAGTTTAAAAAGAAGGAAGGCCCAAAGGTGTTTGATTAATTTTGTTTCCTTACAGGAGTTTTTCTGGGTGCCGAGAGCAAGTGAAACTCAGACTCTAGGTTTCGCTGGTGTACTGTTTCACCAGTGGAATTTGCCCTTGTTTGGAGTTTGCGCTTGTCCTGGACCTGGTTCAGGAAGCAGCCCTGTTATCTAACTGCTCCATCTTTAAAAGGAGTTGTGCGCATAGGGAGAAGGGAATGCCCCAAAAGTTATAAATGCACAAGTTAGAAAAACAACTATTCAGAAAGCGGAAAAGAGAATCAACATATTGTCTTCCTACAAGGGGATATTCTTAAAACAACAGGACAAAAGGACAGGTCATCACCCAGAAAAATGCCCACAGGAAAGTCATGGAGAGCAGAGAAGTATAAACCTGCAGATTTAAGAGCATGTGCTTCAGCAGACAATGGTTGCTGTATTCCACCCACACCTCTGGAGCTGAATTCCAAGTTTTGAATTGAGACAATAGAGTTGAAATTTCTGTAGTTTTACTCCGCAACACAGGGAACATCAGGCAGCTCTCTGTGAAAATATCTGGACAAATACTGAAAGAATGAAAATGAATATTTGAAAAAATAAGATGCATCCATGGTGAGTTCTTCAATGTTGAATGAGAGAAAATAAGTTACTTGGAGAGTACCTCACAAGCAGATTTGTGGTTTTGTTGTGATTTGAGGAGGTAGGATGAATTCCTTGCAGGAGAAAGGGTATGCTTGTGATTATATCACACCATTAGGTCTTGCCTGGTTTTGGACAGACTCAGGAAAATTAATACACGGTTACATTTGATAAATTATTTGCAAGGCTTGGGGTACGACCCAGTGTTTCCTTGTAGGCTATAAATTCTTTAAATGCCAGACAGAAAAAGCCCTGAGGAAATGCTGCTGCACTGGATTGTCCTAGTAAGTTCTAAGATTTGAATGTTTTGGAGCAGTGTTCAAATCTTGGTTGAGCATGCCAGGGTCAATTCTTCAAGGGCTTCTGACCTCTCTTCAGGATGCAGTGAATGTGGTCATTTGGCAGTAGAATCCTTCCCACTGGGCATTGCCACCTGTCTGGGGATGATCCAACAGCCTCCTCCTCCAACAAAGCAACAAAGAGGAATTCAGAATCAGAAGGTTTTGGCTGGAGTACCAGCTCCATTACTTAGTGCTTGTGGTATTGACCAAGGCCTTTGACCTCTTAAGTTAGTTCCATATCACTAAGTTGAGGGAAATGACATCTATTCTACCTACCTCATGAAGTGGTTGTGATTCTGGAATGAGGTCAAGAGTTGAGCAAATTCTGAAGTAGAGAGCACTACTTTAGTCTTGAGCAAGCAGAAAATTTTTGTGGCTGTGAAAGAACTTAAGGAGGAAATATAACACAAGGGTTAAGAGCTTGTTTAACCTCTTCAAGCTGTTAGAACAGCAATTTTCTATCTTTTTTTATCTCATGGCACACATAAACTAATTAGTAAAGGTCTGTGGCACACCAAAAATTAAATTTTTTTGCTAATCTGATAAAAATAGGTATAATTTTTGGTTCATTCACACTGGACATTATTGGCTATTGTCATTTTTTAAATTTTATTTGACAGGCTAAGAGGAAAAAGTTCAGTTCCCCCAACTAAATAGTGAAGTATTGCATATTTTAAAAATTCTTTTGGCACACTTGTTTAAAATTACTGTGTTAGAATATTTGTGATATAGTTAGCACAAAATAAACTTTACCTATTGCCATAATAAAGGTAAAGGTACCATAGTAAAGGTGTTAGTACAGTTTGTCATGAAGATGTGGACTCTGGAGTCAGAATGATTATATCTTGTGAAAGCATATATTTTAGCTTCTGGGATCAGGCAAAATAGGGCTGGTTTAGGTTGGTATGGCCATAGATTGAAAGCATATTTTTAAAAGATTTTATTTATCTATTTTTAGAGAGAGGGGAAGGGAGGGAGAAAGAAGGGGAGAGAAATATCAATGTGTGGTTGCCTCTCACATACCCTCTACTGGGGACCTGGCCCACAACCCAGGCATGTGTCCTGACTGGGAATCAAACTGGCAACACTTGCTCAATCCACTGAGCTATACCAGCCAGGTGAAAGCATATTTTTAAATAAAAGTAAAATCATAATTGTTAAAAATAAAATACTTATTAAAGATTGTATTTAACCCATTAATTAATGAGGAAACCAATAGAATGTTTCAAAGGAGAATTTTATAGGCAGCCAGAAATGTTAAAATGAAATTATACTGATAGATGCAAGCAAGCTTTTAACATAGTGGGAAGAGAAATCAATTGTCTTCCCCTCCTGATGGAATCCACTTGCTTATCTAGGGACAAGAATTATTTGCAATACTATGTTTTCTCAATTTGCTTTCTCAATGTTTTCTCAATTTCTCAATGTTTTCTCAATAATTCAATTTCTGAATTATTTTGAAACAAAATAATTCAAAGACATTTCCATTTATTCCCCTTAAACCCTTCTCCACCACCACCCACCACCACTCCACCCCCAGAAGCATCACACTACTGTCAATGTCCATGAGTCCTTTTTCTGTTTTGTTCCATCCCTCCACCCCCTAACCACACCCCCCAGTGTTGTCAGCCTGCTCTTTGTCTATGAGTCTGTGTCTATTTTGTGTGAGTTCAATTTGTTCATTAGATTCCATGTGAAGGTGAAATTATATGGTATTTATCTTTCCCTGACTGGCTTATTTCATTTAGCATAATTTTCTCTAGGTCCATCCATGATATTGCAAAGGATAAATTTTTCTTTTTATGGCTGTATAGTACTGCATGGTGTAAATGTATCACAGCTGTTTTATCCAGTCATTTACTGATGGGTACTTAGACCACTTCCAAATCATGACTATTGTAAATAACACTGCTATGAACATAGAGTTGCTCATATTCTTTCAATTAGTATTTCAGGGTTCTTCACATAAATTCCCAAAAATGGAATCACTGGGTCATAAGACAGTTCCATTTTTAATTTTTTGAGGTAACTCCATACTGTTTTCCACAGTAGCTTCTCCAATCTGCATTCCCACCAACAGTGCACTAAGGTTTGCTTTTCTCTATATCCTCCTCAACACTTGTTTGTTGATTTATTGATGATAGTCATTCTGACAGTGTGAGGTGATATCTCATTGTGGGTTTTTGTTTGTTTGTTTGTTTTCTTTGGAAAGGAAAAGTAACAGTCTTTTTTAACAGGTAACATGATCATGCATGTACTACCTAAAGAAATTACTAAAAAGCTACTAGAACTGTTAAATAAATTTATCAAGGCCATAGGCTACAGGATAATATACAATAATCAATGGTATTTCTATAAATAAATAATGAACACATGGAAAATGAAAATTTTAAAATACCATTACAATACCAACCAAAAACATAAAGTATTAAGGGATAAGTTTAATTATTATTATTTTTTTAATTTTTAATTTTTATTGTTATTCAATTACAGTTGTCTGCATTTTCTCCCCATCCCTCCACCCCACCCTAGCTGAACCCACTTCCTCCCCCACCTCCACTCTACCCCTTGATTTTGTCCATGTGTCCTTTATAGTAGGTCCTGTAATCCCCTCTCCCCACTTGTTTCCTCCCCAATCCCCTCTGGTTACTGTTGGACTGTTCTTAACTTCAATGTCTCTGGTTATGTTCTGTTTGCTTTTTTCTTTTGTTGATTATGTTCCAGTTAAAGATGAGATCATATGGTATTTGTCCCTCACTGCCTGGCTTACTTCACTTAGCATAATGCTCTCCAATTCCAAACATGCTGTTGCAAAGGGCATAAGCTCCTTCTTTCTCTCTGCTGCATAGCATTCCATTATGTAAATGTACCATAGTTTTTTGATCCACTTATTTGCTGATGGGCACTTAGGTGGCTTCCAGTACTTGGCTATTGTCAATTGTGCTCCTATGAACATTGAGGTGCATAGATTCTTTTGGATTGGTGTTTCAGGGTTCTTAGGTTATAATCCCAGCAATGAAATTGCTGGGTCAGAAGGCAGTTCCATTTTTAGTTTTCTGAGGAAATTCCATACTGCTTTCCACAGTGGCCTCACCAGTCTGCATTCCCACCAAAAATGTACTAGGATTCCCTTTTCTCCACCTCCTCTCCAACATTTGTTTGTTGATTTGTATGTTGGCCATTCTGACTGGTGTGAGATGATACCTCATTGTGGTTTTAATTTGCATCTCTCTGATGGTTAGTGGTGCTGAGCATCTTTTCATATGTCTCTGGGCCCTCTGTATGTCCTCCTTGGAGAAGTGTCTGTTCAAGTCCTTTGCCCATTTTTTAATTGGGTTGTTTGTCTTCCTGGAGTGGAGGCGTGTGAGTTCTTCATATATTTTGGAGATGAGGCCCTTGTCTGAGGTATCATTAGCAAATATGTTTTCCCATACTGTTGGTTCTCTTTGTAATTTGGTGCTGTTTTCTTTGGCCATGCAGAAGCTTTTTGTTTTGTTGAGGTCCCATTTGTTTATTCTTTCCTTTATGTCCCTTGCTTTAGGGGATGTGTCTGTGAGGATGTTGCTGCGTGGAATGTCTGAGATTTTCCTGCCAATGTTTTCCTCTAGGACTTTTATGGTATTACGATTTATATTTAAGTCTTTCATCCACCTTGAATTTATTTTTATGTATGGCATAAATTGTTGATCGAGTTTCAATTTTTTGCACATAGCTGTCCAGATCTACCAACACCATTTGATGAAGAGGCTATTTTTGCTCCATTTTATCATCCTTCTTCCTTTGTCAAATGTTAATTGACCGTAGAGACTTGGGTTTATTTCTGGGCTCTCTGTTCTGTTCCATTGGTCTATGCTGTTTTATTGTTGGTATACAGGAATGCCTTTGATTTCTGAGTGTTGACTTTGTATCCAGCTGTTTTGCCAAATTCATTTATTAGGTCAAGTAGTTTTGGGTGGAGTCTGTAGGATTTTCCACGTACACTATTGTGTCATCTGCAAACATTGAGAGTTTCATTTCCTCGTTTCCATTTGGATGCCTTTTATTTCGTTTCCTTGTCTAATTGCTGTGGTTAAGACTTCCAATACTATGTTGAATAGGAGTGGTGAGAGAGGGCATCCTTGTCTTGTTCCTGATTTTAGTGAGATCAAAAAGCTCTAAGTTTTTGTCCATTGAGCATGATGTTGTCTGCAGGTCTCTCATATATGGCCTTTATTATGTTGAAGAAAGCTCCCTCTATTGCCACTTTGCTGAGTGTTTTTATCATAAATGGGTGCTGTACCTTATCAAATGCTTTTTCCGCATCTATTGATATGATCATGTGATTTTTTCTTTGCTATTGTTAATGTGATGTATTATGTTTATTGATTTCCGAATATTGTACCATCCTTACATCCCTGGGATGAATCCCACTTGGTCATGGTGTATGATCTTTTTAATGTATTGCTGGATGCGGTTTGCCAATATTTTGTTGAGAATTTTAGCGTCTGTGTTCATCAGTGATATTGGCCTGAATTTTTCTTTCCTTGTTGTGTCTTTATCTGGTTTTGGGATTAGGATGATGCTGGCTTCATAAAAAGAGTTTGGGAGTCTTCCATCATTTTGGGTTTTTTTCGAATAGCCTGTGAAGGATAGGGGTTAGCTCTTCCTTAAATGCTCTGTGGAGTTCTCCTGTGAAACCATCTGGTCCAGGGCTTTTGGGGGGTTGTTGATTACTGGTTCAATTTTGCCTATTGTTATTGGTCTGTTCAGGTTTTCTGCTTCTTCTTCATTCAGTTTGGAAGATTATATTTTTCTAGAAATGTGTCCATTTCACCTAGGTTTTCAAATTTCTTGGCATACAGTTCTTCATAGTAATTTCTTACAATCCTTTGTATTTCTGTGGTATCAGTTGTAATCTCTTCCCTTTCATTTCTAATTGTGTTTATTTGGGTCCTCTGTATTTTTTTCTTGATGAGCTTACTTAAAGCCTTGTCGATTTTGTTTATCTTTTCAAAGAACCAGCTCCTCGATTCATTGATCGTTAGAATTGTGCTTTGAGTCTCTATGTCATTTAACTCTGCTCTGATGTTGGTTATTTCCTTCCTTCTACTTGCTCTGGGCTCTTTGTTGTTCCTCTAGTTCTTGTAGGTGTAGGGTTATGTTGTTTGTTTAAAATGTTTCTATCTTTTTAAGGTAGGCCTGTATTGCTATGAACTTCCCTCTCAGGACTGCCTTTGCTGTGTCACATAGGTTTTGTGTTCTTGTGAGTTCGTTTTCATTTGTTTCCAGAAAGTTTTTGATTTCTTCCCTAATCTCGTTCTTGACCCATTCATTGTTTAATAGCATGCTATTCAGTCTCCATGATTTTGAATGTTTGGGGTTTTTTCCTTTGCGGTTGGTTTCTAGTTTCAGTCCCTTGTGGTCAGAGACAATGCTTGATATGATTTCAATTTTCTGGAATTTGTTGAGGCTTGCTTTGTGTCCTATCATGTGGTCTATCTTTGAAAATGATCCATGTACACTTGAAAAGAATGTGTATTTTACTTCTTTGGGATGGAAAGCTCTCTATATATCAGTGAAGTCCATTTCATCTAGGGCATTGTTAATTGACACAATATCCTTGTTGATATTTTGTTTGGAAGATCTGTCCATTTTTGATAATGGGGTGTTAAAGTCCCCTACTATAATTGTGTTGCTGTCAATATCTTTCTTGAAGTCCTCCAAGATTTTTTGTTTGTATTTGGGTGCTCCTATGTTGTGTGCATATATATTTACAATTTTTGTGTCTTCTTGGTGGATTCTTCCATTGAGTATTATGAAGTGACCTTCTGGGTCTCTCTTCATGGCCCTTCTTTTGCAATCTATTTTGTCTGATATGAGTATTTCAACCCCTGCTTTTTTTCTCATGTCCATTTGCTTGGAAAATTTGTTTCCAGCCATTCACTTTCAGTCTGTGTAGGTCTTTTGTCCAGAGGTGGGTCTCTTGTAGGCAGCATATGTATGGGTCATGCTTTCTTATCCATTCATCTATTCTTTGTCTTTTGGTTGGAGCATTTAATCCATTTATATTTAAGGTTATTATTGATAGGTAGTTATTCATTGCCATTTTTTTCCTACCTGTGTTCCTCTCTCTTTCTCTTTTCCTTCCTTTCCTTAAAGCAGTCCCTTTAGCATCTCTTCCAGTGCTGGTTTGGTGGAGGTGTATTCTTTTAGACTTGTTTTTTTCTGGGAAGCTCTTTATTTGGCCTTCTATCTTGATTGAGAGCCTTGCTGGGTAAAGTAGTCTTGGTTGCAGGCCTCTGGTTCTCATTACTTGGAATATTTTTTGCCATTCTCTTCTGGCTTGGAGCGTTTCCATTGAGAAGTCAGTTGCTAACCTTATTGGGGCTCCCTTGTATGCTACTTCTCCCTTGCTGCCTTTAAGATCCTCTCTTTGTCTTGGAATTTTGCCATTTTAATTATGATGTGTCTTGCAGTGGGCCTCTTGCGGTTCCTCTTGCTTGGGACTCTCTGAGTTTCCTGGATTTGTGTCACTTTTCCTCTCATCAGATTAGGGAAATTTTCCATCATTACTTTTTCAAACAGGTTTTCTATCCCCTGCTCTTCTTCTCCTTCTGGTATTCCTATTTTACGGATATTGTTACATTTCTTGTTGTCCCGTATTTCCCTTAATCCCTCTTCATTCTTTCTAAGCTTCTTTTCCTCTTCTTGCTCTTTCTGGGTGTTTTTTTCTACTTTGTCCTCCAGCTCGCTGATCTGATCCTCTGCTTCATTGCTCCTGCTTTTGATTCCTTCTACTGTGTTCTTCGGTTCAGAAATTGTATTCTTCATTTCCTCTTGGCCCTTGTTGATAGTTTCTATTTACTTTTTCATGTTGATATTGTTTGCAGTGAGTTCATTGTAGTTTCCCTGTTGTTTCTGGTAGTTCTCTGTGAGCTCAGTGAGCTTCCTGATAATAATTGCTTTGAACTCAGTATCTGATAGTTGACTTGCCTCTATTTCATTTAGCATTCTTTCTGAGGCTCCCTCCTTTTGCTTCATTTGGGGATTGTTTCTTCATCTTTCCATTGTTTGTGACACTCTTCTTGTTAGCCTCTGTTTTTTAAATTGATCTGTTCTGACCCCCTGGTCAGAAGAGGTCTATGGTATGAAGTTCTATGGTAGAATGCCAGTGGGATTCAGTGGTGCCATCTCCTTAATCTTCTGAGCTTACTGGTTTTGAGGTGATGTTTATGGTTCTAACAGGGTCTAATTCTGGTGTTTTCAGAGTTCTAGGTTTTATTGTCTCACCTGTGGGAAAAAGAGAAAGAAGGAGAAAAAAGGAGAAGGGAAGGAAGGAAAAAGGAATAGGAAAGGAAAGGAAGGAAGGTGGCAGAAGGAATAAAAAAAATCAGAGGAAAGATAAAAAGAAGGAATTTTAACAAAAATTAAAATAAATAAATAAATAAATGAAAAAAAGGCAGGAAGAAGATTAAAAAAGTAAAGGAAGGAAGGAAGAAAGAATAAAAATGGAAAGAAGGACAGAAAGGAACAAGGAATTTAGGCGTGGGGAGCCTTCTGTTGGCTTTAAACCGGTCAGGTCAGTTCTTCTGGTCTTCCGGTCTGTGAAAATGTATGGGGTGTGTAGAGGGATTGGTTTCACTTTTCTCCCTTCCTGAGCCACACTCTTCGCTGTTGTTCAGCCTTCCGTCCAGTTCCTCAGGGTCCTTCTGCTCCCCCCTAGGCCTTTAGTTCACCAGTTGTGCTGTCATTGAGGTGCACCAATTAGGGGCAACTCACACTCCCCCTTCTTGCTCTTTGCTGTCCTAGATGCTAAGGGCTCTGGGTGCTCCTTCAGGGTAGTTCATCTCCCTACTGGGTCTTTCTGGCGACTGCAGTCTCCCCTATCCCTGCAGCTCCCCTCTGCTGGGCATTCTGCCTTCCTTCTAGAGAGCGAGTAGGCCCTGCAGGGTTCTGTGCACAGGGGCTAGGTGGGAGATGTTCAGTCCCTGGTGCTTCAAGCGTGGTTGCCTGTGGGCAACCAGGCCATTGATCGGGTTGTGCACCAATCTTGGTCTTTGGGCACTGTGCGCTCTGGCAGCTGGGCTACTGATCACAGTGTGCACCCACCCTGGGGTTTCAGGTTTAGGTGCCCAGGCCTCTGATACAGGTGTGCACCAACCAGACTTCAGGTGTGTGCTGGGGCTGCTTATCTGGTGTTCACAGTTCAGGGGCTGAGGGGGTCGGGGCGCAAGAGGCCAAGCTTCTGTGGAGAATTCCCTAAACAACCACTGAGTGCCTCTGTTTTCTCTTTTTCTTTTTGAGATATTCCTCCTATTCAAGTTCCCCTGGTCCAAACAAGCACCTAGCCTCTCACACAGTCCAGCCTGGCTCTCTCCCAAGAATCCTGCAGCAGACCCTGTGCCCCGGCTGGGGGCTTCAGCTGCCCTGGTCCCCAGTCTGGTTCCAGGGACCTTATTGTCCTTAAACACTCTTCTTTTATTTATTTAGTTATTTTTAATATATTTATTGATTATGCTATTACAGTTGTCCCATTCCCCCCCCAGTCCACTCCATCCTGCCTACCCCCTCCCTCCCATATTCATGTCCCCCTATAGTTCATGTCCATGAGTCATACTTATAAGTTCTTTGGCTTCTACATTTCCTACACTATTCTTGCCCTCCCCCTATCTATTTTCCACCTATCATTTATACTACTTATTCTCTGTAACTTCCCCCCACTGTCCCCCTCCTGTTTCCCTATTGATAACCCTCCATGTGATCTCCATTTCTGTGGTTCTGTTCCTGTTCTAGTTGTTTGCTTAGTTTGCTTTTGTTTTTGTTTTAGGTGTGGTTGTTAATAACTGTGAGTTTGCTGTCATTCTTACTGTTCATATTTTTTATCTTCTTTTTCTTAGGTAACTCCCTTTAACATTTCATATAATAAGGGCTTGGTGAACTCCTTTAACTTGACCTTATTTGAGAAGCACTTTATCTTCCCTTCCATTCTAAATGAAAGCTTTGCTGGATAGAGCAATCTTGGATGTAGGTTCTTGCCTTTCATGAGTTGGAATACTTCTTTCCAGCCCCTTCTTGCCTGTAAGGTCTGGAGAAATCAGCTGACAGTCTTATGGGAACTCCTTTGTAGGTAACTGTGTTCTTTTCTCTTGCTGCTTGTAAGATTCTCTCCTTCTGTTTAATCTTGGGTAATGTAATGATGATGTGCCTTGGTGTGTTCCTCCTTGACACCTGTGGGTGTTGGGGTGACAGCAGGAGAAACTATCAGCCTCACAGGAGAGTTCGTTGGAGAGACCCACAGGGGCCTAGAGCATGCACAAGCCCACCCACTTGGGAACCAGCACCAGAGGGGCCCAATTTGATTGTGGGTAGCAGAGGGAGTGACTGAAATCCGGTGGAGAGTGGAGTAAGCCCATTGCTCCCTCTTGGTCCCTCCCCCAGCATTACCCACCCTGGGGAACACCTAAGGCTCCACCCCTTTAAGTAACAGACACGCCAAGACAAGAAAAAAAAAAGGCCCAAATGACAGAACACTTCAAAGCTCCAGAAATAATTCAACTAAGCAGCAAACAGATAGCCAACCTATCAGATGCACAGTTTAAAACACTGGTAATAAGAACGCTCATAGAATTGGTTGAATTTGGTCAAAAACTAGATGAAAAAATGAAAGCTGTGCTAAGAGAGTCAAAGGAAAAGGTACAGGGAACCAATAGTGATGTGAAGGAAACTGGGACTCAAATCAATGGTGTGGACCAGAAGGAAGAAAGAAAGACCCAACCAGAAAAGAATGAAGAAACAAGAATTCGGAAAAATGAGGAGAGGCTTAGGAACCTCCAGGACATCTTGAAACATTCCAACATCCGAATTATAGGGGTGCCAGAAGGAGAAGAGGAAGAACAAAAAAATTGAAAACTTATTTGAACAAATAATGAAGGAGAACTTCCCTAATCTGGCAAAGGAAATAGACTTCCAGGAAGTCCAGGAAGGTCAGAGAGTCTCAAAGGATTTAAACACTCTTCTTACTGTCTGATCTTTCAATGTCTTCTATCTTTGGTCTCTTATCTTCATATATGCTGGAATACTGTTGGCTGTTCGCTCTGTTCCTCAGATCAGCTAGGCGTTTCACTGGTGCCTAGGGAAGTGGACTTTGCTCCCACCTATCTCGCTGCCATCTTCAAAACTTTCATTGTGGTTTTACTTTGAATTTCTCTGATGATTAGTGACATTGAGAATATTTTCATATGTCTATTGGCCATCCATATGTCCTCTTTGGAGAAGTGTCTATTCAGGTCCTTTGCCCATTTTTTAATTGGACTGTTTGTTTTTCTGATGTTCAGTTTTACAAGTTCTTTATAAGTTTTGGATATTAACCACTCATCAGATGTATTGGTGAATATGTTCTCCCATTCTGTGGGGTGTCGTATGAAAGCCTAAAACAAAGTGCTTAGAAAAGATTACAATTAATATAGAAATGAGAGAAAATGACATTGTTTTGACCCTAATGCTGTGAGCCAAAATTTCCATTTTGTAAAAACTGGTGGGAAGTACTACATGCAGAAACCTCCTGTTTCTCTGGCAAAGGGAATTAGCCTGATCCAGATTATAGCCTACTGCTCAAGTTTGCATCTAATTCACATTTGACCCTTTGTCCTGTGCTTTCAATAGATTTGCCACTTTAAGAAGCCACGTACTATACTAATCCAATCGGTTGTCATGAGTGAAATCTGTAATGACCTTCATTTCATTATCATGACTTTTTTTTGGCAAATGTCTTAATATACAGGTCATTTTAGCTATACGTTTAAAACTCTTTCTAACCCTGTGGATTGTCTTTCTGTTTGCTTTTAAGCTACTTCCAATTTTTGCAAAACTGTTCTAAAATTACAAGGACTTCTATTCCATTATTCAGATTATTTCATTTAATGTGTTAGGTATAGTATTGACTTAGGGGTGCAATTGATGTGGCATCAAATTACATCTGTGTAACAGTTGAACTATGAGAATTTAGACAAGTTACCAATAACTCTTTAGACCTTGTTTATTAATATATAAAATGAGAACAATAATATAAGCACTGATATGACAAATAACTAAATAATACATGTAAAATCCCAGGCAATGCTGCATGTAAAATCTATCAGGCTCAGTGAAAAACATGGCTACCCTTATCTTTTATTTATCCAGGAATGTGGTGTGTGTGTGTGTGTTTGAGAGACAATAAGAGAGAGAAGGAGAGAAACTAAGTTACTAACAATATTTTCTTTGTGTAATTGGTTCAGTGAGCTCTGAGCTACTCTTTGAATGGGATTTCTGTGCAGGCCCTTCTGCCTTGTAGGGTTGGGTGTGAGATAGGAAAGGTGGCAAATATGGATAATTTTCCTCATACTTCCTAAAGAGAAGAAGCTCTTTAATTTTTGACAGCATTGCTAAAACTGAACCAGTAATTTCTATTAGTTTTTTTCTATTTTTCAAGATTAAAAACAAATAAAATAAAATAAACAATAAGATCTTTGGTGTAAGACAACACATGATGACACTTAACTGGAACCATTGTCACTAGCCTGTTGATCTTTCTGCCTAGGTAGGCTTTTCCTCTCCTGGTCACATAAGTTCCAAGTTCTGCATCATTTGCTTCAGTTGATCTAAATTTTTCATCATTGCTTAATTTTTTGTGGGTTCTGGGATTGAGAGGAAAACTTTCTAATATCAGAAATTGTAACATATTCAAAGTAGTAAGAGTAAAACTAATGCTTTTGCACCCATTACCAGTTTCAATAAATAATAGCTTAGAGCCAACTATATTTGAGCTGTACTCACAGCACCTTGGCATTACACCCACCAGATTATTGTATGAAAATTCTCATGTTTATGAGATCATATCAATTTATCTGTAAATATTTCAATATTTATCACTAAAAATAGTAATAGTGATATTTTGAGAACCAAATTTTAAAGAAATCTGCTAGTACTTTACATAGAGATTGAGTAGGATTTGGTCAGATTTATGAAAAGTTTAAAGATTAAATTAATAATAATTTTTATTTTTTCTGTATAATAGTTATACATAAAATAATATATGTAACCAAATACAATAAACTCAATTTATTAAATAAGAAAGTAAAATAAACAAAGATGAATCTACAACCTCTTTTAAAAACTAGAACAATTTTGATATCATTGAATGTGCTCTTTCTTTATCCCAGTCCCTGCTTCTCCACTGTGATGACTAATGTTCTAAATTTTACACTTATTTTTCAATGTTTATGGTTTTACTTCAAATGTGTGCATTCTTATATGCTATATCGTTCCATTTTGTTCATTTTAAAACTTTATAAATGTGGAATTATGCTATATATAATATTTTAAAACTGACATTTATTTACTAAGTATTGTTTCTAAGGTTCCTCTATATTATTATATTTATATATAGGTCATTAATTTTTACTGCTGCATAATATTTGATTGTAAAAATACACTACAATTTGTTTACCATACATGAAAACTTTCTGTAGGAAATATAATTGCTAAATTATAGAGTATGTGAGTAGTAAAATTTAATACCAAATAGTACATCAATTTCCATCAGCACTAGAAGTATATTAGTGTTCTTGCTATTTCATATTTATACCATTACTTGGTATTATTGGACATTTTTCCCTCTAAAAAGTAGTGTACTAAATCATTTTGAAGAAAATTATAAAAATTGTTGTGACAAAATTAATAAGGACTCAAAGTTAGAGGACAGATAGGAAGACTCAACATAATAAATATAATGATTCTCCCTGAACTTATCTACACATTTAATAAAATTTAAATAGGAATCTGAAAATATTAAATGTGGAATTTATCAAGATTTAAAACTTTTACATTTAGAAGAATATTTAGAAATTTATAAAAGTGCAAAAGCTCAAGAATAGACAAGCCACTAAAGAGGGAGAAGAGGAGGAGAGGAAGGAAGGCCTTGCTCAGTGAGTAAATCTCTATCCACAGCTTGTTTGTCAAAAACAATCAGCAGCAATTGATTAATATCATACCCGCCCAAGGCTATGAAATACCAGTTGTCACAGACAAGCATTAGCCAAAAATTTAAAAGGAAAATCTGGGAAATAAGGTATTAAAAGGGGTTTTAAAGAGCTATAATGTTTTGGGGGAGTTAGAAGTCCTCTTACACGTGCACAATAGACCTGAAAGGGACCCAGTTGTTTCTGGCCATCTTAAAATTCTTTCAGAAGCTGGAAATAAAGGCTAAGACAGACTTTTAAACTTCTTGAGCATTGAAGGCATGAGTCAACAAACATACAAAGTGTGTTTGAAAGGAATAAACTCTCAACCAAGAATCTTATATCCATCAAAGCTTTTAAAAATGAAAAGAAGATGTTCTCAGATAAACAAAATTGGCAGAATTCACCATTACTAGACCTGCCCAACAAATAATACTAAAGGGAGTCCTTCAAGCTGAAATGAAAGGACACTAGGCAAAAACTCAAAACCCACATGAAGAAATATACAATAAAATTCCATCCAGTGAGAGCAAATCACTGCACCTTTCACAATAAAAGAGATTCAATTTATAAATTGGGTGATCCTCTGAGATTGAGTACTATGGGTTAGTCACAACCCATTCTGAACAACTTAAGCCCCCAGGCCCAGGATAAGTCAGTTTTGGTGAAGAAAATTTCCTGTTGTTAAGCTTATACGCAGTTTCTGTTTTCATGAACATTTTCTCATAAAATCACAAAATAAGAATAAAGGAAATAAAGATTGCTGATATCCTGAATTCTTCTTTATCCAGTTACTGAGAGCTTCTGTAGCAGATTTTTGCTGATCATTAACATGAAATTTGAATTTTCTTTCAGCCTGAATGTTTTATACATATTCCTTTTCTTAACACTTTCTTGTCCTTTGTCACCAGTCTTCTAGTCTTCAAAGTCCCTGTGTCTTTTAAGACCCTAACCATCTGACCAAAATATAGGAAATTGTCCATGTTTGCAGACCAAGGGACAAGATATGCAGGTCGAAGTTCTAGCCACTAGGACAATTTCCATCCTCTATTGTAAAAACGGCCCTCTCCATTTGCAGTTGTAGTACTAAAGCAGTCCATTCCCTACACATGCCAGCATATGGGGCAGAGCTACCTGTAAAGCAGGATCAACTGGCCACAGGGAACTCCCATGGTATTCATATACATATATAATAATTCATATTCTTATATATATGAATGATGAGATTTATTATAAGGAATTGGTACATGATTATGGAGGTTAAGAAGCCCTATAATTTTCTGTTGCAAACTGGAGACTCAGGGAAGGCAGTGGTGTAGTTCTAGTCTGAGTACAAAAGCCTGAAACTCAAGAGTGCTGATGGTATAAGGTCTGGTGTAGGGTCAGAAAAGATTGATATCTCATATCAAGCTGACAGAGAGAATTCAACCTTTTCATTCTTACCAAACCATCAATGGATTGGATGATACCCACCCATTTAGGGGAAGGAAATCCATCCTTACGTGGTCCACCAATTTAAATGCTAATGTCTTTCAGAAACACCCTCACAGATACACCCAGAAATATTATTTAAGCATATATCTGAGCATCCCATTGTTCAGTCAAGATCACACATAAAATTAATCCTCATACTTCTGACCTCAGAAACTATGAGATAATACATTTCTGTTTTAAACTACTATATTTGTGGTAATTTGTTATTCAACAATTAAAAACCAACACACTATATAAGCCACTTGTGTTTGAAGGTTGGGTGCCACTTAGCCTGGTGGCTCAGGTCAAACCCAGTTTATGTTGGCAAAACACAGACAGCATAGGCACCTGGTGTCCCAAATCAGGCACTCTCAAAAGAAGGGCGGTTACTTACATAATGTTATTTGCATACTCTTGGGGGTTTCTTCTGTAATTTTGGCACTGGGACTTGCTACAGACTTTAAAGAGCTTCTGATCTTTCACAACATTTTAAACAGTGTTGTATCTCTGATAACATAATTGTCAGAACAGCTGCTTGTCTTATAGCCTTAATTATCTGTTTCATTATAACCTTAATTATTCCTTTTCATTGCACCTCTCTCAAATTTGGCAATCTTGTGAATTACCAGATAAATCTATCAAAGAAGCACTTCCAAATGCAGCATATGTGGCCTCCAACATCCAGGGCAAATACTGTGATCAAGTGTTTGCCCTGATTGTAATAGTTGTAGAGTTGCTTCTCTGATTTAATGCTCAACTCTATACCAGGTCACTTATGCTAAGCACAGGGCAAGTGTAGAAACCTGAGATTTGAGAAGGCAATACCTGAGAAGAAAAATGACTGTGATAACTTGGAAGCTACAAAGCATCCTAGGCATCCTTCAGTAGGAGAAGCAGACCCTGTCTTCTTATTAGCATGAACCAAATTTCCCCTTTATGAAAATATTTCAGTGACATTACCTGTGAGAGTTGTTTCTCCAGGGGATAATAATTCTTGTCCAGACCTACAACATCTCCTCCCCTCAATACCTCTAGGATCATAATTACACTTAGATACCAGTGCATCCCAGAATGAAAAGTAAAAGCCTTAATTCTAGGAAAAATATCCTATAATGAAAGAGTGTCAGGGCTTTGCTAATTTGTTTCAACAGCAATCTAGAGACCACAATAGGAGTGAATTCTAAAAGTATTTCATCAAGAAAGAAAAATAAAACTAAATCTTGACAGATTATTATAAGAAAACATTCACATGGGGCTGATGCAAGACCTAATGCAGTAGTTAGGGGGGCACAATTTATTCCACTAAACTTTCTTTCCAAAGATGCCCTGAGAATCCTGGAAAAAATGTTTCCAGATAGGGTCACATTATTATATAAGTTAAGTGATTCAAGTGATGCAAAGATGAACTATATCAGATCCTGTAGTAAAGCACCTAGATTTTCCTTCAAAATTTTGGTATTCATTCTTCCAGCTTTTAAGAGTGTTGTCTCTTGAGGGCTGAATTTCCCCCCGGAAATTGCTCTTAGGTGAAGAGAGCTGCCTTGGCAAAGTTTTATCGCCTTCCTTGGAGACTGACTGGGTCCAGTGACTCATCCATGTGGAGACAAAAAGGCCCACCCCTCCTGCTTACTTCGAAACATATGTGAATTGTTCTGCCTCTGAACACCCTGTGAAATTGACTGAGGCTTTTTTGCAACTACATTGCAATTCAACTCTCTGTGCCCAAAATTGCTTACAGGTGTTGCTTCTGATATCACTCTCTAATAAATTTTCTGTATATAAATATCTGTCTTAGAAATTGTTTCCTAGTAAACTGACCCAAAAAATAGACCTGGAAAAGTAACAGTACATTATAAGGAGCCATTATATCATTTCTTAAATTGCATCTACTGTTCCAGATTTAGTAAATTTACTGAAACGGTTTAAAATATTCCTTTGTATTTAGTATGCAGCCATGTAATTAGAACACGTTTCCCCTCTATTCCAATATGCAGGGAATAGCAACAGCAGTTTTCTTTTACTTGAAAAGGATAGTACTATAATTTCATCATTTTGTTTTAAACCGTGACAACTTCAGTTTTATTCCATAAATTAGAGGACAAAGACTTTGGCTATTTTATTATCCCACAGGGCATGCTGGTCCACTGCATTGATGGCGTGCTGATAAGGCTAACTGGCCAAGAAATAGCAAGGACCATTGATGTCTTGTGAAGACATAGATGTGTAAGAGAATGGGTGATCCATCTCATGAAAATTTAAGGGTTATTTTCTAAGTCAGTGAGGTTTCTAGAGGTCAATCTGAGACAGGTTATTTTTCTTTGAATTTATCATGGTTCTGTCAAGAAACCATGAAACCCTCAAATATTGGTAATTAAGGATTGTTTAATGAAGGATCTATTTAGAGAGGTGATGGAGTTAGAAATATCAATAAGGGCTGGGGACATACCCTTGGGCTAGCAGGGTTGGGAAGTCATTTCCACCCCTAGACAGAAAGAGCCTAGAGGTGCAGGGTGCATGCCATGCGTGCTTGTGCAGTTTGCTTGTGTCCTTAGGCCTTGTCATGCACGATTCCAGATAGACCAATTTAATATTTTTGATTGTTTGCTTGGCATCCCTAAACTTCAGGTTCAGTGGAGGTCTGACAAACTCAGCTCACCATAGACGTGTTGGTCATTTGATGTCCTGCTCAAATTTGGCCCCTTTCTGTATGGCTTGAAAATTAGATCAGAGAAATATTCCTCACTTGAATATGCTAGCTCTAAAACCCAGAGAGGCCTGTCTACCAGACCTTGTGCTTGCTTCTTAGTAATGAGAGGTACAAAACATATTTCGTCCTTTGTGTTGGAATGGCTCATCTCAGGATGTCCCAGATTTAGGGACATAAAAATTTCACTAATGTGGCAGGTCCCTGAATCTTTGTACTGTTTATCTCCCAACTTCTGCTCTCCATCCATCTTATCAAGGCCTCCAAAATATTTGCCACTTTTTGCTCACCACACCTATTAGCATGATTTCATTATGATGTTATATATGAAGTTCATAAAGCCTAGATATCTTCAGATTATGACAGAGGGATGGAGAATTAACCCAGCCCTGGGGCAAGGCCATGTATGTATAGTGCTCTTCTCTCCATGAGAATGCAAAACTTTTTTGCTTCTCCTTTTAGATAAGAATAAAAAATAGTGCATTCAGGCTTCCGGTCAGGATGGAGACATAGGTAGACATAACTTGCCTCATTGCACAACCATAATAAGAAGGGACACACTAACTTAAAAATGAAAAACACCTGGAACTGCCAGAAAAACACCCAGAACTGTACCAAAGTCTGACAACCAAGGATTTAAAAAAGCTATATTCATCCAGATGGGTAGGAAAGGTGGAGATGGGGAGTCAGGGAAGAGAGGACTTGGTGTGGCAGTAGTGAGCCAGGGGCAGAGAGGCAGAGAGGCAGAGAGGTAGCCGTGGCTGGCAGAATAGGCTAGCATTCACATGTGGTGGATAAAAATCAGAAAGACACCTTGTGAGTAAGAAAGCCCAGCTGCAGGCAAGAACACACAGCCAAGGGCTCCAGCTCTGGGAAAAAGAAAGCCTCGTAACTTCTGGCTGTAAACCCAGTGGTGGCTGGGGCACAGAAGAAATTGCCAGTTTCTCAGGAGAGCCTGGAAGGTATGAAAAATATCATACCTTTTTGAAAAGAAATTCATATGATTGTTAAAAACAAAAGGCCCAAAATGAAGTCACTTATGCTAAAATCCCCATTAACAAAGTAGACTTAGCTTAATTACACCTTAGTTTCACCTTTCCCAGAAATGAAATTTTGAGCCACTTGATTAGGAATCATTTGATTATTACTATGAGGTAATCTGCCTGATAGACCCCTGCCATTCCTAAAGGAAAGTGATATTGCAATAACCAGTCTGCATTTTTTGCCCAGTGTAACTCTCTTGTTCCTGCTTCCTTCTACCTATAGAAGTTTTTGTTTTGTATACCTTCTTGGAGCTCCTTTCTATCTGCTTGATTAGATGCTGTCTGATTTTTGAATCACTGAATAATGCCAATAAGATCTTTAAAATTTTCTCGGCTGAATTTTGTTTTATAACACAGTTGTGTTATAACAAGTTCATGTGATTTTCAGCTATGTTAGCTCTGTAGATCCAAAATACTCTCTTAAGACAATCATAGAAACTTCTCTGGTTCTCTCACTGTGCTGTGTTCAGAGAATTAAAAAATATTAAGCCTAACCTTGTCTTTCTTCAGCAGAGTTAGAAGGAGCAGTTCACCACAGTACAGCACTCTGCATGCCTTCCCTGCTGTCCTAAGACAACATCCAACATACTGTCTTCCAAGACCTTGTCTGCAATGAATGAAAATGATAAAGAAATTCTTCCAGCATTGCATTAAATGAACTATCAGAATCCCACCTTTCCATTCTAATAATACTTTTTTTCTGTTTTAACCAGGACAAAGAAGCAATATTAGCTTCTCCTTTCAAAAAAGGCTTGTTCCCTATAGACACTCCTGTTAACAGTTAGTGAGCAGGTTAGAGACCTCAGTTCCAAGCCTCAGAATCCACTGTCTAGTTTGATGTTTAATAGCTGCTAGCATCATTGGGAGAGGAAAAATGGGCATAGGGACAATTGTGCACAAAGAATGCCTAAACCCCTGACCCCGACCCTAGACTGGGCTCATGACAAACTGCTGCTCTTGCTGCAGTAGCTTTCCTCTGCCGCCACCATAAATGGTAGTCACTGGGTGCCAGAACTCAGATGCAATTAGCATTGATGCCACTTTTGTATCAGTGGCTGGACTTCGCCAGCCCTAAAAGACAGCTATCTTGCCACCACCCTTATCCAAAATAGGAGTGTAAGCAGGACTAACCTTCTCCCTTTGCTCCCTTCCAACTCAAGCCCCACACTAATGCACCTGATTGGGGAAGCTCAAATTTGCTCATGCTACAGCTATAAGGGGTACAGGTTAAATTATATCTGACATAAAAGGTAGATATCATAGCACAGGAATGTAGTCTTCTTTAAAGGATGATGCATATACTCAAATATTTAAAAAATAAAATAATCTATTACATCTTTATGATAAGAAAAACATTCATAGTATGGTGATAGTGGTAAAAAAAAAACAAGTATACCACTAATTTATTTGCTTATTTTTATATTTATTGTTTGTTTCTTCTATCCATAGTGTAATCTTCATGAGGCCTAGGAATACCATGTTCATTGATGTATCTGCTAGCTCTACCTAGGACAGCCTAAACCTAAAAATATTCAGTAAATAGTTCTTTATTGGATTAAGAAATAAATGAATAAACACTATCTAGCTAGGTTTCTTGATATATGGCCTGCCATGTGGCACACCAATGAGTACAAGCTTTACTATTTTTTTTTTACAGTGGAATATCTTGTATTTAGTATTATATATTAAGTATATATTTATATTTATTATATATTTATTATATTATTGTTTTGAAGTAGAACAAATACTATTGTTTTACTTTTAATAACATTTGCCTGAGACTACCCACATGATTTTGGTGTTACAAATGCAAATTCCACACTAAGAATTTTTGTACTGAAAGTATGGTTTTATCCCCTAGCAGTTAGGTGGCCCTGAGCAAGTTACTGTACTTCTCTGTGCCTCAGTTTTCTTATCTATGAAATGATGGTAATAACAGTAGTAATAATAGTATCTACTTAATAACATCGTGGTGATTTTTAAAAATTAAACTTAAAGATCTTAAAACTATGTCACATGGTAGGCATTCAATTGCTGTTTGTTATTTTTACAAATGGCCAAGTCATTCAATCATCACATAGGAGATGTGGTTCCAGATGTTGTAGGGTCCTTGCTTCTCTGGCTGGGTTTTTCTTCCCTAGCATTTCTCTACATGCATGTAATACACCAAGACTCATTAACAAATCTGTCACTGAAGCTACCAAGTCTTCCTGGCACATTATCTAACACATTTAGCAAAATGATTTTCAGCTTTACCTTAAACATTCTCAGACAAAAGAGTCACATATAGCAAGTCATTGCTCCATCAATGCTAGCTAAATATAAGAATTTGTAAGTATTCTAAGGGAATGTTTGGTTTGGTATAAGATAAGGAAATGAGCATGGGTTTTTCTGAAACTAAGATATCTCATACAGAGGAGAATAAGGAAACCAAAAATAATGATAAATAATGACTCAGAAAGAGCAGTAAGAAAACATTCAGAAAATGTAGCAACATGTCTCTGCACATGCTGGTAACAAGGAAAGTGTATAGGTTGAGTAAAGGGTGGGGAAGTGTTTGTTAAAGGAGAATGGAAAAAAATGAGAATGGTGTTTTTGATATCAATGTGATGTTTAGAGAACATGTGCCTCAGTATTTTGCAAAAAATCTAATTACACACACCCAATTATACATGTATAAATGGACAGTAGATATGAACAGAATTTTATGAAAACTTCTTCAAATACATATGCATTATGGCTGCTAGGTCTTATTTTAGAGATCAAATGTGGGGAAATAAATGCCAAGAAAAAGAGGTGTCAAAATATTCCTTTTGGGGGAGGCAGATATAGACTAGTGGTTTTGAGTGTGGGCTCTGGGGCCCAAATACTTGAGCTGTTACATTTATAATGTTGAGTAAGTGATCTTCATTTCATATCTCAAAGATAATGATGATGATGGACATGTGAGTTGTTGGGAAAATAAGAGGTATACTTTTTGAAAAACATTTAAGATATTGTTTGTCAATAGTAACTGCTCAACACATGTTAATTGTTATAATTATTTCCAAACAAAATGTAAACCTCTTTCAAACTTCCTTTGGACTTGCCATAATTCTGACAAGTAGTATATTGTCATTTTTTAAAGTATTCTCCAATCTAAAATGAAATTCAATTTATTCCATTTCTCCAGGAAAATTATACAACCTCTTTCACGGAAAGTACACTTAGGTAGGGAAGGAATCTTCTGTTGAGTGAGCTCAGAAAGCTAGTCTTTTCTTGTCCCCTTACTTTCCACCCATCCATGTGAAGACATTGTTGCTTATCACTATAACCTATTTTCACATCCTAAATGTCCAGTGCTCACAGTGTGGCTGGGCTTTTATAACTTTATAACTTTGAATTTTAAGTCCCGCCTTACAGATTCCATATTGACCTACTTGATTTTGAATAGGTAAAACAAAAGTCACTAACAATAATTGTATGAGTCTACTATACCTGGGCCTCTTTTATGCTGCATTGAATATTGTCTATTACCAATAGCACTGTCTTAATTTCTGTATTTTTATAGTAAAATTGAAATCTGAAATATAATTTCTCAAAAATTTTCTCTAATTTTTAAAGAAAGTTATGTCTAGTCTTGGTCTTTTGCATTTTCATTTAACTTTCAGCATACACTTATTTCCCCTCGAATTTTGATTAGTATTAAAGTAAATTTATTGCTTATTTTGGTGGAAAATATCATCTTAAAAATAATGAGTTTTCCAGTTAATGAATATAGATATATTTCTCCATCATTTAGGTCTTCGTTAATTTAACTTAGTAATATTTTATATCCTTTAATGTGAATGTTTGCACATCTTTCATTAACTTTATTACTCAGTATTTTAGTATTTTCACATTATTCCATGTGTTTTTAAATTACTACATTTTAATTTTATCTTTCAATTATATGTTGCCAGATGTACAATAAAATTACATTAAAAATGGACTTTGGGAGGTAGGGGAGGGAGGTGGGTTTGGCTGGGGTGGGGTGGAGGGATGGGGAGAAAAGGCAGACAACTGTAATTGAATAACAATAAAAATTTTTAAAAAATGGACTTTGTATCTTATGGTCTTGCTAAATTGATATATTAGTTCCAGGATTGTGTGTGTGTGTGTGTATTAGGATTTTCTATGGACATAATTGCATTACCTTCAAATAAAGATGTTTGTTTCTTTCCAATATTTATAGTTTTTATTATTTTTTATTAACATGTTGCACTTGCTAGCACCTCTAGTACAATATTGAAAAGATGTGAAGAGAGGGGAAATTGGTCATTAATTAACAATTAAGTATGAGTTTTATATAGGTCTTTTTAGACACATGTTATCAAGATGATTAAAGTCTCTTCTATTTTGAATTTAAGAATTTTTATCATGTAAGGGTGTTGAATTACACTGAATGATTTATTTATATCTAATAAAATAACCCTATTTTCCTCTTTATTTTCTTAATTTGATTAATTGTATTAATTAATTAAAAAATGTTGAACCATTCTTGCAGTCCTAAAAAGTATCCTACTTGTTCACATAGTATTTTTTAATATATTTCTGGATTATACTTGCACATATGTTGTTGAAGGTTATATATGTGTTCATGAATTATACTGGTTTGTCATTTTCTTTTCTTGTGATGATCTTACCAGGTTTTGGTATCAGGTTTGAACTGGCTTCATAAAATGAGATGAGGTGTGTTTCCTCTTCTATTTTCCAAAAGTATTTGTTGGGTTTGATGTTTTTTTTCCCTGAAACTTTTGATAGAATTCAGCTATAAAATCATTTGAACCTACAATTTATATGTGTTAAGGATTTTAAATAATGAATTCAATTTCTTTAACAGATATAGGGTCATTTAAATACCCTGCTTCTTAAATCAATTTTATTAATTCATGTTTTTCAATATTTTTTTCATTTCACATAAGTTGTCAACTTTATAGCATGAGGCCACACATAATGTAACCCATGTGTTTTTGCAGGCTTTAGAATATCTAGTCTTTAGTAATTTGTGTTTTCCTTCTTTGGGGGGATCAATTATGCTAAAAGTTTTTCATATTTTTAAAATCTTTTCAACGACCCAACTTTTGGCTTTGTGGGTTTTCTTCATTATGGGTATGTTTTCTGTATCATCATTTCTTCTCTTACTGCCACTATTTCCCTTCTATTTACTTTAGTTTTTGTTTACTTTTTTGGGCTTCTTGAGATAGAAGCCCACAACACTTGGTCTTTTAATGCAAATATTTAGTGTTATAATTATTCCACTAAGCACTATTTTATTCAAATCCCACAAAATTTCTAATATTGTTCAATTCAAAATAATGTTTGATTTTCCTTGTTATTTTCCTTTGCACTACATGTAACTTAGAAATGTATTACATCATTTTCAAGTATTTAGGGGTTTTCTAGATAGTTTGTTATTGATTTCACCTGAATTTCATTGACGTCATAGAACATACTCTGTTATTTCAATATTTTAAAATGTATTGAGGCTCTTTTAGGTACAGTATATGATTGATCTCAGTGAAATGTCTGTATTCACTTAAAGATGTTGTTTATTCTGTGTTTGTTAGATATTTTGCTTTATAAATGTCCATTAGATCAGGTTTGACAGGGTTTAATTTTTTATATTATTATGTTTTTCTCTCCATATTCTATTACTGAAAGGAATGTTCAAATCTTGAATTAGGAATATGTATTTTTCTATTTCTTGGTTACTACAAATATTTGCTTCACTTATTTTGCAGAACTGTTATTAAACAGTTATTAAATATATTCACAGTTACTATTTTCTTGGGGAATTGACTCTTCATCATTATGAAATATCTCTTATTAATTTCTATTAATATTCTGTCTTGAGGTCTACTTTCTCTGATAGTAATATAGCTTCAGTAGCATTCTTATACTTACTAATGAAATGGTATAGCTTTTTAACTATCCTTGTGGTTTTAAACTCTTTGTGTCTTTATATTTCTTTATATAGATTGATGATTATATCTGGCATTAATTTGTTTTAGCTTGAATAACTTTGTTTAGTATTTCTTGTACTTAGGATCCTTGGAGTCAAAGTTTTAAATTTTAATTTAATTGGAGAAAATCTTCATTTGCCTTTATTTTGTAAGGATATTTTCATTGGACATAGAATTTTTGATTGACACTTTGTCCTTTCAGCACTTTGAAGATATAATTCAATTGTTTTCTGGACTTCATGATTTCTGATGATGTCAGCCACACTTTTACCGTTTTTCCTCTCTATTTAATGTCTTTTTTTGTATATATTTTCTTTTTCTTTATATCCCCTTTTAAGAATTTTTTCTTCTCATTAATTTCAGGTATTTTTATTATGATGTGTCTACTATATATGTTTTTCTTTTCTTTTATTGCTGATTGAGTTTCACTGAGATTTTTTAATTTCTATGTTGTTTTCTTAACCCCATTTAAGAAATTTTTAGCCAGTTATTCCTTTAGATTTTTTTAAAATTTTTCCTCCCCTCCTTCCTTTTCTGATTGTGTGGAGGGGGAATGGAGTGGGTAGAGGTGGAAGGAGGTATAGGAAGGATAAATGGTGATGGAAAAAAAATAAAATTAAAAAATAAATTAAAAAGACATCTGTTTTAGCTTTAAAAAAACACACAAAAAAGAAAATGAATGGAAGATTCCATTAGGTTCAAAGATATTCAATGTTAAATGTGTATTATATATCTTATGAGCCAAAGTAATAACATAATATACAATCTATTAACTCTGCATTTTGGTGCAACTTCTGGGAGTCTTTACCTAATAATGAGTTCCTGTAAAATTAATTCTATCTCTGGGAGTACAAGATTACCTCCTTTGAATAATGGAGTTATTAAATTAGTCCAGCCACCACAAACAGGGTCAGGCACAACCTATTAAGGTCAGGCACAACCTATTAAGGTCAGAGACAAGGACCAGCCATATCTTGTCTGAAATCTCTGAACGTCAAGAAACTCACCAAATTGAGAAAGCACCCACTAAAATTTTATAGAAAAGTAATTCCCAAATTGTGTGGAATGTCATATTTCCTTAATAGGTAAATGTATTTCAATGGTGGGAAGACTAAAACTAAATATAGAAATATTTGTGAGATCTAATCTGTGGTATTAATACTTTTGAATTAAGGAATCTGTGCCTGATTGATACTTTATGTATCTATTGATATATTGTTTAAGATTTTAGACTTCTAGAGGCAACAGATTAACTTTATAATTTTAATATAAAATGAATATCTAAGCAGTTAAAATAGTCCCACATTTTTTAAAGACATCTTAATAAGATTACAAATAGCAATGAATAGTTAAGAGAATTTAAGTTTCTCAATAATTATAAGTTCAATTAATTAAATGTGGACTGATCTTAAAATTTAGAGAAATAACTGTTTGAAATCTGCAACTGTAGTTAAAAAGTAAATTTCAGAATAGGTTTTCCATGTATATAATACTACCCCGCAGGGCAGCAAATGTGAACTAATTTAATAAGAACTAATTTCTTGCTAAACTTTCTGCCTGTTTGACTTTCTATTTGGCTCTTCTTCAAATTCTCCTAGAAAATGCCTTCAGGGTTAGGGATGGAACTACAGGGGGTTTGGGGGTTGAGGACAGAATCTTGAGGTGACACCTGAAGACAGTGGAGACTTAACAAATGGGTGAGCACTGTCAGGCTGTAGAGGAGAGAATCAGACAACCCTTTGGGATATCTTTGGAACTCTGACCACAATTTTGAGAGTACCAGCTTTTAGCCCGAGTACATACTGTACCCTAACACCATGGGGATCCAGTTCCCAGTGTTTGCTCTTGTTATCTTCAATGATAAGAAATTAAGAAATAGAGTGTGTTCCACTCTCAAAGCCAGGGTGAGGGCTTGTTTCTGAGATTGTTTTCTGTTTGTCCTTGTTTGATGGGGTTTTGCCTTTCCCTAAGGGCAAATTCCCTGGCACAATGGCCTACTCCCTTCTCTATGCAGATGCTTTAGCTGGCAAAAGAACTGAGGGTGAAATTTGAGATTGGCTTTATGGGTGAGGTTCCTGTTTGTTGAAAGCCACCTCCTATCTTTCCCCTCTGAAGCCACCAAAGAAAACTCTGAAAATCCTGGAGTGACCCTTAATTAAGGCAGCTCAGGGAGGAGTCACACAGTCACTAAAATAGAGCGCCTTTCTTTTTCTGTGTGGCAGATATAGTGTGACTGAAAGCTTTCATGGACTAATCAGTGTTCCCTGATTTGATCTATCATCTGGGTAAAGTGAAACAATATTTCCTCTGTTCCTTTTAGACAAGAGGTCAGATTTTGATCGAATGGTTCTGTTACCTCCAGTAGCTCTAGTTCTGATACAGGCCATCATCTTCAAATGACTGTTCCCATCCCTAGGGGGTAAGGGCCTGGCGAAAGGCAGGACTGGTCACTGGGAAATGATGGCCAGGGGAAGGTCCTCTGAAGTGATCCAGCCCTTGGTTGCTGTACAGGCCTCTGTCCTCCTCAAGGCCTCTCTTCTTACTTTAACAAAATACATTCTTAGGGAAGTTCAGACAAGCACATTTTATTTTGGTTGTTACATCTCTCAGAGCTATAACATTTGGGCCTCATTTGAGAAAAATAAATTTCAGGTATCAAAGAGGTCGAAAGGGCTTTTGAGGGAAAGAGGGACTTCTTCCCAATCTAAGTAAGGGCAGCCTTCTTACAGAGAAATGTGATGTGCTCAGGTCTGTGTTCAAATCCAAACCAAAATGTAAACTGGTCTGAACTAGTGCTTTAACTAAACTTGAACTGACTTGAGGCAACCATTTTAAGTACAATCGACTACTAAAAAAATCAAAACAAAACAAAACAAACAACAAAGCAACCCTGAAAGCACATATGAATGTGTTTTTAAGCTTAGTTTAAAAGAATATGAAAACGTGCTATCTTGTTTTTGGCCACACAATTGTAAATTGTCTTTTCTGGTGGTGGTGAAGGGGGGTGTTCTTTCTTTAGAAGCAATTGGACAAGTGAAAGTTTTAAAAGGTTATTTTCTGGATGTCATGGGCATACTAAATGTTCTCTTTAGAGCAAGAATAATGACATAAAATAACACTTATTATACCAACATTTTATCTTCATTTTCAAACTTTCTTATGCATGTGAGTCACTTGGGAAATTTGTTCAAAGCACTGGTTTCTGTACACTCTTCCTCCCTTCTTCTTCCAAATGGTCCAATAGGTTTGTGCTCAGGCCCAAGAATCTGCATTTTGAGAACTATACAAAGAATCTGATCTTGGGTAAACGGGAGGGTTTCATTTAACCTGCAGGACTATTTAGCTCATTCTGATTTGAATGCCCACCCTCTTTCATGGCCTTGCCTGTGCTCAGCCCTAGTTCTTCTCTCTCACCTTGCCTGCTCTGCCTGTCCTCTTAGGGAGCTAGCTTTGGTGAACCACACATTGTATCCATGCTTTTGACTTAGGTCCTCTGGGTAAGTGTTGGTCACACAGGAAAGAAGTTTTTACTTGCTGTGGCTTCAGTTGTCCCAGCACAAGTTTAATATCTTTGAGAAAATGACCCACCTAAAGTTATCATGTGAGTCTTGCTACTACACTTCAAGGAAAACATAGCAGATCTAGAAAAGAAACTGTAAGATTAAAATGGCACAGAAGGTTTCATATGAGACAGAATAAATAGAGTCTGAAATTTCCCTGTAAGACTATATTTCCCAGTATTACTATGTTCTCAGAAGATTAGAACCAGTTGGTTCTATGGGGATCAAGGACTCCTAGCTTCTCACTTGAGAGTCATTGAAAAATGTGAATAAAGGCAAAACCATCTGACTTCATCTCTTAAAGAAAAAGACCTATCACAACTTGGAGGAGATAGTTTTGGAAGATACAAATATGTATATTTTACCCATAATTATAGATTACACAGACAACTTATTATTAGCAAATAAATTATGTCAAAGAATTTAAGAACATTCTTGAGACATTTATGTGTGTTGGATATATGAAGAAATAATTGAGGAAAATTAAGTATGCTCAGACTAATCTCTAACATTTGAAGGAGAATTCCTACAGGGATATATATTTTTTTGTCTCTACTTGATTTCTAAATCTCTGGTTTGCTAAAAACAAGCATTTCTTCTTCAATCAACAGATAAAATGAAGCCTCACTGCATGCATGATACAAGAAGTATGGCGTGCAGCTCTCTGGAATGGCCAGTGTAGTTGGGAATTAAAACATATCCATGAATGGAAAATAAGCCAGAATAGTACAGCCAATAGAATTTGCTGTCATTGGAAAGAGGGGCCTAATACTATGAGAAGAAGAATAGTCTAAATAGTCTCTAGTGATAAAAATGAGGACCCAGAGCCACACTTCTTAACAGCTTTATGTATTAGTTTCTTTATCCACAACACAGAGATGAAGATGTAATACCTACTTCATAAGGTTATGTTAAGATTTGATCAATGCATACAAAATGTGTGACATCCAGTATAAAAGCTTAATATATATTAAGATCTTTATTATCACTGTACCTTTTATTTTGAGTGTTTTTCATCATTCCACACTTTTAAAACCTAACTCTTTTTAAATTACATTTAAAAAATTATTGATTGATTGGAGAGAGAGAGAGAGAGAGAGAGAGAGAGAGAGAGAGAGAGAGAGAGGAAAGAGAGAAAGAGAGAGAAAAAAACATTGATTTGTTGTTCCACGTATTTATGCACTCACTGGTTGCTGTTTGTATGTACCCTGACTGGGGATCACACGTGCAATCTTGGAGTATTGGAACAGTGCTTGAATCAAGTGAGCCACCAAGCCAGGACTAACCTGACTAACTCTTACTCACCCCTCAAAAACCTGCTCAAACCACACCTGCCTCTGGAAGCTGGTCGTAATTTCCACAGTTGGTTTGGAGTACATTACTGTCAGCATTGATTACCTAACCTTTGGACTCCTCCACTAGTCTCCATTATCTTTGAGGACAGAGAGCAGGACTTACTTGACTGTGTCTCCAGGGCCTAACAGCATGCTCAACATTTATTGATATCATGCAAATATTTCTCTTTAATTTAATTTATTTATTTTTCCAGAGAGGGGAAAGGAGAGAGAAAGAGAAGGAGAGAAACATCAATGTGTGGTTGCTTCTCACATGTACCCAAATGGAGACTCCACCTACAACCCAGGCATGTGCCTTGACTGGGAATCGAACCAGCAAACCTTTGGTTCTCAGGCTGGCACTCAATCCACTAAGCCACACCAGCCAGGGGTCAAGCAAATATTTCTTTATTAAATAAAATGGCTTTTCTCAAATAAGAAAGGTGAAATTGTGTACTAAATCTCAGTGCCCAGGTAGAATCCTAATGCACAAAAATGGAAGGGAAATCAAGTGTTATGGATGAAAAACTATTGGTTTACATGCAACTTCTAAAAAGTTATAATCCCCTTGTTCTTATTCTTCTGTTGGAAATTTACTTATGGAGTGCAATTATAATTTGGACATTAATGTTTAGATTGTTGCTCCTTCACCAAACTAAAGGGGCCTGACACAATTTCCCCTTTAAAAGGGTATTATTGTCATCACATCTAATAATAAGTGTTTAGAAGTATAGTGACCCAATATTAGTGCACCCAAAATTAATACATAGCACTTACATTTCTTTTCTGTCTTATGCTTTGGAATATGAGCTCCAAGAATGCAGGGGCTATTCCCTCCCCCGCCCCCACTATAATGTACATGTGGAAGTGTCTGGTCAAAGTTACTGCTCAACAGACAGTGAGTGACTGATTAAATGAGTGAGTGCATGATTGAGTAAGAGGTTTTTCTTAACAAAGTGATATTTTCACTTCCCCAATATAGTTTCTACATACATGTATTTTTCTCATTGATTTGATCTGCATTGTACAGTTGGTGAACTTACTTTACACAAATATCTGCCTGTTGATACTGTCATTTCAAATTTCATTTAAGATGTTCCCTCCTAATGAAGGATGACTTTAGAATGACTAAAGCCTTACTAAATCCTGCACTATAAATTATTGTCTCTCCATCTTAAGTCCCATAATAATTATCACCTCCAAATAACAAAGATTGCATGCTGTTTCACTTTTCATCCTTATTCAGATCTTAAGTAACTCATTCTTGTACCTTGAGCTTTGAGTCAATTCATTTTTGATTACATTCATAGTACAAATTTTTTCTATGTTACTTCACATATAATTTTTAAATTATAAGGCTTATACTACTATCATACTAAACATATCTTAATTACACCTTATATGTAGATGTATTTGCTTACATAATGTATTATTAGACATTCAGATTCAGTTATTTTCTAAATATTTTTATTTGTGGCTATTTAAATAAATGTATACCCTTGCTCTATTTTCTGATTTTAATTTTAAGAAAATATATTACTTTTGTGGATTTCCTCTGTATTTATAAATAATTCTATAATTTTTAAAATTTATTTTTCTCTCATAGTACTGAGAGAAATAGTGTGTATTACATTAATATTACCTGGTTGCCATTACCTGGGGTATGAATGTTATAAAACTTTTGTAAATATTGGCAAATTATTTTTCCAACATTTTCTTGCACTTTATGTGGATTCCAGCAATGGAGAGATTCAATACCAGTGTTATTTATATCTTCACCAGTACTATACACCAATTTTTTAAAATAACTTAATAGAGGAAATAAACTTCATTATTCCTTTTGTTTGAGATCTTTCACTGTAAATAAAGTTGAATAATATTCAATTTACTTACACATTTTTATATACTTTTCACATAGTTTGTCCATAGCATAGTAGAAATATTTGAGCAATTTTTATGAATTAAAAATAACCACCACAGATTTTAATAAACTAAATGTTTAAAACAATCTTTAATAATACCAATTCTCATCATGCAATCAGTGTTCACATAGCTTAAAACTCATTGCAATGACAGAGTACAAATTCATTTCACTTAAGAAAGAAGTGCACATGGACAAAGCCAAAGGGCGGTAGGACCCAGGGTGGGAGGTGGGGATGGGTGGGGCAACAGGGAGTGGTGGGGGGAAAATGGAGACAACTGTACTTGAACAACAATAAAAAAAAGAAAGAAGTGGTAACAATCAAGTCATGTACCTCTAATTTTTCTGATGAAAACCAGTGAATATGTTGACCATTAAAGGCTCTCTGACCATCAGCACCTGTTACCAATTACAAAGGAAAGAGAGGCAGCAGGAGAGGCAGTTTCTGTTCTTAACCAAATTTAGAGAAAGGGAGGACACTTATCTGGGGAACACAAAGCTAATCAAACTCTGCTCCTTTCCCTGTTCCACCTTTGTTTTCTTATTTAAACAGGCAAATGTACTCAACCACACACACAAAAAAAGCTCCTACTTTATTGACATAAATATTTCATATGACCTGCAGATAATTATTGGCAGGTCTCAACTTCACCATTTTCTCAAAAGTAACTGCGATAAGAGCTCTGCATTTCTTTTTAGAACCAAATGATCCTCCATTTGTCAAGCAGTTTCCACACATTTTAACAGACTTTTAAAAAATCATTTATAAAGTCTCTCTCTCTTTTTCCTTTTTTTTTTTTTTTTTTTTTTGAGTTGGAGAACACAATTTGAAGACATCCTAGGGCAGTGGCTCTCAATCTTGGCTGCACATTGGACTCTCCTGGGAGGTTTAAAAGATACTAAGGGTGGTCACCCCTGATATTACAAAGGTCCTGATGTAAATTGTTTGGGATGAGGCCTGGGCATGAGGAATTTCTAGCCTCTCAAGCAATGTTGAGAATCCCTAAATGCTCTAGGGAAGGATAATGGATAGGTTTTGACTCTCACCTGCCGTAGGGACTTCCATGAATAAAAGATGGATATTAACATATATTAATTTCTCAAAGAAAGAGATTCATGAGGACTTTGTGTCTATTTATTTGCTTGTTTGAAAAAAATGCCCTCAAAGTATTTTGAAATATAGAAAGAATTAAAATGATGCAAGTTCATCAAATCTGTTCTAAAAAGTAATTTTTCACATTTGAGACTTTGCATAAATGCTGTTAAACACAATGCCTGCCAAATGTAAATAGAACATTGAGGGTTTTTCTAATGATCTGGCTGATATTCATTGTTTTAGCACATTTAACTGTATCTTCTAATTCTACTTCTCCACTTTTTCAGTGCTGTCCAGACCACCTCCTGTATATACCTCTTTATCCCTAGAGTTCGATACCATCCAATACAAAGCTGTAGACTGAGTGACTGCATTTTTCCATTGTTTTCTGCCTGGACAGACTGTTGCCAGTTGTAGGGCCACAGTGACCTCTCTTGATTAAACCAGAAAGTGCAATAATAGAAAGCTCCAGAAAGGAGCTCTTTTAATAAGAGTCAAGTTGAGCTAGTCCCAGTCTCAGCTAGAACAGAAGAGAAAAGGCATCAAAGGTAAATGAGTTTAGGGCATATGGAGGAACAGTTGTGTTGTTGGTCTGCCTCTAAGCAGACTGGCCTAGCATTTTTCTTAGCAGCTTGTCTGATTCCTTTTCTTCATTGCCATCTATCAGAGGCACAAGGTTCAATTCATTCTTAAATGATTTTACTAGTGTTTTATCATTCAAAAAATTAAATACTTCATTTTCTATGTTGATTTTTCATGAGCCACCCAAGACATTCTAATTAAGGTAGTTTAAAACCTCCATACCACAGTTTAGGGGGGGAAAAGTCAGTGTTTTTCAGTAGTTCTTCAAAACCGCTCTTACTTTTTATTTGTAGTTATTGTTCTTGCTTTTGTGCTGATGCATGGAGCTGTTGGGCCACCTCTCTGTCTGTCTCCCCTATCCCCGGTCTCCTGGGTGGCTTGGTGTAAAACTCAGAGGGAAAAGGAAATGGAAGAAAGTATCAACTACTTAAGACATTAAATGCAAGAAAACTAAATTCTATGAAAGAAGTAAAATGGGAATACTGTCACCAAGTCCATTTATGGCGTATGGGATCAGCCAGTTAAGAGTTAATTTTAGAGTCTAGCTCTAAACTAAGTGTTTCAGTTTCAACCTTTGCACTGACTGAATCAGTTAACTTTCTGCCTAATTAACTTGACTTTCAGATGACACTACATGTAAAGCATCCCATATAGACAGTG
Source organism: Desmodus rotundus (assembly GCF_022682495.2). Lineage (NCBI taxonomy): Eukaryota > Metazoa > Chordata > Mammalia > Chiroptera > Phyllostomidae > Desmodus > Desmodus rotundus. The sequence continues at coordinate 94,864,654 of NC_071391.1, forward strand.
AACTTATTCTCGTAAAGAAGGTGGTACAAAATTAATTATCTACATATTAATAACTTAGAGGTTAAAGAGAAAAGTAGGAGATGGGTGTTTATTTGAATAGGAAGGCCATATCAATACAAGTGTTATTAGAACAAAATGATGGTTTTAGACATGAATACAAGGAGTATACAAAAATTCAGGTAAAAAATGAAAACATTATCTTCCCTGAATGAGAAATGAACACACACTGATTTTCACTCCACTGTCATGTTTGGGGCTTCCGCTGTGGGACCACCTTCAAAACGGGCCTATGTTTGTAAACCTCCTAACAGCAATAAATAAGCTTTCAGCTGCAAAATCATTTTCAATAGAATTCAAAACAAAAAAAACTCCATAACAAACTTTTTTTTGTAAGAGTGCAGATTTAATTTATTTATTGTTCTTCACATACCCTCTGCCCAACACTTTTAAAGAGTGCTAAAAATGATGCAAAACCTGGGAAGGTAACAGTAATAAAGTAGAAGCAACAGAAAAAAGGAAACTAATGATGGGGCCAGAAAATGAAACCAGAAAAAGCCTCAAACCATGTAAAAGCACAGCAGCTATGTGCTCTCTTATACCTGTGTGGACTCCAAATGTGGCTCTAAGCCTTTTAGCCATCAAGGTGAAAGAGAAGCCTGGCCAAGTCCTGTACAGACGCTCCAAGATAAAAACAAATGAATTTCACAAAAGAAGAACAACTCTTCCTGGGATTAAAACCAGAAAAAGAAACTGTGGAAAATAAATTACCTGATAGGATAAAAAAGTTCTAAATATACCTTAATACAAAGTTTCACAGGACTTTTTCTTAAATTACTCCTCTGGACAGGGTGCCCCATTTAACTTGAATGTCAGATAAACAAGTGAGACATAGTCCACTAAACAATTATTTATTGTTTATCTGCGATTCAAACTTAATGGGTCACCTTGCATATTTATGTGTGAAATCTGGCCATGCTGGGTAAAGACCTCATACAGAAATGCAAATCATTGCATTTGTGCATGTTTATAATACAGATCAAAACCTGTGACAGCATGCAGCACCTGCTGAAAACATATTATTGTTATGATTCAGTTATACTGAATATCAAGGAAAAATATTCACCCAAACTCAAATATTAAAACATTTGATGAGAAAGAACTTTTGGGGTTGCTGAGGACTAGAGGAGGTTTTATTTTAAAATGCATGTAAATAAATCAAAATACCCTCACTTACCATTCTATGAAATAGCTATACCAAAACATTCAAGTGACCCACATAAAAAGCAGTTATTGCCACAAGAATTTGGTGTAAAAACTCCCTCAAAGCTCACTGGCTTAAAACAATAAGTATTGTTTATTTTACAACCAAGGGTACTGGCCAATGAGATCAGTGCCCTAGGATTGGTTTAGCTGAGGCATCTTGGCTAGAGTGGCTCTTCTCCGTGGATCTCTCATTCTTCTCTTGGAGTCAGTGGATTAGCACAGCCATTCTCTTTTCATGGCCATGGCTGGAGCACCAAAGGACCAGCAGAAACATGCAAACAACATAGTGTTACTTTCAAACCAATCTGTTGACCAAAATGTCTCAGTATAGAAAACAGAGTTAGGAGGTGGGAAACATGCTTGCTCAGTTAGAGACCTTTGCAAAATTACTTGACAATGGCATTGATACAGGGAGGAATAAAGAATGGGACTTAATAAAATCTATCTCAAACATGTAAAGTCATAAATTTATAAATTCATTTTTAAAGAATTTAAGATAAAATGACATTATAACTTATAAAATATTTTGCCCTCATTTGCTGTCTTGCTGGGGGCTTCATTTCTCTCCTCTAACCCCATTTATTTCTGTGTGGTCTTCAGTGAGTCCTAAATTCACTTCCTATGAATTCATGAATTTATTTAATAATTATTTAAAATACTTTCTCTATGTCAGGTACATGTACTAGGTTCTAGAAAAACAACAGTGAACAAGAGTGGCAGAGTTTCTGAAATTCAGAAGAGGATACAGACAACTAAGTAGAATGTTTCAATTCAGTGGAATGCTAGAGGAGCCTATTGGAAGGGCAGTTTACCCAAGACACAGGGTGTGAAGAAAGATTTTACAAAGAAAATTACATCTAAGTTAGTCTAATGAATAAATGTGAATTAAAAAGGCAAAAGTGGAGGAGTGCATTAGCATGTGCAAGGAGTGATGGAGGGCATGGCGACTTAGATGTTTAAGTGGTTAGATGGAGCATAAAGTCTTTTTAAAGATTGTATTTATTTATTTTTAGAGAGAAAGAGAGGGAGAGAAACATTGACACTTACAACCCAGGGATGGGCCCTGCCTAGGAATTGAACCCATAACCTTTTGATTCACAGGCCAGTGCTCAATTCACTGAGCCACACCAGCCAGGACAAGGTTTTTCCTGTTGTTGCTGTTTTTAATTTTCCAAAGAATCTCTCTTAAAAAATGTTTTGTTGTTTATACTATTAGAGTGGTTCCAATTTTCCCCCTTTGCTCCCTCCTCCCAGCTCATCCCCCTTTCTACAGTTAATCCCCACATTGTTGTCCATAACCATGGGTCATGCATATATGTTCTTTGATTTATCCATTCATCATCTTTCAACCAGTCCTCCCTCCCTCTTCTTCCACCCCCCTATAGCTGTCAGTCTGTTCCATATTTCTATGCCTCTGATTCTATTCCGCCCATTAGTTTATTTTGTTCATTAGATTGTAATTATAAGTGAGATCATATGGTATTTCACTGACTGGCTTATTTCACTGAGCATAATAGTCTCCATTTCCATCCATGCTGTTGCAAATGGTAAGAATTCCTTCACTTTTACTGCTGTGTAGTATTCCATTGCATAAATGTACCGCAGTTTTTTAATCTACTCATCTACTGATGGGCACTTAAGCTGTTTCTAAATCTTGGCTATTGTAAATAATGCTGCTATGAACATATGGTTGCATGCATTCTTTTGAATTGGTGAATACAGAATATATTCCCAGAAGTGGAATTACTAGGTTCAAAAGCAGTTGCATTACTAATTTTCTGAGGAAACTCCATATTGTTTTCCACAGTGGCTGCACCAGTTAGTGTTCCCACCAACAGTGCACTAGGGTTCCCTTTTCTGCACATCCTCACCAGCACTTCTTGTTTGTTGATTTATTTAGTCATTTTGGCAGCTGTGAGGTGATATCTCATAGTGGTTTTAATTTGCACGTCTCTGATGCCTAGTGATGCCTAGTGATGTTGAGCATTTTTCTTATGTCTATGTGCAGTCTGTATGTCCTCCTTAGAGAAGTGTCTATTCAGGTCCTTTGCCCATTTTTTAATTGAATTGTTTATATAGATAGGCATTGAGTCATATAAGTTCTTTATAGATTTTGGAGATTAAACCCTTGTCTAATGTATCATTGGCAAGTATGGAGCATAACGTTTTGATGGAAAGATCACCATGGTCACAGGATGGAGGTACATCATAGAAGTGGAGCAAGAGGAAGCATGGGAGGCTATTGTGGCATAGAAGCAAGAGGTGATGGTAGAATCAACAGTGATAGATTCAACAAGAATGGAGAAATGTGAATGGATTCCAGTGATATTTGGGAATCACAATGAGAAGTCTTGGAGTTAGGTTTTATGTATGATGCAAGAGAGAATAAGAAATAAATATAGTGCCAAAGTTTCTTTATCAATCAAATAGATCATCTTGCATTTAATGAAAGAAAGATTAAAGGAAAGGGCCACAGTAGACTGATGGCAGAAATAGCTAAATTTTATTTTAAAAATATTAAATTTGCTGTGTCAAAATATAAACTGAGGCACAGTAAATATTTTAAGAGTTTATTTGAGAAAAAAATTCAAATTAATTAGCACCCATGGTAGCAGATAGAAAGGAGCTCAGAGGAGGTTTACAAAATGAAAGACTTTTATAGGCAGAAGGCAGCAGGAACAAGAAAGTTATACTGGGCAAATAAGTAGATTGGCTAGGGCAAGATTGCTTTTCTAGTGGATAGAAAGGCATCTTTCCGGGAAATTTCCCAACTAGCATTGGTTAGGTGATTCCTAATTGACTGATTTAAGATCCCATTTCTGGGAGAGCTGAAAATAATTAAGTCTCAATTCAGTGATCTGAGCATACAATAAGCAATTCCATTTTGGGCCTTTTGTCTTGTTTTGTTAAACTCTGTGAGGAATTGTCTTATAGGTAGAAGTAAATGTGAATCTGAACTTTAGCTGAGAATTTAGGGCTGGTGGAAGATTTACATATCATGGATACTGTCAGATCTGAACACCAAGGAAGAGGGTGAAAATGCTCCTGAAGAGTACAAGAAGAAGGCAGAATGATGAGGAGTAGGGGCCAACAGGTGAGGGGATCTTGCCAGGAAGACTATGAATGTGCAGCCAAAACCCTGGGAGAAACTCAGTGGAAGAAGTGTGGATGGCAGCTTGGAGGGGAAGGGACTGAGTAACAAAGAACAAGAGAATAAGCAGTATAGTGGAGTGCTTGACAAAACCAAGAGAGCTGTATTTGAAGCTGAAATAGGAAAAAAATTAGGCAGGAATTGAGGCCCCCTTCAGGAGAAAAAGTGAGACAATCTGTATGGAAGCAAATAACTGGTTAATAGGATATATGTGAGAGGGTCTTTGTTGATGGTGTCTCTGTTCTTCTTCTTTTAAAGAAGAGTAGAGTGGTATGGGCAGAGGTGAAATATTATGCTTGAGGAAAGTAGAGAAGATTTGAAAAAAAGACACACAGAAATTGGGAGATAAAATGAAGAAAACCTCATTGTTGTTCCAGTTGTGGTGGGATACAGTGAGTTCATCATCTCCCAAATCTCAGTGGCTGAGCTGTTTTGCTTCTGTGTTTAGGTGCATGTAGAGAGAAAGCAAGACATACGTCTTAATCCAGGTAAGAGTTTGGCCAAGTGCTGTGCCTTCCAGAAGGACAATGGATAATGAGGTTTGAGGATATTTATTTTTTTTGTGCTCAAAACCAACTCCTTATCTATAATTTAAAGATTCTCCTAGCATGAATTGGAAATTAGAGTTTTAGTTATATTGGATGCTTTTCAAAAATAATTAATTATTTACTCAATGGTAAAGAAATGCAAATTGGCTTTCCCTTAACAATATAAGCTTAATTGCTCAATCTCTCATTGATAGTCTATGTTTGTTTTCAGGGGACTTCAACAGAAACAATGAATTTGTTTTCTCTGTTCTTTATGTCTAAATACCTAGGTACATATTCTATATGCAGAGTGAGTTGCTAATTTAGCATGATACTCTCAAATTCTTTGACAAAAATGTGTATAGATCAACATTTTATATGTTATGCCTATAATTAGGAAACATTTTTAAATAGGTATCATTTCAAGCTCAGCCTTTTGGGTCAAGGTACAACCATGCCTGATGAAGCAGTTTCCCATTTCCCAGAGTGGAAACACATCTCAGGGTAGAAACACACTAAGATGTGGTAGAAAACATGAAGGTACCATTAAATTCATAAATGATGATCAGGCATCTTATGACCAACAAGTGGTGGGCTGTTTAAAAAGGAGCAATTTAGTTATAAAAGATGGAACCCAGGTACAAGTGGAAGAATGTAGGTCTACTTACAGATGCAGTTAGATAATCTAATAAAACATTTATAAAAGCAGGCTCTTGTCTTCTTGTTACAGCCCAATAGAGGAACTGGTTCTACAGCTTTCTTTGATGTCTGTGAATTAAACAACAGTTCTTAAGAACAGGTTTATAAGAACTGGTTCTTAAATAGTAAGAACTGGATTGTACTGTAGGCATGTTTTTTAAAAGTGACCTAACTCTTACCTTGAATATACACAGGTAGATGAGTCAAAATATTTCTTGTTTTGGTTGCCTTCACTCAATTTAACTCAGGCAGTGAGTTTAACTGAGTATTAATAATACTCAGGCAGTGAGACCTGACAGTTGTTAAAAATGATTTAATAAAAGCCAAATAATTTGTTCTTGTAAACACAGCTTAACCACTGTTTTTAGGTAAATGTGCATACCATTTTTATCCTTGTAGTCTTATTTCAGGTTTTTTTTTGTCATTGTTACAAGCCTAAATTCTATGATATCTCCTCTCTAGGACCATAGCAAAGGATGTCAATTATATAAAAGACTTGAGAGTAATCAGAAAGCACTTTTTGACCAGGTAAAAATACAGTAAAACCCTGGAGTACATTAGACTTGGATTGGATTATAAGGAAAAGGAAGCATGCTTCATTGTTTGGGTGCAGAAAAGTTATGGGGATGGAGACAGGTAGGTAGAAAGATAGATGATGATAGATGATAGGTAGGTAGATAGATAGATAGATAGATAGATAGATAGATAGATAGATAGATAGATAGATGATAGAGTGAGCTAGATATAAATATGTTTTGAGATGGAGTCATTTAATTCTCTATACATGGCTTCGAACTGAGTTTTGTGTGTATGTTTGTATGTGTGAACTTTTTATGTGTCTATATGAAGGAAAAAGTGGGGGAGGAGAGGAAGAGAAATCAGGAGAAAGAGGAGGAGAAGAAGGATGTTGAAACCATGGAGGGAAAAAAACACATATGAAAAGCACATAGCACATAGTCCCTGCTTACCCTAAGGGATAATTTTAACTTCCTGATCTTCCTTTGCAAAAATATAAAGAGGAAGACAAAAAACATAAACATACATAACTGATGAAGAAGTGAGTAAATTTAGAATGTGTATAATGTACTTAAATACAACTCATAATATGGACCTTACATAACAGTAGAGAGTCATATAGAAATGAGAGAGTGACTAACTTTATTAGAGTTACATTGGAAGTCAGGTCTCCACTAGAAAAACTAAATGGAAAAATAAGTGAATTATACAGTTACCTTAGTAAAAACTATAATAATTGACATAACCATTTTTTAAAAATTTATTAATCTATATAATTTAAAACTTTTATACTTGTCATTAGGTAACAGAAGTTTGAGAAATAGTGAAGACGTCATTAAGTGAGTAAATAGACAACAGGGGAAAAACAAGTTTGGCATTTCTTTTCTAATTTTGTTTTCTTCTTATCAACAACTATGGAGATTCCTACTACATCTGACCTTGGTCCCAGGCTTTACCATGTGAAAACTGTTATGCTTCCTCACTGAAGCCTCCTCTCTGCAGCTGTTTCCTGCAAGAGGGGCAAGCAAGCTTGTGTGAGTCTGGAAAGTAGGGCATCGAAGGCAGCAGGTGCTGGGGTCAGCAGAGGCCCTGCATTTTTCTTCCTGGTGAGAATCCAGGCCACGCTGAGTTCACTGTCTCTCTCTCTCTCTGTATTTCAAAATAAAATCTCTCTGGTTTAGCTAGATTTGATTTCAACTTCTGAGTGAGACTGTATTTTCATGGAAAATCAACGAGAACTTTTCACAATTCTTTTTTTTTTTTTCGTAGACAAGAAGAATAATCAGGTTGTTCCTACATTCCTTGGGATCAGAAAAATTATTTGGGTTTCTCTTTAGTCCTGAGATAACCATTTTCTCCCAAATATCATTTGCCTTCAAAAATTATGTTTCATAATAACAATCCAGTAGTATGGAATCTCATTACACTTGAACAACATCTGTGATTATGTTTTATTCATAGGTATCTTTATTTATACCACATAGTTATTCAATTTCCAGTCAATCCCAGATAGACACTGGAAAAGTTTAAGGTACATTAACCTGTTTGGACCATCAAGCTACCAAGGTTATAAAGCTGAATGGGAAAATACCCATCTATGAGTCAGGAGGTCAGAATTCTTTACTTGGATATGGCACTGACCTTTGAGCAAGTTCGTGCTTTTCTTAGGACCTCATTCACTTGTAAATGTAAGTAACTATTGGAATGAAAAAAAATTAAAAATTGTGCGCAGGCAATGTATATTTTTGTGTAATTTCTCCCCATAAGAGGAAGACCTAGATCTTTCTTTTCCAGTCTCTTCCTTTTCCAGCCAGACACCCAGGGAGAGGTGGAAAGAGAGGTGTGGGAAGTACTATCCCTAGAACTGGCATATGGACATTTTACTTTCTTTCTTCTACTAATTAGTCTTGTGGGGACAGTCACAGCCCATGAGAAGTATTATTAACATGGCATCTGAGCCCTTTCAGTTTCAGCGATTTGTTTGGCTCCAGTGATTAGGTTATAAGCCTGAATCCTAAGGTTCATACTTGTGATGAACTGCTAAACAGGAACACATGAGAAAACGGTGTCTCAGGCCCACTTTCCAGAGGCAGCCCCCTTTGACAGCTATAGAGACTAAGCTCCTAATACATTGCTCTTGGAAGTCCTTTCTGCTAACCATTAACTTCAAGGACTACACAGCGTTCCTAGATAATTGAACCATTAACTCCTTAGTTTAGTAACAGTGTCCAAGTTTTCAAGTAACCTGAAAAGAATCTGCATAGGCATGAATTTACTCTAGAATTCAAACCTGAATCGGCCTAAATTTAAACCTAAATAGGCCTGAAATTAAGTCCAGTAAAAATAAAATTAGTGTCTTATTTACATACCCAATAAGATTTGCCATTCTCATTGTCCAATGTACTTATAAATTCAAAGAAAAATGGTGAATTGAGTATACAGTATAGACTGGTGTTTTGGCCAATTACTCTCCTCTCCCATTATTTTTATTAATATATTTTTACTTTTATTTTTAATTTTTTCCCTTTTTATTGTATTTATTGGGGTGACACTGGTTAACAAAATTATACAGGTTTTGGGTGCAAATTCTACAACATATCATCTGTACACTGTAGTATGTGTTCACCACCCAAGTCAAGTCTCTGTCCGTCACCATTTTTATCTCCCCCATACCCTTCTCCACCTCCCCTCACCCCCAGCAATCACCACATTGCTACCCATGTCCATGAGTTTCTTTTATTTTTTGCTCAATCCCTCAACTATCCCACTCAAACCTTCCCCAACCCCCAATAGCTGCCATCCTGCTCTCTATCTATGTAGAGTCTGTCTCTATTTTGTTGTTAGTTAATTTTGTTCATTAGATTCCACATGAGTGAAATCTTATGGTACATGTCTTTCTCTGACTAGCTTATTTCATTTAACATAATGCTCTCCAACTCAACCCATGCAGTCAAAAAAGGTAAGATTTCCTTCTTTCTTTATGGCTTAGTAGTATTCCATTGTGTAAATGTACCACAGCTTTTTCATTCACCATCTACTGATGGGCACTTGGGCTGTGTCCAAATCTTGGCTACAGTAAATAATGCTTCAATGAACATATATATGAGTGCATATATTCTTTCAAGTGAATATTTTGGGTTTCTTTGGATATATTACCAGAAGTGGAATTGCTAGGTCATAAAGAAGAGTCATTTTTAATTTTTTACTATTTTCTACAGTGGCTGCACAAGTCTGCATTCCCACCACTGGCACAAGGATTCTCTTTACTATATATTCTCACCAATAATGGTTGTTTATTGATTTATTAATGGTAGCCATTTTGGAAGGTGAGAGGTGATATCTTATTGTAGTTTTAATTTACATTTTTCTGATGATTAGTGAGGTTGAGAATCTTTTCATATGTCTATTGGCTGTCTCTATGTCCTCTTTGGAGAAGTGTCTATTCAGATACTTTGCCTGTTTCTTAATTGGATTGTTGTTATTTTGGTATTGAGTTTTGTAAGTTCTTTATAAATTTTGGATATTAACTCCTTATCAGATGTATCAGCAAATATGTTCTCCCATTCAGTGAGTTGTCTTTTCATTTTATTCATGGTTTTATTTGCTGTGCAAAATTTTTTATTTTGATGTTCCTCTGTTTATTTATTTTTTCTTTTGTTTCCCTTGCCTGATAAGATATACCAGAAAAATATTGCTATGAGAAATGTTTGAGATTTTACTGCCTATGTGCTTATCTAGGACCTTTATGGTTTAGAGTCTAACATATAAATCTTTAATTTATTTTGAGTTTATTCTTGTGTATTATATAGTAAGGTAGTCTGTTTCATTATTTTGCATGTATCTGTCCAATATTCTCAACACCATTTATTGAATAGACTGCCATTACCCTATTGTAAGTTCTCTCCTGTTCTTGCTCCTTTGTCAAATATTAATTGACCATAAAGTCAAGAGTTCATTTCTGGGCTCTCTATTTGGTTTTGTTGATCTATATGTCTGTTTTTATGCCAGTACCATGCTGTTTTGATTACTATGTTCTTGTAGTATAGTTTGATATCATGTAGTTTGGTTCCTCCACATTTGTTCTTTTTCCTCACAATCACTGTTGCTATTCAAGGTTTTTTGTGGTTCCACATAAATTTTAAAAATATTTGCTCTTGTTCTGTGAAATTTTTAAAATATTTGCTCTTGTTCTTTTTATTGGTATATTGTGAAGAATTACATTGACTCTCTAGATTGCTATAGGTAGTATGGACATTTTGAAGATTTTAACTCTTCCTATACATGAACACAGTATATGCTTTCACTTATTTGCATCTTTTTCAATTTCTTTCTTTGGAGTCATATAATTTTTTACATTCAAGCCTTTTATATCCATGATTAAATTTATTCCTAGGAATTGTATTCTTTTGAAGCAATTGTGAATGTGTTTGTTTTGTTAATTTCTTTTTCTGATAGTTTATTATTGGTGTATAAAAATGCAACTGATTCCTGGGTATTTATTTTATACCCTGCTATATATAGGATTCATTTATTAGTTCTAGTAGTTTTTTGTTGGAATCATTACAGTCTCTACAAACAGGGTCATGTCATTTGAAAATGATGACAGTTTTAATTCTTCCTTTGCAGTTTGGATGCCTTTTATTTCTCCTTATTGTCTGATTGCTGTGGCTAAGACTTCCAGTACTATGTTGAATAAGAGTGGGGAAAATGGACATCCCTATCTTGTTCTTGATGTTAAGGGAAACACTTGTAGTTATTCCCTATTGAGCATGATGTTGGCTATGGATTTGTCATATATGGTCCTTAAAACATTTAGGTATGTTCCCTCTATTCCTACTTTGCTGAGAGTTATTTTCATCATAAATGGGTGCTGGATTTTATCAAATGCTTTCTCTGCATCTTTTGATAAGACCATGTGATTTTTATCCTTCATTTTTGTTTATATAGTGTATCATGTTTATTTATTTGCAGATATCATACCAACCTTGAGTCCCAGGATAAATCCCACTTGATCCTGTTGTATGATGTTTTGAATGCACTCCTGGATGTGGTTTGCTAATATTTTGTTGAGGATTTTAACATCAATGTTCATCAGGGATATTGGCTTATAATTTTCTTCCTTTGTAGTATCTTTTTTTGGAATTAGAATAATGCTGGCTTATAAAATGAGCTTGGGAATCTTCCCTTCTCTTGACTTTTTTGGAATTGAGAAGAATAGGTGTTAGTTCTTTGATTGTTTGGTAAAATTCACCTATGAAGATATCCAGTTCAGGACTTTGTTGAAAATTTTCTGATTACTGCTTTAATTTCACTATGTGTAATCTGACTATTCAGATTATCTGATTCTTCCTGTTTTACTTTGGAAGATTTTATGTTTTTAGGAATTTATCCATTTTGTCCAGACTGTCCAATTTGTTGACATATAGTTTGAGATTTCACTACATTTATGTACAGTTTGTAATATTTTCTTAAACCATTTATATTTCTTTGGTGTTAGTTCTCTTTCATTTCTGATATTACTTATTTGGTTTCTCTCTCTTCTTTTCTTGATGAGTCTGGTTAAGGGTTTTTAAACCTTATGTTTTCAAAGAATGAGGTCTTTGGTTCATTGATCTTTTGTATCACTTTTTAAGACTGTATTCCATTTATTTCTGCTCTGATTATTATTATTATTTCCTTCCTTCTACTCACTTTTGGGTTTTGCTTATTGTTCATTTTTCTAGTTCTTTTAAGTGCAAAGTTAGATTGTTTTTTGAGCTTTTTCTTATCTTGAGGTAGGCCTGTAATGTTCTGAATTTCCCTCTTAGGACTACTTTTGATGTGTTCCATAGATTTGGGGTTCTAATTTTTACTTGTTTCAAGGTACCTTTTGATTTCTTCCTTTATCTTATTGATAATCCATTCATTGTTTAGTAACATGCACTTGGTGCTGCAAGTCTCTTTGTGTTTTTCTGTTTTTTTTTCCTTGTGATTGATTTCTAGTTTCATACCATTATGGTCAGAGAAGATGCTAGATATGATTTTATTCTTTTTAATTTATTGAGGCTTGGTTTGTGTCCTAATATATGTAGTCTATTTTAGAAAATGTTCTATATGTACTTGAAAACAATGTATATTCTGCTGCTTTGGGGTGAAATGCTCTGAAGACATCAATTAAGTCCATCTTTTATAGTTTCTCATTTAAGATTACTGTTGCCTTATCTATTTTTTGTTGGAAAATCTATGCATTGATGTTTATGGGTTGTTAAAACCCCTTACTGTGACTATATTATTCTCAATCTCTTCCTTATTATCCATCAAGAGTTGCTTTACTTATTTATGTGCTCCTGTTTTGGGTGCATAAATATTTACAAGGGTTATATCCTCTTGTTGGATTGCTCCCTTTATCACTATATAGTGTCCTCCTTTGTCTCTTGTTATGTCCTCTGTTTTAAAGTTTATTTTGTCATATATAAATACTGCTATCCCAGGTTTTTAAAAAATTTCCATTTGTATGAAATATCATTTTACATCCCTTTACTTTTAGTCTGTGTGTATCATTCATACAGAGGTGAGTCTTTTGTAGACAGCATATATATAGGTCTTATTTCTTATCCATTCAGTTACCACATGTCTTTTGTTGGAGCATTTAAGCCACTTACATTTAAAGTGATTATTGATAAGTAAGTGTTTATTGCCATTTTATTCTTTTAACTGTGTTCCTGTTCTCCTCTTCCTCCTCTCCTCCTCCTTGCAGGAACTAGAACAATTTTTGTAGTACTGGTTTGGTGGTAACAAACTTTTTAAGTTTTTTCTTCTCTAGGAAGCTCTTTATTACCCCAGTTTTAAATGATTCATAGCTTTGCTGGGTAAAGTACTCTTCATTGTAGGTCATTGCATTTCATTACTTTGAAAATTTCAAGCCATTCTCTTCTGACCTGAAATGTGTCTGTTGAGAAATCAGCTGACAGGCTTATGGGAGTTCCTTTGTAGGGAACTAACTCTATTTCTCTTGCTGCTTTTAAAATTCTTTCTTTGTCTTTAATCTTTGCCATTTGAATTATTGTGTCTTGGTTTGGGCCCCTTTGGGTCAATCTTGAACTTCCTTGGCTTTCTTTTGCATTTACAAAGTTAGGGAAGTTTGGGGTCAGTATTTCTTCCAACAGGATCTTGATCCTTTGCTCTCTCTCTTCTTCTGGTAGCCCTATCACATGGATATTGCTGTGCTTCATGTCATTGCAAAGGTCCCTTAAACTATCTTCATTTTTAAAATTATTTTTTCTTTTTGCTGTTCTGATTGGGTGTTTTTCCTACGTTATTTTCCAAATTACTGATTCTATCCTCTGCTTCATTCAACCTACTGTTTATTCCTTCAAATGTATTCTTCTTTTCAGATATTGTATTTTCATATCTGAGTGGTTCTCTTTTATGGTTTCTCTGTCCTTTTTCAAGCTGTTGTATTTCTCACTAAATTTCTTGAGCATCCTTATGATCATTACTTTGAATTCTATATCTGATTAATTGCTTGCCTCCATCTCATTTAGCTCTTTTTCTGTAGAGTTCTGTTCTTTGATTTGAGCTTTGTTTCTTTGTCTCTGTCTCCCCATTTTGGCTGTCTCTTTGTGTTTATCTCTATATATTAGCTAGATCAGCTATGACTCACAGTCTTTGTGGCATGGTCTTATTGTAGTAGATGTCCTGTTGGACCCAGTAGTGCAGTCTCCTTGATCACCTGAGTGGGCACTCCTGAAAAGTCCCTTGTGTGGGTTATATGGGCCTTCGTATTGTAATTTAATCTTGATTGCTATTGGTCCATTTGTGCATGAGATCAACCCTTAACCTGCTGTCTGTGAGGCTCAATTCTGATTATGGCATATAAGGTTCTATGCAAGTGCTGACCACATGAAGACAAATTTGCCTCAGCAGGTTTTGGTGCCTGCCAAGATCTCCCTTTGGATATGCTGCTTGTGAAGCTCATTGTATCCTGCTCTGATGTTGTCTCAATCTGGCCACTGGTGTGTTAGTTTTGGGCCTCTTGGAGAGCCTCTAGTGCAGGTCAGTTATCAGATGCTGCTTGTGATTGGCCCTTGGCAACCTGTTTGGAGCAGTTTCAAAGTATCTTCTTCTGTGCATCCTTGGTTATAAGATTTCTCTTCAGCTAGTCTTCAGTTGGTTATTCAGGATGACTTTTGTATAATTTAGTTATAATTCCAATTTGATCCTGGGAAGAAGTGAATGTACTTTCACTTGCTCTGCTACCATCTTTGATCTCATCCCCCATTATTTTTATTTCGTTTTAATTATTTATATAATTACCTAAGTCATTAGAACAATACAAGTAAGATCATAACTTAATTTTGACCCATTGACTATTTAATTCCCATAGGTCCATAAAGACAAAGAATTCCACTTACTAATCACACTTGTGAGGGAGTTATATTTCCACCAGTTCCAACTGTCCCCTCTGTGTAAGTAGAGCAAGGCTTAGCCTAAGTATATATTTTCATTGATTCCCTGGGATTTATATAGTACCCCAGTTTTATGGACCAAGATAGATAGTCATTAGGCATTGCTTCATACATACAGAGCATCTCAGCACTGGTAGGGGCCTTTAGGGACCATGAAGGGAGGACCCTTAATATTATAGTATGTGCTCTCTGCAGATCTATACTAGGTACTTAAACATATATTTTTACAATCAATCCTCACAGCAGCTTTCAAGTGTAGACATTATTATTTCAATTTCATAAATGAAGTAGTAAAAAAATTGAGGTTTGGGAAACTGTAGAAATATGCCCACATAAGGGTCCCTGTAATTATTATGCACATTCATGACAACTATTGTATTTTCTTTGCCATTCATTCATTTGCACAAATATTTGATTGTGTATATCACTTTTTTACTCAATTAATTCTAGGATAAAAAAGATATTCACATTGATAAAGAAAATTTTGAGACAAAAATATAATGAGAATAAATACAAAATTTATGTTGAATTATCAAAAGAATAGTACAATATAAGCAATGATAAACAATTAAGTCTAATATTTTGTCAATTATTTCAGAAAAAGAAACATTTATATAAAAGGATTATTACTCACTCAATTGAATTGTTGGGAAGCCTCACTGCAATGTAAAATTTCATGTCCAGTGTCAATAATTTTTGAGTCATTTATATTGATGAAGTGATACTGCCTTTCATAAATGAATTTTTCTTTGGAAGTTTATGGTATGTTTGTCTATTTTATTAAACATATACTTTTACAATACAATAGATGGGTGTTATTGTCACCATCATCATCATCATTTCTATTGCAGGAAACTATATACCTGTTAGGTGGCCTAAATTGTAGTTATCTCTTTAAAATTATTATAATAGTTTTCATAATATTAAATATGTATTCTTACATAGAAGAACATTAAATGTATTAAAGATATATCATAAAATATGCAGTTAAAGTAGTTTTATGGTGTAAAACTTTCTTGGTATTTTAAATACAATTGGTGTGGAAGCTATGTCAGGTATTTTTGCAAACAATGTTATCTGAATTACTTCAATTCCCTAAACCCAGAATGAGCAAAATATTCTCTCCCTGAGATGGTGGCATAAACAGGAAATATATACTATTTTATAAAAAATGTAAATAATTGAAAATATAAATAGTTAAGTGATAAAATTTGAAGTAATGTATAGTATGGATCTATATTAATTTCCAAGTTTCTTTTCAAAGGAAACCCTTCCATGTGGTGGTAGGAACTCTTTGTCCTGGTTTCCTGAAGTCTTTGGTCCTGACTTTATATTGGGTTCATCCATTTTTTAATCTCCCACCGTCATAATAAATTTGAAATGTAATTGTTGTATATTTAAGACAAAATAAAGGGGTTTGACACATTCAGAAATATTTGTGAGGGTCTACAATGCTGCAGGCACAGTCCTGGCTCCTGAGACAAGTAGTGTACAGTCTTGGAACTCAGGCAGCACACATACAGGTAACTACATAAGTTTCATTTTAGGGCTGTAGCATTTACATGTTGAATGAAAAACATTTCATTTTCTGAAGGAAGTTTTGCAATAAACTTCATTAGAAAGTACAAAATATCAAGAAGGGGAAAGACATCAGCATGCATCTGAATTGGGGCATGTAATTGCTTTTATATATTTCATTGAGGTTTTCACAGAAATGGGTCCTTTTGTTTCCTTTCAATTTAGTCAACCACCATCTTAAACCTGAACTTTATTGTCACCCCTCCAAGGACAAGAAAAGGGTTAAATAATCTATGTAAGATTAAAATAGTCCTTTACCATTTATAATTACTTATATTTATAATTATTGGGAAGCCTATTGCTATTTTTATAAATATAATATTTAGTAAATAATTCTTGTGATAAGCTAAAGCCACATTTACTTACTGGATGGTTTAAATATGCATAAATCAGCACATTTTGTTATTTATGAGGTTATTTTTACATTGATACAAATACTTGTATCTTTCCTAATCACTTTCCATATTCTCAACTATTGGGAAGTAATGTTATCGGTCAGATGGTCTTTTTTTTTTTTTAATTTGTGAAGAAAATCCTCAGGTAAATGGGGAAATCACTTAATTAATAGAACAAGCTAGCATTATCAAATTGTTCTCCATTATAAATTAAATAAGTATAAAAAAGAGCAAAAAAGAAGAGATTGTTTTGAATTAAGCATTCACTCTGTGCCAGAGATAGAATTGTATGTTTGCAAAATGAATTATGAATCTCATAATAAAGTTTTATATTTGTTAAAAAAAACCATAGAAACGAGAAGAGGGAAACATCTCTCTACTGATGCACTGGCTCTAGGACCAGATAGGCAGATTCATGGAATCACGACTACAGTGACTGCTTGAATCTATGCTTACCATTCAGATGATTTTGTTCATTTGCCTAACAATAGGTGTGCACTGTGGGCAAACTTAATGACACACTAAGTAGTGATGCTTTGAAGAAACGACCCTAGATGGTGTTGTAAACTTCTATTGTTTTGCTAATCACATGAGAAAGAAAATTGGTGAAAAACCCATCAATTGCTTGAAGAAGACCTGTTCCACAACTCCAGAAGTAGACACTGAGATTAATCATTTTTGGTGTACCACACATTCGGTTTCACCTACAGAGGTGGTAAACAGAGTTTGCCACCTCAAAATAACTCTTTTGGGAAAGTGATTATTTTTAAGGTAGTATTTTTTCAAGAAACACAAGACTTAGGAAAAACTTTTGACCTTCCCACTAACTGCCTAAAAGAATGTAGACAGAGGACCTGCTCTAGGAAGAGAGATATCACAGATAACTATAGTTTAATATGAACTAAGTGTGATAGACAGGGAGGAACTTAAGCAAGGACTTTTGTTCAAAGTCCACTCTATGGCCCAGAGGAGTTAAAGATGGCCCAGAGACATATGAAAAGATGCTCAGCATCATTAGCCATCAGACAGATGCAAGTTAAAACCACAATGAGATACCACTTCACACCAGTCAGAATGGGCCTCATAAACAAAGCAACAAACAACAAGTGTTGGAGAGGATGTGGAGAAAAGGGAACCCTAGTGCACTGTTGGTGGGAATGCAGACTGGTGCAGCCACTGTGGAAAACATTATGGAATTTCCTCAGAAAACTAAAAATGGAACTGCCTTTTGACCTGGAAATTCCACTGCTGGGATTATACCCTAAGAACACTGAAACACCAATCCAAAAGAACCTGTGCACCCCAATGTTCATAGCAGCACAATTTACAATAGCCAAGTGCTGGAAGCCACCTAAGTGCCCATCAGCAAATGAGTGGATCAAAAAACTATGGTACATTTACACAATGGAATTCTATGCAGATGAGAGAAAGAAGGAGCTCCTACCCTTTGTGACAGCATGCATAGAACTGGAGAGCATTATGCTAAGTGAAATAAGCCAGGCGGTGAAAGACAAACACCATAGGATCTCACCTATAAGTGGAACCTTATAAACAGAACAAACAAGCAAGCAAAATATAATCAGAAACATTGAAATTAAGAATAAACTGATTGTAACCAGAGGGGAGGTGGGAGGGGATAATGGGGGGAAAAGGTGTAAGGGTTTTCAGGAACATCCATAGAGGACACATGGACAAAATCAAAGAGGGTAGCATAAAGGGTGGGAAGTAGGGATAGCTGCGGTGGGGGAGAATTATGAGGGGAAAATGGAGACAAGTGTACTTGAAAAACAGTTTTAAAAAAAGTTTAAAAAAAAAGATGGCCCAGCAAAACATTTGTATACCATTTATAGGCTTTTCTATTTCCATGTGAGTTGCCTTTTTACCTTTGAATTCTTAGACCACAAGTCACTCCACCCCTCTTCTTCGTAGCTCAAGATGGCACAGGAGCTCTAACTGTCCAGTATGTTCTCAGGCCCCATATTTTTATGGAACACCTGTGTGTACATATGTAATACATTTTACGTTCTTCTGTGAATTTCTCTGGGTTTAATTTGGTTATTAGTCCAGCCAGAATAAGTTAGGAGGGTGGAAGGAAAATTATTTGTTTTACCCTTGCAGAGGGAAGCCATGGGTGAGGGTACCCCTCAGACTCCTGAGTAGAAAAAGCCAGTTCTAAGCTAAGACTTGCATATGAAATAGCTCAATTTCCTTTTCTTTATCTGGATATTTTTTTATACTTGATCTTAGCCAAAAGGCCAAGAAGTGATGGATACTTTTTAAGGATTAAAAAATCATATGAAAAAGACTAAAAGAGAGTTTAGATGAAAGCGCAAGATGCAAAAATGGCAAACAGAATGAAAAACAATACTTTTAGAATTAAGTGGGAAATGACCAGAAAGCACATCAAGCCATTTCCTAATTTTTTTTTCACTCGTTCAACTACTGGCTGAGCACTGACTATATGTCCAGTTCTACCAAACCCCATGTCATCTGCTCCATAAACTCACATTCTAAGGGCAGGCACACACCTCATGGGGAGGAGAGTGATATGCAGGTATCATGAATTACTATCAGGAAGGAAGTCATGAGTTATCTTGTAAGCAACTAATTGAGGACTCCTGATAATATTTCTAAGAACCCCAGAACTGGCAAAACTACCTAAGCAATATTAATGGCCCAGAAGGAAAACGTTTCCTAGAGCAAGTTCAGGGTGATTTTTGGAAACAAAACAAAACAAAACAATACAAAACAAAACAACAGCCTGAGTAAATTCTAACTCAGATTAAGCATTGAAAATTATCTGGAAACATTTTACTGAATTCAGCACATTATGGTGTTTAAATCTTGCTCAAAATTTGTATAGTTCTTTAAATATATATGCTCTTATTAAGCATAAGTTACTATTTAATACAAATAGCACATTTTACTCAAGTGCAGGATGCTAATGAAATCTAAAGATGTGTCTTTGTTCAGAAGCCACTTGTGATCTACATCAGTTTATAAATTTGAGTTTATAAGGCCAACACCCTATAAGGCTGTTCGTTTGCTCCTGGAGTGAGGCCTTTCTTCAAACTTGAGTTACTATGTAAGATTTATCCCAATCCATGAGAAGACAAGTTTCATTAGTTAAAATACTTCATGTACAATTATGAATGTCTATCACAAAGTCTAAAGTTGTTCAGTTGAATAATCATTTATTAATTATAAATCAATGCATTATATATTTTACACATTACCTACAACCTTTTGCAGCCCTTTCAAAAACCAAAGTATACATTCAAATAAAAATTCATAAATTCAAACTTCAAACATTCCATGCTCTATTTCCCCTTCTTATCTTTATAGTTCGCTCCCTCTAATACTCCAACTGCATCAATCTCTGTCCTCACGGCACATGCAATCCATTGATCCTACCTAACTTAAATGCATGGGCCAGCACTGTACCATTCAACTCACACAAGCACTCAACTGTCTTGCTCTTTCCTATATGCCCAGTGGAACTATGATGCACTTTAATCTGCTCTCTGCCCATGGAATGCCTGCACCTTTACAAGAAAATGTAGATGCAAAAAACACACAATTAAACAGACTGGAGATATGTGTGTGTGTGCACATACACACACACACAGAGTTATTAACCTCAAGTATTCTAATTCTGTTTGGATGCATAATTTGTGTCCCTGGTCATTTTTTCTTGCATTCTCCTTGACAAATATTTCATGTTTTTTTTTAAATCCAAATTTGTATTTTATTTTTTTGAAAATATTTTCTTTTTTAAAATTTTTATTGTTATTCATTTACAGTCATATGCCTTTTCTCCCCATCCCTCCACCCCACCCCAGCTGAACCCACCTCCCTCCCCCACCTCCACCTTCCCCCTTGATTTTGTCCATGTGTCCTTTATAGTAGTTCCTGTAATCCCCTTTCCCCACTGTGACCTCCCCACTCCCCCCTGGCTATTGTTAGATTGTTCTTAACTTCAATGTCTCTGGTTATATTTTGTTTGCTTTTTTCTTCTGTTGATTATGTTCCAGTTAAAGGTGAGATCATATGGTAGTTGTCCCTAACCATCTGGTTTATTTCACTTAGCAAATATTTCGTGTTTTGATTTTTTTCCTGAAGTCTCTAATTTTCCTTTCCCTATCCTCACTCTCACTGAAAATTTGAAGCAATAAGACAAGGACATACTAAACTGTCCTAAAACGCATGCTCACCAACCTGTTTCTGTGTCCTTCCACTGCTGTTATTGTGGATAAACTGTCCTTCTACACAAGCCCTATGCTTCCACCAGTACACTAGACGCCATCTCTCTCATATAACCAGAACAATTCTTCAGCAATAACCATTCTTTTCTTCTGTCATTCATTTTTCCCTTTTTATTGGATTGTTCCCAGCACTATGTAAATATGTTGTTATTTCTCCAATCTGTGCAAATTTTACTTTATGTGATCCCATGCTTCACTCTGATTATACTGCTCTATTTATTTATTTCTCCAAATAATAAAATCCCTTGAAATAGATGTTGATACTCACTATCTCCAGCTTTTCTCAACTACTTCTCTCTTGAACCAGTTCGGATTTTAAATCTACAGCTCTACATAAAATTGTTCTTCTCACTCTGGCTGGGGTGGCTCAGCGGATTGAGTGCCGGCCTGAAAAACCAAAGGGTCACCGTTTCAATACCCAGTCAGGGCACATGCCTGGCATGTGGGCCAAATTCCCAGTATGGGGTGCATGAGAAGCAACCACACACTGATGTTTCTCTCCCTCTCTTTCTCCCTCCCTTCCCCTCTGTATAAAAATAAAGATAAATAAAATCTTTAAAAAATTGTTCTTCTCATGGTCCTCAAACTTCCATGTTTCTAAATCAAATTGTCTGTCCTTAGCCCTCAACTTACTTGACCCATTGTTGGCATTTGATATTGTTATTCACCCTCCAGTCCATGAAGTACTGTGTTTACTTGACTTCCGGGACAAGGCACTCATCTGAATTTACTCTTATTTTCTCATTGTTTATTCTCAATCCTTTTTACTCATTCTTTATCAGCTTCCTAACTTGAAATGCTAGCATGCCATATGATTCAGTCATTGAACCTCTTCTTTTCTCCTTCTACACTCACTCCATAGGTGGTCTTGGTGCTCCTCATGAAAGTGGTGTCCAGCTAACTAACTGCCAAAGAGTAGTGCTTCCCTTCTTCAGTGTAGAGTTGTTCCTTGGGATAAACTTCGCAGCCACAGACTATATTTCCAAGTTCTTCTCAGAAATGATTATGATTACTAGTCTATTTCTTGACAATGGAATGTGAACAGAAGGGATCCGTACTCCTCAAAAATTTCCCATTGGCATCATTTATTTTTCCTCCTTATCAGTGGGGTGATGATAACAACCAGAAGCCTCTATTAGCCTAGGTCCCTGAATAATTGTGTGAACCCCTCCAACAAGCCTATCCCCATTCCCTGCTGTGGATTGGACTATAAAGGAATGAGACATTTTTAAAATTTAAGATAGTAAGTTTAGAGGCTCAAGTTTCAACTCTGTCACTTAGGAGCAGTGTTTTTCTATGATCACAATGGGTACTGCCTTAATTATATAAATCAATCTACTACTGTCTGATGATTGGGGGATTTATATGTCCATTCTGAGCCTCTCTCCTAAACCCTAAGTCTGAATATTTAATTGTCTTTCACACTTCTACTTGGAGGTCTAATAGACACCGTAAGCCTGTCATCTCCAAAGTTCCTAATAAGCACCTCTCTAAACTACTTCCTCTTGAACCTTCCTTGCCTGTGTTAAAGAAACAGAGCTTTCTTAAAGCAACTTCATTCTTCCAGTGGCTCAGAGAAAAAGCTTACAATTAACCTATATTATTTTTTCTCTCACCCTCAAAATCTGTTCTTTCATAATAATGATACCTTTAACTTGAAAATATATCCAGAATTTAAATATCATCAGCACCCAACTACTTCTTACCAGCCTTCCAGGCACCACGTCGCATTAGCACTACATTTTGTTTGGATTGTTATGGAAGCCTCCTAATTTACATCTCTGCTTTTGTCCTTGCTCCCCTAGAGTCAAAACTGGAGGGATTCTGTTAATATAAAACTTAGATCACCTGATTTGTTTCTGCTCAACCTTTTAAAGATTTCCCACTGGCAATGTAAATGCCAATCTACTTGTAGGAGACTCCAGACCCCTGCCTGCTTAGGCCCGATTCCTACTTCTGAATTTCCACAATGTTTGACATTTATTTCTCTTGTGGCTTCTATCACATTAGAGGTACTCTAATAACCTAGGAGAGTGGAAAGAGACTTCTCTACTAGTTTCAGTTCTGTCACTTTGAGACTGAATAGCTTTTGATCAAGTTTATTAACTTTTCTGAGTCTCGGATTTGTTATACCTAAACCTGGGGATATACTACTCATCATATGGGATTATGGGTTACTAGTGAGTAAAAAATACATACTGAAAGTTCTAAATTCATGTTGATATCACCACCACCGTCTTTATCATCATCACCATTGTCACAATTCACCTTCATCATCATAATTATCATCATCATCCAGCATCATCACCATCACCACCACCATCACCATCACAATCATCATCACTATTATCACCATCACTGTCATTATCATTATTCTTTTTCTGTAGCATAGTGTTTACAGTATAGCCTCTGGGAACGAGTTGCCTATATTCAAACATTGACTAGTTGTGTCATCTGGGCAAGTTATATAACTTATCTGTCTTTAGTTTCTTCATTTTTGAAATAGACTGTACTAAAAATATCAATAATTTTAAAGGATTATGAGTATTAAATGAGATGATAGATACACTGTTTGTAAAGGAGCCTGTCTCGTGCATTCAGCAAGTGTTAGCTATTGCTATTATTCTATCTACTCAATCATGCTATGTAGTTTTAAAAGGCAAAATTTGCATGGCCCATCCATGTACCTCCTGCAGGAATGAATGCTTAGCACAGAGTAGATTCTCAAAAATTTAAATAAATGCTTAATATTTGGTTGTAAAGATAAATTAATGAATGGATAAATGACAACACAGCACAATACTGAGTTTTATACTAGCGTTTTTTTTTTAAGTGTTTGCAAGTCTTAAGGCTGATAATCAGAACTTAGAAGTTCAGGAATGGTAGGGAACATGGAGGTTCAGAGGTATCTACATTAGATTCTGCTCCTCTCCCTGGGAAAGTTCAAGAAAACCACTGAAACAGTCCCCTGTGGACAGGCTGGAAGCAGCTGATGAGATTTTCTCAGTGAACTCCTTAAATAAGATCTGCACTAGCATGCTTTTTAGAGTGACTTTTGGACAGATAATTGGAAACTTGAAAAGCTTTAAGAAATTACTCAAGATAAACGGGCTATAAGAAGTTGTTGGGGGCAAGCCCCAAAAGTCTAAATTCAGGATTGATTCCAAAGAACTGACTCATAGCCTTATTCAAATCCATGAACTTTAATAGGAGAAACTTATATATATGGGCAAGACAGCTGCTCCCAGTAGTGGCCAGCTGGGAAGTGTCCACATCCCTCCCAGGATAGGGTCTCTTTTTTATAGGGGGTTAATTGTAAAACTATATAGTGGGTAGTCACATAGACCATCAGAAAGACTAATGCATCCCTAAATAACAGATAATATCAGGCAGTTATCACACTCTATACATTCATTAACCTCTTTCCACAGAACATGATGTTTAACTTTGGGCAGCATTCTGGTGTTCAGGGTAGTCAACCAAGCCTGAGGCTATACTGAGTTATGAGTCCAACATTTCTGAGGTGCCTTTGCTGCTGGAGCCATATTGCATCTCAGTGAGTTGTGCTACAGAAATAGATGGAGATGCTTGGGTGAAAATCGGTGTTTGAAACTTTGCTTTCTTTATTTACAGGTTTGGTTTGGTCAGATTTCTATTTCCAGTATTTCCAGCAGTTGATTAAATTCTAGAATACAAAATGAAACATACATTTGCAAATGGTCTCCTCATTTTTCAAGTCCTGTTTTTAGAAACATTTTTGCCATGATCCTAAAGGGTGGCACAATGTGCCATTCCCCTGTGTAACACTTTGGTATACTGATAATTTTGAGCTGTAGGTATTTGAAAAATATAAAACTCAGGGAGAGGCTTTATCTGAACTCCCTTTATTTACCTAAAGACAAAGCCTCCGAAAGGAGCTCAACAGTCATATATCTTCTTCCTAAGAGTTTCATCAACAAGGAAAGAAGATTGACCCGACATTGGTGAGAAGGCTAGAAATTGATACCAGACAACCTGTGTCACAAACTATCATATCTCCCATCTATTCTTCCAGGGATCATTTGTCTTTCCTAAAAATCATTTACTTCTTCCTAAGAGGCTACATGACCCATCTCTGTTTCCTACAAAGATGGTATTTTATTCTGAATTCTAAGCCACTCCTGGATAGTCCCCATATATACATGAGGTATACATGTTAATAAACTTCTGTTGGTTTTTCTATTGCTTACTTTTTGTTACAGAGGTATCAACTAAAACTCACAAGGGTAAAGGAGACAGTATCCACCCCCTCTCACCCCTTACAATTACTTGAAGAAGTATTCTTATTTATTGGGTTCTCAAAGGCACAAAGAAAGGGTGCCTACCAACCTCTACATTTGTAGAGGCTCTATAAATGTGTTAAATTGATGAATGAGTGTTCCTTATCTGTAATAATGAATATTATTCAGAGGTTTCTACAAGTTGGTTGTCTTTTTGCTTTGTGACTGCATTGTACATCAGAGTTCAGATGTAACTGGAGAGAGTTTGGAGGACAGAAAGTATCTCCTCCCACAGATGACATTGCAGTGCCTGAGAGGAATCAGGATATGAATGTCTGTTTCTTTTATACAGATGTGTTGCACTCAAATCCTAGATTTTTAAAGCCTTTTACAAAGAAACAAAATTTCTTATTCTGAGTCTCTTATTTTAAGGAGGAAAACTGAGGCTCTGAAAAGCTTAGTGGTTAACTATCTGAAGACAGAAACTTATTTAAATATACTTGGAGATTTAAATATTAAAAGTACTGTTCTTATTTATAGCCTTGAATTGGCAGAAAGTAGCTTTTCTGATAGCAAAACATTTCTCTACTGAAATAAATATTTCTAGCTAAAAGACAAGAATGTAATGCCATGCTTGTCAATAAAACATTCCTACCATTGATAGGGCTTCTCTTTTTTATTAAAAAAAAGTGAAGCTTGTTGAGACTTTAAGAACTTTCAACTATAATAACAAAATCAATACATGAACAATTATACTAGTGCTAATTTTTTATAGACAAAGATTTTTAATTGAAGTATCCTTACTAAACTAAGGGTTAGCGTTTGTACAATGCAGGTTTCAAGGAATGACAGAGTTAAATATGAATATTATAAAAATGTGTAAAAACAATGTGAAATAACAGTTCTAACTATTATCTAACTCTCTGCTCCTCTGAAATACAGCGTGGACTAGATCCTAAGGGAGCTACTTACCGTGGAGAGAGTGCTGGCGCCCTGCTGTGGTGCAAGGGTACCAATGACACTTATGAACAAGTAACTTGCCTCTGTCAGCCTTCACTCTACATTTAAAGAATTGGGGATAATACACTAAACCTCTGGAGATCTCTGCCTGCTCCTACACATGGAAGATCCTGACAGGGGGCAGGGTGGTCAACATTCAACAACTTCATTAGGCTCCAAGCTCTGTGAGGCAAGAGACCCAGTTAAATCGGGGTCCTTCAGAGCTTTTCAGGGCAGGATTTAGGGTGTGATTTAAGATGAGCTTTGCCCTAGATGACAATACTAATTTCCTCTGTAGAGATTACAGTTTTTATTTTTTTTAAGGTACACTTTCTCATAAGCTAAAATTTTAAGTCCTTTGTGATTTTTGTGGTGCCAGAGATACGGTACTGCCTAATGAATAGGATTCAGGAGAGATATTCCTATTACAGGATTCCATTAAATACATTCATAGTCTAGTGGACTACTTTAGATTAAAGGGAAGAAAAAAAGATTTTCCAGTTTCTTTGAGAAGCTTCATGTGTTCTAGGAAACACTTTTATGATACTGTGTGAAAGTCAATCTCAAATCAGGTAATTACCATGTATGAAAATATTTAGAAATCCTGTCATGTGATTGGATTTTCACATCATTTGCGTAGAATGGAAAAAAGGAGGTCCAAAACTATGAAACAGGATCATTTGAAGGAAACATTTTCTGTGGAACCGTTCATATTCATCCTGTGATTGGAGCAACAATGGGAAAGGCCTGCAGCCAGTATCCCCAAGGCGGGAGAGCTGTTGGTCAAATCACACACATATTCACCCAGCACATTCTTAAGGGTACTTAACTGCGCTTGAGGCATTGTGCTAGGAGCTAAGGATGAAAGAGTAACACAAATAAATAGGTGTCCTTACCTTTATGGAGCCTTCAGTCTAGCAGGAGAAAGCACTTAATCCTTTAGATTAAGTGCTAAGAAGGAAAAATATTGGAAAATATCAAAGGGTATAGATGGGGATGCTGATTAGTCCAGAAAGTCAGGTGCCAGGGGAGACTTCCTTGAGTCAGTTACCTCTGAGTTCAGATCCTAGAAGGAGTAAACAAAGTGAAAGGCAGAGAGGAAAAAGGTTTCCCAGTACAAGGAACAGAATGTGCAAAAGCCCTGAGGTGAGAGGGAGCAGGCACATATACCATTGGTAGAGTTTTGAGGGAGGTAGGAGAGGGGAGTGAGGTAGTGATAGGGAGAGACAATCAGGTGAACCACTATAGGAGTTCAGTCTTTCCAAATGGTACTGAGAAGCTGCTGAAGAATTTCAACTTGTTAGAGACATGATCTCACCTTCTGTCATTCCATGGGTACAGCAGTGGGTGGTGTTTTATCACTTTCAGGGGGCTGAGCTCCTAATCACAGGGACATTTGAAGAAATGGCTCAGCCAAATCTGTGTCAACATGGAGGGATATTTAACTCTTCCTTATCTACTTTCTGGAAAAGATGAAAAGAGTGTTGCTGTTGTTTTTTTAAACTAAGTCCTTTATCTTCCACTTATGAGAATAAATAAAATTCTTATTATTTATAAGAATAATAAATAAATAAGAGAATAAATAACATTTTCAAATATTAAAAAATGTTGCTAACCTTTACACTAGTATAGATTTATAAAGTTAAAGCAATGCTGGAATCTATAATCTCTACAGCTACTATGGGCAGAAATGTCCCTAAAATGTAGATTTGTCATTCATCTGGTTTATGGCACACAATCACTTTTAAAAGTGTCCTATGACTCAAACTCTTAGGTATTATTGTCTGAGTTTGCCCTTGCCCTACTATTATTTCATTAAACTTGTAGAATTGGCCTAATTCACTTAGTCTAAGTAAAATTTTATTCTACCATGGCTTTTGTGGACAATCCCTGAACATTCTCCACTATTCTATTGGAAAGAACCCAAAAAATAACCTACAGTTTTTTCCAACTACTTATGGGGTGGAGGATGGAATGGAAGCAATGTTACTCTATATAGACCTGGACTTGAATTCCTTCTGGACCATTACTTGATTTGTAAATGTAGGTAAGTCTGTATACTTGCTCATTTGTTTTTAAATACTTCTACATCTATAATTCTTTACTAATAAAATGGGTGCAAGCATGTGTGTATTTTGGGGGGGTTGTGGTTATTAACAAAAGGACAATTTCCTTACATGGATATGCAATATTATTTTAAAAATAATTATTTTATTTCTTACAAGGAGATGTTAACCACATACCTTTCATGAAAATTTCTACTGAACAGAGGAGAGGCAGATTTTTGGATGGCTCATCTATTCTTTTTAAGAACATAATTCCATTCTGTTGTATTTTGAAACACTTAGGCTTTATAAAATGCTAACTGAAGTGTTGTGTGCCATCTCCTAGAATCCTTCTCCCATGTTATCCTGGACTTGTCCCTTCATTGGTTGCTTTCATAGTCCACAGATGACCGTTCCTTAGAAACTTCTATTCAGACGGAGGACTTACTTTCCCAGTACCCTCTGATGATGACTCACTGGTTCCCTGATAGAAGTTTGGAAACAACAACAACAAAACTCTAAATATTTAACTGCCAGGGATTTAATGGTAGGAACCATATTTTGACACATAAAAAATTATATTTTGTTTCATTTTTTTTCTATTTATTATGTTCCAGTTAAAGGTGAGATCATATGGCATTTGTCCTCAATATAACCAGAGACATTGAAGTTAAGAACAATCTAACAATGGACAGAGGGGAGCGGGGAGGGGACAGTGAGGAGAGGGGATTACAGGAACTACTATAAAGGACACATAGACAATAAAAAATTAAAATTAAAAAAAATTATAAAAGAGCAAGATTTCATTTCCTGAATATAAAAGAAAACGTGTTTGTGACTTGAGTAACAACTGTTCTACTTTTATATTCCTTTCAGTTTCTGGTGATAGAGACGCTGGGACAATAAGATTGCACCCAATAAGTCTAAGACGCCCTTGAAGAAGGCTGCGCTGGAAGGACATTGTCACTAGAAGATAAGGCTCTTTTAGATCCAGAAGAAGAATCCCGTTTCCTTTCCTTTCCTTTCCTTTCCTTTCCTCACCACAGCCGGTCCTGTAATTAGTGGAGCAAGTCAATCTGAGCTAACCTACGCAAATCACTGGTTTCCCACGAATGATTATATTTCTCTTGCTCCCAGACATGTGCACCTCTAAACCTGAAAACAGAGGGAGATGTCTTTCTTTTATGTGATGGGGGCAGGGAGAAGAAAAGTGGACGTGACAGTGGAACAGTGAGTGAAACCCGTCAGTACAAGGTGGAAAAGAAGCGGATTCAGTAAGGGAGTCGGAACACCGAGTTCTGCACAGGACATTTCAGGGCGCAGTCAGAAAGCCCTGAACAAGATCTGATAACTCTCGGGGTGGGAACAAAATGAGGCTTTTTCAAACTTTCTGTGCCGTCCCTGGAGCTCCGGAATGGGTTTGGGGCCTCCGAGCCAGGGCTAGGTTGGTAGCGCCCCCACCTGCGTGGCCCTGCGTCCTCTCTTGACCCTGAACCTGTGCTCACTCCCTCTCCTCAAGTGTCAACGGACCAGGGTGTCCTTTTGGAGAAGGCTTCGTTGTCAAAAGCGCCATGCGTGGGTCGCGCTGGCCACTTCACTGGATGGACGCCCGAAACAGCCTCTGGGGCGGGGACAGCTCCTGCCGCCTTGTGCCCGGCGCGGCAATTCCACCCGGAGCTCGCTGGCTACTGGGGTGGTGGATCTCAGCCCGCAGTGTCCGCGAGAGGGGAGCGCAGCCACCACCCACCCTGCCACTGGGGTCTCATCGCCCATAGGCTCCAGCAGGTGAGCGGTGCTCTGGCCCGGTGCTCTGTCCCCTTGACTCAGGCACAGGCACCGCGCGGCCCCGCCCCCCCCCCCCCCCCCCCGCCCGCTCCCTCCCGTGGGCCGCCTGGGGCAGGGCCTGCAGCTGCGGTTGGTGAGCTGGGACGGTGCACGGGCCAGCAGCCAGTGGCCAAGGACAGCTGAGGGCCGCTGGGGTTGTGCGCGGAGCCAAGCACTGTGCCCGCTTGCGGCAAGGACAGACCTGGTGGGCTGCAGAGACCGGGTCCTGTCGCGCTGTCCCGCACGATGCACTGAGTGCTGGGGGGCCCGGTCGTGGGGCTCTTTGGCGCGCTGTGAGTCCAGCCCATGGAGCTGGCGGGCACCCGGAGGAGCCTGCGTGTGCTGCGACTGCCGCTACTGCTGCTGTTGCTCCTACAGGTTGCAGGGCCAGCAGACACCCTGGCCGAGACCCTGCTGGACGTGCCCAGGGTAATGGGCACCAGCTCCAGTCCACCCAGCCCCGCAAGTGTGGTGGCTCCCGGAACGACGCCGTTCGAGGAGAGTCGATTGCCCGTGTTCACTCTGGATTACCCCCATGTGCAGATCCCCTTCGAGATCACCCTGTGGATCCTGCTGGCCTCCCTGGCCAAGATCGGTGAGTGAGCTGGACCCACGGGGTAGGGGAGAGGCGATCGGGAGGGGAAGCTTGGGTTGGAGAGTTGATGCCT
Source organism: Desmodus rotundus (assembly GCF_022682495.2). Classification (NCBI taxonomy): domain Eukaryota; kingdom Metazoa; phylum Chordata; class Mammalia; order Chiroptera; family Phyllostomidae; genus Desmodus; species Desmodus rotundus. The sequence goes on from NC_071391.1 coordinate 94,895,290, forward strand.
GGGTCTTGGACCCCTCCCTCCCAATGGCCGAAGGCAGGGGCGACAGACAGATTAGTTTCTTCTGGTAAGGAAGGACCCAAGGAGTAGTAGTTTCCTGGTTTGGGTTCTTAAGTGGCCATTAGCCTTGAAATAGCCCCAAATATTAGCCATGCACACTTAGCAATTTGCTGGTTACTTCTGCCTGGTTAGCCAAGTGTGACAACCCGCTGCTAAAGCTGAGATCTGTTTACTGACGAAGGAGGCCAGGGAGCTGAAGTTTATTGCCTTCACTTACTGGGAGACAGGCGCGGAGGAGTACAAATGGGTTAAGCCCTGGATGCTGGAAGGGACAGGGCCTATGACCGAGCCCCTGGCATGCATCTGATTGACAATGTGCATGGAAGGGTACTGGGGACACCTGAGTGCCTGCAGCTGGGGCAGGAATGCTCTACCTCTTGCCTCCTGTGAGCTGGGGCTTGGACTTTCCAGGAAGCCTTTTCTTAGGTGACAGAGGCCAGTGAGGTGAGATGTGTACTTAAAAATAATTAACCCACTTTTCAAACTACCTTCAACTCTCATTTGGAAGACAAAAGACTCAGAATGTATTTTCTTACTTTCATGCTCCCCCATACCCTGCAAACTTTTGTTATGATTGTGGTACTTTACATTGTTTTTACTTTACATTTTAAACAGTTTTCTTTTTAATCTTAAAACATGTCAATTGCTGTTGTAATGATTCAAGTTATTAGATCAAAAAATTTATGCACTATTACTTATGTTTTATACCTCTGTCTTTTGAAAGGTCCCATGTTGTAAGGTGAGGCAGGTTTCCATAAAGGATGAAAAGAAACATTGACTTTCACCCTCAAGGAGCTTATTGATTGGTGGGAGAGATGGTACTCATGTCAGTGATCATAATGCAGGAAAGTGCTAAGTAGGGTGAGAAATTCAGAAAAGAAAATGTGGCAGGGTAAGGAGGCAAGAATCTCTTCCTCATGCAAAGGAAGTGCTTAATCTGGGTTTTCAAGGATGGCCAGTATATAGTCAGTTGGAGAGGAAAGGAAACCCCATTCCAGAGATGCATAAACAAAGACATAATTAGGAGGGAAGTGGAAAGCAGGTAGAAGGGATGGCTTATGGGAGGGTAGAAATTGTGAGAATAAGCCTGAAGGGAACCTTCCATGTGAGATTAAATTAATTATATTCTGTTAGTGGTGACCAAAGGAGGTACATGCTATTTAATGATTTTCGCCATCTATAATTGCCAGTGTTTTAATTCCACCTGAGAAAGAGAATAAGAGGAAGTGAATTTCCCCATCTGTCAGGCCAGATATGCACATTTACATAAACTCCTTGCCTATTATAACAAACTCAGGTGCCATCTCCTGGTATGGTCCTCATAACAACTCAGTCATGTAGGAAGGACAGATATTAATACTCCCACATGGTAGAGGTGGAAACTGAAACTCAGGGCATTTATATGTGTTTCCCACAGACACACAAAGTTGGGGACCAGATGCAGGTTCTATTCTCTCCATCACTGGAGGAGTGCTTCCTGCCTTGTTTCCATTACTGCTTCTCTGTTGCTGTTTCTATTCAATTACAACTCTTTCTTCTGTTCTTCACTGCTGAACATTTTAATCTGATTAATTACACTAATAACAGCTGCAAGTAGGCACTTAAGTTCATTATGTCTAATTTTCACAACCATCCTGGGTAGGTATGATTACCTGGTTTCATATTCGAGGAAACTGAGAAATGGGAAGGCTACCTTGCTGGTGGGTAAGCCAGGATCCACCTAGGACTGCCTGATGTCTCATCTTTCTGTCTATCCTGGAGTCTCAATTTGTTGTGAAAATTAAACGAGAGTAGACATGTATAACATTCTTAGAATAATGCTGGGCATGTGGTAAACACCAGACAGCGTCATCAATAGTAGAAGGGTAGGGAGAGTGGCAGCAGTGACCCTGAGGATTGCTGGCACTGCAGGTCATTGTCCACTATGCTGGGCTGCCTGTTGCCATTTTCTGCTTCTGTTTTAGGCTTAGCTTCCTCCAGGTGTTCTTATTCTATGGGTTGCCTTTTCTTTTCTTTCTTTCTTTCTTTCTTTCTTTTTTTTTTTTTTTACTTTTTTCCTATCACAATTTCTTCATCTTATATGACCTTACACATTAATTGTGTGGTATTTTATTAAAATGCATTCATGCTTGTATGAGGGCATAGGTATATTGATCTACCTGTTGGCAGTTGTCCTATGTAGATTCTATTTCTGCTCCTTGGCACTTGCCATTCTCCAGATCTGTCAGCCTCCCCCAGATGCTGAACATCTCTGGCTACTATTTCCTCTTTCCTTTCTGCATCTGAGGTGGCACAGATTTGGAAACAAAGACAGATGCTTATATCTCTTGGTCAGAAGGGTCTAAGCAGAGAAGGGCCTCAGTGGAGACTGCCATAGATGGGGTGAAGTGGATGGTTTTCAGAGCAGAGAGTGTAGTTTTAGAGTCCGCAAAGCTGGTGCTTGTGGTCTTTTGTAGATTCTTCCTACTGTGTATAGTCCAGCTCTGTCTTCTGCTGCAGCTCTGTTTCTAGAGGAACCTGCAAATGCTCAGAGATCTCCCCCACTGCGTCCCCCAGGCCCTAAATTTTCTGTCTGGCTTTGGGGAGGACTGTCCTGGAACTGTGGGGCACTTTCACAACCCATTAAGTAGTCTTCTAGTCATTCAAATTTTATTTTAACTTTTGCAATGAAAAACTATTATTTGGGGTGACTTGTATGACTTAATTTGGGGAGGATGATAAGTTGAGCTGTGCAGAGGGACAGGATGCTATGAGGCAACAGGGATATTAACTCATGCAAAATGCCATAGTTTCTATTTGGGGCACTTTCATGCCGTGTACCTAGTGTATCTGAACTTACTGCCTCAGAGATTATGGGGACAAACATTGTAAGTGATTAATCTAAACAAGATTAAACAGATTGCCCTAAATGGAGGCTTCTAATAACATTTGTAGGAGGTTCAAATCACTATGTTATACAGCTGAAACTAATATACTATATGTCAACAGTAATTTTAAATCATCCCTGATGATGAATTTCCAATAGTTTTCTAGATTGTAACACAATGCAATCTTAGAAAAATTGTAACCAGAAGTGAGAGAATGCATTTTTGGCAGATTGTTGAATGAGTCAACTTAACTTTTCATTGTTTTACCTGATTATTAGGGAAAATCAGCTTTCAAATTATTTGGTAAAAAAAAAAGTTCTGTAGTAATAAAGTTTCCTAAAATGACGGTGATAATGACGAGTATGTGTATATGAAGTAGATTAAATAAATAAAAGAACATTGAAATTTTAATACAGCTTTGAAAAGTTTTTAGAAGTTTGCCCAGAAATATCTCCCAATGTATTTTTCACTTCGGTCCTCACACATGTTTTTTCATTTTGAAAATTTATGTTTTGAGTAACTGTTTCTTTAAACAATATAAGTGCACACTTTGCTTGGTAAGTCCTGTACACAGGGATGGAGTTCTACAGCCTAAAAAAAAAAAAAAAGGAAGCCACAAAATTAAGAAGAGAAAAAATTCCTGGAGTGCTCTAAGATTGTCTTCTCTATTTTTCTTGCCTGTAAAATGGCTCAGTGGGATTTGTCCTAAGCTGGGTGAACTTAGGCATGCATTCTACCTCAATTCAAGGTTCAGGGACAAAGCACTGGGTTCCCTGCTGTTTAAAGTATCAGAAGCCCCTTCTTTGTCCTCAGTGGTTCCCCAGACGCCCCTTCATCTGTCTTGTAGTCTTGTGGAGCTGGTCTATTTGACTCTTCCAGGTGTCTGCACTTATCATGCCCCTTTTATTTCCTTTGCCCTTAAATTTGGGGTTAGAATGCAGTATTTTCCACTTTCTTCCATCCTGTTGTCTTGAAATTAAATAACGTGTATTATTATTTTAAGGTAATGAGAAAGCGATTTGGTCCATGAAAGTTTATCCTCTTGGATCTATGCTGTCCTGAATTTGAAATATGAAACCAGAGTTTCATTGGATAATACCTGCCTGAATTACCCAGATATTGATCCCTGGTGGTGGTGTGGGGTGGGGCAGTTCAACAATTCTTGCTCTTTATCTGTTTCTCTTTGTCATATTTGGTTTTCCTGAAGCATATTCACCACCTGGTTGGTCAGGTGAAGCTCGTGGTCTTCACCTATTATTTCAACCGCAGCTCACTTTGAGTATAATTCTAAAGCCTAGTGTTCCCAATGGCATGTGTTTCTTCCTAATAAAGCTAAGAGTTCTGATTGCTTTCTTTCACAAAGTCTTAATCTTTTACCATTGGGTTAAGTATACGTTTCTTCTGTTCTGTCTGAAGGATGACTCCAGCAGCTTTCTCATATTCTCTCTAAAGATCAATTCAAGCACTTTGTAGAATTTCATCACTGTACTCTACCACAGACATATTTTTGTACCTTTAAAAATAATAGAGTATTATTATTATAAAATAATATTTCACACCCAAAATGTGACTTTTTGTATTGACATTAACAGTTATATTTTTTATCATTAATGGGATGCTTTTTTTTCAGAATTTTTTCACATATCCTTAAGTCCTAAGGTATATACAAAGAATCTTTTGTATAAACTTGTTTGTTCCCTGTAGGGTTGTAAGACTCACCTGTAAAACCAAGTGAATTTGATGGTTTGTATATGGATAGATTTTCACCAATGATCGAATTCTAATTTTTTGTCTTGTAATTTGTACCTGGTTTGTATTTAACTTCCTCTGAATTAGTTTTTAATTTATATTAGCAATGTTTTAAAAATATATTGTATTGATTATGCTATTACAGTTGTGCTATTTTTTTCTCCTCTTTATTCCCCCCCACCCTGTACCTACCTCCCATCAACATTACCCTCCCCCTTAGTGCATGTCCATGGGTCATACATATAAGTTCTTAGGCTTCTCCATTTCACGTACTATTTTTAACTTCTCCTTATTTTGGACCTATTTTGTACCAACCATTTATGCTTCTTATTTCCTGTTCCTTTTCCCCCATTCTGCCCCCTCCCCACTGATAACCCTCCATGTGATCTTCGTTTCTGTGACTCTGTTCCTGTTCTAGTTTTTTTTGCTTAGTTTTTTTTTGTTTTTATATTTTTAGGTTTGGTTGTTGACAGTTGTGAGTTTGTTGTCATTTTACTGTTCATATTTTTGATAATCTTCTTTTTCTTAGATAAGTCCCTTTAACATTTCATATAATAAGGGTTTAGTGATGATGAACTCCTTTAACTTGACCTTATCTGGGAAGCACTTTATCTGCCCTTCCATTCTAAATGATAACTTTGCTGGATAGAGTAATCTTGGAGGTCCTCGCCTTTTATGACTTTGAATATTTCTTTCCAGCCCCTTCTTGCCAGCAAGGTTTCTTTTGAGAAATCAGCCGATAGTCTTATGGGCACTCCTTGTAGGCAACTGTCTCATTTTCTTTTGCTGCTTTTAAGATTCTCTGCTCATGTTTAATTTGGCTAATGTAATTATGATGTGCCTTGGCATGTGCTTCCTTGGGTCCAACTTCTTTGGGACTCTGAGCTTCCTGGACTTCCTGGAAGTCTATTTCCTTTGCCAGATTAGGGAAATTCTCCTTCAGTATGTTTTGAAATAAGTTTTTAATTTCTTGGTCTTCCTCTTCTCCTTCTGTCACCCCTATGCTTCAGATGTTGGAACATTTAAAGATGTCCCAGAAGTTCCTAAGCCTCTCTTCATTTTTTGAATTCTTGTTTCTTCATTTTATTCTGGTTGAATGTTTATTTCTTCTTTCTGCTCCAAACTGTTGATTTGAGTCCTAGTTTCCTTCCCTTCACTGCTGGTTCACAGTACGTTTTCCTTTATTTCACTTTGTGTAGCCTTCACTTTTTCCCCTATTTTGCAACCATACTCATTTCTGTGAGCATCCTGATCACCAGTGTTTTGAACTGTGCATCTCTTTGTCACTTAGTTGTATTTTTTCTGGAGCTTTGATCTCTTCTTTCATTTGGGCTATATATATATATATATATATATATATATATATATATATTTTTTTTTTTTTTTTTGTCTTGGCAGACCTGTTATGTGGTAAGGTGTAGCCTTAGGTAATCACCAGGGTGGGGCAAACCACATAGCTGCATTGTGGCACTGTATATGGGGGAGGAGTCTGAGAGGGAGCAATGCCATTTGCTTGGCTCTCTGCAGGCTTTCAGTCACTTCCACCATTACCCACAAGCAAATTGGGCCTTTTTGGTGCTGATTCCTGGGTGGGTGGGCTTGTATACATTCTAGGACCCTGTGGGTCTCTCCAATGAACTCTCTTGTGAGGCTGGGAGTTTCTCCTGCTGCCTCAACCCCCACAGATTTTTTCACTCAGAGGTTTTGAGGCTTTATTTCCCTGTGCTGGAAACGTGGGTTGCATGGCCTGTCTCATTCCCCAGTTCCTCCCAGTTTATCCACACACAAATATGGGACCTCCTGGTCCTCCAGCCACCCTCTTGCAGTGAGTCCTCTTTGCCCCTCCTACTGGTCTGAATGTCTTCTGGATGAATATTTTTCTTCTTAAACTCCTTGGTTGTTGTACTTCCACACAGTTCAATTTTCTGGCAGTTCTGGTTATTTTTTGTTTTTAAATTTGTGGTCTTCTTTTGGGTGTGGAAGGAGGCAAAGTGTATCTACCTACGCCTCCATCTTGGCCAGAGGTCATATATTAGCAATGTTTACATCGATTTGCAAACATGCTTGCCAGCTTGTCTTCATTGTTACTTCTTGCATCTTCCCTTTTCTTCCATGTAGTTTTCTTTTTACTGATACATGTTCTTTAGAGGATACTTCACGAATGGCCTTTGAATGATAAATTCTCATGGTTTTTGTCAAAAAAAAAGTCTGTATTTTGCTCTGGCCAGGTGGCTCAGTTGATTGTAGCATCCTCTTGTAAACCAAAAAGTTGTGGGCTTGATTTCCTGGTCAGCGCACATACCTAGGTTGTGGGTTTGATCCTCTCTTGGGGTGATTGATCTTTCTCTCTGTCTAAAATTCAATAAACATATTCTCAGATGAAAATGAAGAAAAAATTAGATGTGTTTACTTTGATTACACTCTTGATTGATTTTATAAAAGTATAGCACTTGGATTATTGAAGGGTCAGTTGGAAAATATTATTTCATTATATTCTGCCCTCTTTTGTTGCTAAGGAATATTAATGTTTTACTCTCATTTGTCTTTGGAATTAATCTGACTTTTTCATTTTGTTATTCAGCTGTTTCCTCAATGTTTCTCGGTATGGATTTATTTTATATTTCTTGCTTGAAATTTATTGTGCTTCCAAGTTTCTTAATGATGCTTTATGTTATTTCCAACCTACCACATTACTTTAAATCCGTGGTTAAACTCCTCATTGGAGTTTTCATTTTAAATGTATTTTCACTTAAGTATTTTTGGTTCTTTTTCAAGTTCATCTGCAGTTTGTTCATGTTCTTTATTATTTTATTATAGGTTTTATTTGTCTTTTTATTATTTTATCTATTTAAACTACATTTATTTTATTGGCTTTTTTAGATTGTTCTGTTATTTCTAGTTTTGGGGGGTTGGTAATTCATATGTTCATTACATCTACTGATTTTCCTATTTTAAAATTTATTGTATTTTTTCCCATTACCATTTAGTCTCTTTATATCCCTCTCCCTACCCAATAACCACATTGTTGTCCATGTCTGTGAGTCCTTTTTCATCTTTGCTCAATCCCTACACCCCCTACCATCCCACCCCTGCCCCCTTAGCTGTCATCCTGCTTTCTATCTATGAATCTCTCTCTATTTTGCTTGTTAGTTCAGTTTGTTCACTAGATTGCTCATGTGAGTGAAATCATATGGTATTTGCTTTCTCTGATTGGCTTATTTCACTTAGTATAATGTTCTCCAGATCCATCCATACTGTTGCAAAGGGTAAAATTTTCTTCTTTTTTATGGCCAAGTAGTATTAGTATTCCATTGGTAAATGTTCCATAGTTGTTTTATCCAATCATCTACTGATGGACACTTGGGCTACTTCCATATCTTGGCAATGGTAAATAATGCTTCAGTGAACATAAAGGTGTTTACATAAAGGTTTTTATGTTCTTTCAAATTAGTGCTTTGAGTTCCTTCGGATATATTCCCAGAAGTGGGATTGCTGGGTCAAGAGCAAATCCACGTTTAATTTTTTGAGGTATCTCCATGCTGCTTTCCACAGTGGCTTCACCAGTCTACATTCCCACCAACAGTGCAAAGGGGTTCCCCTTTCTCTACGTCCTTGCCAGCACTTACTGTTTGTTGATTTATTGATGATAGTCATTCTGACAGGTGTGAGATGATATCTCACTGTGATTTTACTTGCATTTCTAGTTTTGGGGAGTTGCTAATTCATATGTTTATCACATCTACTGATTTCCTTTTTGTATATTTATTTCATAACATAAATTATAGTTATTATTGTGGGTTAACTTCAACAGCAGATAGTAGTGAAAGGTTGTTACAAAAGTGTTTTGAGTGTTCTTCTTACTGGGACCCCAGGTTGCAGTGATTAGTTTTTAGTATTAGTATTTTAGTTTGGCTTTTCTATGTGATTCAAATACTGTAAATATAGACTTTATATCATTATGTTGTGTAGACCTGAAGTTTTGTACTTCACTGGTGAATTTTCCCTAGAGGTGAATTTTCCTCTGTCCAATTCCATACAGTTGATGTGTTTCCTTTCATTTTTCCCTGGCTATGGACATCTTTTACTATTTAATTATTTAGGACAAAGTAGCTCTTTGATACTCAGAAATTTAGGCCTGCATCCTTCCCTTACTGGTCTGAAGTCAGAGTTCTTATCCTCATGTAGGTGTCCAAATGCCAGGTCCTAGCCCATTGGGACCTAGAATTCTCCTGCTTCTGTGGCCTGAAATTCAACCTACATCTCTCAATTTGATTTCTCTCCTTATTTCAGGCCTTCTAGGCTTTAAAATGTTGAACATGGCTAGATGTTAATATTGTATGTTTGTAGTGAGCAGAGGCTCTATCTGGGTCCACATGTTGGATGGGTAAGTAGTATTTTATGTGGTACTTTTAAAGAAATGCTTTCTATGTATTGTTTCAAGTCCATGGGTATGTTCTGCTCATGGAATATCATTATGGATTCTCTTTGAAGTAAAAATAATATTTACTTTACTAGTTTTTCTAGCTGCAGGGTAAGGAGGTGTGAGTATTCTGTCCTTGTTTTATCTTATATTTTTGCAATTGTATGGAAGGGAAATAGCTCAGCAGTTGAAGAAGTGTTGGACCTAAGTTTTGAAAATCAAAGCCACAGTAGAAGAGGAATACTCTGGTGCAATTTCAGTTCTGCCATTAACTTTGTTTTGTGACCCTGCCAAGCCTTTACCTACTTAGTTCTCTTATTTAATTAAAAGTAGGAATCTGTGTCTGCTCCATCTGTTCACTATTTCCATAGGGATAATATGGCATACTCCGTAGGGAGGAAATAACTCATAACAAAGATTTTACTTTTATAACAAAAGAAACTTAAGCCAAGAGTAACATGTGTTTACTATATTAATAATATAGGTATGGGCATATTATTATTCTAAATGAGACATGCACAATTATAGTTACTCTCTTATAATTACATCTTTTAAATGTATGAATTATAATTGATATACTTCCTGTAATAACCCTGCACATTGTTCATCACTGTACAAATCCTTTCTAACCCTGATTTTAAAAATTCATTCCTTATATGACTTGCGTATCTCTCTCTCTTCAGTAATTCCAGAGGTGCATGGGAACTCCTCTGAAGGCTCTCCATGAGGCTGTGACAGAATCATATTGTAAATGTGAATTTCATCTTATTATTGTACTTAGTTTTGGCATACAAAGGCTTACTTGTGAAAGACAGAAAAGAAAAATCAAATTTACAATTATATTTAGAAATTTCACCTGAAATTACCCATGGGTAATCTGATTCATGGGAATCAGATTACCCATGCCCACCATGTATATGAAAACACTCTAAAATAAAGTTTAGAGATTTTGTTATTTTCTAAAAAAAAGATTATCATGAAGTCACAGGGCAGCAGAACGTTTTTGTTGCTGTTTTTCTGTGTCTTCTCCACTGGCAATTCTGATATTCTGTTCATGAGGATCTACAGATTGGAAAACCTGAGCAGTGTAATGTCACAGAGTAATCTCATTTAATGTGGCAGTGGAGGGTGGAGATAGGTGATTCTGAATAACCCCTCTATCATGGTTTCTTTAATAAAATAGTAATCGCTAACAATTGTGGAGCATTCTCACATGTCAGCTATTTGGGCCAAGTGCTTTATACTCATTATCTTATTTAAACCTCATAGTAATGCTGGAGGACAGGATCATTATTATCCCCAGGATTAAAAAATAGATGAGGAGACAGATTAGAGAATTTAGGTAACTTGTCAACGATAAGGCAGCTCTTGAGCGGTAAAAGTTAGATCCTTGGCTGGTGCACTTCATCACTCTTCTGTGTCTTGTCCTGTCATCCTACCTCTCATGGAGAAGAATATTAAGCTCTAGACCTTTGTCAATGGTCTCAAGAGCACCTTAATGTCATATCACTTACTTTTAACCCAGAGCACAAAGCCTGGCTTCACTTGAATCTCATGCTGACCCTTATTACCTCATTTTGATTATCTCAGATTTTCATTGTAAAATCATACAATAATGATCATAATATCCTGCCTCCCTCACAGGATTATTGTGGACCAACTGAAGTACGACATGGAAACAGTCACAATTCCAAAGTTAAAATTCGTCTGACCTCACAACAACTCTGCAAACTACGTAGGACAGAAAAAGGCTATGAAACAGCAATACAGCATAATTCATAAGGAGTATCAGAGCTAGAACTCAAGTCTAGAATTTTTGAACCTTGATTTGGCCTTTTCTACTATCCATAACTAAGGGAATGTAGAATTCTAATGCTTTTGAAATACATATTTATCATGTTAAGGATTCATAGGTTAAAGTTTCAACTCCTATTTTTTAATAAGTCAAAGTTCAACTCCAACATATTTGTAGGAGGAAAGATGTCATATCTGTTTTATTATTGCACATACATACACACTTATTGAATTGCACATGTACACATGCACATATAAACACACCAACACACATAAGTGACGTTCATTAGGATGTAAGCTCCATGAGGGAAAGGACTTTGTTTGACTCACTGTCTAGAAGAGTGTGGCACATGGTAGGTGCTCAGCAAATAATTATTAAGTAAATGAATAACTAAATAATATTTAGAGACACTTTTAGTTTCAACTTAATCATGTAGTAATTAAGGTAACCATACATCCTGATTTGTCCATGGTTTACATTCTTTACCCTAGCACATATATTAATAGCGTGCCCTTTCACTCTCAAATATACTGTTTGTTTGATAACTTATTTGGTCAACCCACTTTTAATGAATATTCATGAATAATGAATATTTTAGTAACTTAAGTTCTGTTGTCTAAAATCTCAGCTCTGCCACTTAACTACCTGTGGACTTTGGGTGAATTAATAAACCTCTCTAAACTCAGTTATTTCATCTGTAAAATGGGATGACAATAATAGCTTTCTCATTATGTTGTTGTGAAGATGGAGTTAATGCACTTAGTAAATGTACTATCTTACAGGCCTTGGGAATTTGGTTAGCCCTTTGTTGAGAGCAGATGTCTGCTTCCTTCTCTAAAGCATTGTAGCATTGTACCATAAAGTCTGTTTTGTCCGGTTAGATTGTCTAGATGTTCCTGTTTCCTGCTGTTGGTGTTATACACAGGTTTCTCTCTAAATCATACATATTTTGGTGTCCAGTGTTACATTAAGTTAAAAATTCATCTGACTGCTTTTGTAAATTAGTTTGTAATGGAAAAGGGAGGCAGTGCATGCCCTTTGTTTTATCCCTGATTTCTGTTCTGGAAACTGAAGGATATGCAGCCAGGTGTAATAGATGGAGGGCAGAAGGACAGGGTGAGCACACAAGGCTCACAGTCAGCAACACCTTCTCTCTAGGAGCAGGCTCTCTTCTTGACCCTACCCCTCACATCCACTGAGCTGCTGGGTCTGCTCAATGTCTTCAGAGTCCCTAGACATAGGACAGTTAGGGAAAATGCATTTTTCAGAAGATAATTTCCAAATCCCCTGGTACTTTTTGTATAAATAGGGATTTGTTGTTTTGTTTTTTGGAATGTAGATAGGAAAGAGTTTTAAAGCAAAGTGCTGCCAAAAGTAATTATTGGTATGGAAACTGTCAACCTGCCTTCTTTTTCCTCTGTTCTAAAACAGAACCACACATTGGTTGAGTGTACACTTTATTTACCACAACACTGGAATTGTAAGGAGAAACAACAGTGAAATTTCTGACCTTCAGAGATTCACTTAGTGTCATTTGGTCTTCTTAGGAGAATGGCATCATTCTTTGTGTATTCTCTTGTGACCTGTCTGGAAAGAGGTTAAGATGCTGCCTGTAGCTCAAGGAACTCACATTTTTATGGGAATTAGATAATGTATCTGCCTGAGTAAAAAAACTCCTGCCACAGCCTCTTTGTGTTCTATTGCCCAGGCTCACTTTCTTCAGCACAATTATCACCATCTGACATGTGATTACTTATTTATTAGTCAGATGGGTACTCACTGTCCTTACCTCTTCAAGGAGAGACTCTGGGGTGGGGCCTTGTGTCTTTTGTTTTAGTCTATCTCTGTGGGACTTACAACACACATAGTTAAAACTAATGATGTCTAGATTTTCAATAATACTGTTGTATTTTCAGTTGTTTCACATCAGAGTCTATTTTGATTCTCACAGTCTATTTTTTTTACTGCTGAAATTCATTCATGTGCTCAATTTCCAAACTCTACTCATGAGTGCTAATGGTTTTGCAAAAGGGATTTGGTTGATATGACAGCTAATTTATGTACTTAATGACTTTACTTCCTCTTCAGTGATTTTTTTGGGTCTTTTTCTTTTAATTTAGTTTTGATGTTTCAATTTTTTGTTTCGAGGCCACTGAAACCAGGGGAGTTGTTACTGTTCCTAAATCTCTTAACAAATGCCTATTATTGGCAGGCCCACTGCCCTCCATTTTTTCCTCTAAATATGTTAGTAGGTTTGATTATTATATTAATGAAACACAACAATAATGATGAAGATGGAACCATAAGAATTCTTAAGATGGACACATCCTGTTGTTCATGGAAACCCTTTTCGTATTTGCAGCAAAAGGCATATGGTAGGACACGTGGATGTGCAAAGACTACTGATCTAGTAATGTGAAGCCAGAAGGAAAAGTTAACAAAAATGTTATGATTCTAGTAAGTTTGGAAAATAGAGTAATTTATCACATAGGGTTGTTTCTTAATTTAGCCCCGGCAACCAGTGTGCAGGTAGTTCCCTTCCATATAACTAATGACTACGGTTGAGTGTTTGCAACCACTTATTCAAAAATAAAATTAGGTAGCAATTACTGGCAATTATATGGTTTTCTTTACTATGCTTTGATCTATTTATTTTAAGCACGTGGTAAATTTGTTTAGGAATCAGTCCCTTAAAGGAATAAAAACCAAACAAAATAAAATTCCAACACAAAGTGGTGGGGCAGGTAGAGAAGGCTCCCTGGATAACCTTGTCCAACTTAATAAAAGCAGTAGACAAACAACAAAATCAAAATTGACATAAATTATTTACTACCACATAGGTTGAAAGTATGGCAAATCCTAGGATTTAACAGCTAGCCTGGGACAATAAAGTAAAAATTGCTTTTAACTGTTGAGCTGCATGGAAAGTTTTTGAATGTAGGTTATAGTACACCAGAGTCCTATCACCACTCCCCCAGCAAAGTGCTCCCTCCCTGTGTCCCTCCCACAGCCTGACAATGCAAAAGGTTATTCAGAAATAGTCCCCAGAACATAACTACTCTCAGGATTCTGTCATTCCTCCAGATAGTGCCTAGATGTTGGAACAGTTTTACCCTCAGAACAATGTCTTCAAATCTAGTCTTTTCTTGTGTAAACCCTTTCATCAAATGGTGTTACTAAATGGAAAAAGAGAAAAAGGAAGAAAAAAAGATGGGAGCTGAGAGCCACATGGGGGTGAAACTCAGTAATAACCTTGAAGATATATAGAATCATGTGAGAGTATGGAATCTGCTGCATCACTGTAAACTCTAAACTCTGTGATGACTTTATGCTGCATACCACATGAAACATGAGTCAAAGACTTTTTGAAATAAGAGTACTCCATATGTCCTTGGGTTACTGTCAGCCTTTTTACATCATGGAACTTGTTTCCCACCTGGCTGTATTAGAAATTCCCCTGGCATGTATGGATATCTTTACTTGGTGTGGGGAGGCACACATTTCATACTCAAACATAATATATGCAGAAATACTTTGAACACTGTCCAGAGTCATGATTTTTTCCTGTGGCAGAGTTGCTGTCTTGGGGACAGGGAGGGTGCAACTAAGCCAGTCACAATTTCTGGGCTGCCTGATGTTGTGCTATATATTTCCCATGTTGGTTTCACTGTGCTCATGGAGCATTTTGAAAAATTAATACAATACAAACCTCTGATTTTCCTTCCATAGAATCTGGTAGTAAGAACTGAACATCTTTAGAACCCATTCTCCTAACCTGTCTCACCTATAGCTTCAAAAAGAGAAATGTGACCTAGTAACAGAATAATCAAAGGTGGTTATTTTAGCAGAAAGTAGCCAAGATGGTAAAGTACATCATTGGTTTTGATCTTTTGAATGCTGGTTAGTGGTAAAAAATCTAATATAAAATTCAAAACCATGAATAACTCTAAATATAAGAGGAGAAATAGGAGAGAAGTGCAGCATTTATTTACTATTTCTTCACTGGCTTTATTCAAGTATTCATCTTGAAATCATATATTGATTTACTTTTTACAAGATCAGTATGCAAAATTATTATGGTAACCACACTTTATATATATGCTAATTAGCCGGTATCTTTCATGACAGTCTCTTTCAAAACCCAGGACCTGTCAGAGAACTCATCCCATTGAAAGAAACCCTAAACAGGGACTCTGAGGCATGCCTGGCTACTGAGGATCTGACCCTCACTCATTTGCTAAAAAGATGGGAGGCTAGTCCTAATTTCTGGAACTCAGTGCCTAAGTTGTGATCTCATTGCTATGGTGGAAATTTGAAGTGAGGAGTCTGAAAATAACACTGAAGAGAAATAGAATGGAAGTTTCCCTCATTTCAGTCTCCACTGAAATCTTTGTGGCATCTGATGATTGGAATTTGAACTTGAGGTCTAGGCAGGTAGTACACAGTGTGGGCCTAGAAATACATATGCAAGTCCCAGGAGATATGGGGAAGGGGTGGGGCAGAGGTGGGAGGAGAAGTCTGGCAGGCAGCTGTTGAACCAACACTGACTAGAAGAATCCCTGCCCAGCTCCAGTCAATTGCCATCTTGCACAAGTTGGCATGGGTAAGGGACAGAGGGCCTAGTCTGCTGGTTTTTTAAGAAAAACCATACAAGAGAATTTATATGTGAAGACTCTTTCTAAAGATTAACTCAATATTTAAAAACACCAGCGAAGCAAAACAAAATAGTCCTGAAAGGCCATGCTGACCCATGACCTGACAGTTTTCAATTTCTGGTCCAGAGTTTTTCATGTTATATGAGATTTTGATTCCAGTATTTAGACCTGGTTATGCTGAAGGAAGATGCGTCTATTGTTTGGGATACTTGTGTACTCAGGATCAGTCAAAATTTATTTTATAGTCAAGTTAATAATAATCAACATGTGTGCCATTCTCAGAATGTGATCATGTTTCCAAAAAGGGAAATACATAAAAATCATGACATATTCTTAACCATTGATAAAATTGGGGAGACCATTGTATAATATGTAAGTGAAAGGTGGTCATGTTTCACACCTTGAATAAGGAGGCAGGCATGGGAAGCAGTGTGGGCTAGAGATCAGAAGGCTAGCACATCCTTCTCATGCTGCCTCTGATACTGAGTTAAGTCATTGTGTCTGAAAGGTAAACTCTATGGATAAATAAGAATATTTAGTCTTAGAATATCAGTAGGTTCTCAGGCTTCATCTAAGAGGCACTTACCTTTCAAATATATCTATGAATAAAATCTGAATTTAACAGCTTTAAATACAATAAAAACAATATTGTAACTGTGCTGGTACTCTTTTGCACTGAGCATTCTTTTGAATAAATCCATAGCGGTATCGCCATCATTAAGATGCACGCTGTGGTAGACTGTTACATCGTGTTATGTTATAATTTGCTCAACCATCTCCCCTCTTTGTTGATATTTTGCTATGAGTATTTTTGTAAAAATCACTTATTTTACCCTTTAAATTACAGAAAATTAAGATTTTTTTGCTTTTTATGTTTGAACAGCCCATGCTTTGCACATTTTGTATCATTACTTCTACATTTCCCTTTCAAAGGCCCAGTTCAGAGGCT
The DNA here is from genome assembly GCF_022682495.2 of Desmodus rotundus. Classification (NCBI taxonomy): domain Eukaryota; kingdom Metazoa; phylum Chordata; class Mammalia; order Chiroptera; family Phyllostomidae; genus Desmodus; species Desmodus rotundus. Next base: position 94,911,782 of record NC_071391.1, read on the forward strand.
ATGGATCAGCTGATCAGTCAGTATTTTGGGTCATATGCCCAGTGATAGTGCCTATCAGCAGGGAACAGTTTAGCCAACTCTTCCCATGCCCATTTGTTTATCATTGTTTATGCAGTTATATCAATATTTCATTTTGATTAATTATTTTATAGAATGAGTAGGAAAATGAAAAATGAAAATGAAGATTTTTTTCCATTCTGGCAAAATATACCTAACATAAAATTTGCCATTTTAACCATTTTAAATGGATAATTCAGTGGCATTAAGTACTTTCAGTGTTATACAACCATCACCACTACCCATTTCTGGAACTTTTTCATCCTCCCAAACAGAAACTCTGCCCATTAAACAACAACTCCTCATTGCCCTCTCCCAAACCCTGATAGTTCTACCTTCTGTCCCTGAGAATTTGACTGTTCTAAGTACTTCAAATAAGCACAATCATGAAACATTTCTTCTTTTGTGTTTGGTGAAAGTAAAAACATTAAGGAGGAACTATATAATTCTTATGACCTTAATGAAATTAAGATGAAGATGGAAATTACCAACAGTGATAAAAGCATAAACCTTTAGCATAATCAGATATAAACCTGTGCACTCCATTAGGAAATAAAAGAACAAATTAAAAGTTGGAACTAGGAAGGTAAGGACTATGATAAAAGGTAAGGCACATCTTTAGCTTTCAAAAACTAGACCCCCAGTGACAACACGCACATCTGATGCAGTCACGGTGTGTCCTTCCAAGGTGTGGAGTAGAATTTCTAAAAGAGAATAGCCAGATGAAAGGAAAGTAGAAGAGCTTTTTTCTTCATTGCTATTGTTGTCCACTTGCTATGCACTGTATGAGAAAATGGGAGTGCAGAAGTAAGTAAAACTTGCCACAGCCCTGAAAACATGTGTTCTGGTGGGTGAACCAGACCCTCAGGTGGATCTGTGAACTCCAGTGCAGTAAGCAAGCATTCTGCTAAAGACATTGGCACAGTGTTGCTGAGGGCAGAGAGCCACAGGTCACTCACTCTCATCTCAAAACAACAAATATCTTAAATGAAAAGCATGCCTGTTTCTTCACATCTTTGGCCATAGTTATATCCCACAAACTTAGGATAATTCCAAACTGTGGATGATAAAACCCAGGACATGTCACTCTCACCCTCCCACACCTCTTGGCTTGAAGATTCCTACTCCTTTTCACTTCTGAAGTGAAACATCATTACCTTAAGGATCCCCTGCCTGACTGGGCAGACACAATTAAGGACCATGCCCTGTGATTCCATGGTGACTTACAAATCCCTGTCTGACATTGCCTGATGTTGCAAAGCCTTCTTTGACATCCTTGGTCCCATAGGTGGTAAACTCCATGAGATAGAACCATGTCTGTCTTGGTTATTGCTGTGTCTCAGTGCTTTGCACACTTCATGGTGGTGAGTGCTTGGAAATGCCTGTGGGTAAATAAATGAAATAATAAGTAATCAAATAATTTATCAGTTTCTAGGAAGGATGAATATTTTCCTTACAATGATTTTCTGTAATATGCATGATTTCCACCTAATGACTTACAGACTGTACGATCATTTCCCCAATATGTTTCTTGAGCACCAATTTGGGGTTTTAAAAGTGAACAGGCCACCTTTATGCCATCTAGGCCCTTTTTTTCAGGGTAGTTAAAACTTGGCATTTGGAATAAGTCAGGTTTTTGTAGATGGTCTTTAGCAAGTTCAGGAAGTTGCTCTCTATTACTAGTTTGCAGTGTGTTTTTGTCTTGGTTGGATGTTGAATTTTGCCAAATGATTTTTCTGCACCAGTTGGTAAAATCATGTAATTTTTCTTCTTTAGTCTGTTAATATGATGAATTATATTGATTGGTTTGAACCAGTCTTGCATTCCTGAAATAAACCTAATTTGGACATGGTGTATAATTCCTTTTATATATTGCTGAATTCTTTGCTAATATTTCAATAAGTATTTTTGCATCTACACCAATCCTGTAGCTAATTCTAATGTGTGAAGGGATTCCCAGTCCCCTATCACAAAGAAATATTTGGACACCTCCTCGGTATCCTACAATTTGATTCAATTCCCTACTACCCAGGGACAGCATCAGGTTCTACAGATTAAGGGCTCAGTCCCACAAGACGGCCCTTCCTGCCACGTCCCCCTCATGCTTCCCATACACATACTCTTCATATTCCAATTGCAAGTCCAATTTGTCACCATTGCTTCTTACTGGCTAAGTTTTATAGGTTCTAATGACTTTCCTCATTGGGTTCTACTAAATCACTAGAATAACTCATAGAACTCAGAGAAACATTTTACTTAAAATTACTGATTTATTATAAAAGCTATATAACTCAGCTACAGCCAGATGAATGAGATGCATAAGGCAAGGTATGGGGAAAGGGTGCAGTGCTTTTTTGCCCATTCTAGTTACACCACTCTTCACAAATCGCCATGTGTTCACCAACCAGGAAGCCCTCCAAACCCAGTCCTTTGAATTTTTATGGAGGCTTTAATATGTAGGTATGATTGATTAAATTTTTAGCCATTGGTAATCATTTCAAACTTCAGCCCTTTCTCCCTCTCTGAAAGTCAAGGGGTTGGGACTAAAAGTTTCAACCTGTACCATAACAAAACACACCTTTGCCACTCTCATCACTTACTAGAAGACAAACATTTTAGGAGATCTGTACCAGGAAAAGGGTCAAAAATTCTCTCACTTCCCTGTTTTAGTTCTTATAGCTGGACTAGTAATAAATAATAGAATTGACACAAGGCTACATTAATAGAAGAAAACCCAATTTAATAGGTGCTCATGGGAGAATCATAATGTGATACTCAGATCATAAAATGAGGCTCAAATAAAATGACTGAACCAGACACATTTTTATACTTTTTGGACAAAGAGACAATAAATTTGTGAAAATTGACAGGATAAAGAAAGTTAGCACTTATCAGAAAAGTTTGGGCTTGGGTAGTAACTTTAGTAAAGGCCTTAACAGAGTTTGTTTATAGAGACTTTTGGGCTCTGGAATTTTTAAAACTCTTGTGATAAGGTTGTATCTTGGTCCTCAGGAGAAGGGAGGGCACCGATCACATGGGAGATTTATCTCTTGCTTTTAGGTGGACAAAGAGGTCAGGGTTGTCTTCTTGCATGGACAGTTTCTTAAGTAACTTTAATTCAAAATAATCCATATGCTATTGTGGTGGTGGCTTGCCCTGGGCCCCAGCAGAACAAATATATTTTTCTTATTAAAAATCACAATACTCATAAAGAATATTGTTCTGTTGTTTCCTTTTTTTGTACTGTCTTTGTCTGATTTTGATCAAGGTAATAAAATCTATTTTTTTGAAAGTAGATTTCATAAAATCTACTTTTTTGAAGAGATTGTGTAGAATTTGTATTGTTTTATAGAATTCACTTGTGAAACCATCTGAAACTAGAGGGTTCTTCTTTGGGGAATCTGAAATTTACAAATTCAATATTTTTTATAGTTACAGAGATTTTCAAATAAATCCTTTATATTGGGTGAGTTCCGGCTCTGTGCATTTTTTTCAAGGAATTGGTCCATTTTGTTTAAGATGTCAAATATGTGTACAGAGCTGTTCATAGTATTCCCTTATCATCCTTTTGATGTTGGTGGAGTCTGTAGTGATGTCCCTGTGTAATTCACAAATTATTAATAATTTGTGTCTTCTCTTTTTTGACAGTCTTGCTAGAAGTTTGTCGATTTTATCAATCTTTTCAAAAATCCAGCTTTTAATTTCATTGATATTTTTCTATTTTCCTGTTTTTAATTTTGCTGATTTCTGCTCTTCATAATTTCCTTCCTTCTGATTCCTTTGGATTTATTTTGATCTTCTTTATTAAGGGTCTTGAAATGAAAAACTGGATTATTGATTGGAAACTTCTCTTTTCTAATAAATGTATTTAGTGCTATACATTTCTCTCACACTACTTTAGCCATGTCCCACATTTTAATATATTGTTTTTTCATTTTCATTCAGCTCAATTTACTTTTAGATTTCCCTTGAGACTTCCTCAAGACTAATGGATTATTTTTTTGTAATATCACTATTGAGATATAATTTACAGAGTACAGTTGACCCTTGAACAATTTAGAGGCTAGGGGCGTCAACCCCCCACACAGTCAAAAATCCACATATAACTTTTGACTCCCTAAAAACTATTTATTGCTTATTGTTGACCATAAGTCTTACTTATAATATAAATGTCACTTAACACATATTTTTATATATGTATTATAAACTGTATTTTTACAAGCAAGCTAACAAAAATGTTATTAAGAACATTAGGACAATTATTTATTTATAGTATTTATTGAAATGTATCCGCATGTAAGTGGATCCACACAGTTCAAACCAATGTTGTTCATGGCCACCTTTATACTTTTTATCCGTTTAAAGTATAATATTTCATGGTCTTGAGTATGTCCACAGTTGGGCAACCACTTCTACAATCAAATTTAAGATATTTTCATCACCCCTAAAAGAAATTTCATATATTTTAGCTATAACTATGCCATTTCCCCATTCTGTCCCAGCCCTAAGAAATACCTAATCTATTTCTTGTTTTTGCAGATTTGACTATTTTAGATATTTTATATAAATGGAAACATACAATATGTGGTTTTGTGAGTGGCTTCTTTCACTTAACACAATGTTCTCAAGGTTAATCCATGTTGTAGCATGTATCAGTGTATTATTCACATGGCCAAAACATATTTCATTGTTGGGTTTCCCACCTTTTGTTTATTCATTCATCAGTTGATGGGCATTTGAGTTGTTTTTATCTTTTGGCTATTATGAATAATGCTGCTATGAAATTTTCCTGTATGAGTTTTTGTGTGGAAAGGTTTTCATTGCCTTTTGGTATATATCTAGGAATGAAATTTCTAGGCCAAATGACAAGTCTATGTTTAATTTTTTGAGGAAATATCAAATGATTTACTAATACAACTGTAAATTTAAATTCCCACCATCAGTGTATAAGGGTTACCATTTCTCCACATCCTCATGAATATTTGTTATTTTCTTTTTTATTATAGACTTCCTAGTAGGCATGAAGATGATAGGTTATTGAGAAGTATGTTGTTGATTCTCCAAGTTTAGAGATTTTCTAGTTTTTCTGTATGTTATTGATTTCTAGTATGACTCCATTGTGATCAGAGAATATACTCTGCATGATTTTAGTTCTTTTTTTAGTTTATATGTAATTTTATTTATTTATTTTTAATATATTTATTGATTATGCTATTACAGTTGTCCCATTTCCCCCCCCTCACTCCACTCCAACCTGCCCACCCCCTCCCTCCCACATTCTCCCACTATAGTTTATGTCCATGGGTCATACTTATAAGTTCTTTGGCTTCTACATTTCCTACACTATTTTTACCCTCCCCTGTGTATTTTCCACCTATCATTTATGCTACTTATTCTCTGTAACTTCCCACCACTGTCCCCCTCCCGCTCCCCTATTGATAACCCTCCATGTGATCTCCATTTCTGTGGTTCTGTTCCTGTTCTAGTTGTTTGCTTAGTTTGCTTTTGTTTTTGTTTTTGTTTTAGGTGTGGTTGTTAATAACTGTGTGTTTGCTGTCATTCTTACTGTTCATATTTTTTATCTTCTTTTTCTTAGGTGAGTCCCTTTAACATTTCATATAATAAGGGCTTGGTGATGATGAACTCCTTTAACTTGGCCTTATTTGAGAAGCACTTTATCTTCCCTTCCATTCTAAATGAAAGCTTTGCTGGATAGAGCAATCTTGGATGTAGGATCTTGCCTTTCATGAGTTGGAATACTTCTTTCCAGCCCCTTCTTGCCTGTAAGGTCTCTTTGGAGAAATCAGCTGACAGTCTTATGGGAACTCCTTTGTAGGTAACTGTGTTCTTTTCTCTTGCTGCTTGTAAGATTCTCTCCTTCTGTGTAATCTTGGGCAATGTAATGATGATGTGCCTTTGTGTGTTCCTCCTTGGGTCCAGCTTCTTTGGGACTCTCTGAGCTTCCTGGACTTCCTGGAAGTCTATTTCCTTTGCCAGATGAGGGAAGTTCTCCTTCATTATTTGTTCAAATAAGTTTTCAATTTTTTGTTCTTCCTCTTTGCCTTCTGGCACCCTTATAATTCGGATGTTGGGACGTTTAAAGATGTCCTGGAGCTTCCTAAGCCTCTCCTCATTTTTCCGAATTCTTGTTTCTTCATTCTTTTCTGGTTGGATGTTTCTTTCTTCCTTCTGGTCCACACCATTTATTTGAGTCCCAGTTTCCTTCGCCTCACTATTGGTTCCCTGTACATTTTCCTTTGTTTCTCTTAGCATTGTCTTCATTTTTTCATCTGGTTTTCGAACAAATTCAACCAATTCTGTGAGCGTCTTGATAACCAGTGTTTTGAACTGTGCATCCGATAGGTTGGCTATCTCTTCCTCACTTAGTTGTATTTTTTCTGGAGCTTTGAAGTGTTCTGTCATTTGGGCCTTTTTTTTTTTTTTGTCTTGGTGCATCTGTTACTTAAAGGGGCAGAGCCTTAGGTGTTCCCCGGGGCGGGGTGACGCTGGTCGCTGTGCTGTGAGGCTGTACATGGGGGGGGGTGGGAGGGAGCAATGGCACCTGCTCCACTGTCCACCGGATTCCAGTCTTTCACTCCACTACCCAGAATCAAAATGGGCCCCTCTGGTGCTGGTTCCTGAGTGGGTGGGCTTGTGCATGCCCTAGGCCCCTGTGGGTCTGTCCAAGGACCTCTCCTGTGAGGCTGAGAGTCTCTCTTGCTGCCGCCCCAACCCCCACAGGCATTTTCAATCAGAGGTTTGAGGCTTTATTTCCCCGCACTGGAGCCCTGGGTTAGCGGTCTGCCTAGCTCCCCACCGAGTGTGGGGCTGCGGGGTGCTACCTGCTGCTCTGCTTGCCCCGTTCTCTGCCACTCTGAGTCCGGCCCTCTCTGTTTATTTGTGCGTGAATGTGAGGCCACAGGGTCTGCTAGTGGTCGTACTGCCTGCCCCATTTGTCCCACACTTCGCCAGTCTCGGTCCCGCCACGGCCACACCAGTCCTCTCCACCCCAGTGCCCGTCTCTGCCCCTCCTACCAGTCTGGATGTATGTTTATTTTTTATCTCCTTGGTGTTGGATTTCCTTGCGGTTCGATTCTCTGTCAGTTCTGGTTGTGCGAGGAGGCGCAGTGTGTCTACCTACGCCACCATCTTGGTTCTCTGATTTTAGTTCTTTTAAGTTTATTGAAGTTTGTTTTTAGGGCCCAGGATGTGTTCTACTTTGGTATATGTTCTGTGGCGTCTTGATAATAATGGGTATTTGGCTGTGTTTGGTTGGAGTCTTCAGTAGAATAAGATCCTATTGGTCGATTGTGTATTTACTCTGTCATTTACTCTATCAGTTATTAAGAGAGGGGTATTTAAGTCTTTACCTGTAATTGTGTATTTGTCTATCTCCTTTTAATTCTGTCAGTTTTTATTTCACATATTGTATAGTTTTGTTGTTTGATGCATACACATTTAGACTCACCACGTGTTGGTGGATTGATCCTTTTATATCATTATGTAAATTCCTCCCTGTTTGGTAATTTTCTTTGCTCTGCAGCTTTCTTTATTGGGTATTAATGTAGTCACTTCTGCTTTCTTTAGACTATTATTTTAATTGTGTAACTTTCCCATTCTTTTATTTTCAACTTGCCTATATCACTATATTTGAAGTAATGTTTTTCTGTAGATAGCATATAGTTGGGTCATACTTTTTAATGCATTCTACTAACAGCTATCTTTTTTTTTTTTATTCTCACCTGAGGACAATTCTTTTCATTGCTTTTTAGAGAGAGGGGAAGCACACACACACACACACACAGAGAGAGAGAGAGAGAGAGAGAGAGAGAGAGAGAGAGAAACATCAGTTGGTTGCCTCCTTGTACACACCCTGAACAGGGATTGAACCCACAACTTGGGCATATGACCTGACCAGGAATCGAACTTGCAACTTTTCAGTCTACAGGATGATGCTCCAACCAACTGAGCCACATTGGCCAGGGCAATAGCTGTCTTTTAATTGATGCATTTACACCATTTATATTTTATGTAACTATTGATATGTTTGGGTTTAAGTCTGCCACTTTCTTTTTTATTCTAAGTTTTTCCTCTCTCTGTTTTTCTATGGGTTATTTGAATATTTTTAGAACTCTTTTCATTTTTCTTTAGTGTTTTTAGGGGTATCTGTTTGTATGCCTCCTATAGTGGTTCCACTAGGTATTATAGAAACATAACTAACAGCAGTTTACTGGTAAGGTCATTTACTAGTAAGAGTGGAGTGTAAAAACCTTACCTCCCTTTTTGTCTTTTTCCTTTCCCTATTTATAATAGAATTGTCTTAATCATTTTCCCTATATAGAACAGCATCAAATAATGTTATAATTTTGGCTCTAGTGGTCAAACTTAATTTAGAAAACACAAGAGAAGAGGAAAATATGTACTTATGTGCAATTTGCCCATATTTTTACTTTTTATGTTTTTTTCTTACTTTCTGATGTTCCAGATTTCATTGTTTTCTGTTTTGAGAATCTCCTTTAACTATTATTTTAGGGCAGGTGTGCTGGTAAAAACTTTTCTTAGTTTTCCTTCAACTGAGAATACTTTGATTTCACCTTCATTTTTGAAAAATATTATCACTGGATATAGAATTCTGGGTAGGTAGTGTGTTTTTTTGTTTTTTTCTGTACATTAACAATATTGTGTCACTTCATTATAGACCAAGTGGTTTCTTATGAAAAATCTGCTGTCTTTTACTTTCTCTCCTACAGATAAGGTATCCTTTCTTTTTGCTATCAAGATGTTTATATATATTTACAACTCTGACTTTGGTATATCTGATGTGGATGGACTTCATTCAGTTAATTCTTATTGAAGGTCACTCATTTTCTTGATTCTATAGGGTTTTTAAAAAAATTTTTTTGTTATTCAATTACAGTTGTATGCCTTTTCTCCCCATCCCTCCACCCCACCCCAGCTGAACCCACCTCCCTCCCCCACCTCCACCCTCCCCCTTGATTTTGTCCATGTGTCCTTTATAGTAGTTCCTGTAATCTCCTCTTCCCACTATCCCCCCCTCCCCCACCCTGGCTATTGTTAGATTGTTCTTAACTTCAATGTCTCTGGCTATAGGTTTATATCTTATGCCAAATTTAGGAAGTTTTCAGTAATTATTTCTTTGAGTGCTTTTACTTTCTTTTCTCTTTCTGGGACTCTAATGACATAAACATTAGATCTTTTGCTATAGTTCCACAAGTCCCTCAAGCTTCATTTTAAGTCTGCTTTCTCTCTGTTGTTCAGATTGAGTAATTTCTATCATTCTGTCTTTCAGGTTACTAATTCTTTCCTGGCTACTCCAGTCTGGTGTTCAGTCTACACAATAGAATTTTTATTTCAGTTATTATATGTTTGAGTTCTTTATATCTTCTATTTTTGTCAAGGTTTTTTATTTCTTTGTTTAGACTTCTTATATTTTACTTCTTTCACTTGTGTTTGTAATTGCTTGTGGAACATTGTTATCATCAATGTATTAAAAATTTTGTCAAATAAGTGTAACATTTCTGTTGTTATGATAGTGATATCTATTAATTGACATTTTTAAATCCCATTTGACATCTTCTTGGTTTCTGGCATGATGAGTGATTTTCTATTGGAACATGGACATTTTGGGTATTATGATATGAGACTCTGAATCTTATTTATGGCTTCTGTTTTATTTGACTTACCACACTACTCTGGCAGAGGGTTGGGGGAGGGAGGTGATATATCATTAGTGCCAGCTAGGGCTAGATCTTCAGATTCCCCACACTGCTTCCATTGATTTTCTGGGGGATGCTTTTCATTTTTACTGCAGGTGGTGGGAGTTCCAGATCCTTAGTAGGTCTCCACTGACACTTCCTTGGCTGAGAGGGGATAGGAGTGCTTCCTTGCTGCTCTTCTGATGGAAATCACTGACACCACAAGGGAGTGTGGCTTCTTTACTGCAGGGTGTTAGGGAAAGTTACACTCTTCACAAAGCTTCCTCTGACCTACCTCAGTGAGTCAGGGTGGCAGAAATGCAGGTTCCATGGAACAATGAGGGAGAGAGGAGGCTGAAATTACCATCCAGCAGTGAAGAAAGTTTCCTACTTTTTCTTTTTTGACAGCACCCCAATAGTGATGCTGGGGTTTTCCTTAGAATCTAGAGAGGGTGGAATCTGGACTTCTCACTCAAACTTTGCTGAGGCTTGGGCCATAGTTTCTTCTGTGGTGTTTGGCTCATGTAGAGCTGTTTTTATTTAAAAGTTTTCTGTCTTGCTAGGCTGCCTTTTTCCCAGTCCTCTGTATAGATAGAGCAGGCTTTTGTTGCCTGCACCCATTGTTATTTCCAGGTTGCTGGCTCTTTCAGCTCCAACTCTAGGGTATTAGAGGCAAAAAGAAAACCTAGAAAACGCACTGCCATGTTCAGATCTTGACGTCCCTAGCTGGTCTTATTCTTTTTCCCACTGTTCAGAGTCCCCTTATATTTGTTTTATACATAACTTCTAGGCTTTTTAGCTTTTTATACTTAGTGGGAGAGATAGAGAAAAATATATACTCCATTTTCCCAGAAGTTGGTTCTTTTTTATCTTAATTTTTTAACCATTTTTTCTGTACAAACTTTAAAAAGGTGAATTTCAGCATACCTGTCTTTTAATAGTGTTTACTTTTTGGTCACTGATTATATCACTTCTTTGTAACTGAGGTGATTACAACATAGGATTTCCTTCCATTTTTATTAATTCTTCATAATTTTTAAATGCTAAACTCTGTGACCTATACGGAGTTTTCCACAGTTGTAGAATTAAAAAATAAATGTGTGTGTATTATTTTTCTTAACCTCCCTCATCCAGCATCACTGATTAAACTAGGTTCTCTTTTCCCATGGTTTGTATAGCATCTTTATATGACATTGTGGTACCATTAAAAGTCATTATATGGTCTTACTCTTTCATCAGTCTGACCCATTATGGGCTTAATAAAAACATATCACCATATTTTTGGCAAAAGTGATAGTTCTTTTATAGTGGTCTAAAGAAATTGTCTGCCATGCCTTCTAGCTAAATCTTACTATTCAATTTGTTAAGCTCTATGATATTTTTTAAGGAGATTTTGATTGGCATTTACAATTTTGATTTTCTTCCCTGAAATGTCCCTCCCCATTGTCCTCAGTTTCAGTAAATAACTCTGCTTGATACCCATTAGTTTGAACCCCAAACCTTAGATTTATCTTTGATTCAATTATTTTTCCTATATATTCACAGAATACTTTTGGCCATCTAGTATGTGGATTTTTCCACAACAAGCAATTCTCCACTAGTCTGCAGTGCAGACACTAACTGGGTATCTTACAATACAATTCTGCTCTGACATTATCTCCTTGGCATTGGTGTCAGGTCCCAGTAATGAAGGGCTCAGTCTAACAAGATGCCACCATTACAGATGCTAGTTGTTGGCCCCAGATTCTCACCTGTGTTTCTTACAGCCCAGCTATAATTTGGGGTTTCCATGATGCCTTGCTTGGGTTCAATAATTTGCTGGAATGGCTCTATAATTTTCTATATCATACAGGGTCTGGCACAGATAATGCCCATTTTTTATTAAAAAATCTTTTATTACAAAATCATAAGCATGTAATTCTGTAACATAACAATATCACACTTGAGCACATCATATGATATTTTAGGTGAAATGTTCAAATTAAAACTATAAATTATTACACTCATATTATTACCCTACCAACAACACTCAAGCAGGCCTTACTTCTGCTGGACCCTGTATTATAAATTCTTAACGGCATGTCTTATCTTCCACACCAAATACAAGCTCATGGAAGACATGTTCCATACATGGTCCCTTTGTGGGTCTCTCAGAGCTGTGTACAGAAAAGGTACTTAAGAAGTATCTGATTAAGTGTTTAACTCTTTTCTTTTTGGAAGTTCTTCATGAACAGATTAAACTCATTACATTTTTCTTTTTCTTTGCAAGTCATCATGTGACATGGAAAAGTAGTGCTTGAGTCATTTGTGTAAAAAAGTCCCTTGCACCAACAATGTACTACGGTTCCCTTTTCTCCACATTCTCTCCAACATGTGTTTGTTGATTTGTTTATGTTGGCCACTCTGACCACTGTGAGGTGGTACCTCATTGTGGTTTTAATTTGCATCTCTCTGATGCCTAGTGATGCTGAGCATCTTTTCATATGTCTCTGGGCCCTCTGTATGTCTTCCTTGGAGAAGTGTCTATTCAAATCCTTTGCCAATTTTTTAATTGGGTTGTTTATCTTCCTGGAGTGGAGTCGTGTGAGTTCTTTATATATTTTAGAGATCAGACCCTTGTCTGAGGTATCATTGGAAAATATGTTTTCCCATACTGTTGGTTCTCTTTTCATTTTAATGCTGTTTTCTTTAGCCATGAAGAAGCTTTTTGTTTTGTTGAGGTCCCATTTGTTTATTCTTTCCTTTATGTCCCTTGCTTTAGGGGATGTGTCTGTGAGGATGTTGCTGCGTGGAATGTCTGAGATTTTCCTGCCAATGTTTTCCTCTAGGACTTTTATGGTGTTACGACTTATATTTAAGTCTTTTATCCACTTTGAATTTATTTTTGTGCATGGTGTAAGTTGGTGATCGAGTTTCATTTTTTTGCACATAGCTGTCCAGTTCTCCCAACATTTTTGTACATTGTTGGTGGGAATGCAGACTGGTGCAGCCACTGTGGAAAACAGTATAGAATTTCCTCAGAAAACTAAAAATGGAACTGCCCTCTGACTAAGCAATTCTGCTGCTGGGATTATACCCTAAGAACCCTGAAACACCAATCCAATAGAACCTATGCACCCCAATGGTCATAGGAGAACAATTTACAATAGTCAAGTACTGGAAGCAACCTAAGTGCCAATCAGCAAATGAGTGGATAAAAAAAACTATAGTGCATTTACAGAATGGAATTCTACGCAGCAGAGAGAAAGAAGGAGCTTATACCCTTTGCAACAGCATGGATGGAACTGGAGAGCATTATGCTAAGTGAAATAAACCAGGCAGTGAGGGTCAAATACCATATGATCTCACCTTTAACTGGAACATAATCAACAAAAGAAAAAAGCAAACAAAATATAACCAGAGACATTGAAGTTAAGAACAATCTAACAATAGCCAGAGGGGACTGGGGAGGAGATAGTGGGGAGAGGGGTTTTCAGGAACTACTATAAAGGACACATGGACAAAATCAAGGGGGAGGTGGGAGGTGGGTTTGGCTGGGGTAGGGTGGAGGGGTGGGGAGAAAATGCAGACAACTGTAATTGAACAACAATAAAAATTTTTTTTAAAGTCTCTTGTAAACCTCATAAGTAAAGCATTTTGAAAAACCTCTATATTCTAGTTGCACTGTTTTTGGTGGAGTAAATATTAAATGTATTTTCCACTTCCAGAGTTGAACTAAGTGTTGTGATAAAGCTGTATTTACAAGTTAATAAATTATTGACATTCATCAGTTAATTCTGCTTTATTTATAAACTTACAGTGTATTTATTTTATGTATTATTTAATTGTTTGCTTTTTTATTATTTACTCAATTTTGATTTTATTTATTTTTAGAACTACATTCTATTATTCAACAGTTTGTTGATTCATGTGATCAAAATGGTGTTCCTTATTATTTTCTCTGTTTCTGATTGTTGTTTATTGTAATTCCATTTTCTAAAATGTATATTTGGTTGCTATGTGAAATGAGATACATGAAATTAGCTTTTTAGGCTGAATGAACCTGTTTATTTCTTTTAATACTTAAGAACAAATTTAATGCATTCCATAAATACTTACCATTTTTCCCCAGCCAAATAAGCTGGAGTTAATTCCAGGGGTGTCCAAACTTTTGACGGCTCTGGGTCACACTGGAAGAAGAGTTGTCTTGAGCCACACATTAAATACATTGCAACATGTAATCACACACAAAAAAATCTCATGATGTTTTAAGTAAATTTATAATTTTGTGTTGGGCTGCATTTATAGCCATCCTGGGATGCACACAGCCTGTAGGCCTGGCCAACCATTCTTTACTGTAAATCCAGTATTTCCCAGCGTTGCTTTGAGAATGACCAGTTTGGGAAGCAAGTTCTAGGTTACATATGGTCAGCAGTGGCTGCAACACTGACTTTTTCCCTACTGGGCACAGGTATAGCAAATATTTGTTGTTGTAGTAAGTGTTATTACTTTTTAAGGCTGTCTTAAAAGTTGGACATTTTGTAGAAAGTTTGTGTTTGGCTTCACTTAAAGTTAGTGTTCTTTATTGAGGGCTTTATTGCTACTCACGTCTGTCAATGTCTCCTTTCCCTCACTACTATGCATATTTTGAGATTTATTTTGTGTGTTTTTTGTTGGTGCTAGTGGTGGTTTTCTCCAATTCAGATTTTTACATTGTTACTCTTTTGTGGATTATGCTATCTGGAAATTTCCTGTGTTTCTCACTTTGCTTTCTTCCCAGAATTTGTCAAAAAGATTACTTTAAGTAATGTGAGAAAATTTTTTGAATTAATAATTTCATGCATAGATCTTTAGATTAGCTCAGTTAATTTCAACAATATATGCAGGGAGAAATTAAAATAGAGTCATTCCAAGAGAGGAATGTCTTAACTATGTATTTTGTATACGAGACCTTTAATCACATCCCTTTTCTCAATGTGAATTTATATTGCAATTAAAATAAAATAAATTTTAAAGCATCCATCTCACAAACTTTTATATACTAGTAGTCAAAAGTGAATGGCTCCAAATGCTATAAGTAGAAGTTAGGAAAATACAAAGGACAAATTAAACCAGAGGTAGGTAAACCACAGACTGAGGGCCAGATATGGCCCCAGACTGGTTCTGATGGCCCGTAGGTTGAGAATAGCTTTTAAAATTTTATTTTTTAAGTAATTAAACAAATTCTAAAGAAGAATGATATTTTGTAACATATAAAATTGTATTCTAGTGTCTGTGCCCATAAATAATATTTCACTAGAACAAAGCCAAGCTCATTCATTGAGGTATTACTTCTGGCTACTTTTGTACAAAAGCACAGTACTGTATGGTTTGTAAGCTGGCCATATATCCTATCCAGGTCTTTATAGAAAGAAGTTAGCTGACACCTGGGTGAAACCAGAGATAGTGCATATGGTAGGTCATATTCAGCCTTGTAAAAATCATCAAAAACTTTATTTGATTTTTTCCCCAATAACTGATATATTTCGCGATAATATTAGGTGGGATAATGACCCCAGGAAAGCAAATTCTGTCTATTCAAATTGATTTCCTTTTCAAGAAGTACTTGGTAGGGAGTGGGGAGGGCTGTAAATTCATACACATTTGTAAATGATGAGTTATTTGTTTATTCTGTGAACAATAAATTTAAGAAAACTTTTTGCTTTGTTTTGAATAATTATCTTGCTAATAAGTGTGACATTTGCCATTCATAAAAGTATAGATATTCATGCACAAAATCTTTTATGCCAGCAAAGAGTATCTCTGCTTATGTTCCCCGCAAAGCACTGAATTCCTGTGACTGTCTTTTGTTTAATCTCTTCTTGTATGTGGAGCAACTGGGCAGATTCTAACTGCTGTCCAATTTCGAGCAAGGGTCACCCAGGCCAATTGTGAATGTCCAAACATTTCTAAAATAAAGAAGAGCAGCATTTTGAAATATAAGCACATGATATGATTTCTTAAATAAATGTTCTTGTTTTTCTCCTGTTTTTTCCCCCCTGCTATTTGCTATTACCTGAGTTCTCTTTCATACTTCCTCCACATCTTCTTGAACACTCATTCTAGTGGCTTTTCTAACTGTGTCATGCATTTATGTTGCTTCATTTTGCTCAGTTTTCCTTGATTGTGCCCTGCTTCCCCAGGCTCCTGGTTACAATCAGTGCTATCACTTGAGCATGGCAGGTGTTGGCCTGTGTGATGCAATAAAGCAGTCTCTATTTCTTCTACTCTTTCATCTCTCTGGTTTCCCACCCTCCCTTCTTAGGAATCAGGATATCCTTTCAACCCAGGGACAGATGGTACCCCTACATGAGAGCACTGGATTCCTGAGGCTGGGTGGCAGGAAACAGCAAAAAAAGGCAAGAAGAGAAAATGAGATCTATCAAAAACAGGCCTTCTCTATTTTCCAGTTTGCCTGCAGAGGATCCTGTTTCCAGCTTCTGTGCCTTTCTTTAGGACTGTTTCTCTTCCTTTTTCATACAGAAGAGGGGGCATTTATGACATTGTAGGCACAGTGGATAATGTCATGCAACTCACAGCTCAATTATTGTTACAGTTATTTATGTGGTGGGTGTATTTGTCCCCATTTTACAGATGAGCAAACTGGGCCTGTCTGTTAACAACTTAACCACAGCCACAAACAGGGAGTGGGGGAGCTAGATCCAAAGCCAGGGACAACTGTCTGATGGCAGCTGATAAGGCCCCAGCACACAGGGTTATCCTTCAGGTTCTGCATTCCAGAAAGGAGCTGATTGAACATGGACTCTGGAAGATTGGGGAGATTGTTACTGGCACATCCTTATTCTACAGGGAAAGTTGGTTGCAGAAGTATGAGTCAGATGAGGAGAGATTACAAAGATGTGGTTTTCAGTGAACTTCTTTAACTTCTCTGTTTAATGGAGAGGTCAACAGGCCAGAATTCATGGGAAAAGACTTGCTGAACCAGGTGAATATATATATATGTTCCCTCAACAATTATTAGAGTCTGCTATAATATGAATAATAAAATAATCAAAGCTGGAAGGATGCTTTGAATACCCAAATAAATATACTAACTTAATTATTCAGAAATTAACTCTTTTTTTTTTTTTTTTTAAATTTTTTTTATTGTTATGCAATTACAGTTGTATGCCTTTTCTCCCCATCCCTCTACCCCACCCCAGGTGAACCCACCTCCCTCCCCCCTCTCCACCCTCCCCCTTGGTTTTGTCCATGTGTCCTTTATAGTAGTTCCTGTAATACCCTCTTCCCACTATCCCCGCCCCCACCCCCCACCCCCGCCCTGGCTATTGTTAGATTGTTCTTAACTTCAATGTCTCTGGTTATATTTGGTTTGCTTTTTTCTTCTATTGCTTATGTTCCAGTTAAAGGTGAGATCATATGGTACTTGTCCCTCACTTCCTGGCTTATTTCACTTAGCATAATGCTCTCCAGTTTCATCCATGCTGTTGCAAAGGGTATAAGCTCCTTCTTTCTCTCTGCTGCGTAGAATTCCATTGTGTAAATATACCATAGTTTTTGGATCCACTCGTTTGCTGATGGGCACTTCGGTTGCTTCCAGTACTTGGCTATTGTAAATTGTGCTGCTATGAACATTGGGGTGCACAGATTCTTTTGGATTGGTGTTTCAGTGTTCTTAGGGTATAATCCCAGCAGCGGAATTACTGGGTCAAAGGGCAGTTCCATTTTTAGTTTTATGAGGAAATTCCATATTGTTTTCCACAGTGGCCTCACCAGTCTGCATTCCCACCAACAGTGCACAAGGGTTCCCTTTTCTCCACATCCTCTCCAACATTTGTTTGTGGATTTGTTTATGTTGGCCATTCTGACTGGTGTGAGATGATACCTCATTGTGGTTTTAATTTGCATCTCTCTGATGGCTAGTGATGCTGAGCATCTTTTCATATGTCTCTGGGTCCTCTGTATGTCTTCCTTGGAGAAGTGTCTGTTCAAGTCCTTTGCCCATTTTTTAATTGGGTTGTTTGTCTTCCTGGAGTGGAGTCGAGTGAGTTCTTTATATATTTTGGAGATCAGGCCCTTGTCTGAGGTATCGTTGGCAAATATGTTTTCCCATACTGTTGGTACTCTTTGTAATTTGGTGCTGTTTTCTTTAGCCATGCAGAAGCTTTTTATTTTGATGAGGTCCCATTTGTTTATTCTTTCCTTTATGTCCCTTGCTTTAGGGGATGTGTCTGTGAGGATGTTGCTGCGTGGAATGTCTGAGATTTTCCTGCCAATGTTTTCCTCAAGGACTTTTATGGTGTTACGGCTTATATTTAAGTCTTTTATCCATCTTGAGTTTATTTTCGTGTATGGCGTAAGTTGGTGATCGAGTTTCATTTTTTTGCACGTAGCTGTCCAGATCTCCCAACACCATCTGTTGAAGAGGCTGTTTTTGCTCCATTTTATGCTCCTGCCTCCTTTGTCAAATATTAATTGATCGTATAGACTTGAGTTTATTTCTGGGCTCTCTATTCTGTTCCATTGGTCTATGTGCCTGTTTTTATGCCAGTACCAGGCTGTTTTGATTACAGTGGCCTTGTAATACAGTTTGATATCAGGTATTGTGATCCCTCCTGCTTTGTTTTTCTTTCTCAAAATTGCTGCAGCTATTCGAGGTCGTTTATGGTTCCATATGAATTTCTGCAATGTTTGTTCTATATCTGTGAAATATGTCATGGGTACTCTAATAGGGATTGCATTGAATCTATAAATTGCTTTGGGTAGTATGGCCATTTTGATAATGTTGATTCTTCCAATCCATGAACATGGTACATGCTTCCATTTGTTTGTATCTTCCTTAATTTCTTTCTTCAGTGTTGTGTAGTTTTCTGAGTACAGGTCTTTTACCTCCTTGGTTAGGTTTATTCCTAGGTACTTTATTTTTCTTGTTGCTATATCGAATGGGATTTTTTTCCTGATTTCTGTTTCTGCAGTTTCGTTGCTGGTGTACAGGAATGCCTTTGATTTCTGGGTATTGACTCTGTATCCAGCTGTTTTGCCAAATTCATTTATTAGGTCGAGTAGTTTTTGAGTGGAGTCTATAGGGTTTTCCATGTACACTATCATGTCGTCTGCAAACAGTGACAGTTTCATTTCCTCCTTTCCAATTTGGATGCCTTTTATTGCTTTTTCTTGTCTGATTGCTGTGGTTAGGACTTCCAATACTATGTTGAATAGGAGTGGTGAGAGAGGGCATCCTTGTCTAGTTCCTGATCTTAGTGGGAAAGCTCTAAGTTTTTGTCCATTGAGTGTGATGTTGGCTGTAGGTCTCTCATATATGGCCTTAATTATGTTGAGGACTGCTCCCTTTATTCCCACTTTGCTGAGTGTTTTTATCAGAAATGGGTGCTGTATCTTATCAAATGCTTTTTCCGCATCTATTGATATGATCATGTGATTTTTGTCTTTGCTGTTGTTGATGTGATGTATTATGTTTATTGATTTGCGAATATTGTACCATCCTTGCATCCCTGGGATGAATCCCACTTGGTCATGGTGGATGATCTTTTTAATATATTGCTGGATGCGGTTTGCTAATATTTTGTTGAGAATTTTAGCGTCTATGTTCATCAGCGATATTGGCCTGAAGTTTTCTTTCTTCGTTTTGTCTTTATCTGGTTTTGGGATTAGGATGATGTTGGCTTCATAAAAAGAGTTTGGGAGTCTTCCATCAGTTTGGATTTTTTCGAATAGTCTGTGAAGGATAGGGGTTAGTTCTTCCTTAAATGCTTTGTAGAAATCTCCTGTGAAACCATCTGGTCCAGGGCTTTTGTGTGATGGGAGTTTCTTGATGACTGCTTCAATTTCCTTTGCTGATATTGGTCTGTTCAGGTTTTCTGCTTCTTCTTCATTCAGTTTTGGAAGATTATATTTTTCTAGAAATGTGTCCATTTCATCTAGGTTTTCAAATTTCTTAGCATACAGGTCTTCATAGTAATTTCTTACGATCCTTTGTATTTCTGTGGTATCAGTTGTAATCTCTCCACTTTCATTTCTAATTCTGTTTATTTGGATCCTCTCTCTTTTCTTTTTGATGAGCCTACTTAAAGGCTTGTCAATTTTGTTTATCTTTTCAAAGAACCAGCTCCTGGATTCATTGATCCTTACAATTGTGCTTTTAGTCTCTATGTCATTTAGTTCTGCTCTGATCTTGGTTATTTCCTTCCTTCTGCTTGCTCTGGGCTGTTTTTGTTGTTGTTCCTCCAGTTCTTGTAGGCGTAGGGTTAGGTTGTTTGTGTGAACTGTTTCTAACTTCTTAAGGTAGGCCTGTATTGCTATGAACTTCCCTCTCAGGACTGCCTTTGCTGTGTCCCATAGGTTTTGGGTTGTTGTGAGTTCGTTTTCATTTGTTTCCAGGAAGTTTTTGATTTCTTCCCTAATCTCGTTCTTGACCCATTCATTGTTTAATAGCATGCTATTCAGTCTCCATGCTTTTGAGTGTTTTGGGTTTTTACCCTTGGCGTTGGTTTCTAGTTTCAGACCCTTGTGGTCAGAGAAGATGCTTGATATGATTTCAATTTTCTTGAATTTGTTGAGGCTTGCTTTGTGTCCTATCATGTGGTCTATCTTTGAAAAAGTTCCATGGACACTTGAAAAGAACGTGTATTTTGCTTCTTTGGGATGAAAAGCTCTGTATATATCAGTTAAGTCCATTTCCTCTAAGGTATTGTTAAGTGACACAATATCTTTGTTGATCTTTTGTTTGGAAGACCTGTCCATTTTTGATAGTGGGGTGTTAAAATCCCCTACTATAATTGTGTTGCTGTCAATATCTTTCTTGAAATCCTCCAATATTTTCTTTATGTATTTGGGTGCTCCTATGTTGGGTGCATATATATTTACAATGTTTATGTCTTCTTGGTGGATTCTTCCTTTGAGTATTATGAAGTGACCTTCTGGGTCTCTCTTTATGGCCCTTCTTTGGAAGTCTATTTTGTCTGATATGAGTATTGCTACCCCTGCTTTTTTTTCCTGTCCGTTTGCTTGGAAAATTTGTTTCCAGCCCTTCACTTTCAGTCTGTGTAAGTCTTTTGTCCTGAGATGGGTTTCTTGTAGGCAGCATATGTGTGGGTCATGTTTTCTTATCCATTCAGCTGTTCTATGTCTTTTGATTGGAGCATTTAATCCATTTACATTTAAGGTTATTATCGATAGGTAGTTATTCATTGCCATTATTTCCTACCTGTGTTCCTCTGTCTTTCTCTTTTCCTTCCTTTCCTTAAAGCAGTCCCTTTAGCATCTCTTGCAGAGCTGGTTTGGTGGAGCTGTATTCTTTTAGACTTCTTTTGTCTGGGAAGCTCTTTATTTGGTCTTCTATCTTGATTGAGAGCCTTGCTGGGTAAAGTAGTCTTGGTTGGAGGCCTCTGGTTCTCATTACTTGGAATATTTTTTGCCATTCTCTTCTGGCTTGGAGCGTTTCCATTGAGAAGTCAGTTGCTAACCTTATCGGGGCTCCCTTGTATGTTACTTCCTTTTTCTCCCTTGCTGCCTTTAAGATCCTCTCTTTGTCTTGGAAATTTGCCATTTTAATTATGATGTGTCTTGCAGTGGGTCTCTTTGGGTTCCTCTTGCTTGGGACTCTCTGTGTTTCCTGGATTTGGGTGACTTTTTCTCTCCTCAGATTAGGGAAATTTTCCATCATTACTTTTTCAAACAGGTTTTCTATCCCTTGCTCTTCTTCTTCTCCTTCTGGTATTCCTATTATACGGATATTGTTACGTTTCATGTTGTCCTGCATTTCCCTTATTGCCTCTTCATTCTTTCTGAGCCTCTTTTCCTTTTCTTGCTCCTTCTGGGTGTTTTTTTCTACTTTATCCTCCAGCTCGCTGATCCGATCCTCTGCTTCATCAAGTCTGCTTTTAATTCCTTCTACTGTGTTCTTCAATTCAGAAAAGAAATTAACTCTTTAAATCTCTTCAAATTATGATTTTTTTCACAAACTATTTCATGCTATGACTTAGAATACAATTTGTAGGCTTTTAAGAATTTACTTTTTATTTTTATTTGTTTAAAGATTTTATTTATTTTTAGACAGAGGGGAAGGGAGACAGAAAGAGAGAAGGAAACATCAATGTGTGGTTGCCTCTCACACGCCTCCTACTGGGGACCCAGCCCACAACCCAGGCATGTGTCCTGATCTGACAATCGAACCTGCGACCCCTTGGTTCATAGGCTGGCGTTCAATCTACTGAGCCACACCAGCTGGGGTTAGAATTTACTTTTTAAAACTCTGTGATTGTAACTTTTTAAGGTCTTACTCTGTTTTCCTATTATGTCCCTATAATTCAGATAATTTCCATACGTTGCTTTAACTCTAAAATTTATGACAAGTCTTCAGGATGACTCTCGCATAACCTTGCTAATGAGAGTTGTCTTCACTAAACCCTGTCAGTTGACCTTCTTGTGTAGTTACTTCCTATGTTGCCCATGTGCTGGTGCAGCCATGTTTCCCTCCTCCTTTTTGGCTACAGGCCTTTCACTAACATAGTCTCTCTGCATTAAAGCCACACTTGAGCCCCACCACAAATTAGGAGGGCATAGGTATCTTTCTCCACTTCTTTACTCCCTGGGAGGCTCTTCATGCCTTCTCTATGAGTTCAATGCCTACCTCTCTCTCAATAAAGCCCTGCCAGCTGCTGCCTCATCCACATGCCCGCAGCAGATTTCCACCTGCTCTGTTTCCCTACCACTTCACTGGGGCTTTATCATGAGGTGCCTTATGTTAGTGTAAATCCTAAACACATCTGTTTATTTGTGGTGATTGGAGATTCTTTGAGATTGGAGATCATGGCAAGTTTACATCCCTCATACAGTAGTTATCTGATGTACCTTTGATGAATTGATTTGGATGTCTCTGGAGGAGTAACCATCAGAAATATGAAACACATTCAATATTCCAAAGGAAAGAATCTGAAGTTAAACATATTAAATAAGTTACAAACTCTTTTCAATAACAGGTGACAGCAGTAATTCAAAAACTGACATGCGATTGAGATACCTTGGCAAGACCCTGTATCTCTTTGAACCTTCATTTACACTTAAATAAAAAAAAAAGGGTTGAAAATGTATGCCTTGTCTACTCCTTAGGGTTTTTATGCAGATGACAGGAGATGTTATACCAGATAGTGTGTTGGGAATCATTATATTGCTTCAAATATAAAGATGCATTGTCTTATTTAAGAAGACAATTGGAATTTAGACAAAAACTGCACTGTATATTGCATACCTATAACAATCTACTTCTGATTTAAATTTAAATTTGTACTTGAATGTACTTTGTGAATAGTTTTAAGGGGATGATCAGACTTATGCACCATAATCTGTAAATCCAGTCTATAGCCAATTATGTTGACCTGGGTGATTTTGAAATAGTACCTATTGGTTATGTCAAAGAGAAAAAAATTGTCTTCTCCATAATTCCTGCATGAACTAAATTTTGTGTTTTTATTTTTTTCTGAACAGGTTTCCATCTCTATCACAAGCTGCCCACAATTGTGCCTGAGAGCTGCCTTCTCATAATGGTTGGACTTCTACTAGGTGGGATTATTTTTGGAGTTGATGAAAAGTCCCCCCCTGCGATGAAGACGGATGTATTTTTCTTATATCTCCTCCCACCCATTGTACTTGATGCGGGTTATTTCATGCCTACTCGCCCATTCTTTGAGAACATCGGCACCATTTTCTGGTATGCTGTGGTTGGGACACTTTGGAATTCCATTGGCATTGGGGTGTCCTTGTTTGGTATCTGCCAGATTGAAGCCTTTGGCCTGAGTGACATCACTTTGCTCCAGAACCTGCTCTTTGGCAGTTTAATTTCAGCTGTGGACCCCGTGGCTGTGCTTGCTGTCTTCGAGAATATTCACGTCAATGAGCAACTCTACATCTTGGTCTTTGGAGAGTCCTTGCTGAATGATGCAGTGACAGTGGTGAGTAATGTGTTCACCCTGCACATCTTCAACATGTGGGGGCTGCCCCCAGACCTACATCTGCTTTCTGACAAGAACAGCCCCTGTGCTAGAAGGGCCCTTCACTGAGTTTAATGCTGTTGTCTCTGTCTTGAAATTCTTAGTAAAATTTTTATTTATTGTTTAATATTTATTTATTAGTACATAGTGGGGCCCTCATTTTCATTTTGCACTGGGTGATGCAAATTATGTTGCTGATCCTTGCTTGCCAGAGGAGCATAACAGCAATTGTGACTTTGTATCACTGAGATTTCTTATTTTAGCATTTTCAAAAGTGATAGTCTTTGATCAGAATTTAAAGAACTTTTGGTCCCAAAAGTCTTTGTGAGAAGCAATGCTGTTAGTATATGATGTACCTAATACAAGTGAAAAGATATTAAGTGCCATTCTCTCTCTGGGGATGGTTTCTTTATTTTATGATTGTAGGAAAAGTTTTCATCACAGAACTTACTTCTTGCTACTCAGCCAGCATTTTTCTGGTCTCCACCATTTCCCCATAAGTGCGTATTTATTAAAAATGCAAATTATTTTTAATTCTTATCAATTGACACAAAATTGGAGTCAGAGGCTGTTATGATCACAATGTTAGCAGAATTTACCCCCACCCTGTCTTCTGAGTACAGGCCTACAAAGAGCTCCCCACCAGTTAAACTCACTCAGGTCACCCTGCATTGGGTACCCAGTTAGTGAGCATGGGTGATGCTGTTTTATGGTGGTCACAATTCTGTAGTAGTAACCATGATACTGATGATACCATTAACCTGTTGTGAATGCTTGCCTTGTGCTCAGGTCTTTTTGACAACCTATGAAATACATCTTCTTCCCATTTTGCAAACAAGAAAATTGAGTAAATTGAGAGAAAGTTTATTAAGTAAAGTGTGTTTGAGTACTTTAGGTAATTCATATTACACCTCCCATTAATTCCTGTTATTAAGATGCTATCCCTGATTCATTTAAAAGTTAACATAGAAACCAAACATTATCCTCTGTTAGTCCATATCCAGCCCCCTCAACTGGATATAATATCATCTTGAAGAATGTTCATTAATGCCATGTGGATATTATTTTGTAGAAAATAATTTATTAATAAGGAATTCCCATTTTTTTAGAATAGCTGTTATGACAGTGTCAAGACAGCTAACTCAAGTAACAAAATCTACCTCATTTATTTTATTATTCACAAACAGTGATTAGTCATTAACTCACCAATTTTAAATTTTAACTGGAAAACTGACATAACAAGGAAGATATTTTAGAACTTTTTCTAATTTCTGAAGACATCAAGTTTTATGTTATGAATTATGTTTGGTATATACCCTTATTCGGGGAGACTGTGGAAAGTTCAATATGGCATTTTTAGATCTATTTACTGTAAAGGAAACTTTGCCAAGAATCATCACACTTTGCTGCTTCCTTCTAGAACAGTGTAGCAAAGTCAGGTCAGTTTCAGAATGATAAACCGTGCCTTTACACTGCTTTCTCTTCTCTTCTAAGATTTCTCATTTAAATGCCTCAGTGTCCATTCTTTGAATTTGTATAGAATCACATCTCAGGAAACTATCTGGCTAAGCTACTGTTTAAAGTGTGTGCAGGCTCCAGGCCTTCCAGAAGCACATCCTGTGCTTCCTATCAAGAGGTAAAAAGCCATCAAATGAGGTTCGTTGGAGAGAGAGGCAGGATTGACTCAGAGAGGGCAATGGGCCAAATCGAGGGTCTGCCATTCTCATACAGGCAGGAAGACAAAGGCAGAGAAAGGGCATAGATGCTCTTTAGGTGTGGAAGCCCTTGTTACAAGGCCAATGACTATAAGTCAGAATGACTGTATGGTTTTACATGAAAGAGCCTTCCTTGGTAGGTTATATATCCTGGGTTGACCCTTAAATCCACACCCACAAAATAAAAGGACATGCCCAGTGGTTTGCCTACCTAATGCTAAAGAATAAACCACCAAATATTTCTTTCCCTAAACAGGTTAAATAGTGGATTGAATTGACCAGGTGTTAGAAACAATTAGAAGAATGGTATAAAAATTATGATTTTGCCTCTGAGACAGGTTCCCTCAAAGAATAGAGTAGTCATGTTTTATGGAAGATTTTTTTACTTATTCATCTAGTCTCACCTCTAGGAGAGGTTGAAGAAACTCATGGAATAGAGAAAGGTATAAAAAAGATGGACCATGCTGCATACAGTGAAAATGATGAGTAGCTATGAGTTGCAGCCAGAAGGGTGGAGATTAACAGAGAGAATTAATGTTAAAAATGTAGTCTAGATGGCAAGTGAAATTGTAGGGCAGCACAATTAATTCCTTTCCCAAGTCATGGTAAATTAAATGTAGAGCTAGAAGAGTTGAAGGGTAGGAAATCTACTTTAAAATGGCTCAAAGCAAAGAGAAATTGATAGTGTATGACTGCAATCAATCTCTTTGTGTTACTTTCTAGGGTAATACTAGTTTAGAATTAATGGAAAAAATGACAGTCAAAAAATAAATAAATAAAAGTGTTCTGGCTGGTGTGGCTCAGTGTATTGAGCACCGGCCTATGAACCAAAGGTCACTGGTTTGATTCCCAGTCAGGGCACATGCCTAGGATGCAGGCTGAGAGGCAAACCATCAATGTTTCTCTCACACAATGAAGTTTCTCTACCTCTCCTTATTTCTCCCTTCCACTCTCTCAAAACAAACAAATAAAATATATATTTTTTAAATTATTTTTAAGTTTTAATTTTGTATTGTTATTCAATTACAGTAGTGTGCCTTTTCTCCCAATCCCTCCACTCCACCCTAGCTGAACCCGCCTCCCTCCACCACCTCCACCCTCCCCCTTGGTGTTGTCCATGTGTCCTTTATAGTAGTTCCTGTAAATCCCTCTCCTCACTGTCCCCTCCCCACTCCACCCAGCCCATTGTTAGATTGTTCTTAACTTCAATGTCTCTGGTTATATTTGGTTTCCTTTTTTCTTCTATTTATTATGTTCCAGTTAAAGGTGAGATCATATGGTATTTGTCCCTCACTGTCTGGCTTATTTCACTTAACATAATGCTCTCCAGTTCCATCCATGCTGTTGCAAAGGGTATAAGCTCCTTCTTTCTCTCTGCTGCATAGAATTCCATTGTGTAAATATACCATAGTTTTTGAATCCACTCATTTGCTGATGGGCACTTAGGTTGCTTCCAGTACTTGGCTATTGTACATTGTGCTCCTATGAACATTGGGGTGCACAGGTTCTTTTGGATTGGTGTTTCAGGATTCTTAGGGTATAATCCCAGCAGCAGAATTGCTTAGTCAGAGGGCAGTTCCATTTTTAGTTTTCTGAGGAAATTCCATACTGTTTTCCACAGTGGCCTCACCAGTCTGCATTCCCACCAACAGTGCACTAGGGTTCCCTTTTCTGCACATCCTCTCCAACATTTGTTTGTGGATTTGTTTATGTTAGCCACTCTGACTGGTGTGAAATGGTACTTCATTGTGGTTTTAATTTGCATCTCTCCGATGCCTAGTGATGCTGAGCATCTTTTCATATGTCTCTGGGTCCTCTGCATGTCTTCCTTGGAGAAGTGTCTGTTCAAGTCCTTTGCCCATTTTTCAATTGGGTTGTTTGTCTTCCTGGAGTGGAGTCGTGTGATTCTTTATATATTTTGGAAATCAGGTCCTTGTCTGAGGTATCATTGGAAAATATGTTTTCCCATACTGTGGATTCTCTTTGTAATTTGGTGCTGTTTTCTTTAGCCATGCAGAAGCTTTTTATTTTGATGAGGTTCCATTTGTTTATTCTTTCCTTTATGTCCCTTGCTTAAGGGGACATGTCTGTGAGGAAGTTGCTGCGTGGAATGTCTGAGATTTTCCTGCCAATGTTTTCCTCTAGGACTTTTATGGTGTTATGACTTATATTTAAGTCTTTTATCCATCTTGAGTTTATTTTTTGTATGGCGTAAGTTGGTGATCGAGTTTCATTTTTTTGCATGTACTGTCCAGATCTCCCAACACCATCTGTTGAAGAGGCTGTTTTTCCTCCATATTATGCTTCTGCCTCCTTTGTCAAATATTAATTGACCATAAAGACTTGAGTTTATTTCTAGGCTCTCTGTTCTGTTCCATCGGTCTATGTGCCTGTTCTCATGCCAGTACCAGGCTGTTTTGATTACAGTGGCCTTGTAACACAGTTTGATATCAGGTATTGAGATCCATCCTGCTTTGTTCTTCTTTCTCAAAATTGCTGCAGCTATTTGGTGTCATTTATGGTTCCATATAAATTTTTGAAATGTTTGTTCTATATCTGTGAAATATGTCATGGGTACTCTAATAGGGATTGCATTGAATCTATAAATTGCTTTGGGTAGTATGGCCATTTTGATGATGTTAATTCTTCCAATTCATGAGCATGGTAGATGCTTCCATTTGTTTGTGTCTTCCTTAATTTCTTTCTTCAGTGTTGTGTAGTTTTCTGAGTACAGGTCTTTTACCTCCTTGGTTAGGTTTACTCCTAGGTACTTGATTTTTCTTGTTGCTATATCAAATGGGATTTTTTCCTGATTTCTGTTTCTGATATTTCAGTGTTGACATACAAAAATGCCTTTGACTTTTGAATACAGACATTGTATCTAGCTGTTTTGCCAAATTCGTTTATTAGGTCAAGCAGTTTTTTGGTGGAGTCTATAAGATTTTCCATGTACACTATCATGTCATCTGCAAACAGTGACAGTTTCATTTCCTCCTTTCCAATTTGGATGCCTTTTATTGCTTTTTCTTGTCTGATTGCTGTGGCTAGGACTTCCAATACTATGTTGAATAGGAGTGGTGAGAGAGGGCATCCTTGTCTTGTTCCTGATCTTAGTGGGAAAGCTCCAAATTTTTTTCCATTGAGTATGATGTTTGCTGTAGGTCTCTCATATATGGCCTTTATTATGTTGAGGAATGCTCCTTCTATTCCCACTTTGCTGAGTGTTTTTATCAGAAATGGGTGCTGTATCTTATCAAATGCTTTTTCCCATCTATTGATATGATCATGTGATTTTTTTCTTTGCTGTTGTTGATGTGATGTATTATGTTTATTGATTTACTAATATTGTACCATCCTTGCATCACTGGGATGAATCCCACTTGGTCATGGTGTATGATCTTTTTACTGTATTGCTGGATGTGGTTTGCCAATATTTTGTTGAGAATTTTAGTGTGTATGTTCATCAGTGATATTGGACTGAAGTTTTCTCTCTTCGTTGTTCTTTATCTGGTTTTGGGATTAGGACGATGCTGGCTTCATAAAAGGAGTTTGGGAGTCTTCCATCAGTTTGGATTTTTTGAATAGTCTGTGAAAGATAGGGGTTAGCTCTTCCTTAAATGCTTTGTAGAATTCTCCTGTGAAACCATCTGGTCCAGGGCTTTTGTGTGGGAGTTTTTTGATGACTGCTTCAATTTCCTGTGCTGTTACTGGTCTGTTCAGGTTTTCTGCTTCTTCTTCATTCAGTTTTGGAAGATTATATTTTTGTAGAAATATGTCCATTTTACCTAGGTTTTCAAATTTCTTGGCATACAGTTCTTTGTAGTAATTTCTTACAATCATTTGTATATTTCTGTGGTATCAGTTGTAATCTCTCCTCTTTTATTTCTAATTGTGTTTATTTGGATCCTCTGTCTTTTTTTCTTCATGAGCCCACTTAAAGGCTTGTCAATTTTGTTTATCTTTTCAAAGAACCAGCTCCTGGATTCATTGATCCTTAGAATTGTGCTTTTAGTCTCTAGGTCATTTAACTCTGCTCTGATCTTGGTTATTTCCTTCCTTCTGCTTGCTCTGGGCTGTCTTTGTTGTTGTCCCTCCAGTTCTTGTAGGCATAGGGTTAGGTTATTTGTTTGAAATGTTTCTATCTTTTTAAGGTAGGCCTGTATTGCTATGAACTTCCCTCTCAGGACTGCCTTTGCTGTGTCCCATAGGTTTTGGGTTGTTATGAGTTCATTTTCATTTGTTTCCAGAAAGTTTTTGATTTCTTCCTTAATCTTGTTCTTGACCCATTCATTGTTTAATAGCTTCCTGTTCAGTCTCCATGATTTTGAGTGTTTTGGGTTTTTTCCTTTGGGGTTGGTTTCTAGTTTCAGTCCCTTGTGGTCAGAGAAAATGCTTGATATGACTTCAATTGTCTTGAATTGTTGAGGCTTGCTTTATGTCCTATCATGTGGTCTATCTTTGAAAATGTTCCATGTACACTTGAAAAAAATGTGTATTTTGCTTCTTTGGGATGAAAAGCTCCCTCTATATATCAGTTAATTCCATTTCATCTCAGGTATTGTTAATTGACACAATATCCTTGTTGATATTTTGTTTGGAAGACCTGTCCATTTTTGACAGTGGGGTGTTAAAGTCCCCTAGTATAATTGTGTTGCTGTCAATATCTTTCTTGAAGTCCTCCAAGATTTTCTTTATGTATTTGGGTGCTCCTATTTTGGGTGCATATATATTTACAATGTTTATGTCTTCTTGGTGGATTCTTCCTTTGAGTATTATGAAGTGACTTTCTGGGTCTCCCTTTATGGCCCTTCTTTTGAAGTCTATTTTGTCTGATATGGGTATTGCCTCTCCTGCTTTTTTTTCCTGTCCGTTTGCTTGGAAAATTTGTTTTTAGCCCTTCACTTTCAGTCTGTATAAGTCTTTTGTCCTTAGATGGGTCTCTTGTAGGCAGCATATGTGTGGGTCATGTTTTCTTATTCATTCAGCTATTCTATGTCTTTTGATTGGAACATTTAATTCATTTATGTTAAAGGTTATTATCAATAGGTAGCTATTCATTGCCATTTTATCATACCTGTGTTCCTCTCTCTTTCTCTTTTCCTTCCTTTCCTTAAAGCAGTCCCTTTAGCATTTCTTGCAGAGCTGGTTGGTGGAAGTGTATTCTTCTAGACTTCTTTTGTCTGGGAAACTCTTTATTTGGCCTTCTATCTTGATTGAGAGCCTTGCTGGGTAAAGTATCTTGGTTGCAGGCCTGTGGTTCTCATTACTTGGAATATTTTTTGCCATTCTCTTCTGGCTTGGAGCATTTCCATTGAGAAGTCAGTTGGTAACCTTATTGGGGCTCCTTGTACGTTACTTCCTGTTTCTCCCTTGTTGCCTTTAAGATCCTCTCTTTGTCTAGGAAGTTTTCCATTTTAATTATGATGTATCTTGCAGTGGGTCTCTTTGGGTTCCTCTTGCGTTGGACTCTCTGAGTTTCCTGGATTTGTATGACTTTTTCTCTCATCAGATTAGGGGAATTTTCCATCATTGCTTTCAAACAGGTTTTCCATCCCTTGCTCTTCTTCTTCTCTTTCTGGTATTCCTATTATACGGATATTGTTACATTTCATGTTGTCCTGCATTTCCCTTAATCCCTCTTCATTCTTTCTGAGCCTCTTTTCCTTTTCTTGCTCTTTCTGGGTGTTTTTTTTTTCTACTTTGTCCCCCATCTCGCTGATTGGATCCTCTGCTTCATCAAGTCTGCTCTTCATTCCTTCTACTGTGTTCTTCATTTCAGAAATTGTATTCTTCATTTCATCTTGGCCCTTGTTGATAGTTTCTATTTCCTTTTTCATTTTGATATAGTTTCTTGTCAGTTCATTGTAGTTTCCCTGTAGTTTCTGGTAGTTCTCTGTGAGCTCAGTGAGCTTCCTGATAACCATTGCTTTGACTCAGTGTCTGATAGTTCACTTGCCTCTTTTTCAGTTAGCATTCTTTCTGAGGCTTCCTCCTTTCCTTTCATTTGGGTATTGTTTCTTTTTCTTCCCATTGTTTGTGAGACTCTTCTTGTTAGCCTCTGCTTCTTAAATTGATCTATTCTGACTCCCTGGTTTTATGGTATGAACTTCTATGGTAGAATGCCAATGCGATTCAGTAGCGCTGTCTCCTTATTCCTCTGTGCTCACTGGTCTTGAGCTGACGTTTATGGGTTTAACATGATCTAACTCTGGTCTTTTCAGCACTCCAGGTTTTATTGTCTCACCTGTGGGAAAAAGAGAAAGGGGGTAGGAAGAAGAAAAAAAAATAAAGGAAGGAGGGAAAAAGGAAATAGAAAAGGAAAGGAAGGAAGGAAGAAGGCATAAAGAAAGATTGGAGGCAAGATAAGAAGGAATTTTAACAAAAATTAAAACAAAAGAATAAATAAAAGAAGGCAGGAAGAAGGAATAAAAAACGTAAAGGATGGAAGGGAGAAGGAATAAAAAACAGAAAGAAGGACAGAAAGGAAGAAGGAATTCAGGGGGAAAGGAGGAAAGAAAGAAAAAAAAAGTCTTCTGCTGGCTTTAAACTGGTCAGGTTAGTTCTGCTGGTCTTCCTGTGTGTGGAATGGGAGGGGGTGGTTGGAAGGATTGGTTTCACTTTTCTCCCTTCCTGAGCCACACTCTTTGCTGTTGTTCAGCCTCCAGTCCAGTTCCTGAGGGTCCTTCTGCTCCCCACTAGTCCTTTAGTTCACCAGTTGTGCTGTCCTTGAGTTGCACCAATTAGGGGCAACTCACACTCCCCCTTCTTGCTCTTTACTGTCTTAGATGCTAGGGGCTCTTGGTGCTGCTATGGGGTAGTTCAGCCCTCTACTGGGTGGAGCCTTTCTGGGAAATGCAGTCTCCCCTAGTCCTGCAGCTCCCCTCTGCTGGGTGTTCTGCCTTAGTCCTAGAGAGCCAGTAGGCCCTGCAGGGCTCTGTGAGCAGGGGCTAGGTAGGAGTTGTTCAGAACCGGTGCTTTTAGGTGTGGTCCCTAGCAGGCAGCCAGGCCATTGATCAGCAGATTTGCTGCTTTGGGCCTGGGTTGCGCTCTGCCAGCTTGTCCGCAGCTCTGAGCCTGAGTCGAGGGGGCCAGCGTGTCTGCTGCTTTGGGCCTGTGTGTGGGGCAGCTAGCCTCTGCTCCCGGTGCGCCCCCACCCGAGGTTTCAGGTGTGGGCCCCCAGTCCGCTAATCTGGGTGCGCACAACCGGTCTTCAGGTGAGCACTGGGGCCGCTTATTCCCGAGTTCACCATCAAGGGGCTGAGGGGGGAGGGGCGCCAGAGGCCAGGGCTGCTGTGAAGAGTTCTCTAATTAGCTGCTGAGTGCCTCTATTTTCTTTTTCTGTTTGAGAAATTCTTCCTATTCAAGCCCCCCTGGTCCACACAAGCACCTGGCTGCTCACACAGCTTAGCCTGGCTCTCTCCCAAGAATCCTGCAGCAGACCCTGTGCCCGGGCTGGGGCTTCAGGGGCCTTGGTCCCTTCGCTGGTCCCAGGGACCTTATTTCTTACCATCAGATCTTTCAGTGTCCTCTGTCTTTGGTCTCCGATCTTCATATATGCTGGAATACCGTTGGCTGTTCGCTCTGTAACTCAGATCAGATAGGTGTTTCACTGGTGTTGAGGGGAAGTGAATTCTGCTCCCACCTATCTCGCCGCCGTCTTCAAATAAATAAAATCTTTAAAAAAATAAATAAATAAAGGTGAGCTTCTTAAAAAGGATTTTTGTGCTCTCCCTTATACTGAATATTTTAGGAAAACATTTAAAATTTCCTGTATTAGGAAAAGATTATTTAGTTTCTTAGTTATTTGAGAAGTCCTGCTATTTCAACAGTAGTTCATAATCAAATGACATATATTTACATGGTAATTTCCAACATCATTTCTAGAACATGTTAATTCAACCATTGAATATTCTAATACATTTTCCAAGAAGACTTAAAGTTTCTTCAATCTACCACAAATAAGGTTGGTTAAGGAGAGCTGGCTCTTTGGAAATAGGCTAGGGATGCACTCTTGTGGGCAGTCACTATGCACTGTGCAGTGGAACTTAACTTCAGGAAGTTGTAGAGTAAACAGTGACCACTTGGCACTTTATTTTGCTTTTGCAAATAGCTGAATAGATTCAAAATTCCTTACCCAAAAGATGATTATTCTTTGTGTTTCACATCAGAAAAAATGACCTAAAAGCTATTTTTCTGGAACGGAAATTCTGGTAAAGAACTTTGAATTTTTTACATCTTTGCATTATGGTTTTGCTGAATTATTGAACATTTTAAATCTGAATTCAAAATAGATAACTTCTAACTTTAGTATCTATAAGTGTTTTAAAAATATAATAATGAGTAGAAATATTTGAAAGTGCACAGCTGTCAAATAAGCTCTTTACAGAAGTTAGCAAACAGACATCACTGGCATTTCAGTCTTCTAAAAATACAGGTGTCAACTGAGGTCCACTTTGCACAGACAAACTTGAGACATACCTTTAGCCCCACATGCATATACTTTTACAGATATAAATTATAACTCCAAAAGTATTTTTCTGCATAGATTGCCTTCTGTTAAAATTAAAGGATTTAACTGGATTAAAGGGAGTTGTGGCCAGTTGTAATGAAAAGAACTTGATCTATTTCTGACAACTAGGTCTCAAGTTCAGTGTCAAACAGGTGGGAGGATATGGAAAGCTTTCTGGTTGTCAAGGGAATGTCTCTACCTTAGACATTTCATTGTAACATTGTCCTGGAAGCTGAAGCAGTAGAATGATCAAACTAGAGTTTCTGACCAGTGTTTCTAGAGTGAAGTGCCTGTGACTCAGCTCGGCTCTTTGCAAAATCTACAGCACTATGAAAAACAGAATATACCTTGGATAGATTTATTGGATTGAGCTGCCAGGAAAGTGGCTCTGGAGAGAGTATGAACATATGCCAGTCGCTCCTTCTTTTGGAGGGCTCACCAATCAGCTGGATGGGGTGGGATGAGGAGATGAGAGACAGGAGAAGGAGACAAGGGTTCTGTGCAAAAGGAATTTCTAATTTTGTTAGGAAATGAGGTAGGCACTCAAGCAGCCCTGACAACACAAGATGGCATATCAGCAGACACTGATAGGTTGGGAGGTCTTTATGTTGCCAAGGGGCAGAGGAAAGGGTGAGTTTCAAGGGCTGTAGGGGTCCATCCAGGCTCCAGAGAGGAAGAGCAGCTTCAGCTGGGCCTTGAAAGACAGATAAAGGCTCCCTAGATTTATGGGCTGGGTTTCTACCAAGAATAACCATGGGAAGGAAACAAGAGATGAACAAGCATGGCATGTTTTGTGGAGTGGTGATGAGACCGTCTCCCAGACTTAAAGCATATTGGAAAGCAAATTTTTTTAAAAAAGTGTGTCAAATGTGTGGAGCATTCCAAAATCAGGCAGTCAAAGAATTTAAACTTGAGAGTGGAAAATGGAATAGCAGAATTTAGAGGAAGTGAGTCTTGTGGTGGCTGGAGGGGCATTAAAGAACAGAGAGCTGTGATTTGCTGGTGCAAGTGGGAGGCAGGGAGGGGACAGAATTGCAGTGCTCAAGTGGCCAGATATCTATCTTGATCTTCAGGCAGCAGGTGACCATTACCTCCTGGCCTTTGCTGCTTGGAGGGAAGGGGTATAAATAGTACATCTCTGATCCTTTCTCAGGAAGCAATTGTGGCTTGTTGATGCTGATGAAATCTGATGTGTACAGAAGGCCTCTGGTTAAAGTAGAAAGAGGCTGCTACTTGAAGCCAGTTTTTTTTCTGGCAAATGATGATACATAACTTCAAGATATTTAAGTCCTCAGGCGAGTGAGTTACTTTTTTCTGTTCTTATTCAAGTTATTTCTTGGTAGTACTATATCAAATGCTCTTGAGTGTTATACCAACAATTGGGAAAAAAAAGAAAAGCTCACTGCTTTCTAAGTATTAATCCAGTTTTTTTCCAAAACAAACAGGTATTTATTGTCATCTACTAGGCAACATGAAACAAGTAAATCATAATAAGGTGTGATGCTTGACTACAAGGAGTTTATGATCCAGTAGAAAAAAAAGAGTAAAAAATATATATATATACAAAACCTGCAATGTGTTAGCTAGAAAGGATCATTGATGAGGTAGGAAAAAATGAGATGGTTTTCTCCAGGACACACTCTGGTTAGCAGGGAGATTCTGACTCACTCTCCCATAGGTGAAACATGAAAGACTTACCCAATAGGTCGGGATCCCTGGGTTCTGGTATTACGCCTGGTATTTTGTGTGACTGTGGGTGAATGGGTTCAATTTTGAGTTTCTCACAACCCAAGTAAGGGGGTAGCATAGCCTATACTCTAAAAGGCCTGTGTCCCCAGTGTCTTCTCAGCCAGTTCCCTGGAGATTCTGGCTGTAAATGTCACTGAGAAAGAAGTAGGGCACCTGCTTGGCTTGTTTTTTACTTTCTGGTTTGTGGAAGAAGTGGTAGGGCGCAAGCCATCACTTCACATTTCAGTTGGCTCAGTGGCCCTCAGAAATGTGTTTGAAAGCATTTTATGCAGCAGATGTGAAGTGCCTAGCATTTTGAAGCTTTAATTAAAGTAAAACCATGTAAAGACTATAGAATTTTGAGAAACCAAGCAACAGTGTAGTCTCATTACTTTAGAGGCACAAAATACATATGAAGTTATTGCACACACATATATGCACACATGCACACACACACCACAGGTTGTGGCCTCTTTGAGAAAATTCCTTTGGGTTTCATGATATGTCAAATGTGTATGTGTGGGCAGGGAGAGGAGGAGGAGTTAAGAGTGAGGCCCTTGGTGGCCTGGGAGGAAGGTGTCCTTAGGTAGGGCACCTGTACTGATAGGTGGGTTCTTCCATGGCATTGCTCCACAATAGGGCCTTGAAAGGTAACTACATTCACAGCAGCAGCTACAGGCAGCAGTAACACAAGTAGGGTGTGTTGGATGGCAACCAACTGATTCAAAAGAATCTTCCAGATGGTATCTCAAAATGGTGTTTTAGGAGTAAGTTGTACAATAATGTTGAAGTCTTCTCTCAGTCACTTATAGAAAAAGTTTTCCTGACAATACTCTGTTCTCAGCCTTTTGTTTAAAGCTAGTAACTATAATATTAAAATAAATAAATACACAGTCTTTGCTATTAACTATCCACTTTGGTACACAGAAGAAATGTCCTTTCTAGAAGGATAGGTAGAGTGTTCTGTGGCCACAGTGATGATGATAAGTGGGTAGGAGTCTTGACAGTGCACTCTCTTTCTCCCACAGGTCCTGTACAACTTGTTCAAGTCTTTCTGCCTGATGAAAACCATTGAGACCATTGACATATTTGCTGGGATCGCCAACTTCTTTGTTGTAGGGATTGGTGGTGTGTTGATTGGCATCTTCCTGGGATTTATAGCGGCATTTACCACTCGGTTCACACATAACATACGGGTGATCGAGCCACTTTTTGTCTTCCTGTACAGTTACTTGTCCTATATTACAGCCGAAATGTTTCACCTCTCAGGTATCATGGCGTAAGTATTTAATTCTTTGTTAAAAGCTAATAATGATCACATTTCATTGGATTTATGTATTCTAAGTAAACATGTTAAAGTTAAATAAGTTATATAAAAAGTAGGTTTAATTACATTTTTAAATATTTTTATTTAACTTATGTTCAATTATTTTATTGTTGTTCAATATACATTTCTCTGCATTTACCCTCCACCTCTTCCCCCCTGCACCCCAGCCATTCCCACCTCCCTCCTCTGATTCCAACCCTCCTTGGTTTTGTCTATGTGACCTTTATAGTTGTTCCTGAAAACTCTTCCCATTTTCCCCGCCATCATCCCCTCCCACCTCCCCTCTGGTTACTGTCAGATTGCTCTTAATTTCAATGTCCCTGGTTATATTTTGCTTGCTTGTTTGTTTTGTTGATTAGGTTCCACTTAAAGGTGAGGTCATATGGTATTTGTCTTTTACCGCCTGTCTCATTACACTTAGGATAATGCTCTCCAGTTCCATCCATGCTGTCACAAAGGGTAGGAGTTTCTTCTTTCTTTCTGTTGCTTAGAATTCCATTGTGTAAATGTAATGTAGTTTTTTGATCCCCTCATTTACTGATGGGCACTTAGGTTGCTCCCAGCACTTGGCTACTGTAAATTGTGGGGCTATGAACATTGGGGTGCATAGGTTCTTTTGGATTGGTGTTTCAGGATTCTTAAGATATAATCCCAGCAGTGGAATTTCCAGGTCAAAAGGCAGTTCCATTTTTAGTTTTCTGAGGAAATTCCATACTGCTTTCCACAGTGGCTGCACCAGTCTGCATTCCCACCAACAGTGCACTAGGGTTCCCTTTTCTCCACATCCTGTCCAACACTTGTTGATTTGTTTATGATGGCTATTCTGACTGGTGTGAAGTGGTATCTCATTGTGGTTTTAATTTGCATCTCTCTGATGGCTAGTGATGCTGAGCATCTTTTCATATGTCTCTGGGCCTTCTGTACATCCTCCCTGGAGATGTTTCTGTTCAGGTCTTTTGCCTGGCACTGGCGGCAGAACAGACACATAGACCAATGGAACACAATAGAGAGGCCAAAAATAAACCCAGGTCTCTATGGTCAATTAATATTTGACAAAGGGGAAAGAAGCATAAAATGGAATAAAAATAGTGTCTTCTACAAATGGTATTGGGAGATCTGGATGGCTACCTGTAAAAAAATGAAACTCGATCATCAACTTACACCATACACAAAAATAAATTCAAGGTGAATAAAAGACAAATATAAGTTGTGACACCATAAAAGAGCTAGAGGAAAACATAGGCAGAAAAATCTCAGATACTTCACACAGCAATATTTTCACTGGTATATCTCCTAGAGCAAGGGACATAAAGGAAACAATAAAGAAATGGGACCTCATCAAATTAAAAAAGCTTCTTCACGGCTAAAGAAAAAAGCATTAAAATGAAAAGAGAACCAGCTGTATGGGAAAACATGTTTGCCAATGAAACCTCAGACAAAGGTTCAATCTCCAAAATATATAAAGAACTCACAGGACTCCACTCCAGGAAGACAAACAACCCAATTAATTATGTTCTTTTAAGAACAACTCAAAATAGTTTTTTCTTACTCTGTTTCAAAGGAATGAAAACATACATCAGCCAGATTTATACTGAAGCAATCTGGTATTGAGATGGAAGACTACTTAAACATTGCCTGTTGGCTCTCATATGAAATGTGGTAATGCAACTGTTGGGGTTGACTGCCAGGTACCAAGAATTTTCTGAGTTGATGTGCATCTAGTGATGTCCATGTGTGAGAACAATGCTCTAAACTTACTGCAACAAGGTTGCATTACCTAAGCTGTACTTGGAATTCTGGTATTTTTTATGTGAATCCATTTGAATAATCTTAGTATTAGAAAATCTTCATTCTGGGTGATAGATTTTATTTTAATTAATAGCTTAATGCCATTCATAGCAATATTTAATGCATAAGGCATGAATCATGTAATTTTAGTTTAGTTTTTTAAATAAAGAGGCATAGTTATAAAGAAGGAAATGTAAAGGCAGGAAATTATTTCTTTATTAAATATCAGTTAGTGTACCATTCATTAAGTGATTCAGAAGGATGTTCTCAAAAGGTTTCACATGTTGGCTGAAGACTTGTGGTGTTTGGATCCAGTGTTAGCCTTTGGAGGGTCACTTTGAAGGAGGCTACTCAATGAGTGTGGATGTTTTTGTAGCTTCCAAAAATAAGCCTAGTATAGTGTTTTCACACCCAACATGAGGTCAGTGAGAAATAATTAATAATGCAATGCCTTTAAATATTTATATTTGACAAATATTTATTTACAGCTTAATATATGCTAGACCCTATGCAAAGGCCTGCTATACTTTTTCAGAGTTTTGCTGTTGTAAACATAGGTCTAGTTCTGGAAGTTTTCTCTTGCAGATTTAGGTGATGCTTTGATTAAGGACTATTTTGTTTTCTGCCTTCTATCACACTTTTTTGTCAGATGCAAATGAAATTTATGGTGGAGGAAGTCAAGTGCCTCTGTATAAGGAGATGAACCCAATTGTAATGAAAGCCGTAAATTGAAGAGTTGGGTGGTTTTCTGTTTCACAGAGAACCTAAATAAAGCAACATATTAATCCAGTTTCACCCAGTAATGCAATGTTCAGCATCTTCCTGGTTGCTATTTATATCATTTGTATGACTTCCAGTTTCCTCACTGTTTTTTGACCAGTGTCATTGAGAGGGTATGACCCCCTAGTTACCAGGTCCCTAAAAGAATGATGGGGTGGGACTTGCGTCTAGTTTCCCAGCAGTAATCTAGCAACCAATTGTGTTGACTAGAACCTTGACTATATTTCCACAGTATGCATATGTAAATGTTATAGAGTACACACACAGTTATCTAAACATATTTGTCAATTTCCTTAATGTTCAAAGGCAGGAATTGGGATGGAGCAATCCAGTATATTGGGGACAGGTGGAGTATTGGATGAGGTTTGTGTCCTGGTGCATCTCTGCTTGGAAATGACTGTGAGGCCCAAAAGTTGCAAGTCTTGTGCTACAAGTCCTGATCTCCTGTGAAGATGAGCTCATGGGTTTACTTGCTCTGGGAATTGGGAAACCAGGGCAAATAAAGCCACATATTCCTGGTAAATAGCACAGGTCATTGCCTACTGTAGTTTGTTGTTGGATGAAAAACACTACTTTTGTTTCCCACTTCAAAGTAAACATTTATTTTACAACTTAGTGTACACAAAAGTCCTTTATTACATTTAAACTACTATTGTCACTGTACATTCTGCAGTAAAATAATAAACTGATCATGAAGTAAGACATCAAAGGAGATTTAAACAGTTTTGGATCTAGAATTCCATTCATGTCCATGTTGCAGTGTGTGCTGAGAAGTAACACCCTGTTTTCTTTTCTTTTTATTAATATTATTATTTATTTATATTTTTATTGAGATATAATTGGC
The DNA here is from genome assembly GCF_022682495.2 of Desmodus rotundus. Taxonomy (NCBI): domain Eukaryota; kingdom Metazoa; phylum Chordata; class Mammalia; order Chiroptera; family Phyllostomidae; genus Desmodus; species Desmodus rotundus. The sequence goes on from NC_071391.1 coordinate 94,952,231, forward strand.
ATATAGCATTGTGTATGCTTAAGGTGTACAGTGTGTTGATTTGATACATTTCTATATTGCAGTATGATTACCTATAAAGTTATTTTATTTACTTATTTAAAAATTTTTAATTGTTTTATTGTTGTTCAATTGCAGTTGTCTGCATTTACCCTCCACCTCTTCCCCCCCTTCCACCCCAGCCATTCCCACCTCCCTCCTTTGATTCCACACCCCCTTGTTTTTGTCTATGTGACCTTTACAGTTGTTCCTGAAAACTCTTCCCACTTTACCCCATTATCCCCTCCCACCTCCCCTCTGGTTACTGTCAGATTGCTCTTAATTTCAATGTCTCTGGTTATATTTTGCTTGCTTGTTTGTTTTGTTGATTAGGTTCCACTTAAAGGTGAGGTCATGTGGTATTTGTCTTTTACCGCCTGTCTCATTACACTTAGGATAATGCTCTCCAGTTCCATCCATGCTGTCACAAAGGGTAGGAGTTTCTTCTTTCTTTCTGTTGCTTAGAATTCCATTGTGTAAATGTAATGTAGTTTTTTGATCCCCTCATTTACTGATGGGCACTTAGGTTTCTTCCAGTACTTGGCTATTGTACATTGTAGGACTATGAACATTGGGGTGCATAGGTTCTTTTGGATTGGTGTTTCAGGATTCTTAAGATATAATCCCAGCAGTGGAATTTCCAGGTCAAAAGGCAGTTCCATTTTTAGTTTTCTGAGGAAATTCCATACTGCTTTCCACAGTGGCTGCACCAGTCTGCATTCCCACCAACAGTGCCAAATGGTTCCCTTTTCTCCACATCCTGTCCAACACTTGTTGATTTGTTTATGATGGCCATTCTGACTGGTGTGAAGTGGTATCTCATTGTGGTTTTAATTTGCATCTCTCTGATGGCTAGTGATGCTGAGCATCTCTTCATATGTCTCTGGGCCCTCTGAACATCCTCTTTGCAGAAGGGTCTGTTCAAGTCCTTTGCCCATTTTTAATTGGGTTGTTTATCTTCCTGGAGTGGAGTCATGTGAGTACTTTATATATTTTGGAGGTCGGGCCATTGTCTGAGGTATCATTGGCAAATATGTTTTCTCTTATACTTGGTTCTCTTTATATTTTAATGCTGTTTTCTTTAGTCTTGCAGAAGCTTTTTATTTTGACGAGGTCCCATTTCTTTATTGTTTCCTTTCTGTCCCTTGCTTTAGGGGGACACATCATTGAAGATATTGCTGCGTGGAATATCTGAGATTTTCCTGCCTATGTTCTCCTCTAGGACATTTATGGTGTTATGACTTATATTTAAGTCTTTTATCCATCTTGAGTTTATTTTCATGTATGTCGTAAGTTGGTGATGGAGTTTCATTTTTTTACAGGTAGCTGTCCATATCTCCCAACACCAATTGTTGAAGACACTATTTTTATTCCATTTTGTGCTTTTTCCCTTTGTCAAATATTAATTGACCATAAAGACCTGGGTTTATTACTGGGCTCTCTGTTCTGTTCCACTGGTCTATGTGTCTGTTCTTATGCCAGTACAATGCCTTGTAATACAGTTTGATATCAGATATTGTGATCCCTCCTATTTTATTCCTCTGTCTCAAAATTGCCGTAGCTATTCAGGGTTGTTTATGGTTCCATATAAATTTCTGAAATATTTGTTCTATATCTGTGAAATATGTCATGGGTACTTCAATAGGGATTATATTGAATGTATAAATTGCTTTGGGTAGTATGGACATTCTGATGATGTTAATTCTTCTGATCCATGAACATGGGGCATGCTTCCATTAGATGTGTTTTCCTTGATTTCTTTCTTCAATGTTGTGTAGTTTTCTGAGTACAGGTATTTTACCTCCTTGATTAGGTTTATTCCTAGGTATTTTATTTTTCTTGTTGCTATATCAAATGGGATTTTTTCCTGATTTCTGTTTCTGATATTTCAGTGTTGACATACAAAAATGCCTTTGATTTCTGAATACAGACATTGTATCTAGCTGTTTTGCCAAATTTGTTTATTAGGTCAAGCAGTTTTTTGGTGGAGTCTATAAGATTTTCCATGTACACTATCATGTCATCTGTAAACAGTGACAGTTTCATTTCCTCCTTTCCAATTTGGATTCCTTTTATTTTTTTTTCTTGTCTGATTGCTGTGGCTAAGACTTCCAATACTATGTTGAATAGGAGTGGTGAGAGAGGGCATCCTTATCTTGTTCCTGGTCTTAGTAAGATCAAAATGCTCTAAGTTTTTGTCCATTTAGTATGATGTTGGCTATAGGTGTCTCATATATGGCCTGTATTATGTTGAGGAATGCTCCCTTTATTCCCACTTTGCTGAGGGTTTTTATCAGAAATGGGTGCTGTATCTTATCAAACGCTTCTTCGACATCTATTGATATGATCATGTGATTTTTGTATTTGCCGTTGTTTATGTGATGTATTACGTTTATTTATTTGCGAATATTGTACTATCCTTCAGCCCTGGGATGAATCCCACTTGGTCATGATGTATGATCTTTTTAATGTATTGCTGGATGCGTTTGCCAATATTTTGTTGAGAATTTTAGTGTGTATGTTCATCAGCGATATTGGCCTGAAGTTTTCTTTCCTCGTTGTGTCTTTAGCTGGTTCTGGGATTAGGATGATGCTGGCTTCATAAAAGGAGTTCGGGAGTCTTCCATCAGTTTGGATTTTTTCGAATAGTCTGTGAAGGATAGGGGTTAGCTCTTCCTTAAATGCTTTGTAGAATTCTCCTGTGAAACCATCTGGTTCAGGGCTTTTGTGTGTTGGGAGTTTTTTTGATGACTGCTTCAATTTTGCCTGTTATTGGTCTGTTCAGGTTTTCTGCTTCTTCTTCATTCAGTTCTGGAAGATTATATTTTTCTAGAAATGTGCCCATTTCACCTAGGTTTTCAAATTTCTTGGCATACAGTTCTTCGCAGTAACTTTTTACCATCCTTTGTACTTCTGTGGTATCAGTTGTAATCTCTCCTCTTTCATTTTTAATTGTGTTTATTTGGATCCTCTTTTTTCCTTGATGAGCCTACTTAAATGCTTGTCGATTTTGTATATCTTTTCAAAGAACCAGCTCCTGGATTCATTGATCCTTAGAATTGTGCTTTTAGTTTCTATGTCATTTAACTCTGCTCTGATATTGGTTATTTTCTTCTGCTTGCTCGGGGCTGTCTTTGTTATTATTCCTTGAGTTGTTGTAGGCATAGGGCTAGGTTGTTTGTTTGAATGTTTCTATCTTTTTAAGGTAGGACTATATCTCTATTAACTTCCCTCCCGGACTGCCTTTGCTGTGTCCCATAGGTTTTGGGTTGTTGTGAGTTCATTTCCATTTGTTTCCAGAAAGTTTTTGATTTCTTCCCTAATCTCATTCTTGACCCATTCATTGTTTAATAGCTTCCTGTTCCATCTCCATGATTTTGAGTGTTTTGGCTTTTTTCCTTTGGGGTTGGTTTCTAGTGTCAGTCCCTTGTGGTCAGAGAAAATGCTTGATATGACTTCAATTGTCTTGAATTGTTGAGGCTTGCTTTGTGTCCTTTCATCTGGTCTATCTTTGAAAATGTTCTATGTACACTCGAAAAGAATGTGTATTTTGCTTCTTTGGGATGAAGAGCTCCCTCTATAATTCCACTTCATCTCGGGTATTGTTAATTGACACAATATCCTTGTTGATATTTTGTTTGGAAGATCTGTCCCTTTTGACAGTGGGGTGTTAAAGTCCCCTAGTATAATTGTGTTGCTGTCAATATCTTTCTTGAAGTCCTCCAAGATTTTCTTTATGTATTTGGGTGCTCCTATGTTGGGTGCAGATATATTTACAATGTCTTTGTTTATGTCTTCTTTGTGGATTCTTCCTTTGAGTATTATGAAATGACCTTCTGGGTCTCTCTTTGTGGCCCTTCTTTTGAAGTCTATTTTGTCTGATATGGGTATTGCCTCTCCTGCTTTTTTTTCCTGTCCGTTTGCTTGGAAAATTTGTTTTTAGCCCTTCACTTTCAGTCTGTATAAGTCTTTTGTCCTTAGATGGGTCTCTTGTGGCAGCATATGTGTGGGTCATGCTTTCTTATCCATTCAGCTATTCTATGTCTTTTGATTGAAGCATTTAATCCATTTACATTTAAGGTTATTATTGATAGGTACTTATTCATTGCCGATTTTTTTGTACCTGTGTTCCTCTCTCTCTCTTTTCCTTCCTTTCCTTACAGCAGTCCCTTTAGCATCTTGCAGAACTGGTTTTGTTGAGGTGTATTCATTTAGACTTCTTTTGTCTGGGAAGCTCTTTATTTGGCCTTCTGTCTTGATTGAGAGCCTTGATGGGTAAAGTAGTCTTAATTGCAGGCCTCTGGTTCTCATTACTTGGAATATTTTTTGCCATTATCCTCTGGCACGGAGAATTTCCATTGAAAAGTCAGCTGCTAACCTTATTGGGGCTCCCTTGTATCTTATTTCTTGTTTCTCCATGGCTACCTTTAACATCCTCTCTTTGTGTTGGAATTTTTCCATTTTAATTATGATGTATCTTGGCAGTGGGCCTCTTTGGGTTCCTCTTGCTTGGGACTCTCTGAGTTTCCTGGATTTGGGTGACTTTTTCTCTCATCAGATTAGGGGACTTTTCCATCATTACTTTCAAACAGGTTTCCCATCCCTTGCTCTTCTTCTGTTTCTAGTACCCCCATTATACAGATATTATTACGTTTCATGTTGTCCCGCATTTCCCTTAATCCCTCTTCATTCTTTCTGAGCTTCCTTTCCTTTTCTTGCTCTTTTTGGGTGTTTTTTTCTACTTTCTCCTCCAGCTCCCTGATCCAATCCTCTGCTTCATCAAGTCTGCTTTTGATTCCTTCTACTGTGTTCTTCAGTTCACAAATTGTATTTTTCATTTTGTCTTGGCCCTTGTTGATAGTTTGTATTTCCTTTTTCATGTTGATATATTTTTCAGTGAGTTCATTGTAGTTTCCCTGTAGTTTCTGGTAGTTCTCTGTGAGCTCAGTGAGCTTCCTGGTAACCACTGGTTTGAACTCTGTATCTGATGGTTGACTTGCCTCTTTTTCATTTAGCATTCTTTCTGTGGCTTCCTCCTTTCTTTTCATTTGGGGATTGTTTCTATGTCTTCCCTTTGTTTATGAGACTCTTCTTGTTAACCTCTGCTTCTTAAATTGATCTGTTCTGACCCCCTCGGTTTATGGTATGAACTTCTATGGTAGAATGCCAGTGGGATTCAGTGGTGCTGTCTCCTTAATCTCCTGAGCTCACTTGTCTTGAGCTGATATTTTTGGGTCTAACAGGGTCTAACTCTGGTCTTTTCAGCACTCCAGGTTTTATTGTCTCACCTGTGGGAAAAGGAGAGAGAAGAAAAAAAAGAAAAAGGTGAAGGGAAGGAAGGTAAAGTAATAGAAAAGGAACGGAAGGAAGGAAGGAAGGAAAGAGGAAGAAAGGCGGAAGAAATAAAAAGAGATCAGAGGAAAGATAAAAAGAAGGAATTTTAACAAAAATTAAAATAAATAAAAAATAAATAAAGAAGGCAGGAAGAGGGAATAAAAAAGTAAAGGATGGAAGGAAAAAGGAATAAAAAAAGAAAGAAGGACAGGTAGGAAGAAGGGGAGAAAAGAAAAAAAAATGGTTTCTGCTTGCTTTAATCCGGTCAGGTCTGTCTGCTGGTCTTCCTGTCTGTTAAAAGGAGGGGCTGGTTATAGGGAATGGTTTCAGTTTTCTCCCTTCCTGAGCCACACTCTTCACTGTTTTCGCTGTTGTCCAGCCTCCAGTCCAGTTCCTCAGGTTCCTTCTGCTCCCCCCTAGGCCTTTAGTTCACCATTTGTGCTGTCCTTGAGTTGCACCAATTAGGGGTAACTCACACTCCTCCTTCTTGCTCTTTGCTGTCTTAGATGCTAGGGGCTCTCAGAGCTCCTTCAGGGTAGTTCAGCCCCCTACTGGGTCAAGTCTTTCCAGGGACTGCATAGTCCTGCAGCTCCCCTCTGCTGGTCATTCTGCCTGCCTCCTAGAGAGTGCGTAGGCCCTGCAGGGCTCTGTGAGCATGGGCTAGGTGGGAGTTGTGGAGACCCGGTGCTTCAGGCATGGTCGCCCCTGTGCAGCAGCCAGGCCATTGATTTGGTTGCGCACTGATCCCAGGCTTTGGGCCTGTGCACCAGGGCAGCCATGCTGCTGAACAAGGTGTGTGCCCACCCAAGGTTTCAGGTATGGGCACCCAGGCCACTGATTGGGGTACGCACCAACCCGGGAGCTTTGGGCCTGTTTGCCCAGGCCGCCGGGCTGCTGTTCTAGGTGCAAACTGTTCCCTGGCTTTGCGCCTGTTTGCCTGGGCAGCCGGGCTGCTGATCAGGGTGCATGCCTACCTGGGGTTTCAGTTGTGGGCACCCAGTCCGCTGATCTGGGTGCCTGTCAACTGGGTGTCAGGTGTGTGCTGGGGCTGCTTATCCCGAGTTCACAGTCCAGGGGCTGAGGGGGTGGGCGCGCCAGAGGCCATGGCTGCTGTGGAGAGTTCTCTAAACAGCCGCTGAGTGCCTCTATGTTCTCTTTTACTTTTCGAGATATTCCTCCTATTCAAGCCCCCCTGGTCCAAACAAGCACCTGGCCTCTCACACAGCCCAGCCAGGCTCTCTCCCAAGAATCCTGCAGCAGACCCTGCACCCTGGCCAGGGGCTTCAGCCGCCCTGGTCCCCTGGCTGGTCCCTGGGACCTTATTGTCCTTAAGCACTCTTCTTACCGTCTGATCTTTCAAGGTCCTCTACCTTTGGTCTCCGATCTTCATATATGCAGGAATACTGTTGGCTGTTTGCTCTGTTCCTCAGATCTGGTAGGTGTTTCACTGGTGCCGAGGGGAAGTGGACTCTGCTCCCACCTATCTTGCCACCATCTTCCTGGTATAATCCCTTTTAATAATTTAAAACTGAATTTATTGCTAAAGAATTAGTTATACATCATGTCTCCCTGTGTGTTCAGGAGGGTTTTAGTAGCAAACACCAAGAGAGTAGATGAAATTCCCTGTTTTCTAATATACTCCTGCTCTTTTCTATACTGTAATAAGTTTTGTAGTTGGGAAAGTGTGTGTGTATGTGTGCATGTGTTTCATAATGCATTTCCACAGCACCGGAGCTAAAGTTAAAGGAAAGTTTTCATAGTCTCCTGAACAAGAAACTTCACATCTAACGGCATTGGGCACCTGTGAATATCACAGCGTTATAGTAGGGGATATAGAGGTAGCTGAATATTTATTGATTTTAGAAATTCCTGTGTTGTCTCATGTTTTTGGCTTTATTCAGAAAAATACTCAGAAATAGAATACTGGTGATTGCCCATTGTCCTCTTTCTTTACCCAAGGACACTAACAGATGCCTAAGGTGATTCTTGCACTCAGATACATAACACAGTGAACTGAAGTGAGACTTTCTTTCCCCCTGTGGAAATTCAGGCTTTTTCTTCTGGTCCTTGCCTTGTACCCTCACATCCCTCTGTGTTCCAGTCAATGGAACACTGAACACATTGTCCTGAAGAGAGGGATTTTTTTTTGTCTCTACATGAGCTTGCAGCCTGCCTGCGGGGGAAATGTTGATTTCTATTGATGTCCTCCAGGAATTTCAAAAAATGACTAAATGCATCTTCAGATAGGAGAGTAGGCACTGATATTACTTAGTTTTGTTTTTATTGATTAACAATTCCTTAGTGTTCCTCCTTTGAGGGCACTTAAAATATATTCTATTTGCTGTTTCAATTACTTTAGAATCATTGCAAAGAAAGAAATGGTAATTATTAGTCTCATGTTATGAATGACTCAATTGAGGTGCAGGTAGTCAAAAACAGAGCTGGAGGGTAATACCTAGAGCCTGGGTTTCCACTTATCAGGCCAGTCAAGGATATGTCCCAGTATCTACTTTATAAATCAAAACAAGCAGATTTTAATCAATTTTTAAAATGAGAATTTAACAGGAATTTCCAGGGTGATAAGCTCAGGAATGATGCTCTGAGCAGGCTGAGCTGGCTGTGCTGAGGCAGTTAGTCTCTTGTCACTGCTGAAAAGGTGAAGAATATTTTCTTTCTTCTTTCTTCTTTCTTTGTGTAAGTTAGTCTTAATCATTTACTTAAAACTTTGATAAAACTAGGAAAGCATGCCTTTGCTTGTCATTTTGAAAGTTCTACCCTGATTTCCCTTCTTATGCCCAGCATTTGTAGCATTTAAGAGACCATCTCTTCAAGATACAGTCACATGAAATCATAGCCTCATGCCCCAGATTGTTCATTGTTACAGAGTGTTCAAGTGTACTGGTATTCTCCAGAAAGAACACATGACAATGCAGGACATCCATAAAACATACATAAAGCATCATATGTATGTATGCATATATATATGTACATATAAGTAAGACAGGTTTCTTTTATTCATTTTTCATAGACCAGTCTCATGTTTGCTGAGTGGTTTTCTTAATGTAGGACTGTGACATGGAGCTTCTACAAACCAATCAGATAATGCAACCTGTATTAATACACACTCCCTGGTCTGGCCTCCATGCAAATCCAATTGGTCTTAAAGCCTCTCTAAATGGATGACAAGCAGACCACACCAGCTTATTTCTAGTTTGAACTTTTTTTAAATATATTTATTGATTATGCTATTACAGTTGTCCCATTTCCCCCCCTTCACTCCACTCCATCCAGCCCACCCCCTCCCTCCCACATTCCCCCACTATCGTTCATGTCCATGGGTCATAATTATAAGTTCTTTGGCTTCTACATTTCCTACACTCTTCTTCCCCCCCCACCCCCCGTCTATTTTCCACCTATCATCTATGCCACTTATTCTCTGTACCTTTCCCCCCTCTCTCCCCCTCACACTCCCCTATTGACAACCCTCCATGTGATCTCCACCTCTATGGTTCTGTTCCTGTTCTAGTTGTTTGCCTAGTTTGCTCTCGTTTTTGTTTTAGGTGTGGTCGTTAATAACTCTGTGTTTGCTGTCATTTTTACTGTTCATATTTTTTATCTTCTTTTTCTTAGGTAACTCTCTTTAACATTTCATATAATAAGGGCTTGGTGATGATGAACTTCTTTAACTTGACCTTATCTGAGAAGCACTTTATCTTCCCTTCCATTCTAAATGATAGCTTTGCTGGATACAGTAATCTTGGGTGTAGGTCCTTGCCTTTCGTGACTTGGAACACTTCTTGCCAGCCCCTTCTTGCCTGTAAGGTCTCTTTGGAGAAATCAGCTGACAGTCTGATGGGAAGTCCTTTGTAGGTAACTGTGTCCTTTTCTCTTGCTGCTTGTAAGATTCTCTCCTTCTGTGTAATCTTAGGTAATGTAATTATGATGTGCCTTGGTGTGTTCCTCCTTGGGTCCAGCTTCTTTGGGACTCTCTGAGTTTCCTGGACTTCCTGGAAGTCTATTTCCTTTGCCAGACTGGGGAAGTTCTCCTTCATTATTTGTTCAAATAAGTTTTCAATTTTTTGTTCTTCCTCTTCGCCTTCTGGCACCCCTATAATTTGGATGTTGGAACGTTTAAAGATGTCCTGGAGGGTCCTAAGCCTCTCCTCATTTTTCCGAATTCTTGTTTCTTCATTCTTTTCTGGTTGGATGTTTCTTTCTTCCTTCTGGTCCACACCATTGATTTGAGTCCCAGTTTCCTTCACATCACTATTGGTTCCTTGTACATTTTCCTTTGTTTCTCTTAGCATTGCCTTCATTTTTTCATCTAGTTTTCAAACAAATTCAACCAATTCTGTGAGCGTCTTGATAACCAGTGTTTTGAACTGTGCATCTGATAGGTTGGCTATCTCTTCCTCACTTAGTTGTATTTTTTCTGGAGCTTTGAAGTGTTCTGTCATTTGGGCCATTTTTTTTTTTTTTTTTTTTTTTGGTCTTGGCGCATCTGTTACTTAAAGGGGCGGAGCCTTAGGTGTTCACCAGGGCTGGGTAACGCTGGTCGCTGTGCTGTGAGGTTGTACATGGGGGAGGGGCCGAGAGGGACCAATGGCGCCTGCTCCACTCTCCTCCGGATTTCAGACTTTCACTCTGCTACCCACAATCAAACTGGGCCCCTCTGGTGCTGGTTCCCAAGTGGGTGGGCTTGTGCACACTCTAGGCCCCTGTGGGTCTCTCCAACGACCTCTCCTGTGAGGCTGGTAGTCTCTCTTGCTGCCGCCCCAACCCCCACGAGCGTTTTCAATCAGAGGTTTGAGGCTTTATTTCTCCGCGCTGGAGCCCTGGGTTGCATGGTCTGCTTTGCTCCCCGCCGTTTGTCCGGTTTATCTGTGCGCGAATGTGGGGCTGTGGGGTCTGCTAGTGGTCAGACTGCCTGCCCCTTTCATCCCACAGTCTGCCAGTCTGGGTCCTGCCATGGCCACGCTAGTCCTCTCTCCCCGATGCCCATCTCCGCCCCTCCTACCTGTCTGGATGTATGTTTCTTTTTTATTTCCTTGGTGTCGGACTTCCTTGCCGTTAGATTTTCTGTCAGTTCCAGTTGTGCAAGGAGGTGCAGTGTGTCTACCTATGCCGCCATCTTGGTTCTCCTCTACTTTGAACTTTTAAACTTCAAATTCACCTCCATCCCAACATCCACACCATCCCCTGCACACACACAATGATTTTTTAGGAAGACTGAGACATTTCTACAGACTGAGTCATTTCTAAAGACTAAGCCATTAAAGACTGAGTCTGTTGCATAAGAATTTGTAAATCATCCAGCCAGTGCTTCAAAGTAGCTGTTGGCCCTGTGACAAAAATCATATGACTACACCAAAACCAAATACAAATTTTAAATGGGTGGTGGTGAGAGAGTTAGTAAAATAAGGCAGGAAATTAGTAAATATTGGGAAAACAAATTATTACTTCCTCATATTTCTGGACACCTTTAGGAAAAAAGTAAAAAGCAAAGAAACAAAAAAATTATTATTGTTACTTTATAATGACTCACATATCCTTTATTTCCCTTATATAGTTTTTTCCCCTAAACTAAACTGTAAGATAAATGACAGGAGGAAATTTGAAATTACAAACCTTTTTTTCAAGCTTTATTGAGATAAAATATAACATTGTATAAGAAAGAAGATGGTTGCAGAGTAGGTGGAAGCTGCTGTCAGCCCCAAACCACATTTAGAGCTAAATTTCAGATCAATCAACCTGAAAAACCAATTGAAGACTAGCCGATCTGAAATATTATAACCAAGGTTTACAGAAGAAGCCACATGGAAATTGGTAAGAAGGGCAGAGACACAGAAAGGGATAGACAACCTTGCCTCAGTTGCAACAGCATCTGAGAAGCCAGAGGAATATCACAACTGCAAAACTCTCTCCCCCTAGGAGCATAGGATCTCAAATCCATGCAGGGATCTGCAGCCCAGAGCAACAGAGATGGGAGTGGAGTCTGCATAGCATGTGGTGGTGAAAATCAGTGGGGTATCAGTCTACATGGGAGACTCAGACCAAATGCACACAGGGGCAGGCACTCTCTGTTGTTACACCACCACCCTGGGAAGTTCATAGTCCAGATTCCAATTGCTGGCAAGAACAAACCGCCATACTCCGTTCCTGTGAAAGAGTCTGCTGGCTACACCTAGCAATGACTTTAAGGGGCCCTCTATTTTCTGGGGAAGTTTTTGGCAGAGACCCAATGACTAAACTCTGGTTGGGGAAGGAGGACAAATCTCCCTGACCTCCAGTGCACAGCCAGCACCCCTCTCCTACCTGTTGAGCCACTCAGTCTGCCCCTTCCTGCTGAGTTCTGTGGCACAGGGGAGCTGTACTAGGCTGGAACTTTTAGCTTGTCCAGCTGTGTTCAGCAGTGCAGGGGAGTCACATGGGGATGAGAGTTTCAGCTCTGTCCTGCTGGGTTCGGAGCCCATGCAGAGCTGGGGCTTTCAGCCCCACCCTGCTGAGACCAACCAAGTAGAGAGATCTGAGTGCTGCACAGGGAAGAGCTTCAGCCCCATATTGCTTGGTTTGGGGGTGAGTGGAAACCAGCGAGCTGGGCAGAGTGGGGGATTTTCAAACTGTGTCTTCTGGGGAAGTTTCTGTCCAGGAGTCAGACAGGAGAGGGATGGGCTGTATGTCTATATTGCAGGGAGGCAAACCCAAGCTTTCCTGTGCATACAGCCCTGTAATACCCTGGGAAGGAGAGGAAGTGCCTATCCCCTTCCTACAGGCTTGCAGGCACCATCCCCAATGGGAAACTGTTTGGATCATCACTGCCAAGTCCAAGACCTGTAGAGTGAAGTTCCCTGTGGGGAAAGGAGAGAGGCTCAGAGTGGGGACATTCAAAGTGTGAGACCTTTAGGGGGCTATTGTCTGGGATCACAAAGTTCTTAGCCCCCTCCTGTGGGCTGGGCCTATATCACACCCAATGGGAGAGTCTTTTGATCTGTCCCCTGATCCCAGGTCAGCTGACCTTTCTCCTGCAAAGGGGATGGCTGGCTGTACCCAACATGAACCTTCAGCTATCCCTCCCCTCAGAAGAACTAGAATTGGAAACTGTGGTGGAGACTGAGGCTTCAAAGTTTGAAGCAGGGGCTACTTTCCCCTCATGGAGTATATGACTGCATGATCCCCAAATAGGGGACACACTAACCTGTCTCAGCTAGCATGGGCTCACACTACAGCTTTTCTTCGGAAGGCTCTGGAAGAATACCAGGCAAACTTAGGGGGAAGCAGAGAAGCTAAAAGGTGGAAGCAGGCCTCAGGGAGCCTTGGTCCTTATACAGATTTCCACCAGCTCTAAGGGGGAAGAAGCAGACACTTTTACACAGATTGGCCACTCATATGCACACTCAAATCCAGTAGATTCATACATAAACAGTGAATGGCATGGTAGCCCAAAGCCAATACACACAACATCTTACAGAGACTTTCACATGAACCCTATCCAAGTGGAACCAGAACCAGTACAACCAGTGGTGGGCTTTAGATGACACCAGAGCTCAACCCAGCTAGCCATACAACCAGCACACCTACAGGGGGATTCCTGCCATTTCCACTCCATGCTGGGAACAGCGCTACCTTGGGGCGGGGGGGCAGTCCCTGCACAGCACACACTGTGATTAAAGTTTACCCTTATGGTCACCCAGCCTGAAGTGTTAACTCCACCCATGAAAGGGCCAGCAGCATTCAAGCCTCATCTACAGCAGGGGTGCACATAACCCTCAAGAAACACTCCCAGAGCAAAGAGCTCAGGTGATCTGGAAGATTGTACCACAGAGCCCAGCAAGACAACTTCGTCATAAAATAATCACAATATGTTTGGGAGTCATAGCAGATCTACTTAATATACAGAGACAAAGTGGGGAGACAAAGAAACATGCCCCAAACAAAAGATCCAGAGAAATTCCTAGAAAAAGAATTAAATGAAATGGAAGAAATGGGAACAATCAAAACACCAGATGCAGAATTTTAAAAAATGGTTATAAGGATGCTAAAGGACCTTAGGGGAAGAATGGAGGATCTCAGTGAGAACTTGAACAAAGAAATAGTGAGCATTATAAAGGACATAAAAACAATGAAGAAAGAGAAATGAAGAATACAATATCTGAAATGAAGAATGCACTAGAAGAAACATTAGCAGGTTAGATGAAGTAGAGGATCAAATCAGCAAGTTGGAGGACAGGATAATGGTAACCACACAAGGAGAGCATGGAAAAGAAAGATGATTAAGAGAAATGAGAAAAGTCTAAATGATCTCTGGGGCAACATGAAGCATAATAACGTCTGCATCATAGGGGTATCAGAAGGAGAAGAGAGTGAGCAAAGAATAGAGAACTTGTTTGAGGAAATAATGGCAGGAAACTTCCCTAACCTGGAGAAAGAAAAAGTCACACAAGTTCAGGAAGAACAGAGGGTCCCAATCAAGATGAATCCAAAGAGACCCACGAAAAGACACATCATAATTAAAATGGTAAAGGCTAAAGATAAAAAATCTTCTTTTAATTTAATATTTATTGTATTTTTTCCATTACCATTTGGTCCCCTTATACCCCCTTCCCCAGCAATCACCACACTATTGACCATATTCATGAGTCCTTTTTCCTTTTGGCTCAATACATCCACTCCCTAACTAGCTGTCATCTGCTCTCCATTCTATGAATCTGTCTCTGTTTTGCTTGTTAGTTCAGTTCGTTCATTAGATTCCACATATGAGTGAAATCATATGGTGTTTGTCTTTCTCTGACTGGCTTATTTCACTTAGCATAATTTTAAAGTCATCGAGAGAGGCAGTTAGTTACCTACAAGGGAGATCCAGAAAGGCTGTCAGCTGATTTCTCAACAAAAATACTTCAGGCCAGAAAGGATTGGTATAAAGTATTCAAAGTGTTAAAAAAACAAGGACATACAACCAAGACTACTCTACCCCACAAGGCCATCATTTAAAATTGAAAGCAAAATAAAAATCTTCCAGTTTAAAAAAAAAAGGCTAAGGGTGTTCATTATAACCAAACCAGTATTGCAGGAAATGTTAAAGAGACTGCTTTAAGAAGAAGAAATAGAAAGAGGAACATAGGTATAAAGAAAAAGTGGCAATAAATAAGTGTGTATCAGTAATAACCTCAAATGTAAATGGATTATATATTCAAATCAAAAGACATAAGGTAGCTAAATGGATAAGAACATGACCAATATATATGCTGCTTATAAGAGACCCGTCTCAGAACAAAAGATACATGCAGGCAAAAAGGGTAGGGATGGAAGAAAACACTCCATGCAAATGGAAACAAAAAAAGCTGAGTTAGCAATACTTATATCTAAAAAAAAGAGACTTCAAAACAAAGGCCATAATGAGAGACAAAGAAGGTCACTATCTAATACTAAATGGAATGCTCAAACAGGAGGATATAATACTTGTAATCATATATGCACCCCAAGTAGAGTGCATATATGATTACAAGTATTATATAGAAAATCTTGGTGAACTTGAAGGGAGAGCTTAACAACAATAAAGTCATAGTAGGGAATTTTAACACCCCAATGTCAGCAATGGATAAATATTTCAGACAAAAATAAATCAACAAGGACACAGTGACCTTAAACAACAACTAGAATAAATTGATTTAATTGATATTTACAGAACATTTCCTCCCAAAGCAGCAGAATATGCATTCTTCTCAAGTGCACATAAACCTTCTCAAAAATAGACCACATGCTAAGACATAAAATAATTCTTAACAAATTCTAGAATTATATTTTATTTACTTATTTATTTATTTTTAAATTTTATTGTTGTTCAAGTACAGTTCTCTGCCTTTTCCCCCCACCCCAGCCCAACCCCCAGCCCTCCCCACCTCCCTCCCATTTCCACCCCCTCCCCCTCTGTTATTGTCCATGTGTTCTTTATCATTGTTCCTACAAACCCTTTACCCTTTTCCCCTGAAATTCCCTCCTCTCTCCCCTCTGGTCACTGTCAGCCTGTTCTCAATTTCAGTGTCTTTGGTTATATTTTACTTTTTGCTTGTATGTTTTGTAGATTTGGTTCCTGTTAAAGGTGAGATCATATTGTATTTGTCTTTCACCTCTTGGCTTATTTTGCTTAGCATAATGCTTTCTAGTTCCATCCATTATGTCACGAAGAGTAGGAGCCCCTTCTTTCTTTCTGCTGCATAGAAATCCATTGTGTAAATGTACTGTAGTTTTTTGATCCATTCATTTACTGATAGGCACCTGGGTTGCTTCCAGCACTTGGCTATTGTAAATTGTGCTGCTATGAACATTGGGGTGCATAGGATCTTTTGGACTGGTGTTTCAGGGTGCTTAGGATATAATCCTAGCAGTGGAACTGCTGGGTCAAAAGGCAGTTCCATTTTTAGGTTTCTGAAGAAATTCCATTCTGTTTTCCATAGTGGTTGCACCAGTCTGCAATCCCACCAACAGTGCACAATGGTTCCCTTTTCTCCACATCCTCTCCAACACTTGTTTTTAGCTTTGTTTATGATGGCCATTCTGGCCGTTGTGAGGTGGTGTCTCATTGTGGTTTTAATTTGTATCTCTCTGATAGCTAGCAATACTGAGCATCTTTTCATATATCTCTGGACCCTCCGTATGTCCTCCTTGGAGACGTGTCTGTTCAAGTCCTTTCCCCATTTTTTAATTGGGTTGTTTATCTTCCTGGAGTGGAGTCATGTGAGTACTTTATATATTTTGGAGATTAAACCCTTGTCTGAGGTATCATTGGCAAATATATTTTCCTATATGGTTGATTCTCTTTTTATTTTAACACTGTTTTCTTTAGACGTGCAGAAGCTTTTTATTTTGATGAGATCCCATTTGTTTATTCTTTCCTTTATGTCCCTTGCTCTAAGGGACATATCAGTGAAAATATTACTGCATGGAATATGAGATTTTCTTGCCTATGTTCTCGTGTAGGACTTTAATGGTGTCATGAATTGTACTTAAGTCTTTTAA
This sequence comes from Desmodus rotundus, assembly GCF_022682495.2. NCBI lineage: Eukaryota > Metazoa > Chordata > Mammalia > Chiroptera > Phyllostomidae > Desmodus > Desmodus rotundus. The sequence continues at coordinate 94,968,614 of NC_071391.1, forward strand.
TCACCTTTAATTTATTTTTGTGTATGGTGTAAGTTGGTGATTGAGTTTCATTTTTTTGCATGTAGCTGTGCAGACCAACCAACAGCATTTGTTGAAGAGGCTAATTTTTGCTCCATTTCATGCTCCTGCCTCCTTTGTCAAATATTAATTGACTGTAAAGGCTTGGGTTTATTTCTGGGCTCTCTGTTCTGTTCCATTGTTCTATGTGTCTGTTTTTATGCCAGTACCAGGCTCTTTTGATTACAGTGGCCCTGTAATACAGTTTGGTATCAGATATTGTGATCCTTCTGACTTTGCTCTTCTTTCTCAAAATTGCAGCAGCTATTTGGGGTTGTTTCTGGTTCCATATGAATTTCTGAAATGTTTGTTCTCTATCTGTGAAATATGTCATGGATACTTTAATAGGGATTGCATTGAATCTATAAATTGCTTTGGGTAGTATGGCCATTTTCATGATGTTAATTCTTCTGATCCATGAACATGATATATGTTTCCATTTGTTTGTATCTTCCTTGATTTTTTTCTTCAATGTTGTGTTCTTTTCTGTATACAGGTATTTTACCTCCTTGGTTAGGTTTATTCCTAGGTATTTTATTTTTCTTGTTGCTATATCAAATGAGATTTTTCCTGATTTCTGCATCTGATGTTTCATTGTTGGTATACAAAATGCCTTTGATTTCTGGATACTGATTTGTATCCCGCTGTTATACCAAATTCATTTATTAGGTCGAGCAGTTTTTTGTTGGAGTCTCTAGGATTTTCTATGTACACTATCATGTCATCTGCAAACACTGACAGTTTTGCTTCCTCTTTTCCAATTTGAATGCCTTTTATTTCCTTTTGTTGTCTGATTGCTGTGGCTAAGATTTCCAATACTATGTTGAATAGAAGCGGTGAAAGTGAACAACCTTATCTTTTTCCTGATCTTAGTGGGAAAGATTTTAGTTTTTTCACATTAAGTATGATGTTGGCTGTAGGTGTCTCATATATGGCCTGTATTATGTTGAGGAATGCTCCTTCTAATCCCACTTTGCTGAGTGTTTTTATCAGAAATGGGTGCTGTATCTTATCAAATGCTTCTTGCACATCTGTTGATATGATCATGTGATTTTTGTCTTTGCCGTTGTTTATGTGATGTATTATGTTTATTTATTTGTGAATATTGTACTATCCTTGCATCCCTGGGGTGAATCCAACTTGGTCATGGTGTATGATCTTTTTAATGTATTGCTGGATGCAGTTTGCCAATATTTTGTTGAGGATTTTAGTGTCTATGTTCATCAGTGATAGTGGCCTGAAGTTTTCTTTCCTTGTTGTGTCTTTATCTGGTTTTGGGATTAGGATGATGCTGGCTTCATAAAAGGAGTTCGGGAGTCTTCCATCATTTTGGATTTTTTCGAATAGTCTTTGAAGGATAGGGGTTAGCTCTTCCTTAAATGCTTTGTAGAATTCTCATTCTCCTGTGAAACTATCTGGTCCAAGGCTTTTGTGTGTTGGGAGTTTTTTGATTATTGCTTCAATTTGCCTGTTGTTATTGGTCTGTTCAGGCTTTCTGATGTTTCTTCATTGAGTTTTGGAAGATTATATTTTCCTGGAAATATGTCCATTTCACCTAGGTTTTCAAATTTCTTGGCATAAAGTTCTTTGTAGTAATTTCTTACAATCATTTGTATATTTCTGTGGTATCAGTTGTAATCTCTCCTCCTTCATTTCTGATTGTGCATATTTGGGTCCTCTCTCTTTTTTTCTCAATGAGTCTCCTTAAATGCTTGTCAATTTTGTTTATCTTTACAAAGAACCAGTTCCTGGATTTATCAATCCTTATAATTTTGTTTTAATCTCTATGTCATTTAATTCTGCTCTGATCCTGGTTGTTTTCTTCCTTCTACTTGCTCTGGGCTGTCTTTGTTGTTATTCCTCAAGTTCTTGTAGGGGTAGGGTTAGGTTGTTTGTTTGAAATGTTTCTATCTTTTTAAGGTAGGCCTGTATTGCTATGAACTTCCCCCTTAGGACTGCCTTCACTGTGTCCCATAAGTTTTGGGTTGTTGTGAGTTTGTTTTCGTTTGTTTCCAGAAGCTTTTTGATTTATTCCCTAATCTCATTTTTGACCCATTCATTGTTTAATAGCATGCTATTCAATCTCCATGATTTTGAGTGTTTGGGGTTTTTTCCGTGGGGTTGGTTTCTAGTTTCAGTCCCTGTGGTAAGAGAAAATACCTGATATAATTTCAATTTTCTTGAATTTGTTGAGGCTTATTCGTGTCCTATCATGTGTTCTATTTTTGAAAATGTTCCATGTGCATTTGAAAGAATGTGTATTTTGCTTCTTTGGGATGAAAGTCTCTATAAATATCAGTTAAGTCCATTTCATGTATGGCATTGTTCAATGCCACAATATCCTTGTTGATATTTTGTTTGGAAGACCTGTCCATTTTTGATAGTGTGGTGTTAAAGTCCCCTACTATAATTGTGTTGCTGTCAATATCTTTCTTGAAGTCCTCCAAGATTTTCTTTATGTATTTGGGTGCTCCTATGTTGTATGCAGATATATTTACAATGTTTATGTCTTCTTGATGGATTCTTCCTTTGAGTATTATGAAAGTGACTTTCTGGGTCTCCTTATGGCCCTTTTTTTAAAGTCTACTTTGTCTGATGTGAGTATTGCTACCCCTGCTTTTTTTCCGTCTGTTTGCTTGGAAAATTTGTTTGCAGCCCTTCACTTTCAGTCTGTGTAGGTCTTTTGTCCTGAGGTGGGTTGCCTGTAGGCAGCATATGTGTGGGTCATGCTTTCTTATCCATTCAGCTATTCTATGTCTTTTGATTGGAGATTTTAATCCATTTACATTTAAGGTTATTATTGATAGGTACTTATTCATTGCAGATTTTTTTGTACCTATGTTCCTCTCTTTCTCTCTCTTTTCCTTCCTTTCCTTACAGCAGTCCCTTTATCATCTCTTGCAGAGCTGGTTTGGTGGAGGTATATTCTTTACACTGCTTTTTGTCTGGGAAACTCCTTATTTGGCCTTCTGTCTTGATTGAGAGCCTTGCTGGGTAAAGTAGTCTTGGTTGCAGGCCTCTGGTTCTCATTACTTGGAATATTTTTTGCCATTCTCTTCTGGCTTGGAGCGTTTCCATTGAGAAGTCAGCTGCTAACCTTATCGAGGCTCCCTTGTAAGTTACTTCCTGTTTCTCCCTTGCGTCCTTTAAGATTCTCTCTTTGTCTTGGAATTTTGCCATTTTAATTATGATGTGTCTTGCAGTGGGTCTCTTTGGGTTCCTCTTGCTTGGGACTCTCCATGTGTCTGGATTTGTGTGACTTTTTCTCTCATCAGATTAGGGAGATTTTCCATCATTACTTTTTCAAACAATTTTTCTATCCCTTGCTCTCCTTCTCTTTCTGGTATCCCTATTATATGGATATTATTATGTTTTCATGTTGTCTTGCATTTCCCTTAATCCCTCTTCTTTCTTTCTGAGCCTCTTTTACTTTTCTTCTTTGTTCTGGGTGTTTTTTTCTACCTTGTCTTCCATTTTGCTGATCCGATCTTCTGCTTCATAGAGCCTGCTTTTGATTACTTTGACTGTGTTCTTCAATTCAGAAATTGTATTCTTCATTTCCTCTTGTCCCTTGTTGATAGTTTCTATTTCCTTTTTCATGTTGATATATTTTTCAGTGAGTTCATTATAGTTTCCCTGTAGTTTCTGGTAATTCTCTGAGTTCTTTGAGCTTCCTTATAACCAATTCTTTGAACTCAATATCTGATAGTTGACTTGCCTATATTACTTTTGGCATTCTTTCTAAGGATTCCTCTCTTTCTTTCATTTGGGGATTGTTGCTTTGTCTTCCCATTGTTTGGTAGCCTCTGCTTCTTAAGTTGCTCTGTTCTGACTCCCTAGGTATGGTATGAACTTCTATGGTAGAATGCCAGTGGGATTCAGTGGTGTGGTCTCCTTAATCTCCTGAGCTCACTGGTTTTGGGGTATAGTTTATGTTGTCTCTCTGTGTGTCTTTGGGTTTTGTTATTGTGTCTTTCTTTGGTGGGTCCTTCCCTTGAGCTGGACCTTTCTTTGTTGGGTCCTTCCTAGCACATCTTGTATCCTGTTGTGCTGGTGTGGACAGGTTGTGTTGAAGGTGATTTTTCTGTGTATACAAGGTTTTGAGGCTTCTCTCTCACTCTTGTTTAATTGTTTGTTCTGGGTAATTTCTCCACTGTTTAGGTGTATTTCCAGATCAGTCCTGGATTAAGGTTAGTGTGGCTTCTACTCCCTCCTTCACCTTCTTCCATTGTTATCTGTTGGTGGTTCCTTTTTTGGTGGGTTTCTTCTTCCAACAGGTATACTGGTGTTCACTGCTCCCACCTTGCAAGTTCTCTGTAGTAGCAAAGTGAAATTTGTCTCACTGTGTCTGTTGTTAGGATGACCCTTGTGAAAACACTTTGGTATTTTCACAGCTCCAGGTTTTATTGTCTCATCATCTGATTTTTCAATGTCCTCTACAATTTTTGGTCTCCAATCTTCATACATGCTGGAATACCATTGGCTGTTCGCTTTGTTCCTCAGAAGATCAGCTAGGTGTTTCACCTGTGCACAGGGGGAATTGGACTCTGCTCCCACCTATCTCTCCTCCATCTTCTCCTCTCCCAATTCTAGAATTTTAAAATCACATCAAGCATCTTCTCAAATAACAATGGCATGAAACTATAAATCAACTATAATCAAAAACAAAAAAACATTGAAACTCATGGAGGTTAAATAACATCTTATTAAACAATGAATAGGTTAACAATTGAGATCAAGGAAGAAATTGAAATTACTTGGAAACAAATGAAAATGAACACTCAACAACCTAAAATCTATGGGGCACAGCAAAAGCAGTTCTGATAGGGAAGTTCATACCATTACGGACCTACCTAAAGAAGCAAGAAAAATTTCAAATAACAATCTTACCCTACACCTAAAGGAACTAGAAAAGGAACAACAAATAGAGCCAAACAGTGTAGAAGAAAGGAAATACTAAAGATTACAGTGAAAATAAATGGTGTAGAGGTTAAAAGAATCAATGACAAAAATATCAATGAGACCAAGAGCTGGTACTTTGAAACGATAAACAAGATTGATTAACTTTTAATCAGACTAATCAAGATAAAAAAGAGAGGACCCAAATAAATAAAGTCAGAAATGAAAGAGAAGTAACAACAGTCTTCACGGAAATACAAAAGATTGTAGGAAAATATGAACTATATGCCAACACATTGAACAACCTGGACAAAATGGACAAATCCTTAGACACATAAAGTCTCCCAAAACTGAATCAGGAAGAATCAGAAAACCTGAATATACCAATTACAACTAATGAAACTAAAGCAGTTAATCAAAAAAAACTCCCAACAAACAAAAGTCATGGACTGAATGACTTCACAGGTGAATTTTACCAAACATTCAAAGAAGAACAAACACCTCTCTTTCTCAAGCTATTCCAAAAAGTTCAAGAGGAGAGAAGACTTCCAGGCTCTTTTTACAAAGCCAACATTATCCTAATTTCAAAACCAGATAAAGATACTACAAAGAAATTAAATTATAAACCAATATTCCTGAAGAACATAAATACTAAAATCCTCAACAAAATGTTAGCAAACAAGATCCAGTAGTATATTAAAGACATAATACACCGTGATCAAGTAGGATTTATCCTGAGGATGCAAGGTTGGTACAATATTCACAAATCAATAAATGTAATACCTCACATTAAAAATGAAAGATAAAAATAACATGATCATATCAACAGATGCAGAAAAGCATTCAATAAAACTTAGCCTCCATTTATGACAAAAAAACTCACAGCAAAGTGGGAATAGAGGGATCGTACCTCAAAATAATAAAGAACATATATGAAAACCCTAAAGCCAACAGCTTACCCAATGGGGAAAAAACTAAAAGTATTTCCCTTAAGGTCAGGAACAAGACAAGGATGTCTGCTTTCACCACTCTTATTCAAAATAACACTGGAAGACCTAGCCACAGTGATCAGACAACAAGAAGAAATAAACTGCATCCAAATTGGAATAGAGGAAGTAAAACAGTCATTATTTTTATATGACATGATCCTGTACATAGAAAACCCTAAAGACTCCACAAAAAACTACTAGTAAATAAATAAATTTGGCAAAGTAGCAGGATACAAAATTCATATTCAGAAATTGGTGGCAATTTTATACACTAATAATGAACTATCAAAAAGCAAAATTAAGAAACAATCTCATTTACTATTGCAACAAAAAATAAGGTACCTAAGAATAAATTGAACCAAAGAGGTAAAAGACCTGTACTTGGAAACGATAAGACATTGAAGAAATTGAGGAAGATACAAATTAGTAGAAGCACATACCATGTACATGGGCTGGAAAAATTTGCATCATTAAAATATCGATACTACCTAAAGCAATCTATAGATTTAATGCAATTCCTATTCAAACACTAATGGCATATTTCACAGACCTAGAACAAATATTCCAAAAATGTATATGAAACCCCAAAAGACCTCAAATAACCTCAGCAATCTTGAGAAAGAAGAACAAAGTTGGAGGTATCATAACACCTGATATCAAACTTTATTATAAGGCCATTGTAATCATAACTGCCTGGTACTGGCATAAGATATAGTATGTAGATCAATTGTACAGAAGAGAGAACCCAGAAATAAAATCATGCTTTTATGGTCAATGAGTATTTGACAAAGAGGGCAAGAGTATACAGTGGAGTAAAACAGATTTTTCAATAAATGGCATTAGGAAAATTGGGTAGGTATATTCACAAACATAAAACTAGAGCACCAACTTACACCATACAGAAGAAAACACTCAACATGAATGAAAGACTTAAATGTAAGCCATGAATCCATAAAAATCCTAGAGGAAAACATTGGCCATAAAATCTCAGACATCTCTTACAGCAGGGTTTTTTTTTTGTTTTTTTTTTTGCTGATATATCTCCTATGGTAGGGCAAGAAAAAGAACAACAAAAGGACCAAAAAAATGAAAATGAAACTCACTGTATGGGAGAACATATTTGCCAATGATACATCTGATAAGGGGCTAATTTATCAAACATGTAAAGAACTTATATAACTCTACACCAGGAAGATAATCCAATTAAAAAATGGGCAAAGGACTTAAATAAACGCTTCTCCAAAGAGGACATACAGATGACCTAACAGACATATGAAAAAATGCTTAATATCACTAGTCATCAGAGAGATGCAAATTAAAAACCACAATGAGATATTCACCTCACACCTGCCAAAATGGTTACCATAAATAAATCAACAAACAGCAAATGCTGGCAAGGTTGTGGAAAAAAGGGAACCCTTGGTCACCTTTGGTGGGAATGCAGATTGGGGCAGCCACTGTAGAAAACACAGAAGAAAACAGTTTCCTCAAAAAATTAAAAATGGAATTGCCTTTTGACCCAGTGATTCCAGTTCTGGGAATATATCCTAAGAATCCTGAAAGATCAGTTCGAAAGAATATATGCACCCTTATGTTAATAGCAGTATTATTTACAGTAGTCCAGATGTGGAATTATTCCAAGTGCCCATCTGTAGATGAGAGAACAAACAAGCTGTGGTACATTTACACAATGGAGCACTACACAGCCATATAAAAGAAGGAATTCTTACCTTTTGCAATAGCATGTATGGACCTGGAGAATATTATGCTAAGTGAAATAAGCCAGTCAGTGAAAGACAAATAATGTATGATCTAACTTATATTGGAATCTAATGAACAAAATGGACTTATAAACAAGGTAGAAATAGAGGCATTGACACACGTCAGAGGGAAGGGGGAGGAGGGACAGAATGAAAGAAGGTAAAGGGATTCACCAAAGAACAGATATGCGTAATCCATTGACACATTCAACACTGTGGTGATGGTCAGAGGGATGGGGGGCAAGGGCATGGTGGAGGTAGGCAAAGGGGGGAAATTCAGACATCTATAATAGTGTAAACAACAAAATAAAGTAAATAAATATAACATTGTGTAAGTTCAGGGTGTACAACACCATATATATCAAAATAATTACCACAGAAAAATTTGTTAACATATTCATTACCTCAAATAATTATCATTTTTTGTTTTGTCAGAAGTTTTAAGATTTACTGTCTTAGAAACTTTTAAGTATACAAGTATTGTTAATGTAGCATGCTGTATGTTAGATCCCATAACTGATTCATCTTATACTTGGAAGTTTGTACTTTGGACCACTGTCACCTCTTTCCCTATGTCCTCCTCCCACTGCCCCTGACAACCACCAATCTACTCTGTTTCAATGACTTTGGTTTCTTTCGATTCCATATGTAAGGGAGATTATTTTTCCTCACTGACAGTAATCATGTTCTTTATAAAGAACATTTATTTGAGAGCAGGGGAGGTCTGAAAGCAAGGGAGGAATAACAAGAGAAAAGGTGGAGGTGTCTTCTGAGGTGGGTTTTGATTATTAAGAAGTTAATTTAAAGCCACCATGAGAAAAGGAATACTAATACCCCAACACGCACATTTAGGGGATTTGATATAATCATCTTCAAACCCTGGCTGTGGTGTGGGACTCTCCCTGCAGAAAAGTTGTCACTCTTGTAGGAATGAGTAGAGTCCTTTAAAACAGATTCCCTGGGTTTGGGTATTTTATTTTTGTCACAAACTGGAATTGCACACTTACACAATATTTACTGTTTAAAATAATATTTTCCTCTGTTGTCTTTTTAAAGGTAAAACAACATTTTAAAATGTTCTTTTAATCTTTTTTTTGTTTAGATTTGCTCTGTAGACTAGCAGAAGATCAATAAAGCCAATATGTTATGGTCTGTATGGGAAATATAATTTATACAGCCCATGAATTCACAATTATGTGGATCATATATAATTCAGCTTCACAGTTTGTGATTAGATATTTTATGGTCTGTTAAGAATGCAGGAAACAACATATGGAATACTTCATAGTTCTTAAAAACATAGTATAAAAATTTTAAAAAGCTACCATAGTAAATGCTACCATAAGCATGTTTCATTTTATGTAATCTATTTTATAGATTTCTTTTTAAGAGTGAATGGATAAAATGATATAATTTGGGGCCTTTGTCACCAAAGGTTTGTAGTTGCTTCTTCGGTGTGTCATTTCCAAGCAGCTTTATTCTAGGTTATCTCAAAAAGTTACTTGATTTCTGATGGAGACAAAAAACAAAAAGGCTGAAGTGAAATTCAATACTCCATTGTTGAATATGACTAGGGATAGATTTTTAAAGCTCCCTAGTCTCTCCAAATCTCCTCATGAACATTGATACAAGTTATTCAAGGAAAATTCAGTTCTTCAGTATGGTGGTGGTGGGACTGGTGGAGCCTGAGCTGAAGCCTCAGTGATCAAAGAGAGGCCATCTGCAGACGGAGCAGTATGACCACAGGTACAAGGTGAAATGTCTGCCACAGTTCAGGAATGCACTGGAGGGTGGTGAGAAAAGTGAATGCCTAGTCTTGACCTGTTTTGCTCTGTGAGCAGTCAAGAGTCTTTGAAAGTCCTAAGCAGAGAGGTAACACAATGGTGCATATGTTCTAGACTGGAATGCTTCCAAAACTTTTTACACCATCACACATGAAACTGATAACATTTCCCTAGTTCTCTGGGGTAAAAGCCAGAGGTCATAGCCTCAGCTCACTGCAAGCCCCAGGACAGAGGAAGCGCTGACTCTGTGGTAGGGTAAAAGTGCCTCGGTGAAGATTTGGGTAGGAAAGAAATACGTGAAGATGCCTGTATTCCAGTCCAGGCAACAGAAGATGGGAACCTACACACAAAAAATAATCAAAATTAGGAGGAGAGAAAGGAATATACATGGCAGAGTGTAATTAAATCCACAAGAGTCCTCAAACCTCATGTTATCCCTTATTTTCCTTCTCTAATAAAATTTTAAATAAAATGATTCAAGTTTCAGCTCTTTTTCTTATTTATTCTTCCTCCCCTGTATCTTCTGTGTCTGCTCCCACTTTCTTTCCTCAAACTTTGATGTATTTAGGAATCACTTGCAAAGTTTCTGTATACAGAATCCCAAGCCCCAGCCAGAGATTCTAATTCCATAGGTCTGGAATGGGGCCCAGGCATTTATATTTTTCCAAGGATTTCTAGTAGTTACGCCCTCTACAACCCATACTTTTAGTCGCACTGCTCTGATATACTTTCTGGGAACAGCAAAAGCAGTGAAAGTTTTATTTTACCAGAAAGCAGGGACTCTTGCTGTTGTTCCCAGTGCTCATGTTGAATCCTGAAAGTATGCTGCCTGTACATCTGGTGCAGGGCTGTGTGCATGCCATGTCTTGTACCCAGGTCCCATTGGCAACTCTCTTCAACACACACCAATTCTCCAGCTGGAAGCTTTTCATTCACCATCAAAATCTTTGTTCAGTCTTCCTGCCTCTCAGGTCCTTGTCCATACCCCCAGCTAGAGCAGTGGGCTCCATGGGCTTCCTGGTGCCTTGAGTTTCATTACACTTTTGACAATGACTGTGACCCTTTATGTGCTCTTTCCACAAAACCGTGACTTCTTTAGTTTCCAGTAAATGATCTATAAACATTAGTTTAATTGAATTGAAAGCATAGAAAGGAGAAAAAAAAACCAAGAGATGTGAAAAATCCATGACACAGGCATGACTACATAAAAATTCAAGCATTTTTAATAGTTTGAATTTATTTTATTTAATCGTTGGTAGTTTAGGAAAGGTTGTTCAATGTTTATGCTTGGATCCTCCTTTAAAAACAATTTTTTCTTATCTTTTCTCATATGTCAAGCTCACTCTTTCTTGGTGTCAGGTTTCCTGGAAGAGGCAATCCATGTATAGTAAATTTATGCCTTGGAATAATTAATTTACCTCACATGACTGATTACTTTATTCTAAGGAGATAAAAAGTACCCTGAATCACCAAAAGATCTGGCTTTAATCAATACAGAGAAAGCTTTTTAATTGTTCTTCTTCACTGCTAATGCTTCACACTGATTAGTAGAATATGCTTTATTATTTGGCAAAGTCTTTATGGAAAAGATACAAATATTATTTGGGCTGTGTTTTTTGCAATTAATATCATACTTTTAAAGATCACACAGAGATATGGAATGGAAGCAAAAGAACTCTAATTCTAAGCAGTTCAGATTACAGAAAAATTCTCCTTACATGGGAATGGAAGTTACAGGATTGACTACTCTTGAAAAAAATAAAAACAATTATTACTTACATAGCTTCACCTTATATATGTAAACACAGAGAGGATATATATTTTTATCTGCACAACTAGAAATCTGCTGTCACTGCCCACCTACTTATTGATGCCTGATACCTTTGGCTAAGCAGATCATGACCATCTAGATGAAGGGCGTGGCTTATCATTAAACTAGACTCAGCCAGCAGTCATTGAACATTAACTCAGTACCACAACATACAAAGAACTGTGCTAAGCATGGCTGAACATCAACCTCTGCTCTCTCAAAGCATCTATCCTGGTAGAAAGAAAGTGAACATTCACAGAAGGCCAGCTACATTGACTGCTAGGGTGGAGTCATAGAATACAATAGAAAAAAAGTTTTTGTTGGAATTTTTCTATTTGGAAAACAGTCAAATGACAGATCATCTAAATAGAAAGTATAATCCCTGCCTTCCTCCCCCCAACCACCCAAACACTGTTAAGATAGTATTAGCTTGCCTGAATCTTTTCTATGTTGACTTTAGAGTGACAGAGTAATGAAGAAAACCTAAATTACTAGTGACTATGAAAGCCACTAATTATAGTGCTTTAGATTCTCCATCTCTAAATTGGTGATAATCATCACACATTTATGTTAAAATGTAATATGAAGCAAGAAAATAACAAGGCAGAACACACCAGTGAATTCTATACATATTTACACATGTGGTTCCATGGAATGGAACCTAATACCTGTAAAAACATGAACACGTTTTGGGATATTATGTGTTCTGGGTGCTGCATTGGATTTTGAAAACAAAATGAAACCATTGCAGGAAATGAATTGACTCCACACTCTAGGTTTGTGTCCCTCCAAATCTGTCCTCCACATGTCCTTCTGAGTTCTTTTACTGAAATATAAATCTGTTCATACTATACCATCATTCCTGTTAACAATTTATGTATCCATATAGTCATTGATTCAAAACACATTAATGATATGCCACACACTATGCTAAGCATTGATGACATTTAATTTTTCTTCATGAAGCTTCCATTGGGCTAAGAAAATATATATCAATTATATGATCAAAGATATAATCTCTCATTTTTCCCTCTAGCCTATAGAATAAAGTTTAAATTCCTAAACGTAACATATAACAGTGTCTTTCTTATTATCTGGCACATAAACTTTTTTATCCTCACCTCCTCTCCTCCAGCTAACACCGTCATTTTCAGTTCCCCAAATATTCCAGCCTGGTACCTGTTTTTTTTTTTTTTTAATTTCTTTCATGCCTTTGCATGTGGCCTCTTCTTTTCTTCAATTTACTTCTCTTTTCTATCTTCTTGGTGAATTCTTTACTTATCCAGGAAGATTTTGCTCAAATGCACCCCCCCTTTTTTTGTGACAAATAGTGATTTCCTTTCCTGCAGTCCCAAAGCATCTGCCATTTCCCATTCGTAGCACTTGCAGTGTGTTGCAATGATTTCTTATGACCCGTTCTCCTCTTAGACTGTGAACTCTTGAAAGGAGAAGCTTCATCTTATTTGCTTTCATCTTCATTGATTCCAGCACAGAACTTGACCCAGAGTAGATCCTAAGAAAGTGTTGGTTGATACTAAATTGTTATTCACAATCATATTAACTAAATATGGAGATTAGGAAAGAGAGACATGAATGGAAGGGGAAGGGAAAATGATTCAATGATGCAAGCTAGTAAGAGTAAGGTCATATTGGGAATACTGAATACCAATAGTTTTATGTTTGAAGGATCTTTAGAGTTAAGAAATTCAACTAAAATTTCCTAAAATGGAGCAAGTCTATTTAGATTATTATTCTGTTGTTTATACGATCACATTGAGGTTCAGAATGAGGGTGACAGACTGTGGACTTTAGGCATGAAATGTCACATGTTTACATGATGGAGAAAGAAACTTACCTCTTTGTCATGTGCAGTACTACTATGACATGCTGTGACATGACCTTGTACCCAAGGACATCCCTGGCCACATACTTCAAACCCAGTAAGGCTGAGGACAGATACCAGCCTACACCATTCCCCAGCACTATAAGTTTCTTGTGCTTTAGAAAAATTAAGGTGACTCATATTCGTGGTGACATTTAAGATTATCAGCTGTAGATGATCCATGAAGGGAACAGGGAATGTTTTATTTTTCTTTTTTCCTGGGAAACTGTGTTTGCCTCCCTAAATGGAAGGAGACTACCTCATTTGTACTTAAGATTCTACCGAAGTGAGGTGGTTTGACTTCATGTCTTTGCAATGAAAGCACCTCCTGAGCCTTTCTTGAGAAACCATGTGCATGTGCTGCACATGAATGGACCAAAACAAGGATGTTTGGAACATTTGTCCCCAGCCCGCATGATGCATCCATGTCATAGATATGCCCACACTTCCTGAACAGGGCACACCCAGTGCTGAAGCCTCTGGAGCCTAGAGGGTGTTCTTCTCCCTCCTGTATTTCACCTGTGCTGGAAGGAAGCAGAATTAAGTTACAGTGAGGTGTCTGGCAGACATGAGGATCTTTTCTGGTGTTATGTTAAGGATACAAAGCAATGGAAAGACCCCATGGACATTCATGTAAAATTCATCTTTTTATTCTTACACCAAAGCTGAATTTTTATCAGTCATTTCAGAATAGAAATTTCTGTTCAATTTTTACATAATGAACTGAAGATTACTCTTTGCTTGGTTCACATTTTGCTCAGTGACTGAACTGAATATGATCTAAGAAGGAAATATTTAGGACAGTCAAAAAACAATATTCTTCAGCCTTTTAAAAATCACTTTTTGAAGAATAAACAAAAAATCCAAAGTCAAGAGGAAGAGAGTAAAATAAGGTTGGCATGAGAAATGTAGGAGTTTCAATTCTCTAGCTCATGTTTTATTTAAAAAAATAAAAGTGACTGGAAAAAGCTGGGTAGTGGGTATTTTAGTATTTATTATTCTTCATTTTTGTCTCTAAGTTTAATGCTTTATAATAAAAATGATTTGGAAGCATTTTTAGCATAAGATTAGAGAATTTCAAGAAGTAATATGAGCATTATAATTGTTTTTGTTACAAATTTTCAACTTGGCCACATTTCAGAAAAGCTTGTTAGTTTGTGTTGCTGTGTACGTCTTTTCTTTATAAAATGTTACGATTCAGATTCTTAATTAATTCTGGCTTTTGACCTCATTATTTTGTATTGGATTAATATTGGATTTTGAAGTCTAGTTTAAGAAAAATTAACCCAAAATAATGTAGTTAGCCAATGGTTTATTTTTAGGTGGGGCTAGCAAGGCACCCCCTCCCCCTGCAGTCTCACTCAAAGACTTTCCACTCCTCTCAGTCTCTGTTGCTAGTGTGACAGAGCTCCTATTCATTTCTGTCACCAAGCACATGTGACCAGCTCTGGTCACACCCATCTAGTACCCTACACTTGGTTGTGGCCACTACTGCAAGGGAGGTGAATGACAGCAATAGTCTGGTCAGCTGAATAATGTCTCCCAAAGGTTTTCGTTTTTAAAATCCGTGAACATTTATCTCACTTGGCAAAAGGGACTTCAACAATGTGATTAAGTTAGTATCTTGAGATGGGGATGTGACACTGGATTATCCAGGTGGGCTTGATGACATCACAAGGATACTGATGAGAAGAAGGCAGAGGGTCTGAGTTAGAGAAGGAGATGTGAACAGGAAGGCAGAGGTCAGAGTGATGCAACCATAAGCCAAGGATTATGAGCAGCCTCCAGAAACTAGAGGAGGCAAGGAGCATATTCTCTTCTAGAGCCTCCAGAAAGAATACAGTGCTGATGGAACCTAGATTTTGGACCTGTGAAAGTGATTTTAGACTTCTGACCTCTACAATTGTAAGATGATACATTTGTGTTGTAGCAATCAATAAGTTCTTGATAATTTTTTTATAGCAACCATATGAGACTAATACAAATAGTATTGTGATTGAGAAAAGATGAGCAAGGGCCTTGGCAGTGAAGGAAGACCTTTCTCACCTCAGAGATAATCAGGTCCATGCAAAGCTTGGAAAGAGCAAGAGGTAATTAACAGTGTTGGCTTTGAGTCAGACCCCCTGGGTTAAAATCTGGGTGCTGCCATGTATTAGCAGTATAATCTGGAGTACACGGATCTCTGTCTGCCTTTGTTCTCTCATCTGTAAAATGAGAATGATAATAGAATTTGCCTCAGAGGCTTCTTATGAGATGTAATTGGCATAATTCATGCTGTTTGCACAGGTCCTGGCACAGACAGAGTAAAGGTGCCATAAACACTGACTATTATTATATAAGCTCTCAGCTATTCACAGGCTTTGCTATGTGTTTATGGTGGCCAAATTTCATTAGCCTATTTAATAAGGCACTCTTTCTTTTGGGAACAACATGAATTATGTATTCCTCATGCATATAAATCTAGAACAAATACCTGCTTATTCTAGGGACAGTGGCATCGTGGCTAAATACATGGTCTTGGATTGGTGGGATGTTTGTTTTGTTTTAATATGGGGAACAAAAATATATATTTTTAATATAAGGAACAGGTTTGTTCCTTGCAATGAAATATGTTCATGGTTACCTCTTTAAGCCTTTAAGCCTAAGAGAACCCTTAGGCTTTTGTTCTGCCTATCCTGTGCTCACAATGAGGAGGCTTTTCCCAAAACATCAGAAATTTTCTCAGAGCAAGGAGGACTTTGTGCAGTGGTTGGGTATGATGGTACATGTAAGGTCATTGTAACTCTAAAGGTGTGAGAATGTAGAAAACTTCATGGATTATGACCGAAAATTGGTTTATGGCATGGTCCTCACTCAGTGGATGGGGGAGTTGACTCACAAAAATTTCCTCCTCTTTCATTCTACAGCCCCCTCTGATAATGAAGTCTTTTTGGTACTTTATAGTAATTATCTCTCTTCAGATGTGACCCAACGTAAGCTACCATCCAGCTCATACTAAATTTCCCTGTATGGGTGGCATTTGAGTTGGTCAAGTGTGTCATTCCAGGCAGAGAGGAGCATAAGTGTACAGTGAGGTGAGAAGAGAGCAAAGAGCGGGGCACATTTGGGAAATTACACACTTTTGAGGCATATGGCATGTGCTGGGTGGAGAGCGAGTAGGAGGTGCAACTGGAATTGTCCACTAAGAAGAGTGTGTGAAGAGCTTCAGAAGCCCCACTTAGGAGCTGATCTCAGAGCCTTTCCTTTACCAGAGTGTGCAAAGGTGCTATATTAAAATAGACATAATGTGGTCCCAGAATTTTGGAAAAGCTAGGGAAAACAAGCTGAAGAGTTTCTTTCCTTTAGGAATTCTCAGAGCCTAGTGACACATTTAAAATTTCTCAGAAGTGGATATAGTAGATAAGCAGAAATGCAACCCAGAACTAAGACAATAGGGGGGAGAGAGAGAGAGAGAGAGAGAGAGAGAGAGAGAGAGAGAGAGAAGAAGAGAAGAGAAGAGAGGGGAGGGGAGGGGAGGGGAGAAGAGAGGAGGGAAGCGGAGAGGAGAGAGGGAGAGAGATATATATCAAGTGATACTCAAGATGAGGAATAGAAAACAAGTGGTGACCAATCTGATGTTGGGGTGTGGTGCTGAGGAATTGTGGCAGGGGAGAGAAGTTCAATGTGACCTCAGTTTCAAATTGAGGATTTTATTTAGGCACTAGAGGAATAGAGAAGATGGAATTTGCTTTATAGGAAGGTAATAGGTTTTGAATTTATTATGGACTTGCATTCTTTGTGATGCTGACAGGATAGCTCTTGGTGCTAGTGTTCACAGACCTTTGGTAATGTGGAGCTGGAGTAAGGAGAGCTGTGGGGAAAGCAAGGTGGAGGTGAGTAGTTCAAACCATGGCTATTGATGAAGAAGACCTCTAGAGGCAGTAGGGTTTCCAAAGATGCAAATCACATTCACTTATAAAAATCAATTGATAATGTTGTGGTCATTGGCAGAAAGGTGGACCATATTTAGCTCTTAAGTGCTGACTAATTCTGATTAGCATCATTGTCATGTTTAAATAGAAGCTGTATCTTCTCTTGCAGAATCACTGCTTGTGCAATGACTATGAACAAATATGTGGAGGAAAATGTATCTCAAAAATCTTACACGACCATCAAGTATTTCATGAAGATGCTGAGCAGTGTCAGCGAGACCCTGATCTTCATCTTCATGGGCGTATCCACTGTTGGGAAGAACCATGAGTGGAACTGGGCCTTTGTCTGCTTCACCCTTGCCTTCTGTCTGATCTGGCGTGCACTGGGTAATGAGTGCGTTGCCCCAAATGAACATTCATTGGCTCACTGAAAGAATTGGGCTTTCTTCTTGTCACCTCTCCCCTTTGTTGCTGCTGCTACTTCATCTTCCTGGGCTTCTTTTCTTTCCTTTTCTCATCCTCTTTATTCTCTTCTCCCTCTTCCTGATCTATTCTTTTCTTCCTCAAGCATCTTTAATGCCTTTGTTATAGGTCAGATTAACTTTTTTTGACTCCTCTGAGTACACATTTTTAAAACATTGTCTTTTACCCAAAAGCCTAGTAGTACAAGGCAGAGGAAAAGGGGGAAATTTCCCTTGGGTCTTATTCTTAAGTCCTTCCCCTGTCACAAAGCACAGAACACTAGCCCTTGTGTTTACACATTCTGTCCTCACACAGTCTGTTTTCTTTGGTTCCGTTTTCCTTCTCAGGTGTCTTTGTACTAACTCAGGCCATTAACTGGTTCCGGACGATTCCCCTGACCTTTAAGGATCAGTTCATCATTGCCTACGGAGGGCTCCGAGGGGCCATCTGCTTTGCGCTGGTGTTTCTCCTTCCTGCTGCTGTGTTTCCCAGAAAAAAGCTCTTCATTACAGCTGCAATCGTTGTCATATTCTTTACTGTCTTCATTCTGGTGAGTAGAGTTTTTTTCTCCCAGCAAAGTCTCTACCTTCACCAGAAGGAAACCAAATCTTTCAGACTATTGTAATAAACTTATTTTACAGGATGCAACTTTGCAAAGATGTGTTGAAGCTTTAGTACTATGATATTAGGGGAAGTGATATTCCCTTATGTCAGTGGGTTGTGCAGGGGCCTGAGAGAGTCCAGCTTGGTCACTTGGCACACACAGAGGATATAGTATTCAAGGACACTCAGCTAAGTGATCTAAAGTTACTACTGGAAACTTCTGAACTGCATTTGCTAATCTTTGTCATTTGTCTCACTCTCTCACCTAGTACATGTACTTACTACATACCAGTTGTGTGATGACCTTTTGACAGCTTTTTGACATGAGTTGACTGCTAAACAGTGTGTCCTTTGGAAGAAGGGATGGGCCAATACAAGTTTAATGTTGGGAGAACAAATTATGGTGGGCAGAACATGGGCCTGTGTCAGGATTCTGGCTTAGCAAGTTCATCAGTCTCTTTAAATTAATAAGCCAGCCCTTAGGAGATTATATTTTATGGATATTCATTTAATTAATATGTCTTGGACTTCTGCTATCTGCCAGGTAGTGCTTTAGTATCTTAGGATCCAGGAGTGAACTAACACAGAGATAGGTCTGTCCCTGCAAAGCTTACATTCCAGGGAGGATGGCAGATACTGAACAGTAAACATAATATGTAAGTAAATTAGATAGTGTGGCAGGAGGTGAAAGATACTATATAATAAGAAATCAGGTATGGTGAGACTGGAGTATCGAGGAAGGTTATGATTTCAAATAGAATTGCTATGGAAGGCAACAATGAAAAAAATGACACTTGAGCAAAGGCTTGTGGGAATGAAGGAAATAGCTGAGCTGAAGGACATTCCAGGCAAATGGGACTAATGAACAGAGGTCTACAAGCATGGTGCTCTTGGCCAGTGTGTCTGGAGGGAAGTGGAGTGAAGTTAGGTGAGGAAGATTCTGGAGTTCTAAGACCTGTCAAGACTTCACCTCTTCTCTAAGGGATATGGGAGCCATCAGAAGGTTTGTGCAGAAGCATGATGTGTCTTGAGTTACTTTGTTTTTTTATTAACTGTATTGGGGTGATATTGGTTAATAAGTGCATATGGATTTCAAGTATACATTTCTATGATACATGATCTGTACATTATATTGTGTGCCTTCCATCCAAAGTCAAATCATCTTCTGTTACCATATATTTTGCCCTCTTATCCCTTTACTATCCATACTAAGCCCTTCCTTCTCATAACCACCATATTGTTGTATGTTGTTTATGAGTTTCAGTCTTATATTTTACCTATGAGTGAAATCATATGGTTATTAGTATTAGCTTTTTCTGACTGACATGTCACTTAACATAATATTATCAAGATCCAACCATGTTGTTGCAAATGACACTGTTTCATCTTTTCTTATGGCTGAGTACTATTCCTTAGTGTGTATGTACCCCATCTTCTTTATCCATTCCTCTGTTGAAAGATTCTTTGGTTGTATCCACATCTTGGCTACTGTGAATAATACTGCAATAAACATAGGGATGCATATATCTTTGGAAATAAATGTTTTCTAGTTTTGGGTGGTAGATACCCAGAAGAGAAATTTCTGGGTCATATCGTAACTCTATTCTTATTTTTTTTGAGGAACTGCCATACTGTTTTCCATAGTGGCTGTGCCAGTGTATGTTCCTACCAGCAGTGAGTAGAAACCTTTTTTTCCACAACCTACCTAATTCTTGTTATTACCAGTCTTGTTGATAATAGCCATCCTGATAGATGTGAGTGGTATCTCATTGTAGTTTTGATTTGCATTTCTCTAATATTCAGTGGAGTTGAACATCATATATCTGTTGGCCATTTGTGTGTCTTCTTTGAAGAGGTGCCTGTTTAGGACTTTGGCCCATATTTAATTGGATTGTTTGTTTGTTTGGTGTTGAATTGTATGAGATGTTAAAATTTTTTGGATAGTAACCCCTTGTCAGAGTTGTTGTTTGTAAATATAATTTTCCATTTGGTTGTTTGCCTTTTTGTTTTGTTGTTGGTTTCTTTCATTGTGCAGAAGCTTTCTACATATTGCTATAAAAAGTTTGATGTATTGCCATACATTTATTTTTGCCTTTACTTTCTTTGCCTTTGGGGTCAAATCATAAAATGTTTCTCTAAGACCAAAGTCTGTAATTTCAGTATCTATGTTTTCTTTTATGTAATTTGTTGTTTCAGATTGTATATTTAGATCTTTGTTCCATTTTGAATTAATTCTTGTACATTGGGACAAACTGTAATGTAGTTTCATTCTTTTGCATGTGACTTTCCAGTTTTCCCAACACCATTTATTGAAAAGGGTTTCTTTTCTCCGTTGTGTGTTTTTGGCTCTTTTTTCAAAAATTATTTGCCTATGTACATGTGGTTTTATTTCTGGGCTCTCAATTCTGTTCTATTGGTCAGTTTGTCTATTTTTCTGCCAATACCATGCTGTTTTTGACTACCATAGTTCTATAGTATAATTTGAGTTCAGGTAGTGTGATATCTCTAGCTTTGTTCCTTTTTCTCAGAATTTCTTTGGCTACTTGGGGTCTTTTTGTGGTTCCACAAAAATCTGATTATTTTTGTGTTCTATTTCTTTAAAAAATGACATTGGGATTTTGATGGGGATTGCAGTAAATCTGTATATTATTTTGAGTAACATGGCCATTTTAACTACGTTGATTCTTCCAATCCATGAACATGGAAAAGACATTTTATCATGTCTTTTTCAATATCTTTTAGTAGTGCTTTGTAGTTTTCAGTATACAGGTTCTTCACACCCTTTGTTAAGTTTACTCCTAAGTACTTTGTTCTTTTTCTTGCAATTGCAAAAGGAACTGTTTTTTTTCCATTTTTTCTTAAGTTTCATTGTTAGTATATAGGGAAGCAGTGGATTTCTGTACATTAATTTTGTATCCTGCACCTTTACTGTATTTATTGTTTCTAATGGTTTTTTGTTGGGAGTCCTTAGGGTTCTCTATATAAAGAATCATGTCATCTGCAAAAAGTGACACTTATACTTCTTCCTTCCCAATTTGGATGCCTTGTATTTTGTTCTCTTGTCTGGTTTTTCTGGGTAGTACTTCCTGAACTATGTTCAGTAAGAGTGGTGAGAGTAGGCATCTTTGTATTGTACAGATTCTAGAGAACTTAGTTTATAGAAAGATTACCCTGGCCATTGTGAGAACAGATTGTTAGATGAAGGGAAGAAGTGGGAAATGCAGTGTGGAGGCCAGTGCTGTCATCAAACAAGACCAGTGTGATTGCCACACAGATGATGAGATGGGGGTGAGAGTCTCGAATGCATTCTGAAGTTGAAACCTACAGTCTCCTAATGAGTTGGACATGGGGTGTGAAAGAGAAAGGAGTCATGGTCGTCTCCAGGTTTTGGATCTAAGAAGCTAGAAAGACAGACCTGCCCTCCAGTGAGAATAGAATGGCAGTGGGGTCAAGAAGGTAAGAGTGGGAGGTTGGTGGCTGAGTAATAAGCACACTGGATTAAGGATGGCTATTAGACCTGAAAGTGGAAATAATAAATTGCAGGATAATATGAGTCTGGGCTTCAGGGAAGAGCTCAGTCATCAGCAAAGAGCTTATATTTGAAGCCATTACACTGGAAGTAATTGCCAAGAGAGTGGAAATATATATCAGTGAAACCAAAAAGAGAATCCAGGAACTGGACTCTGGGGCAGCCTGTCTTAAGGCAGTGAGTAGGAGAGAAAAGCAACCAAGGAGACTGTAGAGGCGGATAAGTGGCAAATAAGGAAAAACAGGAGATGTTTTATTAAAAATTTGTTTGCCATTTAGTCCCACAATGCTTTCTAGGTGCCTAACTCAGGCCTGAACACTTTCATATTAACTCATTTAATCCTCATAACAATTCTATGGCACAGAACTCAAGGAGGAGTCACCCATTTTATAGATGAGGAAACTGAAACACTGAAACTGAGGTTAAGTACTTTTCCCAAGTTTACATAGCCAGTAAAAGGTACAGCAGGGAGTCAAAATCATTTTGGTCTAAACTCTAAATAAAGTCCTAGTAAAATACAAAGTATATGTTAAGTGCTCGATATTGCAACTCACTGAGCTTATCCTCCATCTTTTTAGTCGATTTTCCAAAAAGCACTTTGACTCTTTATTCATCCATACTTCCCAACACTGGGGACAATGAGTTGTCCTTTCCAAGTAATTCTGGAGAAGGATGTGTTGGGAGACGCCTCTCCTAAGTTAAGCAATGACTACTTTTTGTTACTGTCTTTGTAATCAGCACTTTTGTGATGCCAGCACCACCCATCAGTGATCACTTCCTTGTAGGAGGCACTTGGACAAGGGCTTTCTTGTAGGCATGATCTCATTTCATCCTCAAAACAAACCTTTGAGAAAGAGACCAGTGAGGCTCAAAGAGGGAAAGCAGAATGACCCAATGACACACACTAGTAAATGACAGCAGCTGAAGTTGAACCTTGGATTCTGACTCTCTAGACAAGCTTTGGACTATTGAGCTACATTGACTTCACTTGCAGAAGATATTAACTACCAGGTTATGGTTATTAACATTTCCAGTTACAGTCATAAATACTAGTTTTGGTTCAAAAATCCCATGTTGGTTTTAGTCTCCTTCTTATACTCAAGGAGACACCTGAGTGTGGAAGAGAGCAAATTTCTTTGCTTTCATCTCTTTACTGTGGTATTGACAGGATCCTTGTAAGTCATTCATTTTGCTACTCTCACACTTTGCCTGAGGGAAATTTTTGAAGTGGATCCATTTTGCCTTGAACATTTTCATCTCTTAGGATCACCACAAGGCATCCTGCTTGAAGGGAAAGTAAGGTAGGGGTGAGTGACTCATGGCCTTTCCTAGGCTGGCTGCCCTTTCCTACCACCCACAGTGAGTTCTGCCAAAGTTTAGTCATGCTCGTACTCCTCTCCATGCTCTCAGAACTTAGTGCCAAATATGATAATAGAGTCATATCCGTCTAGTGCAACTAGGAATCAGGTCTTTTGGATCTAAATATATCACCTGCTACTGTCTATACAAGTGCTTATCAGAGATCTGCAGTCAAAAACCAGTGCCCTCCATACAATATCAGGGCATGTACATTAGTAAAATATGATAATATGACCTAATAGGGATATATAATTCAGGAGAGGACATACAAATACAAGCTTACCTTTTCCAGTTATTAGATTCAACAGACATAAAATTACATTTCTACAATGAGAACAAATATAGCACAGGAAAAAGAGAAAAGTATTACAAAAAAGTACATTATTGTTCATTGAATGTGTGTAGGTGATTTATATAGAGTATCATTACTGCACACATAATATTTTGACTTTTGGGAATTGTAAGTCAACTAAAAGATATTAGTGAAGTCCCATATTCAGTTTATTCCTCATATTCAAAGCCTGCAGACCACTTCACTTTGAATGAATATCTGTATCAATATTTAACTTTGATTAACAAAGTTTTTAATATACAAATGAAAAAAGCAGAGGTACAAACAGACTAGTTTATATATATTGGCTACATTTGGTATTGTAAATACATCAAGTGAATTCTTCAGTGATGGAGATATATGGGAGTCAGTATTTGAAGTGCAAGCATGACCCCATGACCAATATTCTCTGGCAAAGCTCTCTTTGATGCCCATGAGGAAGAGGAATTATTGTAGTCCTACAGCTACTGCTGTCTTCTCTTCACTGTTATCTACCCCACTCTCCTGTCTGCACATATTACAGATGAGTGAATATTGTTTGGTGCCTTGACTCTGACCACTTTCTCTCCCTTCCATTCTCCTACCTGCCACTGGCTTTTAAGAGACTGTGAACACACACATGTACAACACACATATGCACACACTTTCTCTTCAGAAAGGATCTTTTTTTCTGAATACATTGGTGATTAAGAAACTCAGGGAAGAAGCTTGGAAAGAGATATTTAATGGGTTAAAAACATGGTAGAAATAATTAGTTATATCATAAAATTCTACCGTTTGTTTAAGAGCTCTGCATTCTTCAAATAACTTTTATGTTGATATATTATTAAATTTTAAATTCCTTTCCCCCCTTATTTCAATAGTTCTTATATGATGAACTCTTCCATCTAGATAGTGTTGAGTTAGCAGTATCTTCTAAAATAGAATTCCATGTTACATGTGGTTTATTTTTTGATACAAAGATTTAAAATGAGAATTTTAACATTCCTGGAATTACATTGATAATTAGAGAAAGTAGCTTTTTTATGAAGTGTATTAATGTTACCAGATTACAGCTTTCCTTGTGGAATATTGAATGGGTGAACAAGTCTGATTCCTTGGATGTGTAAATTCATTTTCTTCTAAATAACATGGGCAATGTTATATAAAATATAAGCTGTCTCTCTTGTTTTAAAATTATTTTCAACATCAGGAGTAGGTAGAGTCCACTGTCAGCACAAAGTTTGGAGTAAGGCTCTGTGTTGGTAGTTTGGTCCAGCTCCTAGCAGCCTCTATGAAACTCAGTTTACTTAGCTCTAAGATCTGGATGATAATATCTCCTCCCAGGCACCAGAGAGGAAATATTTATAGATAAACACAGTAGCTGATGCAAGGCACTAACCTGATGATTTAACTGGATGATTTGCCATGTTTAACCATAACATTAAGTAAAATAATAATAAAAGAAAAACTTATCTTTCAATGTAACTTTCTTTGAAAGGAAAAATTATTAGAGCACAATAGTTATTATTTAATTAATTCTTATAATCATTTAGCATATCCTCAGAATTCTGGACATGCACTCAGTGATCATCTAGAAGTCCATCAAGTAGCAAGTTTGACTGGAATTCCAGAGGAAGCAGATTCTTATTGCTTCCATGGCATATTAGTCTTGTATGTACTGTTATGTTGTCCAGAACTGTGAAGCATCTAGGATTTTACCTTACTTGCAGGTTAACAAGTTATCTGTTAGATTTTCGTCGATGTTTGCAGAAGACACCTGACTCCTGGGTCAGAGACAAAATAGTTTATTACTCATGGTAAAATCCTCCAGGTCCATCACTCTTTGTCTGCAGGGTAACATTACCTCATCTCTCGAGTCAGCTTCTTGCAAATGCAGCTTTGAAAATGGCCTAGAAATGTGTGGGACACTCATGACCTGTGGTGGGGTGGCCCTCCCCACAATCAAACACACCCTTGCTGACCTAGCCTCTCACAACGGAAGTTATGATGTTCACTATTTTATGGACATCAAGTGAACTTTCAAATGAGCTTTGATCTGTTAAATAAATTGTCATATGTTTTATACATTTATATAAGAGAGGACATCAAAATACTGGAATTTATTTATTAAAAAAGTGTGTATTCTTACGTGTTTAAACTTCAGTTACCTTCAAAATATTCTCCATTTGATGCAATACACCTATCGAGACATTTTTTCCACTGTTCAAAACAGTTTTTGAACTCATCAATTTTGATGCCTTTTAGTGCTTCTGCTGTTTTTTGTTTCACCTCTTCCACTGTCAAAACATTTCCCTTTGAGGATTTTTTTCATCCAGGGAAACAAAAAAAAGTTGCTTGGAGTGAGATAAGGTGACCAGAGAGAATGGATCATGGGGATCATGCCTTTTTGTCAAAAACTGCTCAACACTCAGCACGCATGGGCAGGTGCGCTCCTAAATCACGCATCACAAAATGGGCAAATGCGTTGAAAGGGTCTTCAAAAAAAATTCACTGAAGTTGAATACAGCCTCTCACAACAATGCTAGCTGGTACACTGACACAGATGGGTTCCTAGGACACTTACCTAGTGGGGGAAGCCTTTAGTGCAAGGGGTCCTCCCTCCAAAAGATAACTTGTTTTCGGGGGTTCCTCCCTCATAAGTAATATAATAATGATACATTCCTATATTTCATTCACACGTACCATTACTACATAAATCCCTATGGAATTCAGAAAAATTTATTCTGGTCCTACAATAAAATGAGTAAGATGATCAGGGTGTTTTTTCAAGATAAAAATGTAGGTGAATAATTTAGGATGTGAGCGAAATAACAGTAAAAGACAGTACCAAGGATTTTTGACTGAACAAATAGGTAAAAGAAAGTAACATATCATTTAATATAAAGGGAGTATGGTTTACATTCCAGACATGCATATTTGCTTGTTAGACATCCACAGAGATGTTGAATAGGTGACTCTATATAGGTTCTAGAAAGCCAGAGTGGGAGATATAAACTTGAGACTCATCAGTGTATAGATGGTTTTTAAAGCAGGAGTCTAGAAGAAACTACTCAGTGTGAGTAAAGAAAAAATGTAGAAAAGATAGCATACTGATATTTAGAAGTCAAAAAATTATTGAGGAACCAGCCTAGGAAACTGAAAAATATGAATTGTAAAGTAGAAGAAAACTCAGGAGGAGGTTATTCCAAAGTCAAATAAAGAAGTGTTCGGAAGGAGAGGGTTCTAGCAACTGTGACACTTGCAGCTTGGTGGTCCCGCCAAGTGAGCAGAAAGAGTTGGAGACAGCCAGTCGGTGACAAGGGTGCTGAGTGGCCCTCTTCCTGAGAGCACTCAGAGTCAGAGTGTAAGAAGCAACCCCTGAATGACTGCATTCCAGGGAGAGGGTCAGAGAAAAAGAGGAGACAGGAGACACAGGCATTTAATTCATTGGAGGTCCAGAAGAGGATAGTAACCAGAAGGAATATGTGCCAAAGGATAGTTTTTGTTTCTGTTTTTAAAAGGTGGGAGACATGGCAGAATGTCTGAATACTGTTGGTACAGTACAAAGAAACACTTATGACACAGTAAGGGGACACATGGTTTAAGGGAGAGTCAGACATGTGACAGCTGATTACTGTACACTGTGGTAAGTCCTGAAAGAAAGAAAAACAGAGTACTTCCCAGTGAGACTGGTGTGAGGAACATGGACAGCTATGGGACACTTTTAGAGTTCTCATCAACTTAATAAATACTTTATGTTCAACTTGGCTTATGATCTTTGTGATCAGGTTTGTAAAGTGAGAAAGGCTTATGTAGGCTATCATAGCAATGATAGCTATATTTTTAATAAAATAGTTTCTTCAAGTTTTCTGAAAATTCCCTGCTAAATCAGCAAAGAAATAAAGGCAGTTTCTACCACTTTAGTTTTTAAAAAAGAGTTAATTCTAAGAGAAAAAAAATCAATATCTTCCAAAAGATCAAGCCAAAGAATTCTCATTACTTAATACAACAGAAGATTGTTTGTTTGTTTGTTTGTTTGTTTTAATGGTACTGAGAGCAGAAAGGTGCAGGGCAGTGGAAAGCAGACATGGAACAAGGTAGCAAACAAACATCATGTTGCTGTCATGTCTGCTGTTAAATGATTCCCTTCCATCAGGTCTTGCTGTGAGGTGTCCTGTTTAAAGCAGCATGAGTAGGTGAAATTTTACTTGGGCTTTGCAAATATGTTTTGCAGTGGTTTGATGGAAGTCTAAGGTTTTGTTTGTTTGTTTTAATTTTTTAACCTACATGAATGGGAGTGAGATATTTTTCTACGCCTAATCAGGATTCCCTCCTGACCTAAATTAGAAATTTTCCAATGTGTCTTCTCAAAGGTATTCTTCCCCCTCCCTCTGTTTCTCTCAACTAAAGACCTAGGCTCCTAGAATATAACATCCAATTTAGGGAAATTAATATGACACTCACAGATGCCATGTACTCTACTTACAAAATAAATGGACTGAGGAAAGAAGGAAGAAAAGAAAGAAAGGGGAGAGAGGAATTAAAGCAGAACTTATCAAATAATTCCTACTAAGCATGGCACGACAACTGTAAATGATTCAAAGAGAGAAGCAGTGCCTACTAAATGGAACTGTTTAAACAAATACATCTTTAAAAGACAGTGTTAAGAGGCTTAAGATGGCAGCAAGACAGGTGGGAGCTGAGTCCACTTCCCCCTGCACATGGGTGAAACACCTAGCCAATCTACTGAGGAACAAAGTGAACAGCCAACAGTACCCCAGCGTTTATGAAGATAGGAGACCAAAAAGTACAGAGGACACTAAAAAAACAGATGGTAAGGGGATTGCTTCTGGACAAAAAGGTCCCTGGGACCAGGGCAGGGAACAAGACAACTGCAGCCCCAGGCCTGCGCCCCGCTGGCCTGCTGCAGGATTCCTGGTGGAGAGCCGAGTTAACAGCTCCCTCCCCTGTCAAAAAAGGCTTGAGCAGCACCTAGAGAAACCTAGTTGCTTGAAGTCACAGGGAGGGGAAGAAGGATAAAGTGGTAAATGCACAGAGACCAAGGGCGCCAGCTGGGGAGAGTTGAGAGCTGGGCTGTGTGGGGCCCTGGCCCAGACAGTTCCTGCTCTAGCTGGAGAGGTGGGCTGTGTGAGAGGACAGGCCCTTCCTTGTACAGAACGGCAGGAATGAGCAGGAGGATTTTCTCAAAAAGAAAAAGACCCTCGGGGGCACTTTGGGTAATTCTCCTGCAACAGCAGCTCCAGTCTCCTCTCCACCCCACCACCAGCCCAGAGTACAGCCGGAGTGTGGGGGACAGTGAGCGCAAATCCAAACCATGGAGAGAGTGCAACTCAGAGGGACCTGAGACCACAGGCACTGAGGAGTGCAAATCAAGGAAGGTCCTGCTGGTGCGCTGTATGTGCCCATAGACCAGAGGAGGGTGAGTGCCCAAACCTGTGGGTCTGGGGACTGCTGGAGAGCTGTGCCAGAGGCTGCCTGAGTGCTGGTCAGGAATGGAGAAGAGCTGGGCTAGGCCCCCTGAGTTGGCTGCAGCCAAAAAGACCAGCAAAAATGGCTTGGCCAGTTTGAAGCCATTCATTTGCAACAGGGTTTTTTTTTTCTTTTTTAAAGTAATTATTACTATTTTTTAAAATTATTTTTTCTTTCTTTTAGCACCTTCTTCTTCTCTTTCCTTCTTTCTTGTTCTACTCCTTTATATATCAAATATAAAGGAGTAGAAATGTGTGAAATATGTGGTCTTTCTCTTCCTTTATGTGTCTTATTCCTTCCATTTCTTTTTTTCTTTTTTTATCCCCACAAGTGAGACAATAAAACCTGGAACTGTGAAAAGACCAGAGTTGGACCCAAAGAAGTGGGATCCCAACAGCTGAGAAAGTTAAACAAATTTCACTTTGCTACTCCATAAAACTTGCAAGTTACTGTATATTTGTATTATTATTTTTTTCATTATTCTTACATCACTCATTTTATTAGTATTTTTGTATCTCTCTTCTTTCTGTTTAGCCTTCTTCACTTGACTGGTTATTTGCATTGTTTGAATGGTTTCCCCTTGTTCTCTCTTTCATAGTGTATTGTTCATTAACTGTCTTTCACTTCACTTGAGTTCCATTAGCACACTACTCTAGTACCTATACTCCCTATTCTAGTTATCCAGATCACATAGATTCTGTCATATGATTGTTGCTACATTACTATTGTAAATAATAGCTGTTCCATACATCTGTAAATACTACACAGAACTTCTCCCCAGATCTCGCCCACTTCACTGTTTCCTGAACTTTATTACGGGTGTGGTTAACTCTATTCTCTCATACATTGCACCTATTTTCTATCCTTTACTCTCACTTTACCTCATAATCAGACCTCCATCAAGCTCACACCTTTCTAGATCCAACTCACAATCCTCCAACCACCCACCCACAACAAGAGTCTTACCTTGTTTCCACCCTTTCTAAAAAGTGGATAGGTGGGTGAATTATCACGGTTAACACTATACATATCCAAAGAATCTCCTCTCTCATCTCTAAGGGCTGATACTTTAAATATCATATAATACACTCCTGCTGTCTTAAACCATTTCACCTTCCCCCTACAACCTATCACAAAAAAAGAGTAGGTAGAAGCTGTGAACTTCAGGATACCTCCTGGAAGAGGAAACCCACAAACAAAGGAACCACAAACAGCTAAGAACAGAAGAAAGTGAAGGAAGGAGTGGAAGTCACACTAACTCAACCCAGGACCTATCTCGAAATACAACTAAATAGAGAAGAAATTACTCAGAACAAACAACTGAACAAGAGCAAGAGAAAAGCCTCAAAACCTTCTACAAACAGAAGAACCAGCTCCAACACAATCTGCCACACCTGCACAACAGAAAACAAGAGGTGGGGGACACACTGACCCTCAGATAACCAGCTGGTGGGAAGGACCCACTAAAGAAAGACCCAACAAGAACCAAACACCAAAGACATACACAGAGGCAACATAAACCTCAGCCCAATATCAGTAAGATTAGGAGATCAAGTAGATTGTCCCACTGAATCTCAAAGGTATTATACCACAGAAGTTTACACCAAAAACCCAGGGGGTCAGAAAGAGCAACTTAAGAAGCAGAGGCTAACAAACAATGGGAAGACAAAAAAAGGTCCCCAAATGAAAGAAAAGGAGGAAGCCTCAGAAAGAATGCTAAATGAAATATAGGCAAATCAACTATCAGATACTGAGTTCAAAGCAATGGTCATCAGGAAGCTCAATGAGCTCACAGAGAATTACCAGAAACTACAGGAACACTACAATGAACTCACTGCAAACTATATCAACATGAAAAAGGAAACAGAAATAGCAACAAGAGAAAGAGGAAATGAAGAATACAATTTCTGAACTGAAGAACACAGTAGAAGGAATGAAAAGCAGACTTGATGAAGCAGAGGATCGGATCAGGGAGCTGGAGGACAAAGTAGAAAAAAACACCCAGAAAGACCAAGAAAAGGAAAAGAGGCTCAGAAAGAATGAAGAGGGATTAAGGGAAATGCAGAATAATATGAAATGTAATAATATCTCTATAATAGGGATACCAGAAGGAGAACAAGAATAGCAAGGGATGGAAAACCTGTTTGAAAAAGTAATGATGGAAAATTTCCCTAATCTGAGGAGAGAAAAAGTCACCCAAATCCAGGAAACACAGAAAGTCACAAGCAAGAGGAACCCAAAGAGGCCCACTGCAAGACACATCATAATTAAAATGGCAAAATTCCAAGACAAAGAGAGGATCTTAAAGGCAGCAAGGGAGAAACAGGAAGTAACACACAAGGGAGTCCCAATAAGTTTAGCAGCTGACTTCTCAATGGAAACGCTCCAAGCCAGAAGAGAATGGCAAAAAATATTCCAAGTAATGAGAACCAGAGGCCTGCAACCAAGACTACTTTACCCAGCAAGGTTCTCAATCAAGATAGAAGGCCAAATAAAGAGCTTCCCAGACAAAAGAAGTCTAAGTGAATACACCTCCACCAAACCAGCTCTGCAAGAGATGCTAAAGGGACTGCTTTAAGGAAGGAAAAGAGAGAGAGAGGAACACAGGTACAAAAAATCGGCAATGAATAAGTACCTATCAATAATAACCTTAAATGTAAATGGATTAAATGTTTCAATCAAAAGACATAGAATACCTGAATGGATAAGAAAGCATGACTCACACATATGGTGCCTACAAGAGACCCACCTCAGGACAGAAGACCTACACAGACTGAAATTTTCCAAGCAAATGGACAGGAAAAAAAAAAAAAAGCATGGGTAGCAATACTCACATCAGACAAAATAGACTTCAAAAAAAGGGCCATAAAGGGAGACCCAGAAAGTCACTTTTATAATACTCAAAGAAAGAATCCATCAAGAAGAAATAAGCATTGTAAATATATATGCACCCAATACAGGAGCACCCAAATACACAAAGAAATTCTTGGAGGACTTCAAGAAAGATATTGACAGCAACACCATCATAGTAGGGGATTTTAACAACCCACTGTCAAAGATGGACAGATATTCCAAACAAAATATCAACAAAGATATAGAGACATTGAACAATGCCCTATATGAAATGGACTTAACTGATATATATAGAGAGAGAGAGCCTTTCATCTCAAAGACGCAAAATACACATTCTTTTCAAATGCACATGCAACATTTTCAAAGATAAACCACATGATAAGACACAAAGCAAGCCTCAACATGTTCAACAAAGTTGAAATCATGTCAAGCATTTTCTCTGACCACCAGGGACTGAAACTAGAAACCAACCCCAAAGGAAAAAACCCAAAACACTAAAAAAAAAATGGAGATTGAATAGAATGCTATTAAATAATGAATGGGTGAAGAATGAGATTAGGGAAGAAATCAAAAAGTTTCTGGAAACATATGAAAATGAACTCACAAGAATACAAAACCTATGAGACACAGAAAAGGCATTCTTGAGAGGGAAGTTCATAGCAATACAGGCCTACCTAAAAAGAATAGAAATATTTCAAACAAACAACCTAACCTTACGCCTACAGGAACTTGAGGAATAACAACAAAGACAGCCCAGAGCAAGTAGAAGGAAGGAAATAACCAAGATCAGAGCACAGTTAAATGACATAGAGATTAAAAGCACAACTCTAAGGATCAATGAATCCAGAAGCTGGTTTTTGAAAAGGTAAACAAAATCGACAAGCCCTTAAGCAGGCTCATCAAGAAGAAAAGAGAGAGGACCCCAATAAACATAATCTGAAATGAAAGAGGAGACACTACAATTGATACCAGAGAAATACAAGGGATTGTAAGAAATTACTACAAAGAACTATAGAATAAGAAATGTGAAACCCTAGATGAAATGGACAAATTTCTAGAAAAATGTAACCTTCCAAGACTGAATGAAGAAGAAGCAGAAAGCCTGAACAGATCAATAACGGCTGATGATATTCAAAAAGTAATCAGAAAGGTCCTGACACACAAAATCCCTGGACCAGACAGTTTCACAGGAGAATTCTACAGAGCATTTAAGGGAGAGCTAACACCCATCCTGCACGGATTATTTTAAAAAATTCAAAAGGATGGAAGACTCCCAAACTGTTTATGAAGTCAACATCATCCTAATCCCAGAACCAGATAAAGACATAAAAAAGAAAAAAAAAATTCAGGCCAATATCGCTGATGAACATAGATGCTAAAATCCTCAACAAAATATTGGCAAACCACATCGAGCAATATGTTAAAAAGATCATCCACCATGACCAAGTGGGATTCATCTAAGGGATGCAAGGATTTTACAATATTCACAAATCAATAAACGTAATACACCACATAAACAAAAGCAAAGACAAAAACCACATGATCATATCAATTTCATAAGGTGCAGCACCCATTTATGATAAAAACACTCAACAAAGTGGCTATAGAGGGAGCATTCCTCAACATAATAAAGGCCATATATGAGAGACCTACAGCCAATCATGCTCAATGGGCAAAAACTTAGAGGTTTTTGATCTCACTAAGATCAGGAACAAGACAAGGATGCCCTCTCTCACCACTCCTATTCAACATAGTATTGGAAGTCCTAGCCACAGCAATCAGACAAGAAAAAGCAATAAAAGGCATCCAAATTGGAAAGGAGGAAATGAAACTGTCACTGTTTGCAGATGACATGATAGTGTACATGGAAAATCCTATAGACTCCACCAAAAAACTGCTTGACCTAATAAATGAATTTGGCAAAACAGCTGGATACAAAGTCAATACTCAGAAATCAAAGGCACTCTTTTACACCAATAATGAAACATCAGAAACAGAAATCAGGGGGAAAATCCCATTTGATATAGCAACAAGAAAAATAAAGCACCTAGGAATAAACCTAACCAAGGAGGTAAAAGACCTGTACTCAGAAAACTACACAACACTGAAGAAAGAAATTAAGGAAGATACAAACAAATGGAAGCATGTACCATGCTCATGGATTGGAAGAATTAACATCATCAAAATGGCCATACTACCCAAAGCGATTTATAGATTCAATGCAATCCCTATTAGAGTACCCATGACATATTTCACAGATAGAGAACACTTCAAAAATTTATATGGAACCATAAACGACCCCAAATAGCTGCAGCAATTTTGAGAAAGAAGAGCAAAGCAGCAGGGATCGCAATATCTGATATCAAACTGTATTGCAAGGCCACTGTAATCAAAACAGCCTGGTACTGGCATAAAAACAGGCACATAAAAAAATGGAACAGAACAGAGAGACCAGAAATAAACCCAAGCCTTTACAGTTAATTACTATTTGACAAAGGAGGCAGGAAAATAAAATGGAGCAAAAACAGCCTCTTCAACAGATGGTGTTGGGAGATCTGGACAGTACATGCAAAAAAATGAAACTCGATCACCAACTTATGCCATACACAAAAATAAACTCAAGATGGATAAAAGAGTTAAATATAAGTAGTAACACCATAAAAGTCCTAGAGGAAAACATTGGCAGGAAAATCTCATACATTCCACGCTGCAACATCCTCACAGACATGTCCCCTAAAGCAAGGGACATAAAGGAAAGAATAAACTAATTTGACCTCATCAAAATAAAAAGCTTCTGCATGGCTAAAGAAAATAGCATTAAAACAAAAAGAGAACCAACAGTATGGGAAAACGTATTTGCCAATGATACCTCAGACAAGGGTCTGATCTCCAAAATATATAAAGAACTCACATGACTCCACTCCAGGAAGACAAACAACCCAATTAAAAATGGGCAAAAGACTTGAACAGATACTTCACCAAGGAAGCCATACAGAGGGCCCAGAGACATATGAAAAGATGCTCAGCCTCACTAGCCATCAGAGAGATGCATATTAAAACCACAACGAGGTACCATCTCACACCAGTCAGAGTGGCCAACATAAACAAATCAATGAATAAATGTTGGAGAGGATGCGGAGAAAAGGGAATCCTAGTACATTGTTGGTGAGAATGCAGACTGGTGTGGCCACTGTGGAAAACAGTATGGAATTTCCTCAGAAAACTGAAAATGGAACTGCCCTTTGACCCAGCCATTCCACTGCTGGGATTATAACCTAAGAACCCTGAAACACCAATCCAAAAGAACCCATGCACCCCAATGTTCATAGCAGCACAATTTACAATAGCCAAGTACTGGAAGCAACCTAAGTGCCCATCAGCAAATGAGTGGATCAAAAAACTACAGTACATTTACACAATGGAATTCTATGCAGCAGAGAGAAAGAAGGAGCTTATGCCCTTTGCAACAGCATGGATGGAACTGGAGAGCATTACCCTAAGTGAAATAAGCCAAGTGGTGAGGGACAAATACCATATGATCTCACCTTTAACTGGAACATAATAAACAGAGGAAAAAAGCAAACAAAATATAACCAGAGACATTGAAGTTAAGAACAACCTAAGAATAGCTAGAGGGGAGGGGAGGAAGGGATAGTGGGGAGAAGGGTTTTAAGGAACTAGTATAATGGACACATGGACAAAACTAAGGGGGAGGTTGGAAGCAGGCGAGAGATGTGAGTTTGGTTGGGGTGGGCTAGAGAGGTGGGGAGAAAATGCAGACAACTGTAATTGAACAACAGTAAAATAATTTAGAAATTAAACAAATAAAATAAAAAGTAAATGAGGGTCCTTTTGGTCAGGGTAAAAAAAAAACAGTGTTAAAGACAACTGTGAGGGGTGGAGTGCAGGGGGACGATTGAATGTGGGAGGTGGGGTCTGGGTAGAGCAAGCGAAAGTAATGGGGGAAAATGAGGACAAGTATAATTGAACAATAATAAAATATTAAAAAATAATAATAAAAGACAGTGTAGCAATCCATCACATAAAATCAATATTTTTTATTGATTATAAATTAATTACAAGGTACGTTGAAGTTTTATAAACTTGCATCAATATGGTCACTACAGGAAGACCACACTTGCTTTCTGTAGTTGATCAGTTTTGTTTTATTTGTGACAGTGCATTTATTTTTAGATTATACATCTAGTGGAAGGAATCAGCATAGGGATTGGGACAGGTCCTGTTTCCTATGTTTATTTTTATGTTCTATATTTACTTATGCTGGGGATTCACTTATTATTTCCTAAATGAATGGTGACAGGAAAAAAAAAGCACATGAAACAACAATTCATGTTTTTAGAATACATTATTTAGTTTTAAAAATTGCATTGATTTTGTTTATTTTTTCCCCTGGAGTTATGATTGAACTAGTAGCTTTATGAAATCTGGAACTCACTGAAATCTGTCTTTGTAAACCATGTGTTTGTACCTGTTTTCATTTACATAATTTATAAATTACTGTATTTGTATTGATTGGAAACTGTTATTACCTCCTATGTTATTTCAAAGTGGCAGACTTTGAAAGTGACACAAGTGCAATGAAAGATGGGTCACACCAAATTTGGTCAAAATCATTTCACACTTCAGATAGTTAAAGTGAAACTGAAAAACACCCACAGCTGGATCGGTGAAATAAAACAAATGGTTTCATTTTTTAAAATGTGAGCGTGTGTACGTGTCAGTTAATTTGTTTTATCAAGAACATTCTTAAAGAATTAAAGATGTGTGGAAATATGAGATGGAAATCAAATGTATGACAGGGAACATATCTCAACATATCCACTCCCCTCCCCCTAAAATCCAATAAGCCCTCTTATTCATATATTCTTTGTGCCAAGTAGTGGTGGCCATCTAGTTACCAAACAAGAAACTCAGGGATTTTCACTCTTCTCCTCCTCACCTGGCTTATTTTAGTGATAGTACAACGTAATTTTAAGTATATTAGCTGCTAGTTTGTTGTGATATTTGTAAATTCCTTGTTATGCTTTTTCTAAATTTTTCTCTTTCCAATTACTCTTCTAGACTGATTTAGAACTACTCTCTTACTTTGCCCTCTCAAGGTCTATTAAAAATCCTTTGGAACATGTTATTGGAATTGTATTGCATGTACATTGAAATAAAATTGTCATCATAATATTAAGTAATCTGATCTAGGAGCTGTATGTGTCATATCTTTTTAGTATATTTTAATTAAGTTTTATAGTTGTTTTTATAAAGTTTATATATATATATATATATATATATATATATTCCTGTCACAAAGTGAGAGAATATAAGTACACACACATATACATTTAGTATCTATATATTATACTGCTATATATCTAATGTATTATTTATATACTATAAATAAATACTATAATATATATTCTTTCTCTACATATAAATATAGACATGGAAATAGATATAAGTATAGTTTTCATTGTTATTGTGTAGGTGTTTATTGTTTCCTTTTGAATTAGTATATGGGATGGATTTGTGCATGTTAATTTTATTTAGGGTCAGTTCATTAAACTTTCTTGGTACTTTTAAATGAAAAAGAATTTAGGTATTTTAGAACAAAAAAAATAGATCCATGAGCAACAAATATCTTGTCACTTCATTTTCAATGTCTATTCTTCCACCTCTGGGTGTTCTTATTTGACTGGGACGTGCAGAACTGTGTTGAATAGCAGATTGGGAGTATCCCTGTGTCATTTCTAGTTCTTATGGAAATGCTTCTAATGTTTCTTTATTAAGTCAGTTGTTCACTTTAGATTTCTGGCAAATACTTTTTATCATGTTAAGGAATTGTTTTTTCTTTCTTGCTTGCCAAATATCTTATGGTTCTCTTCATTTCCCAAGGTCATAGTGAAACATGTCCAAACCCACTTTGTGCCCTTTCTTACTGCTGACCCTTTGATCATATTTGGTCTCTGCTACAATATGTTTCCAACATATTTAAGACTCTCACCCAACTCCCTCTACACCAAGCCTTCCTTGACCTACTCCCCATGTATCTCTTTCATTCTTCCTTTGCCTACTCTATAACTGTTTTTCGTATATTCTTCTCCCCATAAGACTATGAAGTCCTAAACTGAGGTCCTTACCTATTCATTTTTGTGTCCCAGATGACCAAGCTCCTGACATGTATAAAATAGAGGCTCAGTTAAAATTGCCTTAATAAATTAATGAATGTAGGAATAACTGAAAAGTTTTTTATGGGTAATACAAGCAGTAGATTCTTCTGAGTTGGATAATACTTTATTATTTCTTAGCATTTCTTTCTATTTCTCAGAATTACATTTTCTTTCCTCTTTTTATATTTTTGCATTTTGTCCATTGTTTTGTCTTTAGTAGCAGATGTAGGACATAGCTTTCCGAACAAATGCCGGCTATTGAAGAGGAAGAAAAAATTAACAAAATGTTATGTACAGCTGTGTTAAATCTTGGGGGTGATACCTTTTGTTGGTTATCAAAGCTTAGGAAAATAAAAGTTATTGAATTTTTAATATTATCTTATTAAAATAATTTAAAAATTCACTTTTTTTTTGTACATGCAGGGAATAACCATTCGACCACTAGTGGAGTTTCTTGATGTTAAGAGGGCCAATAAAAAGCAACAAGCTGTCAGTGAAGAAATCCACTGTCGGGTAGGTTTTAATGTACTATAATGCTGGATTCAGTCACAGTTTGACATCATGATGCTTATTACCTGAAGAAGAGAGAAATGGCAGAAGACAAAAAGAGAGGGATGAGAAAGGCATGAGCTGGGGGTGTAGAATGAACATAGCTTAAAGTGGCTTCTTCAAGTTAGCTTGCTAACCTCCTCAGGAATCCCCCTTATCACTTCCTTCAATCTGAATATGTTTATACTAGAAAGTTATTGTAATTTCCAAAATTATGAGTAAACTCTTAAAGATGAGAAAAATAATCTAAGAATTGCTTAACATCCATGGGACAAACACCTCATCATTTTATTTGAAGATTAACTATTATTTTATTACTTTAAGTAAAAACATACACGCATACGAAAAGCAAAAACCAGCAGTCTTTGAAGTTCAGGCATGATGTAAAAAGAGTAGAAATGACTGCTTTTAGGTAAAGATTAATCAATGAGCCTGCTTTTTTCATTTTAGTTTTTTGATCATGTGAAGACTGGGATTGAAGATGTTTGTGGACATTGGGGTCACAACTTTTGGAGAGACAAGTAAGAAGTCCTGATGCCATTGCATTATGAAGTATCTCTGAATGACTCTGGAAGGAGTGCTTGTTGACTTGTGTTATTTTTCAGAGCTGTAAATGTTTCCTATGTCCTGCCATAGTGTTTCCTTTAGGATAAAATTCAGCTGTAACAGAGACCTGGAACAATAGTGGCTTTAACAAGATAGAAGCTTATTTCCCTCTGATATAAATAACCAGAGGCAGCCAATGTAGGTTTCATAGATGAATTCTGCTCTACAGACGCCTCATTGGTCCCAGAACCCTCCTGTCCAATTGATGCCACTAACAGCTTCTGTTTCCAAAGTTGCCTCTTAGACCAAAATGACTGCTCCAGCATTAGCCATCATGCACACATTCCATGCTGAATGTAGGGAAAAAGGTAATGAAGAGACAAAGAATATGTACTAGAATATGCACTGGAATATGTACAAAGAATATGCATTTCTTCTAAACAAAGGTATCAGAAATTTGCACATCCAGTTATATCACATGGCCTGGCTTTTCACACCTGGGGCTCAGTCCTATGGACATTTATTACTGAAAGGGAAACTGAGGAATGCAGATGATTTGGTTAAAAAACTGGGGGTTCCATTACTATTTGTTCTATCAAATATGTTGAGAACACCTGAGGACATAAATACACGAACAGATATAACAAATGTTTTTAAAGCTACACTTAGCTAAAAGATTATGTGCACTTACATAAATTTCTATCATGTATCATCCATCCTCTATCCTCTATCCATCTATTTATCTATCATCTACCTATTTATAATCTCTACCTATCATCTATCTATCTTTTTTACCTCTGAAGACTCTATGTTGGATAAATAAGATTCAGCATCTCTCTTCAAGGACAATATAGTTGAAGTGGAAGAGGTAGACTAGCAGGCAGAACTGTGGCTGGCAAAGACTTGGGAAGGAAGCAGCAGTTCAGCTGGTTCCTGAACACAGACAGGTTCTAAGCTGTATTTGGTGGATGCCTCTTGCCCTTCTGCCTTGTCTTTCCTAACTTGCTAACAGACACTCTCACCCCTGCTAATTAACCAAACTACCAGTTTATGTAATTTAACATAAGGGAATGTAAAAGCATTTACTGTTTGCTCATATGTTCTGACATGATATTATACTACATGAGAAGTATAAACTATAAACTCAGGCCTTCAAAATTTTACAGTATAATAACAGTCACAAAGCGAACAGCTGTGTGTGTGTGTGTATGATGTCATCAAGTCATGAAATGAGTTATGGAGACTAAGTGCTAGAACAACCTTTACAAGCCTAGCCATACTATTTACAGATTTAGAAAGGCTCTTTAGACCTAGCCTTACTTCATCACTAAAGGAAAATATTTTATGTGTCATATAGGGACGTAAAGTAATAAAATAATGCAAACTAAAATCTCCATTGTAGAAACATTGAAAACAATGGTAATTTATTTTGGGCAGTATTCACCTTTTTTGGAGAGAGGAGGTAGACCAGAGTACCCTGTCTCCCTTGTGACACTCTACACTGCCCTGCTTTACAAATACCTGGGAACCTCTTAACAAAGACTAATCCTAGCCTGTGCCAAGTCAGTGATAGAGACTTCTCTGCCTCTCATCTCCACTATTTCCTAGCCATGGCTATTTTCTACCTACCTTTTCTTGTTCAACCCAACCACTTTTCTCCCTTCCCTATTATCCTATTAGTCTTTGCCTGAAGTGACAGGTGAGTAAAAACCCATAACAGTTTTTTCCTTTTCAAAAGTAAAGATCAGGCTAAATATTTATATCACTCCTCCACCTCCCAAACATGGCGAAAAGAGATGTGAGTAGATATGGGAATCTAGTCAGCAGTCCCTAGGGCAGTGTAAGAAGAAGGAAGAAATGGACCCTGTGATCATGAGGATTTTGTTTGGAACTTAGGTGAAGGAATGTCAGAGAAAGTCTGGCTATACTCTATCTTTCAGGGAGAGGCACTTTATCTCTGGGGTACATAAGTCTGTTCCAGGCAAACATCTACAATCATCAGTCTAAATGGACTATAAATACTAAACATGTCAGAGACAACTTTGATTCATGTCAGAAAGGTAATATTGTTACATGTCTAACATTTTTCTCTGCAGTATACATAGTTCATTTAATAAATTTATAAACCTTTCAGCTTTTCTATGCACAATGTTTTACAGATAAATTTTAAATAATTTTCTGGATTGTCAAGTGTACTTTCTATCCCAGGGAGGCAGTATGGAGGGATTTGGTGCTGATATAAGCCATTTTTAACTTTAGTTCTGCTCAGATCCTATCTCTGACATGTAATAAGTTGTTGGTGTTAGTAAAATGACATAAAAAGAAGTGATTATTTTAGGTATGTTGGGTATCTTGCCTTTCTTATGAAATACTTACGCTGTGAATTTCTGGTGGTCCTGCCACAGAATTCTTAAGGCATTTGATCCTTTGAGAAAGACATAACAGGGTAATGCAGTAGGGAAGTTTCTCAAACTTGGCAAAGGAGTCTAATGATGAGGAAAGAAACTGCCCACGTGTGGCCTGGCAGAGAAATGAAAGGTGTGGTAATAAAGCAAAGAAAGAAAAGTGCACAGCTCCTACACTAAATAGATCAGGTGTCATTGTCCTTAATCTTTACTCTTTGTTTTATCTCTAGTGAAAAGCTAAAATAATAATAATAATAATAATAATAATAATAATAATAATAAAATAATTTAAAAAGGTATGTTGCTGCCAAGAGTCCTGCTCAAACTTACAGGAAAAGTAGGCCCAGTATTTAATGCAGTGGCCAGTCAATAGCAAAGCACTTTAAGGATGACTCTCTTTAATTATTCATGGCCCTCCAGTATTTGGAAACAAGAATGTGGGTTAATGTTGTTTTTTCTTTGTTTTTGTTTTTTTGTTTTCATAGCACAAATGTGCCTATAAACCTCCTTGGGCTTATGGGGATCACTGTAATAAATTTTTCTTTCTTTCTCAACAAGTATTTACTGCATGCTGTTCCATTTATATATTGGCATAATAATGTCACATAACAAACCACCCCAAAAGTCAGCTGCTCAAATCAACAGTCACTTATTATTAAAGCACCTGAGTGAATAGGTTTAGAGTCAACTGATCTGGGCTGGGCTTGCTCATGCTTCAGTGGTTTGTCTGGTTGTCAGCTGGTCCCAGCTGGCCTTCTCTGTGACTGGGGTGAAGGATAAGAGGCATGATATAATGAGCAAGCTCATTTTAAGCCTTTGCTACCATCATCACATCTGCTGGTAGCCCATTGACCAGAGAAAGTAACACTACTGAGCCCAGTGTCAGGAAGTAGGACAGGGTAGGTCACTTAGGCCATGGTGGAAGGACATTGCCAAGTAATAAGGAAGAAGATATGGATACAGGGAAGAATTGGGACCAAATAATTTATTCTATTGCATAAATTATGCAATAATTCATGCATAATTTATACATGCTTACCAGTGTGCCAGGCACTGTTCTATGCACTGATGATATAGGAAAACAATAACAACCAACCTTTGCCCATATAGATCACTCTCATGCTAGGAAACAGAAAATGCCATAAATAATAAATTAATAGCATCTTAGAAAATAACTTCTATGAAGAACAATGTATCCATGAAACAGAATAGGAAGTTTGGTGGTGGAGGCAAGGGATAACACACATTTTAATGGGACAGATAGGAAAGGCTCTTTTGGAAAAATGACCATTGAAGAAAGACTTAAACAAGACCTGAGAATGAGCCTGCAGGTATGTTGAAGTATTCCTAGTAGAGGTAGTAGTAAATATAAAAGCCCACAGGTGAGAACACAGCTGTTAAGTTTCCATGACAAGAAGGACACTAGTGAATCTGGACCTGAGTAAGAGAA
Source organism: Desmodus rotundus (assembly GCF_022682495.2). Lineage (NCBI taxonomy): Eukaryota > Metazoa > Chordata > Mammalia > Chiroptera > Phyllostomidae > Desmodus > Desmodus rotundus. The sequence continues at coordinate 95,011,444 of NC_071391.1, forward strand.
GCATGGTACTAAGAGGTGTAGCTCCAAGTTGTGTATGGCCTTCAGGTCATTGTGTGCTGAAGTGAGAGGCAGAGGAGTCATGTTGTTTGACTTATATCTTAACAGGATCACTCTGGCTTCTGTGTCAAGGATAGGCTATAGGAATGCAATGGTGGAAGCCAATTAGGTATTGATTGCAAGAATTGAGAGATGATGTATCTTGAATCAGGGCGATGGCAGTAGAAGTGGTGAGAAATGGTGAGATTCTGTATGTATTTTGATGGTGGCACCAACAGAAATTGCTGATAGACTGGATAGAGTGTATTAGTTTGCCAGAGGTACTATAACAAAGTACCAGAGGTTGGGTGGCTTAAACAATAACAATTTATTTTCTCAGTTCTGTGGGCTCAAAGCACCAGATCAAAATGTTTGTAGATTTTGTTCCTTCTGAGAACCATGAAGGAAGGGCCTCTTATAGGCTTAGGCCTCTCTCCTTGGCTTGTAGATGGCCTTCTCCTTCATGCCTCTTCATGTCATCTTCCCTCTGTACACCTGTCCAAGTTTCCTCTTATTATACAGACACCCATCACATTGGATGTCCACCCAGGTGATCTCATTTTCACTGAATCACTCCTGTAAAGATCCTGTCTCCAAATATGGCCACATTCTGAGGTACTGGAGTTATGGTTTCAACATATTCAGGCCATAACATGGAACATGAGAGGAGAAGAATCAAAGTTGACATCAGTGTTTTGACCTGGTAGAGTTATTATTAACAGAAATGCAGAGGATTACAGAAGAAGATGAATGCGGTTTGAGCATTCATTCAGTATGAATTTGAGATGTCTACTAGCTATCCAAGCGGAGATGTTAATTAGGCAACTGCACATTTATTTCTGGGGTTTGGGAGAGAGGTTGGAGCTAGAGATACAAATTTGAGAGTAATTGGCATAGATACACTATTAAAATCCACAAGACTGGGACAAGATCACCAGGAGAGTGAGTGGAGGCAGACAAAGACTGACCCTAGGGGCACTGCTATATGAAGAGGACAGAAAGGAAAAATAATTTAAAATAAAAAAGAAAAAAGGTTGCGAAAGAAGCAGGCAAAGACCCAAGGGAGTGTGGTGTCCCAGAAGACAATGTTTTAAGCAGGAGAGATCAGAAAATGTGAGAGCTAAATAACTGGCTTTTGGATTTATACTGTGTGTGCGGGATGTCACTGATCACCTCAATATGGATAGTTGGAATGGAGCATTGAAGGCAAAAGCCTGATTTGTGAATTTTCAAGAGAGGATTAATGGAAAAGAATTGTAGATACCGAGTATTAGCAATACTTTTGAAGACTTTTGCTGAAAGGGGAAGTAGAGAAATAGGAAATGTAGAAATACACATATTTAGATTTATGTATGCCGTGGCTGTATGTAAAAATGTATCAACATGTACTATATATATTTTATATATATACATACTTTATATACAATTATATTCATGTATGCACATATAAAATAATTATAATGACCAGACTCCCTAAACATTACTACTATACTTTTCCCCTGGAAATAGTGGAACTGATTGTATTGCTGATTTTCTTACTCAGTGTAGTATTAATTAATTGAAGCTTTGATTTGTTTTTATTTCTAGGTTTAAGAAGTTTGATGACAAATACCTGCGGAAGCTTTTGATTCGGGAAAACCAACCCAAATCAAGCATTGTGTCCTTATATAAAAAGCTTGAAATAAAGCATGCCATTGAGATGGCAGAGACTGGGATGATAAGTGCTGTTCCTTCTTTTGCATCTTTAAAGTATGTACTATTTTACAAATAAAAGTATTGCCAAGTAGGTCTTTATATATTTTTTTAGTGTTCATATCAGTAATAACAAATTTGACCTATGTCCTAGAGAGACTCTGAGACTTCACAGAAGAATGAGATTCTGTTTAAAATGTGAAAGTCTAGAAATGTGTATATTATGTTGTCATGTCATGTCTCATTGTTATTTTAGAATTGACTAGTCACACAATATTTTGTCATGTGTGGGATGATTATACATGTAGTATCTCTGCTTTAGGCAATTCAGTGATTTCTTAAAGTAAATTTAAGTCTCCTTAGCAGGCATTTCAAAGTATTTTAAGATGTGTTATATATGCTATTATACATAAGCATATAGTTATTTAGCTATTTCCCCATAGATGATTCACAGTCTTATACTTTAAGGGTGGGAAAGAACATTAATTTAGTGATCACCTGCTGCACTGTTTCTCAACCTAGGCAGCACATTAGAAATAGTTTGGGGTCATTAAATAATGCAGATGCCTGGGCCCTGCCCTGACAAATAAAGTCAGAATCTCTGGTACTGAGGACCAAGTGTAGGTATCTTCGCAAATTTTTCAGATTTTTCTAATATGAAGCCAGGACTGAGATCCACTGATATAGTACGTCTCCTTAATTTTAAAAGAGAGAAAATTAATACTTGGAATTGTGAAGTGATTTATCCAAATTTTTATTGCAAAATTATAGCAGAACAGTAAAAACTCAGTGAGCAAATTAGGCTATATCATCATGTAATTGTCATTCCTTTCCTTTGCAAAAGTGATGGGAACTACTAGTTCCACTGGTTTCTTCTTTCACTGATGAGCTTGAAGCTAATTTAAACTAAATGTCACCTAATTCAAATTCTGTCTGTGAGAGAGTTTAAATGAGACAGGAGGCTTTAAATCATACCCAATCATATAAACTATGATTTTTACTAGGACTCTAAGTCTACTATATAAATTATGGGAGTTTATACAATCCAGAATATAAAGAAATAGTGACCAGAATGGCTTGGAGGTAAAGGCATTATATTGTATTATAAATAGCAGTGAACTGAGAATGACTGACTTATGTTATGGTCCCAGTCTGCAAATAACTCTCTCTGTGACCTAAAGTTGGTCTATTTATTGCCCTGAGATTGATATTTTTCAAGTAGAAAATGGAGCTTGACTTGATCCTTAAGTTTCCCTCTAGCTTTACAATTTTATGATCTTTCTTATGCATTATTCCATTTGCAGTTACAGCAAGGGATAAATTCAATTATCCAGTTTCTCAAAGGACAGCCGTTGTCATTGTGATCACAGAAGAATGAATTCTCAGTTCTACTCACTGTTCACAGTTCATTTTGAAGTTGGTAGTAAACAGAGTAAAGGCAAAAGTTTAGGGTTAGGGAACTTGGGACCAAAATTAATGGCTAGCTGCATAATTGGCTAAACGAGTGCCATATTGACCATTGCACATCTCCTAAAATGTTTTATCTAGACTCACAGGGGTATCCAAACTTTTGGCATCTCTGGGCCACACTGGAAGAAGAAGAGTTGTCTTGGGCCACATATTAAATACATTGCAACATGTAATCACAAAATAAGTCTCATAATATTTTAAGTGAATTTACGATTTTGTGTTGGGCTGCACTCATAGCCATCCTGGGCCGCATGTAGCCTATGGGCCACAGGTTGGACACCTCTGACTGGGAAAGTAAAAGCAAAAAGGGAAATAATAAGGAATTGCTTTTCTGATAATAATGGGCTATTACAGACCAAACCGTCTTCTGAGAATAACAAGGAAAAAAAAGTACAAATATAATTTACAAATCTGCCTGAAAGCCAGAGAGTACTAGCACATTAAGGAACTTTGTTAGCCAAGAGTCAACAGAAGAGGGAATTCCAAGAAGATGGCACTGGCATTTGGTGCAGTTTTTCTCCCTGGATTAGAGAGGTGTCTGAAAGCCTAAAAGGTTAAAACAGAGGTTTTGACACTGATTGATCTTAGCAAATAAAATTGGAATTCAGGACCCACAAAGAAAGAGGAGTTTTATATCCAGCCATAGGTATCACCTCAAAATTCTGCACCTTAACCCTCAAACAAAAGAAGTCCAATCTAGGATTATCTTAATCTACGGTTGTTTATATTATTTGAGGTTAATATTACTCCTATTCCAGTTGCCTGAGAGAAGCAAACTTACACCTTCTCTGGAAGAAAGTAAGATTGTAAAGAGACTTAAACTATCTCCATGCTTTTTCATATTTATGTCTAGCAACCAATAAAAAGAATATGAGTAGATAAATATGACTGAAAACATTGAGAAAAAGATATGAAGAGAGTAGTAATAATTAAGGGGATTCAGATAATCGAGTTATCAAACATGGACTTTAAAATAAAAATGTGCTTAAGGAAAAAAATGGCATTGACATTTTGGTATTGTCATGGAGATTATATGAATAAAAATATGTTAATGGAATATTTGAGCTAAAAATAAATCAACTAAATTTAGTATTTCATTTGAGAGGTATAAGCACAGGTTAGATATAGCTGAAGAGGTAATTGATTAATTGGGAAATAGGACAGAAAAAAATAACCAGAATGAAGCACAAAGTGAACAAAAGGGTAAAAGATGTAGAAAAGAAAGTAAGGAACATATGGGAGATAGTGAAAAGTTCCAAAAGGAGATGAGAGAAAAAAATGGTAGAAGCAATTTAAGACAAAATGATTAATAATTTATCCAAACAGATAAAAGGCATGAACTGAGACAAACACCAAGCAGATCAGAGAAGAAAACTAAATGAAGGTACATGATAGTAGAAACTACTAAAAATCAAAAATCACCATAGTGAAAAGTTTAAACATACTCAGAGGAAAAAAAGGGACCTATTTTCTTCAAAAGAGAAAAAAACTGACAATTATTTTTCAATGAAAATGGTAGAAATCATTGGTATCTCCAAAATTCTGAAAGTAACTTATAACCTAGAGTTTCATATCCTGCTAAAATACCCTTCAAAAAAGAATAAAAGCATTTCAGACAAATAAAAACAATCACATTAAAGTAAATGATAAAGGGTTTCAGACAAAAAGAAAAGAGTTTTTGATGAGATCAGGCACATTCAGGGTGGTATGAAAAGATGCTCAGCATCACTAGCCATCAGAGAGATGCAAATTAAAACCACAATGAGATACCACTCACACAGGTGAGAATGGCCATCATAAAAAAATCAACAAACAAATGTTGGAGAGGTTGTGGATAAAAGGGAACCCTAAGAGAATCCTTTGTCTAAGGAGAAAGAAAAAAAGAAAGAAAGAAAGAAAGAAAGAGAGGGAGGGAGGGAGGGAGGGAGGGAGGGAGAGAGAGAGAGAGAGAGAGAGAGAGAGAGAGAGAGAGAGAGAGAGAGAGAGAGAAAAGAAAGAAAGAAAGAAAGAAAGAAAGAAAGAAAGAAAGAAAGAAAGAAAGAAAGAAAGAAAGAAAGAAAGAAAGAAAGAAAAAGGGAACCTTAGTAGGCTGTTGGTGGGAATGCAGACTGGTGCAGCCACTGTGGAAAACAATATGGAATTTCTTCAGAAAACTAAAAATGGAGCCGCCTTTTGACCTGGCAATTGTTCTGCTGGGATTATATCCTAAGGACCCTGAAACACCAATCCAAAAGAACCTATGCACTCCAATGTTCATACCATCACAATTTACAATAGCCAAGTGCTGGAAGCAACCTAACTGCCCATCAGTAAATGAGTGGATCAAGAAAATATGGTACATTTACACGATGAAATACAATGCAGCAGCAAAAAAGAAGGAGCTCCTACCCTTTGTGGCAGCATGGATGGAACTGGAGAGCATTACGTTAAGTGAAATAAGCCAGGCAGTGAAAGACAAGTAGCATATGGTCTCACCTATAAGTGGAACCTAATCAACAAAACAAACAAGCAAAATATAACCAGAGACATTGAAATTAAGAACAATCTGACACTAACCAGAGGGGAGGTGGGAGGGGATAATGGGGGAGAAGGAGGAAGGTTTTTCAGGAACAACTATAAAGGACATATGGAAAGAACCAAGAGAGAATGGAATCAGGTGAGGGAGGTGGGAATGGCTGGGGTGGGGGCATGTGGTGGGGGGAAAAGGCAGACAAGTGTACTTGAACAACAATTTTAAAAAATGTTAAAAGATAAAAAAAAAAAGAGTTTCATAGAAAACCTTACAGATGAAGGAAGGAATTAAAACAATGGAAATGGTAAATATTTATAAAATTTAAGTGAGTATTACATAAAATAATAAAGTCTGTGGTGTTTTAAATCTGTAATGACTTAAAACTAACAACAATAATCACTTATAAATTGAGAGGGAGGTGAATGGTATTAATGTATTCTAAGGCCCTTGCATTGTCCAGAAAGTGGTAAAAATAAAAATATATTTTGGACTTTAATAAGTCAATGAGTAATGTTATAATCCCAGGTAACCACTAAAAAATAGTAAAATAATGTAGCAAGCAAACGAAGAAAATGAAATAACAAAATAAAACAAATTTTAAAATGGAAACAAAGTAAATAAAACAATCATACACCATATGGGAAAAATAGAATGTAAATGATAAGAAAATAGTCTTAAACCCAAATTACATAAAATATAAACTTACTCCATTTAAAATGGAGAGATGATCAGAATGGATAAAAATACACAACTTACCAGATGTTATTTATAAAAGATACTACTTATATGTAAGGGTATATATAGTAAGGTTACAGATAAAAGGTTGAAAAAATGATATATTGTTAAAAGCACTAAACAAAAGAAAGCTTATGTAATTACATTATTACCATAAAATGTAAACATTATGAAAAATATTGCTAGAGATAAAGAAATCTATCTTATAAAGATAAATTTTCAAATTTATAAGAAAGCATAACAATTCTAAATTGTCAGCACACAAATAATATAACCTCAAAATATATGAACCCAAACTTGACAGAACCACAATTAAAAATATACAAATTCATAATTATAACAAATGTTTTAAGTATAAACATGGGAAGTGGTTGTAAACATATCACTAGACTTTTGCAAACACGTTTGTTAAAAATTGGTGGGAACATCAAACAAGATAATCAGTCACCAAAAAAGACTGCTATATATTGACCTTATTTGTTCAATTTTAAAATTCTGTGAATAAAATTTGCTGTTCAAAAACCTAACTAGAAAGTTAGACAGTTATCTAAACAACATCTCAGTCTAAAAAGATGCTTCTTACAAAATTATATAAGGAATTGAGGTTGAGGCAATAATGAATCATCTAAATATAGGGAAGCCTATCTTGTTGAAGCTTTGAATTTCTTTGTTTATTCCTTTGTGTGTATCCATTACCATTGGGCATAGGTATTTGTATCCCAGTAATTACCATTATTGTTGGTTTACAGTAACAGGAACTTTGCATTTAAAAATAATATAAAAGCTCTGGCTGGGTGGTTCTGTTGGTTGGATCATGGTCCCCTACCCAAAAAGGTTGAAGGTTCAATTCCTGGTTGGGGCACATACCTACGTTGCAGGTTTGTTCCCTGGTTAGGTTTCATATGAGAGGTAACTGAGCCATGTTTCTTGCTCACATTGATGGTTCTCTCTCTCTCTTCCTTTTCCTCTCTCCCTAGGATTAAAAAAATAATTAAAATAAAAATATAAGAGGTTGCTGGTTCAATTCCCAGTCAGGGCACACACCTGGGTTGCAGGCCAAGTCTCCAGTTAGGGGTGTGCAACTATGTTCTTTATTTTGTGTGCTGTTGGCTCATTGTATGCACACACACATATTTTTAATCCTCACTGGAGGATATGCTTATTGATTTTAGAGAGATGGGGAAGAGAAGATGAAAGAGAGGGAGAGATGGGGAAAGAAGGGAGAAAAAGAGAGAAATAGATGTGAGAGAGAAACATCGATTGGTGATTTGTTGCTTCTTGTGTGTACCCCGACCAGGCACCAAATCTGCAACCTAGGCATGTGCCCTCGCTGGGAATTGAACCCACAACTTTTTGGTTACAGGGCAACACTCCAATCAACTGAGCCACACTGACCAGAGCCATTTATATAAGTTAACTACCCCAGCTTTACTTTCTTAATTTATTTCATCTATTTATTTTATCGTACTGTATATTTTTTGTAAGCCTCCTCAAAATCATTTTGAAGGAGTTAAGAGTACAATTACATAAATATAGTCAATTCTCATTGTTTGAAGCACTTAAGGTTTTATAAAGTTGCCCATAGACATTGATTTGCAAATACTGAACCATTGCTCCTGTGGGAAAATACAGGGTTAGGTTTCTGTGAACCTCTGGTCACAATGTTTTAATCAGCCAATCAACGCATAATCTCCTGTTTAAAAACACCTGCCTGGTGTGGCTCGGTGGATTGAGGGCTCACCTGAGTCTACGGACATACCACCCTGAACGCACCCGATATCGTCTGAGTGCTGAACTAAGAACCAAAAAATTGCTGGTTCAATTTCTAGTCAGGGCACATGCCTGGGTTGCAGGCCAGGTCCCCAGTAAGGGGAACGCAAGAGGCAACTAACTGATCAATGTTTCTCTTGCACATCTGTGTTTCTCTCCTCTTTCTCCCTCCCACCCCTTCTCTCTAAAAATAAATAACATATTTAAAATACTTTATTTAAAATATATTGTTGTTTCATTAATATTGAACTTGTGACCAACAGCACCAGAATTCGTGCTTGAACAAAGCCTATCTAACACAACTTTTCTCCAGAAGGCCCATAGCAGCCTTATATGCTCATACGAACACTAGACCTCACTTCAGAGCTATGCTTAAAACAGCAAAATCACCAACAAAAAATGCAAAACTGTGAAAAATTTGTCACTAAATAGATCATGAGGACACTTTTTAACAGTATGAGAACTAAAACAAGAAGGCAAAGAATAGCTTATTTGGGAACCTGCATGTCAATCAAGTCAAATTTTTTTCCACTATGTACAAGTCTGTCAATGACTGGGACAGTGCCAAAGATATTGATAGTGTATTTATAAATACATTTTAGCAATGAGGTGAACTTGCTGGAATCCTAAATAATGAGGATATGTACTGTATATATGTACCAATTATAAATGGTGTCTTTGCAAATATAACTAATGAAGTATTTTAAGCTCTGGCCAGAATAGCAAAATACAGCTTAAGTTTCTGTTGGGAAAAATTCTATATTATTTTTTATTTTATGTTTTCCATTACCATTTATCCCACTTATACCATCTTATGGCATTATTAGAAAGGAAAAGTGATAGCATTATTAGCTATTATAGTTTAACTTCTATAAAAAATAACTGCATGAACAGACTCTGAAAACATGCATGATTAAACTTGGCCTAATGATTTCAACACAGAGAGAAAATTTTTAGAATTTTGAATTAACTTTAAAATGTTGAGTAATTTCTAAGTGTCACATACTATAAACTAAGATTATTCTTCTAAAATAATGATGTTGTCTCTAAGAATATTATTGACTTCAATATTTATTGAATAGTAAAGCATTCTTTTTCTAAAAATTCACAGTGACTGTCGTGAAGAAAAAATAAGGAAGCTTACACCTGGTGAAATGGATGAAATTCGGGAAATATTATCAAGAAATCTCTACCAAATTCGTCAGCGAGTGAGAATAATTTATCAAAATATTTACTTGCTTTTGACTAAAAATATGCCTTCTGATTTTGCGCTGTCCAGTTATAATGGATACTGTCCCACCATGACACCAACCTCTGAAGTTCCATACCAGGCGTCTTCTCTTCCCTCAGACCCTATTTCAGTGTGCAGTTGTTAGGGTACCACTCTTCTCTGGACACTGCCAGTGAAGCCTTCTGGGAATTCTGCTACTATAGGCTTGGAGATTTAAATAAATATATATATGTATATATTTTTTAAATAAAATATGTATTATATATTTTTATAAAATATATTTCATATATATGAAAATAATTTTTAATGAAATACCTTTATTGCTTAGACTTCTAAAAATGTATTTTTGTTATTCATAAAGTGCTGTAGATTCTTCCTTTAACGTCATCTGAATCGCTTCTTTAACTGCATTTTCATTGTTTACTCCTTATTCTAATAGTTTGGCAATAATATGGCTAACACTTAGTGAAGACATACAATTTGCCAAGCCCCATTTCAGTGTATTGCATGCATTAGCTCATTTACCATCTAATAAATGGTGTTACTTTTGTCTCCACTTTACAGATGAAGAAATTAAGGCATAGGGAGACAAAATGGTCTAAGGGACACACTGCTTGTTAGGATTCCTCTCACTCATGTTGGGGTCATCTGTGTAGCTTCTTAGCTGCTCTCCCCAAAGGTTGTCCCCATTCCATTCTATATACTGTTCATTCCTCCACCCTTTCCCCTACAGCACCTTAAAAAAAACACCCTTTTTAAAAAATCCTCACCAGAGGACATGCTTATTGATTTTTAGAGAGAATGGAAAGGAGGGAGAGAAACAGATCAGTTGCCTCCTGTACATGCTCCAACCAGTGACCAAACCTCCAACGTAGGCATGTGTCTTGACCAACCATCAAACCTGTGACCTTTCGGTTTACTGGAGGATGCTCCAGCCAAGTGAGCCACACTGCCAAGGGCACTAAAGCACCTTTTAATAGCAGCATTTCCCTCTCTCCACTGCTGCTTCCTGTCAGTTCAGTTGACCCATACTCTTGAATTTTTAATGTTTCCCCAAACCTTCCATTATTCCCAACCTTGTCTTTAAATGAGCTCATGCTATAGTGCTGTACCACTTAAGTCTAGACCTTAATATCATAATTTATATTATTTTGTTAGCCTTAGATGCCCAACTAGATGGTACATCTCAAGGCAGGAGTTGAGCCCTATGTTGTTTTTTTTTTTTTCCCCATATATCTACTAAGCCTTATATAATATGGACACAGGGATATTCCCAAGAAGTATACATTAATTCTATCAGAAAATGAACCTACTTACAAATTATAATGTTTTAGGCAACAGATTTCTATGTAGCCTGTAAAACTTTTAAAACTGTATGCCATATATAGCCGCCTTAAGACATTTCACTGCTTTAAATACCAGGTCGTGATCATTGCTGATGGTAGCAGCAGCTTTCTCAATTTGACAGCCCAGTTGAAAAGAACTTTTCCTTTATCAAATAGACATGGCACCAACAAGTGTCTCAGAGTGATTTGTTTTTATACCAGTAATTGTTATTCAACAAAGAATGGATGAAGGCTTGTATTTTTTCCCTAGCCACTAATAGTGGGTAAAATACATATAAGGTACTTAGAGGTAAATGAAGCCACTTGATGAATTCAATGACTTTTCTCATTTATAAAGGATCACACTTTCCAATTAAAAAAAACTTTATTCACTGCCTTTATTAGAAGCCAAATTCTTTCAAAATTTCAAAGAATGTTAACTTTCATACTTTTTTGCCCCTCTGTACATTGGTTAAGTACCTTGCTGAGATGCAAAGCCAAAGAAACATAGTGAAGTTTTGGAATTTCTGGGGGCAGTAAACAGGCTTTTAAAAAAATGTCTCTTGTGGTTTTATTTCAGACATTGTCATACAACAGACACAACCTGACAGCTGACACGAGTGAGAGGCAGGCCAAGGAGATCCTGATCCGCCGGAGGCACAGTCTGCGAGAGAGCATCAGAAAGGACAATAGCTTGAACCGGGAGCGCAGGGTAACTGGAGTGTGTGCAGCTGGGGTGTGGACTGCCTCTAAAAGCTGAGTCAGCAGCTTCTCGGGAGGCTGTGCTGATTGTCACAGTAATTCTGGGATAGAGTTGACTTAAAAGTCTTTGAGATGTTTCTTGAACACCTATTATGTTCCAGGCACAGTTCTATCTAGGCCCTTGGGGTACATTGGTAAACAACTGAAAAATTCCTACACTTGCAGAATTCATATTCTTGTCAGGCGGAAAATGATCACTAATAGAGTAAGTAAATTATCTGTTAAAAAGAAGGCAATACGTGCTATGGAAATAATTAAAAATTGCCAAGGAAGGAACTTGCAAGTGCTGGGAAGAGTCAGACAAGTTTCAATTTTAAACAGAATGACTGGGCCAGGATTCATTTGGAAAGTAATATTTGAGCTTTCCAGTGAGAGGTTGCTGCCCAAATGTGGGCAAGCCTGTGTGCTGATGTGGAGAAGCCAGTGACTGGGGAGTGAGTGTTTGTTCACAGGGCAGTTGGTTCAACATTTTTCTTGGTCCTAGAAAAGTCATTTTAAATGATATCATGATTGCTTAATTTAATACAAGAGGCATGCACCTTATTTTTAATAATATTCTGTATTTGGTTATCAGAGATAACCACATTTGTGTGAATAAGGTGATCTCTTTCTTTGTGTTCAACATAGTAGAACTGATTAAAAATTAAAGAAACTAAAGACAAATGGCATTGGAAATGTCAGCAAATTAACTATGGTAATACTTTTTGTTCTATCACTTTCAAGACTTATTAAATAAAACTAAAATATACTGCAATTTTTAATCTGTTCTCTTGTACATATGTATAAATAGCTGGTTCAGTAGCTTTTCCTTAAGCAAACCCGAAGGTTTTCATGTCTTGTTCCCAATGGTCTCACTTTATTTCCATTTTGTTTTACTCTGATTTCTTCTATATATTTGAAGAGCTTTAGTGATTTTTAAATTCAATTATAGCTTGGAACTTTCTTCCCCATCCCTAATGCCTCTCACAAAATAGTTTTGAAATTGAGAACATTTTAATTTTTAACAAGATCTGTCATAAGATTTTACACTTCTAATATATAATAAATAATGTCTACCTAGTCTAAGATTTTCTTTTTTTTTACAGGCTTCCACTTCAACCTCCCGATACTTATCCTTACCAAAAAATACAAAGCTTCCAGAAAAGCTACAGAAAAAGAATATTTCTAATGCAGGTAATGAATACAGTTGGAGCAGAAAGACTTGAAACATTTTTACTAATGTGTATGGAATAGAAAGATGTCCCTATTCTGCTTCTTTATTAAACACAGTGAGTTTGATAGCTGGCAAATCTGAAGTAACAATACAGTGGCCTTTTTTAGCATTGCATCTTTTTTTAATGGAGTTCTCTGCATATTATAAAAATTCAATCAATTATTTTTCATGATTGTATTTGATATAGCAAAAGCAAGTATCACCATGCAGTTAGTAAACAGGTAAAGTTGTAAATGTGCAAAGGTATCTTTAATTTTTTACAGTGATTCTAACAGATTTTCATAAAGGCAGCCATATATTTTACTTCTGGATGTAATTATTTAAGCTTTGACATAAAGTCTAATACCTCTGTATTTGATAATTTTATGTAGATTCCATTTTCTGTGAACTCCCCAGAAGAAATGTTAGAATTATCATGTATTAAAATGTAGAAGTAACAATAATATCCCCACCCTTTTCTTCTTGTTGATTTATTTAACCTAGGAGAGTTTAATGATGGTCTGTGGTAAAGGAGGATGAGGTGAGAAGTGGGGAGGGAGAAAAAGAGAGGGACTGCTGGATACTCAAGAGCAGATGGCCATGTTACCACAGAGCATCCAGCAGAAATTGTTTCCAAGAATCTCAACTCCTGGGCAAGCATCCCATTAGCTGTCCTGCCCACAAAAGTGTAGGACCTCAATTTTGATGGTGATCTGGTTCTAATCTTGACTCCTGTGTTTGGAAAGTGCACATTGGTGTTTTCACCCTTTTATAAAAATATGAAGAAAATAAAATATGAGATTCCAGATCAAAGAAAAGAATCTTTATAATAGCAGCTGATTCTTGGTGTCCTCCTGTGTGGAAGACTGAACCCTCCTGGGACAGTCCCTGTGCTGCAGGTGAGAGCACGGTCTCGGCTGCTCAATGGTCTCGGAATGCCCACTCCATCACTTATTGGTATCTCTTGAATCTCAGTTACTTCATCTGTAAATTGTGATTGTGAGAGTTAAATAGGTTAATGTATTTAAAAGTGCTGAGGACAGTGCCTGGCACATAGGAAAAACTCTTCAAAATCAGTATGAATGTATGCTTGTGGACCTAAATGCTAATGGAAATCATGCAGAATGCCCAGGTCTCTCACAGCGAGCCAAGAGGGAGCCCTCTGACATACTAACATACTGCAGTCACTGATAACACCTTTTCTCTGAAATGCTTGTCCATGATGTCCTTTTGTTTGTGGTAGGTGACAACAGCAGCGACTCAGACACAGATGCCGGGACCACCATCCTCAATTTAAAGCCCCGAGCCAGGTGCTTCTTGCCAGATCAGTTCTCAAAGAAAGCCCCCCAGTCCTACAAAATGGAATGGAAGAATGAGGTAGACGTTGATTCCAGCCCAGGGCAGCCCTGCACCCCCCCAGCTCTCCACAGCAAAGAGGGGGCCACCCAGACCCCAGGCGTGCTCCAGCAGCCCCTTCTCTCCAGAGGCCAATTTGGCCAGGTGCAGGAAGACAGTGTGACTGAAGGCAACCGACCCAAGCCACCCCCCAGGTTGGTCCGAAGGGCATCAGAGCCTGGAAGCTGGAAAGCCCGCTTTGGGAGTGAAAAATCATAATGGAAATGGTCAAAGCAGACATGGAGAGGGGCAGTGACTGACCCAGCAGAGCTGTGGTTATTACTCCAAAACCCGACACAGGGGAATCCATCTCAAACCCTCTATGCAGCTACATCTACTCTTTGGGTGGTGGAGTCACACCTTTGGTTAATGGGATGATTGCTTACCCAAAGAAGAGAAAAATCAAAGAAAAAAAGACCCATCAATTGTCTCTTATGACTTGTTGCTAGCAGTTGTAGTCTTTGCAGGCCTAAAGAAAAAAACAGTGTGTGTCTTTAGAACTTGAAGGACAGAACTTGAAATTTTTAACACACCCTTGTTGGTGAAAATTTTAATATATACATATGCCTCAAATTTTATTTATGAAAAAAATATGTGTATCTGTGATCAGTTTTTAAGTGAATGACACTATACTCAGAGCATCTTCTTCATGCATAGAAGGCAGCTCCTGGTGGTTGGCGGGCCATCCGCTAGAGTCCAGGTGTTTCCAGATTCCGAGCTGAAGAGCAATACGGTGGCCTGGCTGCCAGGGTCCAGATCAGAGGTCCCATGACTCCTATGGAATAATGAAAATCAGCTGGTTTTTAATTTGTTTCTCATTCTACCAAGTGTTTGGGTGACATATAGATTCCATCTCCTCTTCATGTTCAAGTGGTGCAAAGAGAAAGGTTGTATGGATGACACCAGTTTGTGATGTGACAGACTGGGTGACAGCTTTTGATAAAGTTCCACCATGGGGGCCTCCTGTGGCACGTGGGGAGATAGGGCAGCACCTGCTGAAACTGTGTTGGCAGGTGTTATAGTGTGTGATACTGGGAGGAGAAGGCAGGTTGCCATTCACACCCATCTATGACCACCTGCTTCAGAATTCTTCTGTAGAACATTCTAGAACTTTGAATCCAAGTCAGGATCTAAGCAAACAAGATTGAAAGTTTATATAAACAGTATTCCAGTGTTTAACAAATTGGTTAGAGTTCAGGTTTTGAATTTTATTCAGGCAGAAAGCACTTTGGAGAATGGGCGTTCTATTGTTTTGCACTAGTCTGTAAATTTTTCACCCTCCTCCCCAAATAAAGTGGTAACTTAGTTCTTCATATAAAAATGGATTTTACTCACCCGAGTACTTGTTAAAGTACCTCAGAAAAGACAAGCAGTGGAACATAATCATTAAAGATGATTTGAGTCTCTGTCTCTTATGCTATAGATTGATTGGCCTGTTATTTTTTTCTGGAAAAAGAACAAAACAAACCTTTTTTAAAACTTGACTGGAACAAAATTCTAAATTTCTGGGTTCAGACATGAAATCAAGACACTCATGTAGTTCCTTGAATTCACACTGGAAACACAGCAAATGACACAAATGATAAAAGCATAACTGATGGAAAACATGAATAAATTTAAAAAGACACAGTATTTAGAAATCCTTGGCAATGGTTTTCTGTCCCCTGCCTCTTCCCCCACCGATGTGGAGAAGTAAATTTTCTAGCTTTTATTTTAATGTTCTAAAGTCTTGTAAGGCTGCTAGATTGCTAGGTGTGAGACAGGGGAGAATATACATGCAAGATACAGTTTCTTCATTCTCATAAAGAATACAGTTTCCTTCCAAACTCTCCCTAGTAGATCAATGGAAAGCAGTGTAGACACAATTTAAAACTACAAGCTTGGGATTCTATGCCAAAAATATTAATTTTAAATGAAAATATTTATATAAAATATGTACTACATGTGCTGAAAATTAAAATGATTTACTTTATAATTTTATTATAGGAATATGATTCATCAAGAGATGTGATATGTACTTTAGAGACTGACAACAGTAAATTTTGTAAAGTTAGTATATGAAATTTGAAGGGGAAGGCTGAAGTGGAAAATTACCTTAAAAATGTTTCCTGATTTTTCCTGGTGTTCTATATTAATAAATATTATAAGGAGTCTAACTCTCTGGAACTGAAGGAGAATAAAATGAAATTTTTTATAAAACTACTCCTTGAGTTGATAACCAAATTGAGCTTTTACTTATTAAAAGTCAGATAAAGAAATTTCACGACACTGTGTAAATTTTAAAAACAGGAACATGTATTTTTATCTTTATTATCAGTACAAATTCTTTATTGAATGATAAAAACAATGAAAAATAAATTTGATTTCATTTAGCGTTTTCTCTATACTTTTTAATGAAATTATTGAATTCTATATACTAATGAAGGAAACAGTATGAAGTTAAACCCTTTAACTAAATATGCTAATCTAAATTTCAGTAATACATACAGACCCCAACCTTTAGTGATGACTCCCTTAGTTGGAACACTTCATTCAACCAAAGTTCCAATGTGACTATAGAATATTGATGGGTCTTTGATGTTTGTGGTAACAATTTTGATTTTTACTGCCTGTAAGTGAAAAGTCAGGGCTTATTTCTTTATATATAATTCTAAGGGCCAACTATTAGAAATAGTTATGCCAGTTAGCAAACAACAAGAAATTGGCTATAAAATCGCATACTTTAAAAAAAACAGGTTTTGTGTACTTGCCTCCAAATTATCTGGGCTGAAATTACCTTTGGTTTTTGCTAAGCTTTGTAGTAGGGGTACACTGTTCTATCTGGGGGTGGAGGCAGGTGACAATTCATATAAAGAGCCTAAAGGAACAGTTATTTACATGTCTCAGTGTGTTTTACATTTGTAGCACTAAGTCATGTTGATGTTAAAACTGGCATTTCATAATTAATCATGAGAACTGTAACATGTTGTCAGTTCACAGCTCACACTTGACTTTATTCTCTAAGGAGTGATCATGTGCAGTTGAAATAGTTGTTGACACGATCTTCTGAGGCCTGAACACTGGATATTGATTCTCTTTCTCAACTTAAAAAAGAAAGGCTCCTGAATCAGAACAGTCTGCTGATCTGGGATTCTTGGTTAACATTTGTTTCTTTTTAAATTTTGGAATAAAACATGTAGCTCGGTGATACTTTATATTCCGCATTTTAACCAGGCCCTTTCTTAAACTCACTTGTAAGGCAAGCAAGAGCTTCATTGGGTCACTGCCACCAATGACTCTTCCCTTCCATTATTTTCCCCAATACCATCCACCTCACATGTGATGTGACTGAAACCCTCAGAAGGGGTCAGCCACCTCAGATGTGGGGACATAATGCCCACAATATTTAGTTTCTAAAATCTTCTTGTATGTTGCACTGGCACATGATATGCTGATCCCTTTTGTGCTGTTTTCTAATTTTTTCTATACTTTGAAAATAAAATTCTATTTTACTACTTTTAAGAATAATCAATAAAATGTGGGTCATTTCTCTTACCTGTATGGTCAGGGAATGAGTTTTTCTGTATAGAGTTACCACAAGCACTGTAAACAAATTTTCAATATACAGAGCATATTATTTTGAATGTTCAGAACCTACTTCAGGACCTTTCAGTATGTGACAGAGGTTTACCTCTTCCTCTCAGGCATCTGGTTTAAGTCCTTACCTGTAGCTCTAAGTGGCTTGGTAAAGGTGCTATGAAAGGGACCAGAAGAAAATGCTCACTATGGTCAGTAACCTTATCACCTGGCACTGTCAGACATTGGAGTTAACAGAGCCCTGGCCTGTGCTTCAGCCTACATGGCACAGACAAAGGCAAACACAGAGCAAACACCCATCACATGTGCAGCAGAACACATTTATCATATTAGGTTCATTTTGGATAGTTCATGTGGTTTCAATTTCATTCAGCAAACTCAGGATGGAGTTCTGGTAGGTGAGCTATCACAGGAAAAAGTAATTTTCAGCCTGGATAAGAACCTGAGTCCCAGCTATTCAAAATGAAAGAGATTCTTCGGTAAGCCTGAAGAAAGATCATCTCTTATCTCACACGATAAATTGAAACTATTAATAGGTATTTTAACTACTGTTTTGTCCTCCACAGTGTATAATTTGGAAAATGGATTTTTATTTACCAATATGTAGTATAATTTAAAACCACAGTGATCAAAATACAATGATTTGTTCTAACAAGATACTTACAGTCCACTTTTTAGGCCATTTAAGTTATTAATGATTAACTCTACTTCCAGTGTTTGTAATGATCTTTTCCCTCCAGGAACAACACAAGCTCTTTGAGAGTATCCATTTTCAAAATAACAATTGGCACTATTTCGCACAACATAGTAAACTAGAAACAGCAGAAATTTTGTTACTGTTTTCATAGACAGCTATCTATAAAATGGTGAGTTTAGACAATATGGGAAATTAGATATCTAAAGTAAAATGTTTTAAAATAAGGTAGTATTTGTGCATCTGATTAATTAGAAATAAACCTTAGTGTGTAAAAACACATTATCTTGAAACTATCTCTTTGCCATCAGTGTAGAATAAATTTCACATTATGTATGTATCAGTATATGGTTAGAAAAGACACATGCTTGTTTTTTATTAAGATGTTTTTAGCATACTAGATGTTAGAACTTTCAAGTACCTCAGTACCCTGCTTTAAAAATATCCATCAGGATGCAAACAATGGCTTCTAAGAATTAATAGTTATAATAAACAACATTTCATAATAATTTAAAGGGATTTTATTATTAAAGAAAATCACTGTCACATAACTGCAAATTTTCATGCAAATTTTTCAGAAAAAAGAATTAGAACTGAAAAACGTTTTTTTAGGTATAACCCCATGATTCTCAACTCTGGGTGTACATTATAAACACTAGGTATTTTAGAGCCTGGTTCCGCAGTTCCAAGAACAGATCTATTATATATATACATCATCCTGGTCGGGTCTGTGGTAACCTATTTCAAGACTTCTTAAAGGCCAAAGTTAGTTTCTGGGGAGATCACTGTGCTGGCTTTTACTGTGTATTCCAAATAAAAAGCTATTCTCCTATAAGCAGATGACCAAATGCTTGAAATTTCCCCTAGCTTGAAATGCCTCCCACTCCCAATAGATTTCTAAGTATCTTACAGAAGCGTCCTCAGGAAAAGACACCTTCTTAATGTTCTGAATGTTCTAGAGAATTCCCATCAATGTCCACATATGTTCTCTGCCAGTTAACATAGAATGTGCTCCACTCTTATTAAAGGTCTTTCTAACCTTGCCTCAGTTTTGCTTAGACCAGGCCCAAGTGTCACTCAAGGGCCCTTCAGGAATCTTTCTGCAGCCACACCCTAATAGTCACCAGGACTTCTAGGTTTTGCCCCAAACCTACTTCCTTCCTTCAGTGCCCAGGACCACTTCTCCCTCATGGTCTTCTGGATTACTGCTCCAAAGTCTAGACGGCTCCGCTCTTGGCCTCCCATTAATATTTCTTGCTGTAGCCAGAGGATCCTACTTTTAACACAAAGGACCAGTGGCTCTTCCTCACCTGCCAGAAAAGCTCACCACTGGCCCAGAGGATGAGCCCCTTCAGGTCTAACCCTGTGATTCTCCACTGTGGGTGTGCATTAAAAATACCAGATACTTCAGAGCCTGGTTCCCCAGGTTCAGGGCAAGATCTGGGCAGCTAGGGTAGAGAACCACTGATCTAGCCCCTGCTGTTTGCTTCAGGCATAACTCCAGACTTCCCTGCTCCAGGCCATTGGGCCTGAGATGTGGAGTCCTGCACATTATTCTCATGGCCAGGCATCTCCTGTTCCCTTTCTGCATATCACTCGAACCTCTGGACATGAGGACAGAGGTATACTTTCCCTCTCCTCTGTGGAAAAGGCCAAGCATTGTAGAACCCCACGCTCTGAGGCTGTTTCATAGTACTTACCAGTTGTGATTGGCATAAAGTTGAAAGAGTGCCACTTCCTTTAAAAGTTCAATGCCTCTAAAGTAAGACTACATATAAGAATTAGGTTGAATCACATGAAATTGCAGATATTTTTGACTTATAAAAATAACAATTTCATGGGGCTCAACCTAATACTTTGGAAAGGATTACAAAAGATACTCAAAACAATTTAAAAATCAACACAGATTTTAATTGAGCATATTTAATATCCCTGAGGTCATATTCCATAAATTGTACAATTATTATCCTTTACAATAGTGGTTTTCAAACTTTACTGTATATACAAATCAGCTGGGTTTCTTGTGGAATGGTTCCTAGTAGGTCTGAGGTGGGGCATCTGCTCCAGGGAACCCTGACTCTGTTGGTCCTCAGAACATACCTTGAATAGCAGCAGCACATCAGACTAGTTAAGAGGAGCTGTGACAAAATATTCATCTAAAAAAAATCACCTGAACGAAACACTGAAACCACCAGTGGAGAATAACAAAAATGTTCCTCTTCTCTCTAGACTAAGATCAATCTTTGCTTAAATGTAAACCCTCATTAAGTTTATAGGCTTTTAGTTAACTTCAGAAATAAAGTGCTATGATTTATCTAGGCCATATTTAAGAGCTTCTAAGGAGTCTGTCTATTTCTGAGAGTGAAGAAAAGACAATTTTTAGAGAAATTCTTCTGAAATTCTACTTCATTACAAAAGCCTTGGTTTATTGGCCTTTGAGTCTAATCTCAAATTACTATACTACTAAAGGGCAAGGTCATTTTATACCATACTTTGGTCCCCTCAAAGGCACTAAGCACCTGGGTTGGCCAAAAAGTCTGTTTAGTTTTTTCCATAAAAGACACATTTTTCATTTTCACCAATAACTTTATTGATTTGGGTATTTTAAGTATGTTGGCTATATCCCTGCGTGGTATAACAGTGATTGTTTTCAGTTAATGTCTCCATTTTATCGCTATCAACTTCAACTGGTCTACCTGACAGTGGAGTATCACCCAGCAAGAAATCTCCAGCACAAAACTTTGCAAACCACTTTTGACATGGTCCATCAGTAATAGCACCTTCTCCATACACCTCACAAATCTTTTTTTGCATTTCAGTTGTGTTTTTACTTTTCTTGAAATAATAAAGCATAACATGCTGAAAATGTTGCTTATTTTCTTCAATTTTCTTTTTCTTTCTTTTTTTAAAAGATTTTACTTATTTATTTTTAGACAGAGGGGAAGGGAGGGAGAAAGAGGAGAGAAACATCAATGTGTGGTTGCCTCTCATGCACCCCTGGAGACCTGGCACGCAACCCAGGCATGTGCCCTGACTAGGAATTGAACAGGTGACAACCTTTTCGTTCGCAGGTCGGTACTCAATCCACTAAGCCATATCAGCCAGGGCTATTTTCTTCTATTTTCAGTTTTAAAATGGCTACACAAAAAAATCACCGATCTTGATTTTTTTTTTAAATGCATGCTGTTATAACAGCTGTCACAATACAATCTAACAAAATTATTTCAAGAGAAGTTAAAGACAACTAAGTGTTAATAGAGACATCTTACAGAAACCAAATGAACATTTTGGGCAACCCAATATAAAAGTTCAGAATTACAACACAATAAAAAGTTTATATTTTTCTCATAAAGAACAATCTTCAAATTTCCAATTGATTTGTTATCATAAATACTTGAGTTTACCCCATGTGCAACTTCTAAAATTATAGAAATATTTTTTTCTGCTTAACACACAGTATTTAAATTATAAAAAATTAGTGTGCTAAAATATTATTTACAATTGTATGTGCATTAGGGTGAAAGCAGGAATAATATCCTACTGGGCCAATTAAGAAGGTTGACAGGAATATGCACTTTGGTAGTTTGTACAAGGAAAATAGAAGGAGCTCCTAAATAATTTTTATTAATAACTGATGTCATCCAATGGTCAGGATGTGCTTTACAAATGCCTTTGTGCGAGCTTGTGCTAACCTCATTCTGGGCCCCTCACCACTTGGGCACTAATTTTGGAATGGCAGCTCAGTCTAGGCCCAGGAAAATGCCCACCACAATGTGTCCCTGTAGACCAACACTCTTCTGTGCACGGGTGTGACAGTAAAATAAAGGAAATGATGTTCAACACAAGACACTCTAGAATTAAGTCCTTCCGGTAAGGTATGACACCTGACACTCTCTTATTCTGTACAAAATGTTGTGGGGTACAATGCTAGTAGCTGGAGAAAGTAGAACACATTGTGATTACATTTTAACACACAGTCCAAACTGAGTGACCAATAAAACAACCAAATCTCTCTGGGTTTTAGTCTAATCAAATCCTTTCTCGAATTCCATGAGGAACTGAAAATGGTACTTAACCATATACAACAGATATCTGGCCTCACCTAGGCCCATGTAGTCAGTCTCTGGGATGAGGCTGGGCATCGCATTTTTACCCAGGTCCCCAGGTGGAAGTAGCATTCAAAACCTTGTTATGACTTGAGAAAGTGACAAACTAGCTTTAATAAAGCAGCTCTTTCAATCTCTAGCATTTTGACAGTAGCATATCTCCCTCTTCACTTATACAATTGAGAGGAACCTTTATCCCAGCTGGTCAGCACAAATATTACCCTATTTTTATTTAGAAGGAAAATACTTGGGTCTCTTCTCTTCTTGCACTTACCAGGTTCTCTTAGCCCATCACTATTTTTTTATACTGTAGCTGGTAGCTCTTTTCCCCTTGATTTAACCTCACTGACCCACATGGGAAGAAGACTTTTAGGTGTATGTTTAATATGTTCCCCTTTGGCAAGGCTCTGACTTCTGATCATCCGCAGGGCTGAATGCAGAGCTGGAGCCTGACCTGGATGAACTCGAGTGGAAATATGTCTTTTCACTTAGATCACCCACCCTTTCCAAAACGCCCTTCTCACTTGGCCTCTGCCCCTCATTCACCACCTCCAATTTTGTTTCTTTGTGTTGTCCAAATTCATTCTATTCATTTTTTAATCTATTGGTCCTATCACCACCATAGTGAGGTTTGTTTAGTGACATTATGAAAACAGCCACCAAGGCTAATGCAGCCCCCAGACTGGGTGGGCCACAAGGACTGACTTCCTGGGCAACTTCAGAGAGGATGGGGGCCATGACCCGGCCCACTGCTGTCACTGATTGCCCCAAGCCTATGAGGGTGCCCCTGGCCTGGGCCCCACCCACGGTTAGCTGGAGGTCTGTAATGCAAGTCCTGCCAATGGCCGTGGAGAAGGCCAGGAGTGTGGAGGAGAAAATGACAGTTCCCATGGTGGGGGCCATGGAATAGAGCAACAGGAGCAGGAAGGTGAAAATACTGGAGTGCAGCAGGACCCTGTGGGAGTTGTGCCTGTACAGCTGCAGGATGGGACCCAGGACCAAGCTGGCCAGGGCCCCCAGGGCGCTGCTGTAACTGATGAGGTAGCCTGCCACCATGGGCCTCACCCCGAAGCGCTCCTTGAGAGCCAAGACAAAATTACTGTGGTACAGCAGGACTGCCATGGCCATCAGCAAACGCACTAGAAATATGTCCCACATTTCAGAAAATATCAGGCTCTTCATGTCCTGCAGTGTGGACATGACTTCCATCCAAGGCGGCCTAGGGGTCTTCTCACTCACCATGCTCCCAGGGCTAGGGCTTGCCTCCTGAACTTCATGGTCTGTCTTTCCCAAAGATGCACAGTTCTTACCCAATTGCAGGCTATTCTTCGTACTACTGACTTTTATTTCACTCCATGGAAACAGCCAAACAAGACCTGTTAAAACAGCACCATCTGTTAAAGTAGGCTGAATTCACTGAGTTCATACAGAACTAACATGGGAGACAAGAAATAACTAGTATTAGATTACTCTGTACTTTTGTAATAGCAGATTTGCTAATCTCTATTTTTGAATCCAGTTTTTAACCATTTCCATAGCTACTTCTACTCCATTTCAGTATCAGAATTCTGCAATTCACCTAAGAAAATAACCTATACCTACATAATATTCACTATTCCACTCCACCCCCGGCTCAAGAACCTATGAGAGCTTCCCATATCCCATCATTTCATATCTAAATTCTTAGACTTCACATTTAAATTCCTCCCTCATTACTTTACTAATTTTCTGACTATCCACTACCCGCCTATCCATCCACATTCATCACCCACCCAAACACTGAATATTTATGCTAAATGCTGAATCCTGTGCTAAACATGAGAAACAGTATATTAACAAATAAGACAAGGCCTATACAACTCCTGTCCCCAAGGTACTTAAACCTAAGGAGGTGAGGACATGCAAACAGGCAATTAGATTCCAGGGTAGGTGCTATGCTGGGGGAAGCACAGGAAGCGTTGGACAGACAGCCTTGGCGTGAAGGGCAAGGGGTGGGGTTGGGAGCTAAGGGTAGCTTGACACTAATGACCAGTTAGGGAGCATCTGCTCGGATCTGCACTTTTATAGGTGTCCTGTTGAGACCTCTGGGGGTGCCACTCTCATCAACCATGACATACACTTGACCCAGCAGCTCATACCCCTGTTCAGATAATCCCACATCTGCCCTCATGTGACTGGCACGTTCCTGCCTCAGCTGTTTTATTGATCCCACATGATCCAAGCAAACAGAATGCCCCCTTGCCAATTTATGCCCCAAACTTTCTTAAAAGTAAATAGTAGCCTGCCATCCTAGGTCATCTTTCCTAACACATCCCTGTGTGGTTTTTCAGTCCTCCAGGACTGAAGTTCCACCTGAACCTGTGGCTGGTCAGTCAGTGCTGCTTAATGCTGTTTTATGACAGAAAACAAATCACAGGAGAAAACAGATCTTCACTTTTCATTTGCTCTTATCTTGAAAGGTACTTGGATATTTCATACAATCTTGCTAAAAAAAAAAATGAAAGAATTGTCACTGATGCACAAAAAGAAAAGTATAATTAAAATAATAATTAAAATGATAATGGCGACAGCAACTAACATTTATTGAGTGGTTATCAGATGCACAACAGTGGAATAAACTGCTATGCAAAACCTCTCATGGTTCCCATAACAAGTCTATGAGTTTTGTTATTCCATTTTATAGTAGAGGAAACTGAGACAGCTCATTGAAAGCCCACACCAAGAAGTGGCAGAGCAGGGATTTGAAGCCAAGTCTGTCAGACTAGTGTTTGAGTTCTTAACCATGGAAAAAACTAATCATTGATAAAAAGATATGAAAGCCCTCTTTCAGAAGAAGTAGCAGATCAAAGCAAGGACATAAGAAGCTAAAGGGGTAAAAAGGTTGGGGAAAACAGCCATTATTATCAAGGAGAAAAGTATGACAACATGGACTGAGGAAAACAGCCTTACACTGTACTCAAAGCACTGGAAGGCCCAGTGCTCTGAGACACTGTCTGCTGTCCAGCCCCGACCCCTCTCCTGCTCCTCCCCTGTCAGCATCTGCATCTGCCTCAGCCTGTTGACCCCACAGCTCTTAAGTGGGAAAAAAATTCCTATTACTTTAAGCAACTGGAGTTGAGAACATTTGCAGCTGAATGTATTCCTAACTTGGATCCATTCATATACTTAGGTTAGGGCAAAATATTAAATAGCACTATCACTGCAAAATCCAAAATAGAGCTCAATAGTCATTTGTTTATACACTGACTTCTAACATCAAGTGATCACATTAATGTACCTTTCTTTATATAGGAAGGTACCTGGTTACATTAACCAGTCATGGGCTTGAAGCCATTTTCTTTTTCTTTAATATTTTATTTATTTATTTTTAGAGAGAGGGGAAGGGGAGACAGAAACATCGATGTGCGAGGAAACATCCATTGATTACCTCTCGCATGCCCCCAACTGAGGACCTGGCCTGAAATCCAGGCATGTCCCGACTGGGAATCAAATTGGCAACCCTTTGGTCTGTGGGACAGCACCCAACCCACTGAGCCACACCAGTCAGGGCAAAGCCATTTTCTCTAGAGTTACACTGATCCATCAGACCTCTCCTTTTGCCTAAAATTAAATTTCTGGTAGAAAATCATACAGTATTCCTCTGCGAATGAACTTTGCTTCTCGAGCCTGATATCCCAACCCAACATGGAATTCATCATTCAGTCAGAAGCCTTGGATATGATTCAAAAAGCTGTAGTCGAGTACAATATCATTAAATTTAGAAAAATTGAACAATATAAATCCTCTCGTTAATAACATTGTTTACATAAGGATTAGCCATGCACCAGTCTCTGGGCAAAGAAGTTCACCCTCTTTGCTTTAAGCAACTGGTCCATCATTCAAGGAGCTCACAGTCCTGTATGTATTCTTTGTTTATTTTTTTTTTTAAAGAAAGAGAGAGGAAGAGAGAGAGGGACACTGAGAGAAAAACATCAATTTGTTGTTCCACTTACTTATGCATTCACTGGTTGCTTCTTGTATGTACCCTGACCAGGGATCAAACCTGCAATCTTGGCGTATCAGAATAATATTCTAACCAACTGAGCTACCTGGTCAGGCTCCAATATGTATTCTTTTCGTTTATCAAATACTATTGAACATTGGCTACATATGCCTGGCCTCTTCTGGGCAGGGATGATAGCAGTGAGGACATCTGAAACCTTTGAGGTTTACTTTCTAACTGTGCATGTTACAGGAGAAAAAACACATTAATAATGGTTCAAAAGAACCATGAAGAAATATAGTTATTTTAGACAGAATGATCAAAGAAGGGCTCTTAAGGAAGCAAATATTTGAGACCTGAATGATAGAAAAGCCAGTAAAGAAATGTGGGAAGAATACTGCAGGCAGAAGAAGGAACAAATTACAGTGCCCTCCTGTGAGAATAAGCCTGGCATGTGTGAGGTGGACCAGGAAGCCACTGCGGTCCAGGCACATGGAGGAAAGCAGAGACAGGGGAGGGGCAAGCTCAACACTATGCAGGCTGTGAGACAAGCACATGCTTTAGCATGACAGGCACCCACTAGGAGGGCTGCAGCAGCAGCTGATGTGGTCTTTCATTTTTGAATAAAAGCCTGCCTATTTTAAGAAAAACCAATTATAAAGAGATAAAAAAAGTAGTTTAGACAGTATAAATGAATAAACCAAATAATCTCATGATTAAATGGCAACTTACCAGCATTGAGAATGAAGACAGAAAAACAGATGAGGCATGTGAGATAAAATCCACCATCTAGTTCAATAAGATAGCCACCGACCATGGGGCCCAAAATGAAGCCCACACTAGATGAAGTATTTAAGTGTCCGATGACTAATGGCCGTTCCTTCTCTGGAACCAGATCAGAAAGCAAAGCCCTTGAAATGGAAAGTGTATGTTTAAAAATACCTGCAAGGAGACAAGAAACACATTCAGTAACATTTTTCAGATTAAAAGCATCTTACTTGTGATCCAGCACTTCACCTCTATCCCTCATGGAGTTCTAATCCATTTTCTTTGAACCTTTAAGGCCAGCAGGTTCCATGAACCATGACTGGACTCCTGGTCTAGCCCTACCATTCTGATTGGTCACCTTGTCCCTGGTAACCAACCTCCTGAATCCTCAGCTTTCCCCCCTCTCATCATGACATCCCAGTGTCTCCAGTTCTCTCTGTTATCCGAGTCTAATTCATGGTTGTTTCTATACAGAAATTCATCATTCATTACTCATAAACTCAGGGAATACACATTTTCTGCATGCATACTATAGGTCCAACATGGACTTTGACCCCAGGTAATACAAGGAATAGGGAGGGGGAAAAAAAAGACATATCCCTGTCTTCACAGAGCCGGCATATCTATACAAAAAGTGATAATTGCTACAGAAAGAAACAGAGCAGGGAAGAAGGACAAGCAGCAAGTACAAATACAAAAAGATTCAATATGATGACATAGTAGTCATCTAACCAATACCACTGATTTTCTACTAGTAAGAGGCTTGTGAAATTGCTGACTAAACAAATTGAAAGCTGAGATATGACATAATAAGAGATTAAAGTATATGTAACAACTTCATATTCCTCATACTTCTACTGCTGATGAATCAAACAGACACATTCAAATAAACTGGTGAATTCTGGTGACATAGCTGCCCGTTATTTTGATCAGGACACAGTAGGTCCTACTAATAAATGATGCTGGCAGGTCTGACTCATTGCTCCTAACCGTGATGGGACACAATGGTTTCCAGTGATCTCCTTGAAGGAAGCACTGCTCTGCTCAAACCAGGTTATTTTATATTAACATTAATATCTTCCACATAAATCTCTACACATTTTTTAACAAATATAGGTTCTATTTATCTCTCATCTTGTTTCTTTTGAATTATGAACAGCCTTACCATTGATTGGCAGAGTATATTATACAGAAGGACAAACGGTACCCCAAACCAAGAACATAAAATGACCTGGTCACCAGGTGCACATGAAACAGCTATCAGTTAAATTTTGTGTGTGGCAGTGGGGCTTGTTAGGATGATTAACCACCTATCATCATAAACCATTTTATTAAGTAAACAACAACAATAAGCATGAATTTTGAAGGGTGAACGCAAATGACTTGTTCATCAGGGGAGCAGTCTGACAGTGCTCTAATGAGTAAAGTGAGAAAGAAGCAAACTCCAAGGCTCTGACACTAAGAAAGGATGAGAGGGAGTTAAGAGCTTCCCCGGTAACTACCTACCAACCTCACCACCTAGCACTCGCAGGTAGCGTTTCAAAGAATGGAAAAATGTTAATGAATGGACAGAATGAAAGCTGTTTCAAAAAAGGTAGAAACATTCAAGAGTAGTCTGAGACAAAAATTATGCACAAGCCACTACATCATAATCCTAGTGTCTCCCACAAAGTCACAGGCAGCTTTATAGAAGGCCACAGGGAAGCTATAGTGCTTAGTAACAATTTGAAGTTAGGAAGCCCAATTTCAAAACTATAAGCTCGCTGTGGTAACTATAACTGCACAGTAACCACAGTGCTGGTCAAAGACATTTAACAAATTCTTCCTGAGAGTGGAGAGAAACCAGAAGGAAGGAGATAGACCCCACTGTAGTAGCAAAGCTGTGCACATTGACAGATGTCAAGGACGCCAGGCTCTACCAAGTCCAAGGATTAAGGCCCTGGACAGGTCAGCAGGGCCTGACTGATGCTGCGTGCTCCATCGACAGTGGCTGCTGGAATTACAGGTCTAGTGTGTATTGACATCGTGCCCTCTTTACTTAAGTTCTAATCGAGGTATTGGCGAGCAGGACATTTACTAAAGAAAATACAAGATACAAGAAACACTGTACATAGGACAATGACTTCTTAGTCCCCTTCGAAGTAGGCACCTTGGGACTTCACAGTTCTTCCAGCGTCTCTTCCACTGCCGAAAACACTCTGCAAAACCCTTTGTTGGAATCACTATCAGCTGGCCTGTCGTATTTTCCTAAATCTTACTGATGGTTTGAAATCTCTTCCCGTTCAAAGGTGATTTTAGTTTTGGGAAAAGCCTGAAGTTGCAGGCCACCAAATCTGTTCCTTGGTAGTGAATTGAATCAAGTCATTAGCAACTGAAGCAAAATGTTCCTTCTGTTCTGGTAGCAGAAACTGTGAAATGAATCTCAGACATAGCAGTTTTTTCACTATCCAGATCAGCTTCTGGTTCTTGCACTGTCAGTTGCCAATCTTTGCTGATTGCAGCCTGTACATATTCAATATTCTCAGGTGTTCTGCTTGTTGCAGGCTTTAGAGAACATGGGTCACTTTCAACAGATTCTCAACCATCTTTGTAGTGTTTGTGCAATATTTCTATTTGCACTGCACTCATTGCATCATCACCAAAAGCCTTCTAAATCATCCAAACAGTTTCCACAGAGGAATGTTCAAGCTTAACTCAAAATTTGGTACAGTTTCGTTGCTCTACTCACTCATTTTGAATGTGACGGCCACACAGTACACATGCTCACTCAATGGAGTCTACCAACTCCACTGACTACTATAGTGAAGTTGTCATTGTTCACACTGGGACATTCCAGTCCACTCTCTTTGGCTGCCAGGTTATATCGATGTCATGCAAACCGTTCTTGTTATATTAACAATGCTGGACTTTTTCTGGACAGACCTCGTACATATACATATAATTTATTTTGAAGGAAAATGCAGAGAGGTGAGAACTCACCCACAGGGACTCTGGCGAGAGCAAACAGGAATACATTGGTAGATGCTCCAAGAATAAGATAGCCCAAGGCACTGAAGAGAATGCACACCAGCAAGGAAAACTGCCTTCCAACCACA
Organism: Desmodus rotundus; assembly: GCF_022682495.2. Classification (NCBI taxonomy): domain Eukaryota; kingdom Metazoa; phylum Chordata; class Mammalia; order Chiroptera; family Phyllostomidae; genus Desmodus; species Desmodus rotundus. The sequence goes on from NC_071391.1 coordinate 95,041,785, forward strand.
TCACTCCAGCAGCCCTGAGGAAGAAGGAAACACAAAAAATCCTTTGACTCACTTTTATAAAATCACCACCATGAAAATGCCCCCTAAATGCAATACAAGGAAAAACAGCAGGGAATTTGGGCTAAGATCCTTCGATGCTCAATTCTATTATGCCATTTGTCAGAGTAAATTATTTTCTCTGGCCTTCCACAAGTTGAGTGGTTCAATACAACATGGTTTTCTTTATCCAAAAAAGCCTAAGATACCAAAGAAAGCATCTGTGATGATCCCAAGGCAAAGAATGGCTGGAGAAACAGTGAAGTACAATTTTTAAAGTTTTTTTTTTTAATTACTTATTCTCACAGAGAGTAAGGAAGGGAGAAGGAGAAGGAGAAACATTGATGTATGAGAGAACCATTGATTGGCTGCCTCTCGCATGTGCCCTGACCAGGAATTGAACCACTGACCTTTTGCTTTGCAGGGTGATGCCCAACAAACTGAGATACACCTGTCAGGGCTTAAAGCCCCGTTTTTATCTTCATTATCACTTTATGCATCTCAACTCCTCTGAAACCACCTTTAGTTTAGAAATTTAGAAAATACTGAAAAAAATGAATATAAAAATACTGCAAATCTACAAATAATACTTCTAACAAAATATAGTATACTGTATTTTGTAACTTGTTTTTCCACTTATCAACAGATCTCAAACATCACTCCATGTCATTAAAAATCTGTTTTCTCTTCTGTAAGAGTGGCTGTTCTTTTCAGTCATAACAACCATGGATTTTATTATTAATTTGTTAATCCAACAGATTAAAATGACATGTCATTACTCCGATGTGAATTTCTTTGAGTACTTTTGAGATACAACATTTCTCAAACTATTGTTTTCTTTCGGTTTTATTGATATAACTGAGACATAGCACTGTGTAAGTTTGAAGTGTACAGCATGACTTAACTTACATATACTGCAAAATTACCGTGTTTAATTAACATGCATCATGTCATACAGATATAAATGAAAAAAAAAGTTTTTTCCTTGTCATGAGAACTCTTAGAATTTACTCTTAACAACTTTGAAATATAGTCAGCAGTGTTACCTATAGTGTCACTCTGCTTTACGTTACATCCCCAGTACTTCCTTATAATGTAACCGGAAGTTTATACCTTTTGAACACCTTCACTCACTTTGCTCACCCCTGCCTCCAGTAACTACAAATCCGATCTTTTTCTTAAAAAATTTATTCAAAAATGTTTGTTTTTAAATCCCACATATAAGTGAGATCATTTGGTTTTGTCTTCTTTTGTCGTATTTTACTGAGCATAATGCCCTTAGGTTTATCCATGTTGTTGCAAATGGCAGGATTTCCTTCTTCTGATTGTGTGTATCTGTGTGTATGCAATTTTAACCATTCACCTCTTGATGGGTACAAATTGTTTTCACATCTTGGCTATGGTAATGCTACAGTGAACATGGGGATGCAGAGATCTCTTCGACATGGTGATTTCATTTCCTTTGCATATATAACCAGAAGTAGAATGCTGGATCATATCCTAGTTCTATTTTCAATTTTTTGAGGAATCTCCATACTGTCTCTCACAGTAGTTACACCAATGTACATTCCCACCAACGGTGCACAAGGGTTGCCTTTTCTCCACAGCCTTGCCATCATTTCTCTCATGTTTTCAGTGACAGCCGTTCTAACAGGTAGAAGGTGGTATCTCATTGTAGTTTCGATTTGCATTTCCCTAACGATTAATGACGTTGAGCACACTTACTCTTTACTCAGGTCCTTTGCCAATGTTTTCTACTTGGGTTATTTCTTTTTCTGCTATTTGTGTGTACTTTGCATATTAAACCTTATAGATACACGCTCCGCAAATATTTTTTTTCCATTTCAGAGTTGCCTTTTCATTCACAATTATTTCTTTTGCTGTGTAGAGGTTTGTTAGTTTGATGTAATCCAACTTGTTTAATTTTGTTGTTTGCACTTTAGATATCATATCCCAAAAATCATTGCCTTTCTTTCATGTTTTCTTCCTAGTTTTGCGGTTTCTGGCTTTACATTGAAATCTGCAGTTATAATTCCCCTATGTGGGAAATCTCAAAACCTGCCAGTCCTGGGCTCCTTTCTGAACCACTGTTGTGGTAAGTAAGGAGCTTTGGTGAGTGACATCAGAGGTGGTCCAGGGTGAAATTTACCCAGTGGGTGACTAGCTGGGCCTCCCAGTGACTCTGTATGGAAGTCTAAATGTGAGGCACATGGAGAGGAAAAGAGAGCCTACAAGGAGCAGAAGTGGAGAGGCAAGCAGAAGGCAGTGAGGACGAAAGGACAAAGGTGGTGGTATACTTTGTGGAATCCAGGAGGTGGAGAGTGGGGAGGATCACAGATATGTCAGGAAATAAAGGGCCACCTTCCTAGCTCATTCTTTACTTTACTTAAGAATTTTCAGTACTCCACAGCAACAGCTCAGTCAAAACAAACCTCCCTTGCAGCTAAAAATTCTGGCCTTCAAAGATGCAGCCAGAAGTCACTGGTAAGTCTTCTGAAAAAAATTTTAGAAGTGGGGAAGGGTACTGGCAAACAATCTTCTCCTTTCCCTCCTTCCCTCTTTCCTGCTGAAAACATTCCCATAGTGCAGGAGGTTAAGCAGCTGTCCAGCTGAGGATGGCTAAGCATGAAGACAAAGGAGGCTTGTCTCTAGCAGCAACTCACACTCCTGGTCAGCCTCAGCGGGTAGCTGCCCATTTTTCTCCTTACACTCTGGAAGTACTTTGTTTCACATAGATGGCACAAGCCTGACGGAAAAACCCAGTCCAACTACAGAGCCTCAACACTGAGCCAATTTATGTACTGAGGTTCTGGGTGAGGCTTTGTTTGAAAAAATTTGTCAAAGTAAAAATCACTAAACACTATCCAGCTATAGAGCACACACAGTCTGAGGAAGGTCAAGAACAGGGTCTCCAGTGATGTTTTCCTGGATTTGGGTAGAAGGCAGTCAATATGGCATCCTGCTTCTTCACTCTTCAATGATGCCCAGTGACTTTCCCCACTCTCTCAAATCAACCATGTCATCTTAGCCTGTCTCTCTGCCTTTCCAAAAGCCAACCACTTCTGCTCATGTCCTTTGCCCATTTTTACACGTTTATATTTTTCTTAAGAACCTAAAAGATGCCCTTTGGTATCTACAAAAGATACCATTGTAGCAAAGCTGGTTGGGCACTGTCTCACAAAGCAAAAGGTTGTTGGTTTGATTCCTGGTCAGGGCATATGCCTGGTTTGCAGGCTGATCCTTGGTTGTGGCATGTATGAGAGGCAACCATCAGTTTATTTTTTCACATTGACATTTCTCTCCCTCTATTACCCTCTCTCTAAAGATAAAAAAATAAAATCTAAAAAAGAAAACAAAAGATGTTTTTACATAGGTTATAAATGGTTGTAAAATTCCTTTATAAAAAATTTGAGTAAATCTTCCAAAAGACTGTCAGCCTTATATAAATAGCATCAGCCCTTTCCCCTAGTTTTCATTTCAATGGATTTTAGAAATCTTTCACACTCTTTCCACCTGGGTAATAGACTGCTGGCCTCCTTTTGTTTATAGGGCAGTGAGAATCTGGTAGATACACCCCAGGCTAGGCTGTCTGGGTTCAACTCTGAACTCATTATCCCAAATGCCACACACACTTTAGTTAACATAATTACATATGGAGGCATATCGCTAGCCCTGTTTTTCTAACTGTAACATAGGAATAATAATAGTATCTACCTCAGAGGTTCTTTTCCCCCCTCAACTTGTTATGTGCTTTACATAAAATCAGTCATTAAAGATGCATGACTACTAGGGATGTGGTTGAGAGAGGTTATTATAATGAATGAATAAAATGAAGTGCCACAAAATGGGTCTGACACATAACAAGTACTTAATAAACTCATTATTTTCATGAAAATGGCTATATTAAAATTATTAGTCAAATCTGACACAGCATATATTTTCCTAAAGATTTACTTTTAAGATTAAAATGTTTTTATAAAATTTATAATTAAAGTATTTATAAAAGCATTGGTTGAAAATAAAAATTTTATTTGGTATTTCATCTGATTTTTCCCCATGGTATTACTTTAATTTTATTGATTATGCTATTAGAGTTGTCCCATTTTTTTTCTCCCCTTTATCCCCCCTCCACCCTAAAATCCCCTCCCTCCACCATTCCTCCCCACTTAGTTCATGTCCATAGGTCATACATATAAGTTCTTTGGATTCTCTATTTCCTATACTATTCTTACCCCACCCCCCGGTCTATTTTATGCTTAGCAATTATGCTTCTTATTCCCTGTACCTTTTCCCCCGAATTCTCTTCCTCCCCCTCCCCAATGATAACCCTCCATGTGATCACCATTTCTGTGACTCTGTTCCTTTTCTAGTTGTTTGCTTAGTTCTTGTTTTTTAGGTTCAGTTGTTGCTAGTTGTGAGTTTGTTGTCATTCTTACTGTTTATAGTTTTTGATCTTGTTTCTTAAATAAGTCTCTTTAACATTTCACATAACAAGGGCTTGGTGATGATGAACTCTTTTAACTTGACCTTATCTGAGAAGCACTTTATCTGTCCTTCCATTCTAAATGAGAGCTTTGCTGGATAGAGCAATCATGGATGTAGGTCCTTGCCTTTCATGACTTTAAATTCTTCTTTTCAGTCCCTTCTTGTCTGTAAGGTTTCTTTTAGGAAATCAGCTGATAATCTTATGGGAACTCCTCTGTAAGTAACTGTCTCCTTTTCTCTTGCTGCTGTTAAGATTCTCTCCTTATCTTTAATTTTTGGTAACTTAATTATGATGTGCCTTGGTGTGTTCCTCCTTGGGTCCAATTTCTGTGGACCTCTCTGGGCTTCCTGGAAGTCTATTTCCTTTGCCAGATGGGGGAAGTTGTCCTTCATTATTTGTTCAAATAAGTTTTCAATTTCTTGCTCCTCCTCTTCTCCTTCTGGCAGTCCTATGATTCAGATATTGGAATGCTTTAAGTTGTTGCAGAGGTTCCTAACCCATTCTTCATTTTTTTGAATTCTTGTTTCTTCATTCTGCTCTGGTTGGATGTTTATTTCTTCCTTTTGTTCCAAATCATTGATTTGAGTCCCGGTTTCCTTCCCTTCACTATTGGTTCCCTGTATATTTTCCTTTATCTCACTTTGTATAGCCTCATTTCTTCCTTCACTTTGCAACCAAACTCAATCATGTCTGTGAGCATCCTGATAACCAGTGTTTTGAACTCTGCATGTGACAGGTTGTCTATCTCCTCACCGCTTAGTTCTTTTTCTGTAATTCTGATTTCTTCTTTCATTTAGGCCATATTTCTTTGTCTTGGTGTACCTATTATAAGGGCAAAGCCTTAGATATCTGGCAGGCCACGGCAACCCTCTTTACTACATTGTGGTGCTGTCTCGCTCCACTCCAGCCCCACTTTCCATCACTTCTCTTGCTTCCCACAAGCAGATTGTGCCCTTTCAGGTGCTGATTCTCGGGAGGGTGGGTTTGTGTGACTTCTAGGATCCAGTCGGCCTCTCCAATGAACTCTCCTAAGAGCCTGAGAGTTTCTCCCACCTTCAAACCCACCACAAGATTTTATAGCTAGAGGTTCTGAGTCTTTAGTTTCCCAGCCAGCTAGCCCCTACCTCACCTGCATGGTCCACCATCTTGCTGTGAGTCCTCTCTGCCTGGCTGCCTGTCTCTGTCCCTCTGACTGGCCTGGATGAATGTTTTTTTAAGCCCTTGACTGTCGGAGTTTCATGCAGTTTGATTTTCTGGCAATTTTGGTTGTTTACTGTTTTTAAATTGGTTGTTATCCTTCTTTTGGTTGTGCGAGGAAGCAAAGCATTTCTACCTACATCTCCATCTTGGCCAGAACTTGTCTGAAGGATTTCTAAGGAGCTTCTCATTAAATTACAGCTGTAAGGTATACGAAATGTGCTCTGTAAGCACAAATACAATAAAGCAGAGAAGTATTTGTAAAAGAGGGTTGGGCCATTGCTAGTGATAAAAATTTACAGTCACAAATTGCTCCTAAGTGCCAGGTGCTCTGATAAGTGCTAGTGATAAAAGCAAGATAATTACCTTGCTAGGTCATTGTAGAGGGTAAATGAGAATACAATTATTATTTATATATGAATTAATCTATAAAAGACTTGAAAATAAGATAAATCAGGGAGTAACTATTAAGTTACTTAAAAATTCATTAAAAAATCTGACCGGTGGTCAAGATGGTGGTACAGGTAAACACAGCTTGCCTCCTCACACAACCACATCAAAATTAAACTATAGAAGAATCATCATTCAGACTACCAGAAATTGAGCTGAATGGAAGTTCTACAACTACAGAATTAAAGAAGAAACTATTTTGAGACTGGTAGGAGGGACAGTGACATGGAATGGGTTGGTCCCACAACCATATGTGGTAGACAAAAATCAGGAGGGATATCTCAGGAGCAAGGGATCCCAGCTCCACACAAGGCCTCCCAGCCCAGGGTTCCAGTGTCAGGAAGATAAGTCTCCATAATTTCTGGCTGTAAACACCAATGGGGATTGACACTGTGGAAGAGAGAAACTACTGGAGTCCGAGGTAGTTCATCTTAAGAGGGCCCATGAATGGACTTACTCTGACTCTCCTTCTAAGCTCCAGCATGGGGGCAGCAGATTGAAAGGCATCAGAGACACAGGGGGAGGACCTGAATTGTCTGGCATCAGGGCAAGAGCAGTGGGGCAGCTTTTTCACAGAGCAAAGTGCTGGCAGAGGCCACTGTTTCTTTTCTGAACCCTACACCCACAGAGCCACAGAGGTGGCACACAGGTACCATTTCTGAGACTCTATCAACTTGTCTGAGTCTGCCCAACCCTGGTGATTCCCTGAAGCCCTGCCCCACCCAACTTTTGAGCCCACCCAAGCTATTATCTCCAGGGGCTTTTCCATGCAAATAGTTTGTCTTTGCCCATGCTTCAGATTTTCCTAAATTCTCTCACACAAGCAGCATCTGGCTTCAGTGAGCCCAGTACCTCTCACTAAGTTGCCTCACGCCCAGCATTATCAGCAGCCAGCCTTGGTTCACAGGGTGGCCTCACCTGGGCGCATCCAACCCCAGCTCAAGTAGCAGCCATGTGCAGATTTCTTTGTAGCTTATGCTGTGTGACTCTGGACAGAGCACAAGTGATGACTGACTTTGGACATGCCAACAACAATAAAAGCTCAAATACAATAGGAGGGTATACACTACACACATCGCGGGCACATTTTGAGTACCCAAACTGAGTAATAGGGGAGGCTGTACCACTGGACTCTACAGGACACCTACCACAATAGGCCACTCTACTAAGCCTCGGAGACACTGAAGCTCTACCTAATACATACAAACAAACATAGGAAGGCTGCCAAGATGAGGAGACAAAGAAACATGGCCCAAATGAACGAACAGAACAAAACTCCAGAAAAAGAACTGAAACAAAATGGAGATAAGCACGCTACTAGATTACAAATTCAAAACACTGGTTAAAAGGATGCTCAATGAACTTAGTGAGAACTTCATTATCATAAAGAAGATCCAGTCAGAACCAAAGGATACACTAATTGAAATAAAGAACAATTTACAGGGAATCAACAATAGAGTGGATGAAGCCAAGAATCAAATTGGTGATTCAGACTATAAGGAAGCAAAAAACAATCCGAAGAGCAAGAAGTAAAAAGAATCCAAAATAATGAGGATAGTTTAAGGAGCCTCTGGGACAACATCAAGCATACCAACATTCATATCATGGGGGTGCTGGAAGGAGATGAGAAATTAAGAAATTGGAAACCTATTTGAAAAAAAATAATGAAAGAAAACTTCCCTAACTTGGTGAAGGAAATAGACATACAAGTAAGGTAGCACAGGAGTCTCAAACAAGATGAACCCAAAGAGGCCCACACCAAGACACATCATAATTAAAATGCCAAAGGTTAAAGACAGAGAATCTTAAAAACAACAAGAGAAAAGCAGAGAGTTTCCTACAAGGGAGCTCCCTTAAAACTGTTGACTTCTCAAAAGAAACTTCAGGCTAAAAGGGATTGGCAAAAAATGTTCAAAGTGATGAAAAGCAAGGGCCTACAACCAAGATTACTCTACATAGCAAAGCTATCATTTCGAATCAAAGGACAGATAAAGAACTTCCTCGACAAGATAAAGCTAAAGGAGTTCATTACCACCAAACCAGTACTACATAAAATGTTACAGGGTCTTCTTTAAGAAGAAGATCAAAAAGAACAATAAAATGGCAAAAAATATGTATCAACTGAATCTAAAAAGCAAAATAAACAAGCAGAACAAAAATGGGTCATAGACACAGAGAATGTTTTAATGGTTGCCAGATGGGAGGGGGGTTGAGGGGCATGGGCAAAAATGGTGAAGGGATTAAGAAGTACAAATTGGTAGATACAGAATAGTCATGGGGATATAAAGTACAGCATAGGGAAGAGAGTAGTCAAAGAACATATATGCATGTCCCACAGCATGGACAACAGTGTGGGGATTGCCAGAGGGGTGGGCGTTAGCTGGGTGGAGGGGGGCAAAGGGGAAAAAAGTGGGACAACTATAATAGCATAATCAATAAAATATAATTTAAGTAAAAAATAATCCGACTGAATTTCTTTTCTTTTTTAAAATGTATTTTACATGCAAGTCACTCTTGGGAAGCACAATACAGTATACTGTTTTCCCTAACAGTAAGACTATCAGCCAGCTATTTAGACCAAGGTCGTGGCTGACCAATCTGTGGGACTAAAGTGACTGTTTTGTTTGACTTGCCTGGACTACTGGACACCGTGGTCTAAGACCAGAGTAGCAGAGTGGATTTCATAAAGGAAAGAGAAGAGAAGGATCAGTTAAGAATTCTGAATGTCAAACAACTGAGTGGGCCGAAGTGGGAGTGACAAGCTCAGCTGTGGGTCTTTCTACTCCATGCTATTATAGATATACAACCACCCGTTCAAATGGCTCCTTCTGTCTATACACTTAGGTTTTATAATTAATAATCCATGTAGTTTAAAACACATAACTTCAGAGCCCTAGAAGCACAAATGAATTTGATTATTGTCAATTAATTAACACATATGAAAAAACTGATAATAATCATTCTTTTTTCTAGTCCAAGTCAGCAGGAAGTCATGGGAAGAACATGGTATACAGTTTAAAAAGTGCACTCTCATTCTGTTCAATGTGTTCTTTTTAAGAAGAAGCCATCTGACTCTTCTACGCCAATGGCTTCTCAGATGTCAATGGAGGAAGAGAGATGACTGAAGGAACCTTCTTGATCTAACACACTATATATCCCAATCATCTGGATATCTACATTTGGTAAACCTCCCGCCTCTGATTTTACCACAGCCATGCTGGATGGCAGTCAAAGCAAATGAATGTGCTTTTTCTAGACTCGTTGCTAGATGGAAGATAACTTACCACCACTGTGCTAGAAAAGAGCTGCAGAATGCCATAAGAGGAGCCTGCAAAAAACATCAATAAAATCGGCTAGACACATCATAAAATTGGATTAATGGGGTAACGACTACATAGAAATTAAAAGAAAAACATTAGGAAAAAGGTTCATTTTTAAAGAGGAAATTTCCCCACAACTTTTTTCAATTGAAAATTTTGTGTTACACAGGTAGAAACATTTTACAGCCCTCTAAGATGTGGTGGTGGTAGTGCAGGAAGTTTGCAACTGATTGGTGAAGGCTTACCCCAATTCCTTCTCCTCCATGGTGTGATTTCGGTGTAGTTTATGTTTGTTTGGTCTCTCACATTAGGTAAACAGATTCTTATAGGCAGGAGTCCATACCTATCTTTTAACTACACAGTCAGCCCCTTGGAGAGGCTCAATAAGCCCCTGTAACAGTACTGCTGGTATGAGGCATGGGGATAACACTAAATCTCAAAACTTCTCAGAACAGAGGCAATCTAGGAAAAGATGAATCACATTTGCTCCAGGGTAATATTTTTAAATAATCTGAAAATTCATCTTATAGCATTTCAATTTACCTTTGGATAACATTAGCTGTAAGACTATTTTTGGTTCTCAGGTACTTAGTTCAGGGGATTTAAAATTCAGTGCTCTTAAAATATGCAATGTAATCACTTACCTACAATTCCAGCAACTGTTGGACTTGCTCCAAGAGACTTAATGTGAACGCTCAATAAAGGGACAACCATACTGACACCAAACAAATCCTAAACAACAAAACACTGATTAACTCAAATTAGAAACAAAAGTCTAGGTGTTTTTAAAGTGGTGATTCTAATTATAAACTGATTTTCCAAGTAAAACCACTGTCTATAAGATATCCTAATTGCATTGTTATGCTCTACAGGTTAAAGTTATCAAGGATCCACATACAATAAATTATAGCAGCTGCTACCTGTAAATGAGTGAATCACTCTGACCTATAATCTATTTTAACTTTAGCTTCTTTGTAATTGATATTTAATATTCAAGGAGGATATGCTACCAGAAGTTCCTTAAATAAGAAAACAAAACAATTTTTGTGGGTAATGAAGTGGGGAAGGAGGTAGGGATGATGTGTATTTCTTGAAAGAGCAGCATGTACTTGAATTTGGACATGAATTTCCTCCTGCAGTTGGGGAAGACAACTAATCTGGGGGTTACTGAAAAGCTGATATATTAATGCAAGGCCATATTC